>NC_140472.1:28415559-29105559 GCF_051167445.1 Perissodus microlepis
AGATAAATGTAGAGAAGTCTCTGCATTTTCCATATGATTGATCTGCTATTATAAAAATGAGTACAAAATAACTGCTTTGCCATTTGTAGATCAAATGAGTGGTTACTCTACAGACAAAAAAATCCAGCTATTTCCAGGGTAAAGTGCCTATGTCTGAACACTTCATGCAGGGTAGTCTTTGTGGGCTTGAGTGCCAGGAAAGCAGTTTGACTTGTTAAATGTTTACTTTTCTGCCAGCAGATAGGTGATTTCACCTAGTTAAACAGGTTTTGTATGCCCTGTGTGAGATGACCTGGTGAATTTATTCCCGTGCTTTTCAGGTCTCATTAGGCTTTATTCTTCTATGTTCAATCAGAGGAATGAACCAGCTTATTACTCGAAACTCTTAACAGATTTTCAGACACATCAGGGAACAGATATCACAAAAAGGAGCTGTATTGTTTCAGCTTGAACTTTTGTGCAGTCACACATTTTGTAATCAGAATTGTATAACCCATCGTTAATGGGCTGCAAACTTGTGACACTATAATTATCCAAAGTTAGCCCGGAGGACCACGTCATCTGCGTAAAAATAAATACTTTGGTCTTTAAAAATAAAACAAGCGGAATTACCAAACTGAAACACTGCAGCTGTACGTCTGTAGCAGATGTGAGGCAGGTCTTCATCTGCAGAAGTGACTGAAAGTAGTTCCAGCAAACTAGAGTTTAAATAACAAGGCTGATGATGTCCTGAGGAACTCATTCCCAAAATTCATCTGTTTCTTGGAGGGGGGGGGGGGTGGTTGCTGAAGCAAATCTCATATGGTACCAAATTAGCCTTTATAATTACAATAACTACCTCAAGCAGTATATTATTTAGTTAACATTATACAAGCAGGAGTAAACTGTATATTTGCTGGATGGGTTAATACCGTAGACTTTAGATTCTTCCTTATAGCAATAAGAATGAATAGTTTTTATGGGGGGAGTGCTACACTAGAGTCCCCATCTTTATCAGATGACCCAGGAAAGTGGTGTGGCTCTGAATTGCTTTTAAGAGGAAGAATCTATTTTAAGAGGAAAAATAATTACATCAGAGTCATAATTGTTGGTTTTTGGACCTTTAATGCAGTTGAAAATATTATAATCGTGGCGATCGTGGCTCAAGAGTTGGGAGTTCGTCTTGTAATCAGAAGGTTGCCGGTTCGAGCCCTAGCTTGGACAGTCTCGGTCGTTGTGTCCTTGGGCAAGACACTTCACCCGTTGCCTACTGGTGGTGGTCAGAGGGCCCGGTGGCGCCAGTATCCGGCAGCCTCACCTCTGTCAGTGTGCCCCCATGGTGGCTGCGGCTACAATGTAGCCCTATGCCTAACCATAACCTTATTCCTGACCTTAACCAGGACTTTAATGACGTTAAATAGCGTGTTTCCAAGCGATTTGAAGAAAAAGAGTGAACATGTGTAGATTGAGTCCAACGTGTTGGGTAGCCAAAAACGTAATATGTTGATGATTTGTCACCTAGCGTAAAATGTTACGCTTTGGGAGTGGTTTGGACTTGAATATTTCTGAACCTGACCAATAAGCTTTACACAATTCAGGTATATTTCACCACTTGTGCTTTCTGTGCTGTTGAAAGGCACAACATATGTAGTTTTTAGAACTTTCATGACCCTTTTCTAACCACATGAGCTTTTCCTGTGTAATAAGAGGACTCTTCAGTCTTTGTAAACATGCATTATGATTTTTTTAGTGGTTTAAAAATCAACAAGCCTCATTTCTGTCAAATCAGAAACATATTTTATGGTGCAGTTTTTATGGTATGTAGTGAACTGTAAATGTTCAGACTTGAAAAGATGACACACAGCTACTGCAGCTAATTAGCCGTCACAGTTCAGGTTACTTTTTTTAAGCACACACACATTTATCTTTATATATATATCTCGTGGGTACTTCTGGCTGCTCTTCTATTTTCCCAGAGGATTTGCCAAAGTAGATGATCCACGTGTTTGATTTGGCACCGACTTTTACATCCGATGCCCTTTCCGACACAACCATCCCATTTATCCAGGCTTGAGATCGTCGCTAGAAGTACACAAGTTTGTGACACCCTGAGGCCGAGTTTGTGTTTCCTCTTGGTCTTAAACTGTTTATCTAATATGTGTGAGGTAAATGGGGCATTTATGGGACATTTTAAATTGCTACGGGGAACTGTTAAGAAATAAATCTGTGTCCTCTTTTGTTATCTAGAGTCTTGGTCAGGCCTGCCTTTCTAAAGCTAAAGGGGGACATTTGCAGTGTGTGGGTGGGTATCTGGTATGCACTGTGCGAATTACCTTATGTTATGTAATTAGCTTCTCGAACCAGTTTCAGCTGGTTTCATATGACAAAACATGTTCTGCTGGAGTTGAAACAGTCACTTCATAAAAGAAAATAAGTTTGAGGTTAGGCAGTCTAAACGTGTTTAAACGTGTCAGTATTTGCTAAGAAACTGATTTTTATTAATTATTATTATTATTTATTTAAGTTAAGAATGTTTATCTGGTTATCATGAAAGCAAATGGAAAGTTGTAAAAGGAAATGAACAGTGACCGAACAGTGATTGAGCGCAGAAATACTCCTGAAAGCCCTTTCATGAAGATGGTATGGGTGGGGATCGAGGAAGTGCAGCACAGTAGAGCACTTAAGGGTTCCACAGTGTGATGGATTTTGCCGTAATGTGGGGAAGACAACAGGTGTTTATTATATTTACCTACTGGCCTGCACAAAGCCCCGGCTTGAATCCCTCTGAAAATCTGGGAAATTAAGTGAAATCTGGAGAGAGATTTGCCAGAGAAGGAACAGCTGGGATTGCTCAGAAGACGTGTGTGAAACATGTTGAGAACTGCAGGAGGTGTCTATTAAAGCTGACATGACTCATTGTTAGCATCAGGAGGCTAATAATTGCAACCGTGGTAGTTTTTGTGAAAATGCTTTGTTTGTGTGTGGAAAGTAAAATAGAAACTAAGACTTTGATGTTTGGAAAAGCTCTTAAAATTCATGTTTGACAGCACTTGTGAAATACTATAAAACAATAAGTCTTTACACTTTCGTCATGAATTGAATTTTAGCGGCAAGATTTTCCTCAAAAAAAAAAAAAAAAAAAAAAAAAGTACACTATTAATAAGACAGTGTGCCCTTTCTGAAGATTTTTGGTGGTCCGGGCTGATGGGTGGGTTCACGATGGGAAATATCAGCTTCTTTCGTTCGTGGAAACTAACATGTTGAGCTCAAGTACACAAAAAACAATTATATGCATAGTTTTTTGGCAAAATGTCTTATTGAGTAGTTTACTAAGCGTATCTTGTTAATCTTCATACAAAACATGTACACACTTTGGAGAGAATGCTTTTAATACATTCATTTTTCCTACAGACAAATACTTTAGATCAGCGGTCCCCAACCCCCGGGCCTCGGACCGGTACCGGGCCGCGAGAGTGGAGGCTCAGGTGTGAAATGTATGGTTTTCAGGGTTTTTAGCGGTTTTCAGCGTTATTTTGTTATCGTTTTGATCGTTAACTCTGTTTTCCTGGGTCTTTTCACGTGTGTTATGAATAAATCTTCTTTTTTTTGGTACCGGTACTAGTTTTATTTTGATGTATTTATCCGCGACACCTTAAAGGCCGGTCCGTGAAAATATTGTCGGGCATAAACCGGTCCGTGGCGCAAAAAAGGTTGGGGACCGCTGCTTTAGATTAGAAAAGCTGATTTTAAATGAGGACTACCTACTTGGTCACTACATTAAAAACATTTTCAAATAAAAAAGACATTCACAAAAGAGTAACACCTTAAAATAACCATCACTTGTGACCTGATAATTGTGTAATGTTTAATTAACTTACCGTCAAACAACGTAATTAGGGATGGGTATCGTTTAGGTTTTATCCGATACCGGTGCCAAACCGGTACTTTTGAAACCGTGCCGGTGCTCAAACCGGTGCCTAAAGAATGGAGAACACAAAATTGATCCTAAAACCTCTCATATTCAGCTGGTTTTTTTTGTAAAAAGATAACAATGTTAGCCTTTTCTGCAGCTATAGGGCATATATGGTATCACTCTTGGCTGGAAGCAGCGCTTAAACAATGGGGAAAAAAAAAGAAAAAAAAACCCCACAAACTTTGTCCAAAAACCTCTCATGTTTAACTGTTTTCCACTTTTTCTTTGGTCATTTTAGCCTTTTTAGCCAGGGTGAAGGGAGTATCTGCCATCAAACAAGAAGACAGCCGCATGTAGCTACGACTGTGTTTGCTAGTTCACCTTACATGCATTAATGTAATAACGTGGTTAGCCTACTCAACGTAAATTACACACGAACAACATTAAGCTACTCACGCAGAGAAGAACGGCTGCTGCCATCATCATCCGTCATCATTTCTGCTACACTGGCAGGGCTAGGGGCCAGGACTCTCCTCTTCGGGTTCTTGGGGGATGTTGCTAACTCCGGGTCCGATAACAGGCACCACACCCGCAGTAGATGTGCTCGGTGTGAGGTCTCGCAGCAAGCTATCGACTATGGCGCATTTCTCGGCTTTTAAAAACAAACGCTAAGCGTCGCCAGGTGTTTCATCGGATTCGAGGTGTTACCTCCTTTGCACAGTATCACAATATCAGCTTAAAGCACTTGTTGCAGGCTGCTGAGTTTACATATTTTGCTGTGAAGTACAGCCAGACTTTTGACCACTTCGCTTTGGGCATTTTTAATCTGTAGCTCTGCTCTAAAAGAACGGACGTACCTGGACCCGCCTACTATCCTCGGAAACGTAAAATGATTGGCTAGAATTCAAAGTGTATCACAGCTCAGGAAAAAAAAAAAAGCACCGAACTAAAGCACCGAAATGTGCGCTGCTTTTCGGTCTGGTTACTACCGTTTATGTCAGAACCGGTGCCATCATGGCACCGGATACCGGTACCCATCCCTAAACGTAATGGCTGTTATTTACAAGATTAATTTGTGTAATAAATAAAAGATTCATAAAATACTGCTGTTTAATCAAACCCGCTGGTGCGCGTTTGGTGCTTAAACTGAACCAAACTGCCAGCAAGGCAAAAACCGGGATGTTGGAGATGCTGAAAACAAAACCAAATTGCCAGTGAAGCAGGAAAATGTACGACCTCCATATTTACAGTCTACAGCGTTTACTCCATCGACATCTCACTTGCCTACTTAATCTGTAAAACAACTAGTATAAACATCATTTCAGACTTTACAATTGCCATCCAGATGACTGTTTACATACAAGTTCACAGCTTAACAGAATCAAATAAAGTTTAATTATCAATTAATCATTCAATTGATGGTTATTATAAAGTGTTACAAAAAAAGGCTTAAGAATTACTCCTATACTGACAGTTTAAAAAGAAAAAGAAAAAAGTTGAAATGAAAGCAGCTATTTTACACAGAACAGAGGCACCAAGAGCAATTACAGATGTCACATTATCTGCACTTGGCTTAAAGTACAGCATTTCAGAGGTGGGCTATGGAGCGGCCTCTGTGTTGAAGGGTGCGCTTATTTTCGCAAGCTTGGAATAGCAATAAGTCACACCTTTGGTCAATTTGAGTAGTTCAAGTCAGGGCAAAAGCCTACAACCCCACAAAAAGGGTGCAGTCAGAGAGAGGCCAGTCCCATCATCCACCTCGCACTCTTTTCCACCCGTTACATCAGCGGCAGCTCAGATCTGCCTCACTGTTAAAAATCAGATACTCGAGGGCTCTCCTGGAGATTTCAGAGCCCTAGTGCAGGTTTTGAGGAAATTTACCACTATATAGAACTTCTATAAAAATCACAGATGTTTAAAATTGGAGGTTTTGTGCGCTGGCTGGACAATGAGACTGAGCCACAGAGAGTATCTAGGAGGAGGCTCTCTTCTCCTCATATGGAGACTCATACACCTCCATGGGTGGGCAGGTGCACATGAGGTTCTGGTCGCCATAGATGTCATCGATCCTGGAGATGCTCGGCCAGAATTTGGTCTCAGGTTTTATGAAGGGCTGTGAAGAAGGGAGAAAAGAGGGGTCAAAAAATTCAAATAATACATTTATACAAAGCTCATTTCAAGTAGCCGGCTTTGCATTAAATGTAAAATGTGAACAGTCAACAAACCCCATTACCAATGTTGACTAAATCAGGGCATCTATAACTTAATTAAAACCAAAACTCTATTGCTAAGTAATCTGAAAAAGTTGTTGGCTACAGCAGCGGTCCCCAACCCCCGGGCCTCGGACCGGTATCGGTCCGTGAGTCGTTTGGTACTGGGCCGCGAGAGTTGAGGCTCAGGTGTGAAATGTATGGTTTTCAGCGTCATTTTGTTATTGTTTTTATCGTTAACTCTGTTTTCCTGGGTCTTTTCACGTGTGTTATGAATAAATCTTCTTTTTTTCGGTACTGGTACTAGTTTTATTTTGTTGTATTTATCCGCGACACCTTAAAGGCCGGTCCGTGAAAGTAATGTCAGGCATAAACTGGTCCGTTGCGCAAAAAAGGTTGGGGACCGCTGGGCTACAGGACATGAGACAAATTACACTTCTTATTTTTCACCACTAGAGGGCGATAAATACAAGTTCTTTAAACAGTACAGCTGCTTTCACCGAGTTTGACTTTCCCAAAAGTAACAGGGATTTCATATTATGCATTTTTTCCTGCAACAAAGGAAACATAATTGAAGTTTTTTTTTTAATTTAATAAAGGACAAAAATTTACAATATGCATTGCATACTAAGTCAGTTGTAGTCATTTTGCTAATTTTAAGACTGCAGGAATCAAAATCAAAGACAAAGAATTAAAACTTGATCTTTGGCTCTGCAAAAACTAAAGTTGGAGGGTGGGGCATCGAATAAGTCTAATGGGATAAAGGTACTCACCAAGGGGAAGGCAGCACACTCCCTGGAGTAGGGTCTGTCCCAGCTGGACGTTGAGATGCACGCCAAAGAGTGAGGGGCCATCTGCACGCAGGCACAAAGACATACACTTGCATGACGACTTCAGATATCACAGCTTTATATTAACCACTGTATGGTATGTTTTCAGCACAGAAACCTTAAGTGGGTTGATGCGCGAGTCCATCCTTCCCTCCTCGATTTCTGCGATCTCCTGTCTGATGGCTAGCAGGGCGTCGCAGAAACGGTCCATCTCAGCCTTGTCTTCTGATTCTGTAGGCTCAATCATAAGAGTACCTGCCACTGGCCAAGACATAGTGGGTGCATGGAAACCTAGACACAAGTAGTAGAGAAGAAAATATATAATACTACAATAATAATAAACAATAGGTATCAATATGCATCGGATAAAAATTATGAAAGGGAAATTTATATATCGATCAGCCTACCATAATCCTGCAGCCTCTTGGCCACGTCAACAGCCTCAATATTAGCTGTCTTCTTGAATGGCCTCACGTCCAGAATGAACTCATGGGCTACAAAACCTGTGCAAAAAAACAAAAAAAACAAAAAACAAACAAAAAACGATAAAGTTAGTTATGCGGTTTTATTTATTTTAAAATGAGAGTACATCACTACACGTCCAAAGAGACGGCACCATACCTTTCCTGCCTCTGTAAAGGATTTTATAGTGACCTTCCAGCCTCTTGGCCATGTAGTTGGCATTAAGGATGGCCACTTCTGTAGCGTGCCGCAGTCCCTTGGATCCCATCATCTAAACACCAAAACAGAATTAAAGCATCTGGGCTTCAAAAAGCTGTAATAAAAGAACATTTTATTACAGCTTTAATATAACATTTTTCTTTATTAGCATTATTAGCACTCTGTCCAACAACTGCCCCTCTTTTTTGCTTTTCTTTTTATATAATGTGCATATTTCCTCCACCTCCTAGTAAACAGGGTGGGGTTTGGGTGGTGGGCTGCTGCCTCAAAATGTATCAGCTATGTAGAGTAGCTGTTAAAGTTAATGACTTTCTTTCCCAGGATGTTTATCACAAATTAACACTTTTGTTCATGTTGTCTTAAGGTGAAGTCAGAGCCAGGTGACCAACTACTCATGTGACAAAAACAGAGCCCAGGAAGTTTTCAATGACTTGTGACTGTAGACTTTAAAAATCACACACGGTTAAGTAACACAGTTTCAAACATGCCAACAGATTAGTGGAAACGAGCTTACCAATATGTTTCAATGTGGTCTCAACTCTATTTATCTGTGCTGACCTTAATGTAAGCCCAGGAGATTGGCAGGATGGCACTGGAGCCCCAGGGAGCTGCGCTGATGGTGCCCAGTGAGCTGCTGATGTTCACTGACTGCATGGAAACCACCGGGTGGCTCGGTAAGAAGGGGGCAAGGTGCGCCTTCCTGATAAGAAATAGATGAATATACTGTCGGGTCAGAGAATCATCACAAAATAAGAACAAGAAAAAAAAAAAAAAAAAAAAAAATTTTTTTTTTTTTTTTTTTTTTTTTAAATGAACAAATTCACATCAAACTATTCACCATTTCTCCCTTTATATCCACTGACTTACACTCCAATTGGCCCCATGCCGGGCCCTCCTCCACCGTGAGGGATGCAGAAGGTTTTGTGCAGGTTTAGGTGAGAAACATCTGACCCGTAATCTCCAGGACGACACAAGCCCACCTTCAAGGCAGAGCAAGAACAATTTATTTTATTTTATTTTTTTTAAATTTAAATTAAATATTCTACAGAAAAACTTGCAAAAAACAAGAAAAGAAAAAAAAAAAAAACTGATATAAGCTTAGTCTTTACCCTTTTACAAAAAAAACAGATACAGTGGGATGCAAAAGTTTGGGCAACCTTGTTAATAGTCATTATTTTCCTGTATAAATCGTTGGTTGTTACAGTAAAAAATGTCAGTTAAATATATCATATAGGAGACAAACTGATATTTGAGAAGTGAAATGAAGTTTATTGGATTTACAGAGAGTGTGCAATAATTGTTTAAACAAAATCAGGCAGGTGCATAAATTTGGGCACTGTTGTCATTTTATTGATTCCAAAACCTTTAGAACTAACTAGAAAGTGCATTTTCTGAAGAAACTGCAATGTGAATGCTTGAATCTGAATGTATGCACTGAAATGAATTAATTGCTGAATTTTAAGTTACAAATGTTGAATGAGATGAAAAATACAGAAATTTGCACCTGAAAACAAAAGTGCTGAACTGCTAAAAACTGACAACCACAGAGAAGAAGTTGGAAAATAGCTGAAAATGTTTTAAATGTAAATTAGAAAAACCTAAGAAATGAGAAAAGAAAATTTAGAGTCAGAAAACATCTGAATGAATATTAAAAGTTCATATTCTTTGAATCACTGAATGACTCAAATGTGATCCCTCCACTTGGATCCACACAGTTTAAAAAGTTTACATTTCTGAGCTTTCAAAGACATTGTGTTGGAAAGAGAACAATGATGGCGACGTTTTGAGGGTAAAATGATGGTTGTAGAGCAAACACTGTGGACACAGCAGCAGTTGAAAGAGAAGTGTTTAAGATGAATCTTGGCACAGTGGCAGACAGAGCTCGTTAAGCAGGCAGATGTGAGTCTTGTCTTCGTTTTACAGTTTGAATGGTGACTCTATGTCAATGTATGTGGAAGTAGATACAGTTTAAAGAGGAGTAAGTTGAATGAGAATTTGAAGGGTCTCTCCATTGAAATACATGGGAAATTTTTGTTTAATAAAGTTGAATGATTTTAAAAATATAAATGTTAAAAATGAGAAAAATAGAAGCAGTCATGTCCAAAAGAAGAGTAATCTAACGGTGTTTGAATGGTTTTTCTAAGTTGAACGGTTTTGAAGGAGATAGAGTACAAAAAACGTACGGAATAGATAATAAAATAGAAGAATAAAGATTAGAAGAACAATACTGTGAATGCTTTTACAAGCATTCACACTAATTATTGGAACTCAAATTGGCTTGGTAAGCTCAGTGACCCCTGACCTACATACACAGGTGAATCCAATAACGAGAAAGAGTATTTAAGGGGGTCAATTGTAAGTTTCCCTCCTCTTTTAATTTTCTCTGAAGAGTAGCAACATGGGGGTCTCAAAACAACTCTCAAATGACCTGGAGACAAAGATTGTTCACCATCATGATTTTGGGGAAGGATACAGAAAGCTGTCTCAGAGATTTAAGCTGTCTGTTTCCACAGTTAGGAACATATTGAGAAAATGGAAGACCACAGGCTCAGTTCAAGTTAAGGCTCGAAGTGGCAGACCAAGAAAAATCTCAGATACACAGAAGCGACGAATGGTGAGAACAGTCAGAGTCAACCCACAGACCAGCACCAAAGACCTACAACATCATCTTGCAGCAGATGGAGTCACTGTACATTGTTCAACCATTCGGCGCACTTTACACAAAGATGCTGTATGCGAGAGTAACGCAGAGGAAGCCTTTTCTCCGCCCACAGCACAAACAGAGCCGCTTGAGGTTTGCTAAAGCACATTTGGACAAGCCAGCTTCATTGCGGAATAAGGTGCTGTGGACTGATGAAACTAAAATTGAGTTATTTGGGCATAACAAGGGGCGTTATGCATGGAGGACAAGAGGAAAAAAAAAAAAAAAAAAAAAAACACCACAGCATTCCAAGAAAAACACCTGCTACCTACAGTAAAATATGGTGGTGGTTCCATCATGCTGTGGGGCTGTGTGGCCAGTGCAGGGACTGGGAATCTTGTCAAAGTTGAGGGACACATGGATTCCACTCAGTATCAGCAGATTCTGGAGACCAATGTCCAGGAATCAGTGACAAAGCTGAAGCTGTGCCGGGGCTGGATCTTTCAACAAGACAACGACCCGAAAAACTGCTCAAAATCCACTAAGGCATTCATGCAGAGGAACAAGTACAACGTTCTGGAACGGTCATCTCAGTCCCCAGACCTGAATATTATTGAAAATCTGTGGTGTGAGTTAAAGAGAGCTGTCCATGCTCGGAAGCCATCAAACCTGAATGAATTAGAAATGTTTTGTAAAGAGGAATGGTCCAAATACCTTCAACCACAATCCAGACTCTCATTGGAACCTACAGGAAGCGTTTAGAGGCTGTAATTTCTGCAAAAGGTGGATCTACTAAATATTTATTTCATTTCTTTTTTATGGTGCCCAAATTTATGCAACTGCCTGATTTTGTTTAAACAATTATTGCACACTTTCTGTAAAACCAATAAACTTCATTTCACTTCTCAAATATCACTGTGTGTGTTTCATGTATCTATGTATGCATGCATAACATTTTTTTATCGTAACAACCAACGATTTATACAGGAAAATAATGACTATTAACAAGGTTGCCCAAACTTTTGCATCCCACTGTACTTATTGCATTACCTGGGCATTCATGTTGGCGCCATCCAGGTACACTTGGCCACCGTTTTTGTGAATAAGGTCACAAACGTCTCCGACATGCTCTTCAAACACACCAAAGGTGGAGGGGTAGGTGATCATCATGGCTGCCAGGTTTGCCTTGTGTTTGTCCACCTGGAAAGATAAAACATGTAAAAAAAAATAAAAAAATAAAAAAATAAATAAAATAAAAAATATTATAATAATAATAATAATAATAATAATAATAATAATAATAATAATAATAATAATAATTAAACAAAACAAAGCTGTGTCACATCATTTACATGAAGTCAAAGTTCCAGTCTTTCATGAACACACTTGGATTAATGAACACATTTGGATTAAAGTGAGGATCAACTTAAGACCAGAGGCATCAAAAGAGCTTGTTTCACAGAGTGAAGGATTGCATGAGTTTACAATAAATGAGGATTATTTTGAGCTGTGAGTCATGCAGAGCAAAAATACTCCAAAAAAATAGATTCCCTTCAAATCCACCTATGAAACTGGACATGTCTGTCTTGGATAAACCTAATATTAATTAATATTTGCAGACAACACAAATCTTGTACAACAGCGTCCGTTTTCTCACCAGGGCCTTCAGGTGAGACAGATCGATGTTGCCATCCTTATCCACCTCCACCACTTGAACCTTCATTCCTGCCATCTGAGCGCTTGCTGGGTTGGTCCCGTGTGCAGACTTGGGGATTAGACAAACCTGAGGCAATGGGAAAAATAGTCAGCAAAGCAGAACAAGCAAAATGCAGTTTGAGTCATTGTCCTAACCATAATCCAAAGTCACGCCAAAACTGCTGTGACTGCAGGTTATGCAACAAGAGAAACCGAGCCAATTAAAGCCATAGATATTTCAGATCCAAAGTGAAGCTTAATAAAAACAAAAATAGATATAATTAAATTAGTGAGACTGGTGGCTTAAGCTACTTTTACAATTTCATTTATACAAAAACTTAACTTTTAAGGTCTCAGTGGGAGGAAACTGCAGCTCTCTTTGATCTCTGCTACTAATGAGTAACCTGCCTGCAGGTCATTAACTGATTTTTATCCCTTATTAGGGTGACACGTCTGGCATTTTGCAACCCAGTTTCACAGGCAAACCAGGGCACATGGATCCGTGTGTTAGCCAAAAAAGACATGACTGACCTGAAAAACAGTGCTGTGCTGTCACTCCAGGAACTCTCACTTGACAAAGTCTTAAAACCTCCAAATATGGAGCCTTAAAAAACAGCTAGCCTATGGGATCACAGCATTTTCAGCTCCTTGTTTGCACAAACGAATGCCAGTTTGGACCTTGACTAGTTCCAGGAATCAGGCTACTAAGATTTACTTATTAGGAAGCAATAAAAATAAATAAATAAAATGACAGAAGAGAAAATACTTCAGTACGCTAGTCTTTAATTTTGGGTAGCATCTCATCATCCTTCAACAATCAATAAGAATGTCAGGATACTTTAGGAGCTACGGTTGAGAATGCTTTAACATCAGATGTTTCAATTTACAACAATAACCCTGTCACTGATAGGGGGTTACTCTGTAGGGCATATGTACTAATATTCTGTTAGCCTGTCAGTATCAGGAAGGATAATACTGATAGTAAATAGTCTTTACAAGTCAGCAAAGTCTTCTCAATGTCACCTGATTAGATACAACACAAACAGCTAAACATTGATAACTTAGTTGCCATATGAAGTTCTGCTCAGAAACCTTTGGCATTCATGTGAATGTTGCTTTGATGCATACCATCTGCTTATATATTGTTGCAGACCAAGCACACCTCAAAAGGCAATAGCTCTCCCAATGGCAGGAGCATAGTTACTAGGACACTGCAAAAACTGCTCAGGAAAAAGGAAAACGTCAGAAGCAGCTGCTCTCAAAAATTCAAGCTCTGCATGCACAGACCAAGCCTGATCCATGGACATGTCACCCTGGACCCCACAGGACCCAAAGAATCTGCCATCCTAGTGCCAGTTGCAAAAGGATTCCTCTGAACTGATAGAAAAACACACTTGCCAAGCATTGTGCACTCCGCCCGCTTTTACGTCACCCAAAAAAAGAAGAACTGCACAATGCCAGGGCAGCAACATTAATGTTGTGGCTAAACAGTGTATATTTTTAAGCACTTGAATTGAAATTTAAACTTAGAAACTCAAAGTTTGTGTACCTCAAGGTTTTTTTTTTTTTAAAGTTCAGTGGATCATTTTAACTCTAGAGAGTTTTCAGAAGATGAGGCTCTTCCTCAGAGTTACACAAGTTTAAATTAACAAGGATTCCATTTTCTTGCAGAGACTAGAGACTCTAGCTTAAAATAATTTTGGGTTGGATAAAATAACATAATTAACCATGACTGCAATCCTGTTAGACTTTTGCTCTTTCCAGGACACTTACACTTCTTGAACTCTCCCCCTTTGAGTTCAGGTAGGCTTTTATGGCAGCCAGGCCTGCATATTCTCCCTGAGCACCACTGAAAAATAAGGCAGACACCATAGTCATGCATAGAACACACACAGCCTCATCAAAGTCCAAAGACCAGTCTACAGACATTACCAAAAGAGGAGGGAAAGATGGGATGAAGCTAGGTGCATTCTTGGCCAATGTAGCATGCTCCACCATGAACACACTGATAAGCGGTGACAGAGAGCAGAGGTGGGTGTGTCGCTTATCAGCTGTAATATCCTGCAAGTCAATCCTGCAAGTGTGAAACCAGCTATGGACCGCTTTAATAATGTTGCTGTGGTTCCCCTTTAAAAGTCAACTGCGAAATTTCTTCCCTTTTAGATTTTCCACAAACTTTTGTGCTGCAAAGGTGCCATCCCCATTCTACGTTCAGCACCTCTCCAATTCAGTGAGCCCTTTGAAATATGGTTCTTTCACAAATGTTTGTAAAGGAAAACTGTACTGCTAAGTGCTTGCTTTGAGCATTTCCTTCCTTCTGCAGAGGTTCTTTGATCCAGAAGGAGGGTTCGGGATAATTTGATTGCACTGCACGGAACCATCAAAGTAATCATCCTAAAAAGGAACATGCTCCTGTCTTTACCAAATATCATGCCCACCCAACTGATACGGTCTGTGCACCAACAAGTACACAATTTTGTGCCCTCACCTGTTTGGCTGGAACGAGATCTTGTCATAGCCCGTCACCTCACAGAGGTCTTTCTCCAGCTGTCTGAAGAGTTTCTGGTAGCCCTCTGCCTGATCCAGGGGCACGAAAGGATGGATGTTGGCAAACTCCCTCCATGTGATGGGCTGTCAGAGGATACAGCAGTGAGACATAATTACTCAAAAGCATTTCATGTTACACCTGAAGAAAACTGAAAAACTAGTTCCTGTTTTTACTCACCATGAGCTCTGATGAGCTGTTTAGCTTCATGGTACAGGAGCCCTGAAAATAAAAACATTTTTTTTCCCCACTACTTTATCACACTAGTATAGAGCATGCTATAAATTTCAACTATCTGTGAACCTGAACCTCTGCCTTGACTTATGGTAGCCTCACCAGGGGTATCATGCTGTGGACTAAGGAGAGGTCCTTATTCTCCAGACGCTTCATATATCTCACAATGTTGGTCTCAGAATGGTAACTGAAGAAAAAAAAAAAAAACAAAAAGCAGAGACAAGAACACTTAACAGAGGGCTCGCATGGCAATAATGCTATGTTTTGGATCTTGTACATGCAGCAGCTGACCAAGACTGCTCCAGAAACACCGCAAATACCCTAAAGCACCGACTCTCCAAATTTCCACATCCCAAACACATCAATCATACAAGCGACACGTCGGGTTCAGTTCATACCACAACCTCTTTAAAAGGGATAAATTACAAAAGTAAGGTTAAAAATTCTCATGCATTACAGCTTTCATTGATGAGGCAGTAACAGTTCGACATGGGTATCGTCTTTGGAGTTGTTACACCCTTAGAATATGGTCAATCCAAAGTGGCCCCACCCCACTGCTAACAATACTCTAATAGCTCAATATTGGGGAGATGGTCCAAATGTTGTGGCTGATCTGTGCACACACTACCTAAGGTTAACTAAAAGTTTTACCCTCCTTATGTCAAGGATCATGTCAAAGAATAAACGTAGGGCTCAGACACAGGAAGCCTGGATACAAGACTGCATTTATGGAACTACTGGTGTTGTAAGATATGACTGCAACACCATTAAAGTTCTTATTGTGCAGTTAATCAAAGGTTATTACAGCTAAAATGCTCCAAACACACAAATTTCTCCCTCTGTCTTGGGAACAGTACAGTACAGTCCTTAAACTGGGAACAGACCTGTTGAAGACCTGGTGTGTAAGGTATTTGCTTGTCCTCTTGAAAGGACTTCCCATGATCCCCTTCACCCGCTCGCCCATCTTTTCAGCTATCAGCTCCTGAAAGGTTCAAATTAAAGCCAAGTCATTCTCTCACCAATCTCCATAACCATAAAACAATAACTGCTTAAATTAAAAACCAGTAACATATTAAGTAATGAATAACTTAGACAGCACAAACAAACAATGGAAGTAACCATCAACATACAGCAGAAGATTCACAGCCAAAGACCCAGAGCAGGTCATCCAAATCCCTCTCAGTCACCGTTTCATCGAGAGAGACGCCCAACTGTTCAAAGAGAAGACGAAAAGAGGATTTTTTTTTTGTTTTTAAAGTGTTCCAGCGACTCAAGTCTTTCACCCTAAACAGTAAAAAAAAAAAAAAAAAAAAAAAAAATATTGGCTTGCTAATTGCAATCCCAGCTCAGTGAAATTCTGAAATTGAAAATTTGTACTGCAGAAACGTTAATTAGGAAACATTGACACTGATCTCAGGAATGCCAAATGATTTATGTATCGATCCATTCATTATACATTACATGCATCATTTGTAGATTTGTCAACATGTTTAAACCAATGAACCTGCTTTTATGCACTCCTATATTTTGGCTCTTCCTGTATGAGTGAGGAAGTGTGTTACACTAGCTAAGAAGTCACATCCACTCTTACAAAGTTTAAATTGGATTCACTGATTCTTGATCCTCTCAAGAATTCTCTTTTGCACCCAACATTTCTCCCACATGTCCAATTAGAGGATTTTTCATCTTATCCAGTTTTAGATCTACAATGTGCTAAACTTCCCTTCATCCCTATAAGCCATATTCAGAGTTTTCCAGGAGCTACAACAATCAGTTGCTTCTGGGCAAAGATCCCCTATCCCCTCCCATTTCAGCCTGAAAACTACTGCAGGAAAAAAAAAAAATAAATAAAAAAATGTTTCTGCATATACATGAGGCAGCATTAATTTCCACTCCTTTTTTTGCAGTGCACCAATCACAAAGCATTACCCAAAAACTGCAAGTCGCTCCACTTCTGCAGGTTTAGACCACCTTAATCAGTCCAGCGCTTTCCCCAAAACATTTTTGATCCTAACCACCAGAGATGGGCAGTAACGCGTTACTGTAATCTGATTACTTTTTTCAAGTAACGAGTAAAGTAAGGGATTACTATTGCAAAAATGGTAATTAGATTACCGTTACTTTCCCGTAGGAACGCTGCGTTACTGCGTTACTAAAACCGTGATTTTTTTTGCGAGAATGTCTCATGACAGTGACGTAAGCGAGTGCGACGTTCGTGACAACAGCTGTGTGCAGGTCAACAATGGATCATATATCGAGTGCGGGAGAGAGTATGAGCGTGCAGCGTTTAAAGCTGGAAGTACTGACCTTACTTTGAGTTTGATTCCATAAAAAGTGACAAAAACATTAGCGTCCGTTGTGCGTGGGAAGAAAACTTCTTTTTACAGCGAAAAAAAACCCTAAACAAGCACCGAGTGCGCTACGACTTAATGGGAAATTCACAGAGAAACTCGCGGATTCTTCCACTGACCGCTGCGGCACACCTGCACCAGGGTAAACCTCCGCCTGCTTTACAGGTGAAAATTGAGCAACAGGACCGCTAGTCTTTGATTTTATTTATTTTCTGCTGTGTTTTACTTGCATCTATTTGAAAGAGTGAGTGTAAACACAAAAAATATTTTATTTTATGTGCTGGAATATGCAGAAAATAGGTTTAAATGTTAAACAAATTTCTTCAAGTCAGAGAATGGTGCATATAATTTAATTTTTGCTTGATGCATAAAGTTAAGATTAAAACTGATAAAACAAGTTTTAAAAAAGGAGACTTTTCCATTTGATTACATTTTGTATGATGGATTATGCAGAAAAAGTAGAACTGGGCTGAAAGATCTATCACTTTATCACCTATTCAGGTTGTAAATCGTGTTTTTAAAAAGTAACTAAGTAACTAAGTAATTAATTACTTTTAAAAATAAGTAATCAGTAAAGTAACGTGATTACTTTTTTGGGGAAGTAATCAGTAATTAGTTACTGATTACTTTTTTCAAGTAACTTGACCAACACTGCTCACCACTCCATCGGCGTAGACTCGCAGGTTTATCTTCCTCTGCTCAGCTCTCTCCAGGATATCTTTGGCAGCCACGCTACAGCTGATCTTTAGTGTGTCAAAGAACATTTCGCTCTCCAGCCGGTGTCCCGCTCTCTTCAGACCTGAAAGAAAATGTACGAATTAACTGTGCACGGCATGTTTACGGGGAGAAGTTTGGATAAAGACAAAGAACAGAAATTTGGTGACATATTTGTCTCTATCCAGTCTTTAATCACTCATTACTGAGAATGTGCACAAAATAAAATGAGAAATTGCTTTCCTACTTGTGAACTGAGACTTTTTTTTTTTTTTAAAAATAACAAACAATTTCTCAATTTGAGTTAGGACTGAAGTTTTACTGCAATGTTGCATATATATTTATATACCTTCTGCAAGGATCAAAACAGCACCATGTGTCCTCTTCGCAATGTGTTTTAGTCCCTGGGGGCCATGATACAGTGCATACATAGCAGCCATATTGGCCAGCAGAGCCTAGGAAAACAGTAATTTTTTTGTAATTAATTTAGAGTAATGCATTTCACCAAAATGAAGGACGCATATAAACCTGGATCGTACCTGCGCAGTGCAAATGTTGCTGGTTGCCTTATCCCTGCGGATGTGCTGCTCTCTGGTCTGCAGTGCAAGACGATACACTTCTTTACCAGCTGCATCTCTGCAACAACAGCATAGCATTCAACCATCTTACCACTGTCATCAGTTTACTCAGAAATGAAGATTAGCAAGCTTGAACCCTGAAGGTCGCTTCTCACTTGGTGACTCCAACCATTCTGCCAGGCATCATCCGGACCAGGTTTTCTCTAACCGCAAAAAAGGCGGCATGTGGACCGCCGTAGCAAAGAGGAACCCCAAACCGCTGGGAACTGCCCAGTGCGATATCAACACCAAATTCTCCAGGGGGACGTAGCACACACAGTGCCAATAGGTCTGTGGCACAGCAAGCCAGTGCCTGGACAGGAGATAACCAATCTCAGCAGTGGAAATGAACAAAGCTGCTCCCATTTGTTATTAAGATAATTCTTAAGCCTAATTATATCCCCTGCTCCCACGGTTCTTTTGGGGAGCTTTTACATTTCTTTTTGTGGTTAAAGCTTTCTTACCCCGCCCTTGTGTGCTCGATCTACAAGCGCAGTGAAGTCTTCCACTCTGCCATCAGTGTCTGGATATTGAAACAGCACACCGCTCACATCTTGTCCACTGAAGTCCATCTCATGAGGCAGCTTTAGAATCGTTTTTACCCCAATATAGCTGCAACACAGCAGTCAAAACTTGAATGATCAAAATACAGACACAGGATGAAATCAAACGTGCGCCCAAATAAAAAAATAAAAATAAATCAATACCCCCAATTTAAATTCCCCTTCAAGGTAGTATTTTTGTGCAGTCCTGGACTACTTTAAGTACCCCTGCAGCTACATTTCAATCTCCCCATTCAGGTCTGAACACTTGGATGAGCAAACTTTGTCTTGTGTGTCAAAGTCACACAACATTGACGTAGACGATCATCGTTAGCGATGGACAAAGACAGAACCCCGAGGAGGACATATAATGGCACAACAGAGAATACACCTCAGGGAATTAAAAAAAAAAAAAAAAAAAAAGTTGCCTAGGACAACACCTTTGCAATATTTTTTACTTCAATCTTGTAATTTTAATATTAAAGATATTTAGATTCTTTTTTATGATTTACTGTTACTGGAGACCTCATACATTGACTGTCTATGATGCATACTTAGCTCTGGTCTGCACTACAGCAATAGTCTGGGGATGGCAGCGTGGGTCAACGTAGAAGGTTCTTCTTTTGTTTTGTCTGTGTGAAGCAAATATCAATAACAGACCACTGTAAGGCAGGTTTAATACACACTACATCTTGAATCTACAACAGGTGGCACAGACTACGATCCAGTCTAGTGGCCAAAATATAATTTCACAAGACTATATTCAAGATCAACTGAGCACGTTTCTCTAAACTGGTCAGCATGTAAATACCTGTGACAGAGCTGCATGGCCTCAGCAGCAGCAGTTCCCTCATCAAGCAGAGAGGCATTAGCCACAGGCATGCCTGTGATGTCACAGATCATGGTCTGGTAGTTGAGAAGAGACTCCAGGCGACCCTGAGCGACCTCGGGCTGGTAAGGGGTGTACTGAGTGACCCTGTGGACAAAACCCAAAACAATGATTCAACAGAGCGAGACTGGACAGAAGAACAATAGCACAAAGTCGATGGCATTTATGGACCCAAGACTGGTCAGGGGAGGCCATTGTATGTCTTCTCTGACCCTAAGAGTTTAGAGAAAATGTGGGTCGGAATAGCTGACTTGGAACTGTGTGAAAGAAAATTTTGTTCAGCAAAACATTGGAGCAATGCAGTTCTCACAAGACCCCAAGTGAAATCAAATCACAAGACTTCTTATTGAGGGCACGTTACTCTGCACCATGACAGTTAAGCTTCAAATTAGTATCCCAAATTTAGGAATAAATATCATTAATTGTCCACAGAAGAAACCAGCTCACACCACTTGTCACATTTCTTCCGATCCAAGGTAGCCTGACGGCACTCACCAGCCTGCATTCTCCAGGAGGTTGCGCTGGATGGGCGGCGGTACGGAGCAGTTGTAGTAACCCATGCCGATGTAGGACCTCCATACTTTGTTTTTTGATGCGATCTTTTGAAGAGACTCCAGAACTTCATTCTCACCTGCAAAATATTTAAAAGGCAGCTGTTTAAACTTATTCCAAACAACAGTCACCGAGTCATAAGTGAGAAATACAGGATGTTGGTAAGTGTTAAAACAGTTCTACTTAAATACATCTGTCATGTGATACATCTGTCATGTCTGCTGCTAAACAACAACAAGACCTGTCTGAAGGTCTGATGAACAGCATTGCAACCCTCACGTGAGCCACTGATTGTGTAACAAGATGAAGAAAATCATTATAGTGAGCAGTCAGGTTAAAAAAAAAAAAAAAAAAAAAAAAAAAAAAAAAATAGTCAGTGAAATCCAATGCTAATCTGTTTTCTACTGAGAGCCTCAACCATCTTTTTCATATCACTAATAACATAAAATTTTAAATACTGAGAGAAATATATCTTATGTTCCCTAAAAACTGGCCCCAAAATCTAGTACATATTGTTACTTCCTCAATTTCATTAAGCTTCATTTCCCAGTCCTGTAAGGGAGCTCTGCCAGGACACAACCAGCCTCTGAGATTCCTCTGGCCTTTCTGGCTGCCTAGCAACTCCAAGGAATGGACAATACCACCCGTTTGAACCAAGAGTCCTGGCTACTACCGTTTTGGTGAAAGGAGGACACCTCTAGTCGTGGTGGCGTGAGGGACCACAGCCAGTATACAAGTGAATATTTACAGCTTCTTTGAAAGATGGGGGGGGGAAAGGCAGAAGTATTTGGAAATTCAGGACAAACTATAAATAAAAGTACATTTGGAGATGACGCTCAGGGTGAATTGATGAGACGTGCGAACCGGAGTTCGTTTCAGTTGGAGGACTGCTTTCCCATGGTCCCAGAGTTCTACAGGGCAGCAAAAAAAGCTGATTCACAACCATCCAGGAGGTCTATTGTTGAAGAGAGAATCCTTTGCTGGCTTTGCAAACTGAAGCCCTTCAAAGCTGAACAAGCAGAAAACCAGCACGGCCTCCAGTTTGTTCCTTCAGCATGGCTTGTTGCATTATGAAAACTGACAGTGTCAGGAGGGGCTGACATACAGGCAGGTCAGAGTCACTCTGGCTAATAGACACATTAGAGTACCTGAGCATAAGAAACCTCTTATAAAGATCCTTTTATTACTATAAATGTTAAATTTAGAAAAACTGTCATGACTTCATGACTTAGCTCTTTTGACTCTGCATAAAGAGCTCAGTCATCATTCATTGCAAGTGTAAAGGTTTTAGACATGCCTCATTTCAATAGCCTGGCATTAAGTTGGGTGCAATTCAATTTCACCATTTATGACCCCAATTAAGACTTTGAGCCAATACACATTGGCCTGTTTTGATTGCCGGATTGCATGCCCCCCCCTTTTTTTTTCCCCTCATAATTCATTGAACATCAATAATCATTTTTATGCTTATCCAAGTTCATAAGCATACAGTCATGGTAAAAGCAAAGTACTCTCTTTCAGTTTTACATATCAGGACATTACAATGTCTTAAGGTCATTCTTAGCAGGGTGAGCCATATCTGTGAAACCATGGTAACTTATGCTGCTTTTTTATTTATATATGTAATGTTTTTAATCTCCTGTCTCTCCAGCCCCATTTTTGCACATTTGATAGTGACAGGCCCACTTCACAAAACAAACTGAGCAAAAATACAGCTCCACATGAAAATACACGTTAATTCACACATTTAGCCATCAGCTTAGAGCTGAAAAAGCCGCAGCTTAAAAAGCGTTAAAAAGATTGACTGCTGTATAGGATTAAACACAGCAGTCTGTGTCTGCTGCTGAAATGTAGGCTATCCGTGTTGTATAGGAGCAAGAAAAAAACCCATCCATGCATCATCATGAAACCACCTTATTAGGATCCCCGGCTGTGATGTAACGTAACGTGAACGCTGTAACCAGATTGAACTGGACTTGGGACCGGAGCTCAAGGCTAAACTTTACACTCCAGTTGCCATCCTATGAGCATCGGCTTCCCAACAGGAGATTGGTGCCGCTCGCCGAGTTTCGCAAAAACAACTCCAAATATGTTCAAAGGAAGACTTAACAGGGGAGAGCGCTCCGCGCCACACAATAGAAGGGCAACCTACATTTCAGCCTCTCACTTGGCTTCATTGAGCGCCCGTTGGGTGTGGGAAAAGCTCGACATGTTTTTAAAAAATAAATTAAAATTTTAAATAAAGCTGCACAATATGAGGTTAACACTCATTCCCCCTCCACACACACACACGTTGATTTGAATTACATTTACAATTTGAAATTGAGATTGGTGGCGCATCGAGGGAGATTTAGGCAGCAGCTTGCAGCGCTATAATAACAGGAAGAGATTCAGCTACTGTTTCACTAACACATACGTGCACATCAGGCCAAACTTACAGACTGGATCATCCATCTTCAAGCTCCTCTGCAGACGGATAGAAGATGGTACTGTGTTTTCAATCAACTGGTCGACTGACTGTGGGAAAAGGGGAAGTTTAATGAACAAAGGCGCGTAAACCGCTACCCAGTGACATAAACACGCCACTCAGTGCAGGTGTTTTTGTGCTGAAACTTGTCTTAATGAAAATGAAAGGAGGGGTTTTTTTTGCGCCCATTTCATAGAGGGAGGGAAACAGCGACGTAAATCTTACCTCGAGTCCCAGAACATCCAGCATGTCTCTCTTCTCCTTCTCACCTGGACCGATGTGGCGCTCAGCAAAATCATCATGTCTGGGTAAAATCCTTTCTATCTGCCTGGAGGAGACGGCTGCAGAGGTCCTCAGAGCCCGGGCTGATGTTGTTAGGGATGCGCAGCTGTTTCGGATCTTGCACTGAAGTTTCCAAACCACGCGGCTCTTATAGCTTAAATGCCTGCGCGGTGCGCCGGGATTCACCGACTTAGCCAAAAAGACCCCCCAGGACTTGGCGCAGCTCTGCATCTCTAAATCACACTGCGAGACAAGCGTGCAGAAACTGGTGAAGCCTTTCCCTCTCTTAACTCAGTAGACTTTCCACCCACTGAGACCGGCGCAGGAGATACAGCCAACTCCTTCAAACTGCTGAGTTTATACGGCTGCACAGTTGCACAAGAGCGGACCAATCAGAGCGGAGACGCTGCGTGACGCGGTGACGAGCCCCGGCTAACCAGCTGCTCAACTTTTCACGTGCCCATAATCTTCAATTGAGCAAGAATAACAAGGTTGGGTATGGATCCAGAATTATTTTATCAGTCGACTCGCCAAGAATACATACAAACTAGGAACAGGACGTACTGTGAGTGCAAGTGGTTACGCTTGAACATTAAACACACGTTATTTGTGTTTTCCAGTTTCACAAACAAAGCCATAACCTGTGAGATGAAAACATGCCAATAAATCGTTGTTTAAAGAAAGATAAATATAATCTGTACTAAAACAACTTAATCCACAACAGCTCAATAAATAGAATAAACACACAAGTAACTAAAAGAAATTACACAGAATAAAGATATTTCAGGTAAAGAAACACTAAAGGAGCTCAATAAGCTAATTGAGTGAAAAATCTTTATAAAGGGAAAAGCTATGGGAAAAGTGAATACACTGTAAAAAAAAAAAGTGGGTCTATAAGATAGATAGTTTAAAAAAATCAGTAAAGTCAAATAAAATTATTAGAAACTGGCTTATTAAATTAGTTAAAACACACTCACAGCAAATGTCAGATGATATTAAAGTGTCTCCACAGCTGTTTCAGATCTTGAACTTAAGTTTCCAAACCACACAGGTCTTATCTCAGTGGTGAACGCTGTCGCTCTATTCTGTGTAGATGACTCTGGGTAATATAATCTGTACACCCTTTGGTGACTGTGCAGGGATGGAATAAACTACATAAGAGAGCAGATTATTCTCTGCTGTGCTGTAAAGAGTTCTTGCATGTGGTTATTATGTCCAGTCAGTGATGCAGAGAGTCGATAGCTGTTCTTCTCACCACAGCTTCAGTTGAGCTCTGATCGGTTTACTTATTTCTCTCACACACACTACTTCCTGGTGAGTCATTCAGACTTGTTTTACCTGTTACTGCCATCTCTGATTTGCAAATTTCATATTTTAAAATAGGGGTGGAAAATATGTTAATCGTTCAAAAATATAATTCACAAGTCAAAAGCATGGTGGTGCCTCACAGCAAGAAGGCCCAGGGTTCAAGTCCACTGGCCTTCTCGGGCCCTTCTTGCGCACTTGGGCATGTTTTCAACTGGTATTAGGGCTTCTTCCCACAGTCCAAATACATGCAATAGTGGACACCCCAGCAAATTAACCCCAACATCAGTCTATGCAGTGCTTTCTCAAGAGCTACATTTCAGACTCTATAGGCCTCAGTTAGCATGTTTAATGTTAATGGAAGAATGTCTGTTGGACACACAAGACCCAAAGTGCAGAGCATGCAAAGAAGAAAAGATAAACTTTAAGTTATTGTTGTTAACTGTGGTTCTACAAGCTACTGAATCATGGAGTTTACTTTCTCACAAAACTACATAGAGTTTGGGGAAAAGTTTATCACGTGACTGTATGAGATTTAACTTGTACAATACTGCCTGCACTAAAACAAAGGTGTCATTGAAATGTGTTTTTCTAATAACAGGTTAAGGACAAATAAGGAGACCTTTGGTTTAATTCTGTTTGCATGTTACAGTTTTGCAGCACAAGGAAATGGGTGTTGGAAAGAAGAAAACAAAAGTTAATAGTTAAGACACACTTGGCAAGCATCATGGTGACTGGTAGATGTGGATGAAAGCATATCTGAGAAAAACTAGCTTTCCAGGGTAAACTTTCCAGGTAAAATCTGGATTCCCCCCCCACCCCCGCCCTTCATTTTCCTTAATCTAAATAATATATAAATACAAGGTGAAACAATGCCTTCAAGGTTTCTAGTGTTATGCTAATGTGCTGCTAAGCTCCCACTGAATTGAGTTTCACTACAAGACTCAGTGAAGATCTAGTGAAAAAACATTTGGCAGAAACTCAGATTTACAAACATCTGATTAAAAATTGATTGAATAATCTTAAAACGATAACAACAGTTATCAGTTGTGCATAATGTATTTTTGCTAAATAACTTTCTAGACCTCTAAAATTCCAAAAGAATTAAACACCACTGTTTCATAGTGACAGGATGTATTAGTTTTCATCAAGTAGCAACTTGATGGTGAATCATAGTTTATTAATGCTGAGCAGTTTATATGTGAGCTTGTGCCAGCCCCTTCTAAGAAAGAGGCAGGTTCATTCTACGCAGGTTGGCAGGATATCACAGGTATATCACACGCCATAAAAACTCCCACCAAATACCAGACAGACACACAGTCTCACACCCACTATACAGCCAATTCTGAAAGGGAACTTGTTAAATTCAGTTTCAAGCCTTCTTGCCTCGAGGCAACAGTCCTGACAGCTGCACTGCTAAACTCCCCAACCCTAACCCTGAACTCTAAACTACTGTTTCTTTTTTGTACCTTAACTAGTAGTATGAATATCATCCCAGCTTAATATGAGTCATAGGCTGAATAAAAGCACCAACTCACAACAGCAGTTACTACCAAACACCAGGAATCTATTTTTTTTTTTTTTTTTTTTTTGCCTGTCCCGTTTGGTTCTTTTAGAATTATTGTCTAAAGGCGAAGAAAGATACCCAACGGATTTACTTTACCAAATGGACCATCCCAGCCTTGCCGTAATGATCTATTTGATTCATCTTTTATTGTTTATTTTATTTTTTATTTTCACTTGTTAGATACGGGACAAACTTGACTGAGGAAAAGAAAGGGGAGAAAGAAAGAGGGAAAGAAAAACAGCAGAGAAGAGGGACGGGGGTAAAGGGCAAAAAACAAAAACCAACAAAATAAGCAGACAAAAAAAAAATACATATATCAATCACCTGGATCACCTGTTGAGAAAGAAAAAAGTAAATACTAAATATTAAACATTATTGTGCAGCATGCAAGATCGACAGCACACAGTGTGCTTTGAGGTAGGAGCCAAAAAGGGTGTTGTTTGTGTGTGTGAGCACCCGTGTGTACACCTGTGAGCATGAACGCGCTTGTTTTTAAAAGGCTCCTTCATGTAATGATCTGCTAGAGGGTGTGGGGAGCCACAGCCCCGTCCACCAGGGCATGAAGCAGGTATGGAGGAGATCAAAACTCCAGACATCCAGAGGCCCTCAGAACACAAGAGACCAAGGAAGACCAACAGAGGGGCAGCCGCGCCACTATCCCAGAAAGAGCTGAGGAGAGTCCCAGATGAGGGGTCACTCAGCAGCCGCGGAGCAGAAGCCAGGGGGGGTTGCAGTGACGTGGCTGTGAGCTCCGCCGGCAGCCAGCTGTGCCAGAGTGACCGAGCCCCAGGCCGAGAGGCCGAGGGCACCCCACCCCCGAAGTGGCCTGAGTGAGCCCCAGGCTCCAGGCCCCGACAACCAGAAATCTATTGATGTTGGGCAAAATCTGGTGGACGTCTGCCAGGACAAGTAGCAGTTTAATTAAAAAATTTCTAGATGTCTAAAGGTCACCTCACCTTGAACATTTGAGACATTTGTACCATATGAAATACCACTACAGAGCCAATGATTCAAAAAAACACCAATAGTAACAAACCAATGCTATATTTATTATATCTAAGTCATTGTGATCCACATGACCTGTGTTGTGTAATAGTGAGCCTCATAATCATTGAAATGCTTACCGCGGGAGCTCTTTAATGATGCATCATCCTGTTAATAATGCAACCCCTTAGAAACCAAACACCAAACCTCACGAGTGAAAATGCTTTCTGGTCTCCTCTCTCATGCTTGTGAGGACAAACACTCAACAATAGTGTCACTGAAGCAATATTTGCATAGTGTGGGTCTTACTCATGGGACTAATTGTTTTTTTGTTTGTTTTGTCTTTATCATCAGTTAGACTCACTGAGATGACATTACAGGTCACAGATCTGTCTCTCTGATACCTGAAGCAAAAAGGAATCTGTTCATATACTTAAAATGATGCTCACAGGAGAAGGATGTGCTCTTTGGTGTAACATTACAATTCATGGCATAATTTTCTACTCTTTCTTTTCCTGACTGGTGTTTGTAATTTTTTCTCTCTCTCTGTTGCAAAAACGATCAACAGTAAAGTTAAATGATATTAAATGGAACTGCTAATATACTATGGAAGTTATGATAGTTAAGGGAATCCCAGATTAGTTTTGACCCCACTTACACAATGTACATTCCCAAATTTTGAACAGATTGTTTTATTTTATTTAACATACTTAATGTATATAATTCACTCACTTACTGCACATAATGGCCTCTTTGTATATATTTACTTACTTACTGTATATAATGTTTTTTCTCTCTATTTTTGCACAGTCGAGGAGCGTATCAGGACACATTTCACTGAGTGTTATACTTGTGTACTAGTATGCACGTGACAAATAAAAGATCTTGAATGATGCAGATTCCGACTGTTGAATTAGGAGCAAGTTCTTCAGGAGGATCAGTTGGTCAGGAAAAATGTGTTCAGTCACCATTGTCAAACTTTAATATGAATTCTCATTGAGCTCATCTCAGATGTTTATCCTTTGGGCTGAAATTGCCAATTTGGCAACACAGTGGGGAGGCAACAGCCTGGATGCTGCTGTCAAAACAGTGGAGATGATTTTGGACTTCAGGAGGAACCCAGCCCCATCATCCTGCCTGCCCAGTGGACATTGACGAGTCTTTCTCCCACGACTTAAAGTGGAAGCTAAATGTCTGTCCAAAAAATCAACAACAAAAAAACCCACACATCAGAGGATCCATGTCCTGTAGCTACTGGAGAAATTCAACCTGCATACGTCAGAAGTGGTGTACTTTTACTCCTCTATAACTGAATCCATCCTCACTCATTTACCCCATAGAAATTTCCACATCTCTACAGCACTCCATATATGTTTTATGTTTTATATAATATATTCTTATTTTTCTGAAACAAACTGGTTCTAACTGTAACAACAATAACCCTGAAGCCACAGAAACATTAAAAAAGTATTAAAAGTCAATTTTTTTTTGGTTATAACTGAAGCTTAGCTTAGAAATGATTAGAAACTAATACAAAAATAATATTGTCAATCTATTGTCAATTGAGGAAATCTCATAATGACAAATCTCTTGACCTTCAGAGTTTCTTCTTCGCTGGATGTTTATCTTAGAGTAAATTCCAAAAGTTTGCTGTTGACTGCTGGGGTACAAATGTCACACACCCACGTGACTGTGTTTGACCCCTCATTTTATCTTTAACCTTTTAGCCTCTTGCTTTGTTTACACCGATTCTTGTTTTCTACACCGTCACACAAATACACCACCACACCTCATTTTCATCTTTCATATACAGGAGTATATGAGTTTATATAAAAAGTATATTTGATTCAAGCCTATAGAAACTGCTGAAGGTCAAGGTAGAGCAGAAACCTTATCCAAACAAAGTAAGGATGTACAGTCAGTGTTTAATTTGCAAAATAAAAAGACATTTCTTTTTTCTTTTGGTTGCTACAGTTGCAGAAATATGTAAGGACAAGCTTTCTCAGACAAACAGTTACAAAACCATACAAATGTCAGTACTGTTTGTACAGACAATCAGCACTGATAAGGCCAGACAAAAGAAATGACCACTATAAAAACTGCAATAGGAACCACAGATAAAACAAATATTTTACCTACGTTTGATAGCAGCAGCATCAAATCTCTACTGTGCTTGCCTGAGTTCAACTGTGGTATTCAGCCTGAAATGCAGACATGGGCTCGATCGGCTCGTCGTGGGAGCAACATCGTTTTTTAATGTATCAATGTCTTTCACTTCCATTTGCTTTCTTATTTTATTTTCTTGCAAAACGGGGGCATCTATCCTTGACATACAGGTATGTACAGTATAATTATGGCCTATGAGTCCACTGATTGATTGCATTATACAATGATCTGTACTACATATACAAACACTGTAACATCTGGATTGTAAATACTATGAAATGGATCACATATTTGAGTAAACATATCATTTGGTGTTTTTTTTTTTTTACAGACAGACACACACACATACACACATACATACATACATAGACAGATCTTACTCTTTAGCTATTTTATTTGTTATGTTTTTGGTTTAAGGTGACAAAATGTTACAAAAGGACATCAAATTTTTGACATCATCAGCTGAAAGAAATTTAGCTTATAGTGATACATTGTATGTCAAAAAAAACTGTATCATCAAACTAGAGAAGCTGCCACCTGAAATAAATTATTTGGTATTTACTAAACAAAACAAAAAAAAAAAAAACACTGATTAACTGGCCAATCATTGTAGTTTTAGTATTCAGCATGGTCTAAGGAACTTGGAAAGAAAAGTGTCTGAACTTCCTTAAGTTGCTTGAGGATGTTTCATCCGAGAAGCTTCTTCAGTTCTCGGTTCAAATGGTGGAGAGTACCATATTTAAGCCCTGTGGGAGTGTCCCCCCCCCCAAGAGGGACAATGGACCCCTTATGATCCTTTACACAATCAGCCAAGGTTTCAGGTGAGCTCATTGTGAAACGTAGCCCCACCCTTTCCTGAGGTCAAAAACTTTGGCTGATTGTGACCCACACCCGTTTTCACATCTTGGCTTCATGTGATTAGGCAGATTAGGGCTTAAATCTGGGAAGCTCCACCATTTGACTTTAAAAATGAAGAAGTTTCTCAGATGAGAGGTGAAACGTATTCAAGCAACTTAAAGCTCCTTAGACTACAATGACCTGGATGACTGAGAACCTTCAGCATGATTTCCTATCTATAGGTACCTGTTTGTTTCTGCTGGAGGTAGTGTCCTGGCAGTCATCACGATGGGCATCTACAGCACCCTCCTGTTCACCTCCACACTTGCCTTTGTTCTACTCGTGTGCTGTGTGGATCACAGCTGTATCCACACCGGGGCATTTGTTATGCAGATGTTGTGGCAAACCTTCTGGCACCTACTTATACAGTACAGGGAATACTACCTGCACGAACCAGTCAGCATCAGGTATTAATCTTGATTTCACTCTGCTGTTACAAATTACATAAACATATGGGACAGTTTTCATGCTATATCCTCCTAACCTTTAGTAAGTGAATATTCACTAGGGTGTACAGATGTATGAATCAAGCCTGTTCAGAGTTAGGATGTTGTATAAAATATAAATAAAGCAGCATGCAGTGATTTGTAAATCATTTAAATTCCATATTCAACTGAAAATATTACATGTAAAACAATAGCTTCACATGTTGAAGCTGTGAAAGCTTGTTGTCTGAAAAACAAGCCATTTCTAATAAGGCAGTAAGATGGGGGGGGGGGGGGGTAGTATTTATTTTTAAAAATTATTTAAAACCTCTCTCTCTTCTATAACAAGTTACAGAAAGTTGGCACCTTTAAAAAGAATGAGGACCTGTGACCAGAGCAGTACATTTTTGGATACTTTAATAAGGTGCAGTTCATGCTTAGCACATATTTCAAAATCGAAGGCATCACTAATGCGTAACAATATCTACTAGGTTTAGAACAACAGAGACAACGGCTTTTTCAAGAAAGATCATATTTACATAAGAAAGAACACATTTGCATCATGAAATTAGAAATATAACAATGTAGAACATAAAATCGTCATTTGAATTTAGTACCAAATCACAAAAGTGAGGTCTTTAAGTTGTAAGGCAATGACCCTACAGTATTAGAGAGAAAACCACAACAATCAGATGATACCCTATGGGCAAAGCACTTGGTGATGGTGGGAAGGTAACCCTCCCTTTTAACAGGAAGAAGCCTCCAGGGAGGGACAGACATCTGCCAGAACGGTTGGGAGATGAGGTGAAACTCCTGAGCAATTTATCTTGCTCTTTCAAATATATAAGCTATGTTCTGCTCTTTGATAGGATTAGAACACAGCACAGTCCCTTCAGTTTTCAAACGCGTACAGGGTTGTAAACCCAGTGGCAAAAATGTTCCTAATCACACTTTTGTGAAATATGTCAAACTCAAAACGACCATGTGTTTTTCAATAAAACAATCTCTGTTGCTTGAGGCATTCAACCACATCACGTGGTTTTAGCAGCCTGTTGACTTTGTTTCGTTTCCAAGAATTGTTATGTTGTTGCCTAACCTGTCAGATGCAGTTTCCAAGAATCAACTTTGTGTGATCACAGCTCTAGAACAGCTAATGTACTAAAAAGACTCTGATATGAATGTCAGAGGCCATTTCTTCACCATTATAGATGAACTCTTAGCCTAAGTTAGACATAATGTTTTTACATCTAAAGTAAAAACATTATATGTATACAGATATCCTATTTAATCACAGCAATATCTCTTTCACTTTCAGACTGTTTTTGGCAGTGTCCACTTTGATGCTGCTCACCCAGAGAATCACCTCTGTGTCTTTGGACCTTCAGGAGAAACGAGTCGTACTGACACCATCCAAAAGGCAGACTTGTGTCACGCTTCTCCCTCTTATCAGCTACATCCTCAATTTTACCACACTGCTTGGTGGTCCTTTGGGTTCCTATGGACAATTCATTACTCTAATGGAGGGGATCAACCTCACCTCGCCACCCAGTCCACTAGGTGTAGTTTTCCTAAAGCTGATGCAAGTGTTAATGCTAGAGTGGGTTAGATTTTATCTTGTCTTTTTTCTGAAACATCTTATCCATGATTTCAACCCTGGCATCCTCTATGGCATCCTGTCGACCTGGTGTCTTGGACTGGTTTTAAGAATACAGTATTACTCTCACTGGAAGATCAGCGAATGCCTCAATAACGCAGCAGGGTTTGGCTTTTGGGAAGATTCATCTGGGGACTATTTCTCCAAATGGAGCGGACTATCCGATGGGGACTTCTGGACCACTGAGGCATCGATATGCATGTCACAGTTTGCTCGTCGCTGGAACGCCACAACAGCTTCATGGCTGCGTAGACTAGTTTATGCAAGGCACAAACACTTCCCACTGCTCATGTGCTTTGGTTTTTCACTGTGGTGGCACGGTTTACACTTAGGACACTTTGTGGGGTTTTTCACCTGGGCAGCAACAGTGAAAGCAGACCATCATATTCACAGGAACCTTTTCCCAAATATTACACCGACACAGAGAAAAATCTACACTTTTGTAAACTGGATAAACACTCAAATGACTGTTACCTGCATTGTTATAGCGGTAGAATTTAGAAATTCGTCTGGTTTGAGACTTTTATCCAAAACATACATAGGTCTTTTCCCACTTGTTAATATAATCCTGCACTTTATCGTTTTAAACCTCAATTCACTAGAACAGTAGTCAAACAAAGCTATATTATTAAAGCAAAAAGAACGTTAACTTTGGCTTCAGGAACATAACATATAACTGGGCTTAGATTATAACACTATTTCTACGTTTCAGATGCAATTATAAAACACTAATTACACCCCTACCTCTTCTATATGAATTAAGAGGGTAAGTAGCAGCCACATGCTGTTAATCAAAAAACAAAAGCAAATGTGATCACCTCTATGAAAGCGGTTGTTTCAGCGGTTTCTGGGTCGGAGCATTCAGATGTAATATGGGCTACATCTCAGACTCTCATGGCAGTACAGTTTGACTGAACAGTTGTGGCTTGTTTGGCAGGAGAAAAATCTCTTCTTTCTAAAAAGAAAGCAGCAGTTTAGGTTTGCCAAGTTTCAACTGAATGACACACAAGAAAAACAAAACAAACCCAGCATGGCCATAATGCACAGAACTACGTTTGGCAAAAACCAAAACACAGGATGCCGAGGACCTGGACACCTTACATTCACTGAGTCGACCTTCAACTCTTCTGTATACTGAAGTACTTTAGAGTCAAATGTGAGGCCATCTGTGTGACAGCTAAAGTTTTGCCAAAAGTGGGTTGTACAACAGGACAATGATCCCAAGCACACCTGCAAATCTACAACAGAATGGCTAATAAAGGAAACACATCAAAGTGTTGCAATTGACCGGTTAAAGTCCAGTCCTCAACCTGATTGAATTGCTGTGGCGGGATCTTAAGAAACTTTTGCATAAACAAATGCCTGCAAATATTGAGCTGAAGCAACACTGTAAAGAAGAGTGGGCCGAAATTCCTCTACAACAATGTAAGGAACTGATAAACTCATAGAGAAAATGATTAAGTTATTGCAACTAAACATACTTTCTATATTGGAAGATGTACTTAGTTTTTCACTAGACTGGATGTAAATGAATTCTCTTTCAAATTTGTTTAAAAGTTTTAGAGTACTGAAACATCATGGGTGAGAGCAGTCTCATGTTGCAAAAGCACTAAAAAGAACCAGTAAAGTCTGCAGATCTACATGCCGACTCTCACCAAAGTCCTATAATTAATAACTGGAAGTGGTTTCTGACACATAAGCACAGGTAAAGTGGGTAAATGCTGCCTGGCCAGCATAAAAACAAAGAGCACCAATGTCAACCAGTGACTTATGAAGGATGTCGCGCAAAGACCCAGATATTTTTGTGTTTTAATGGTAAATGGTAAATGGCCTGTATTTGTATAGCGCTTTTACTAGTCCCGCCTAGGGACCCCAAAGCGCTTTACACACCCAGTCATCCACCCATTCACACACACATTCACACACTGGTGGAGGCAAGCTACAGTTGTAGCCACAGCTGCCCTGGGGCAGACTTACAGAAGCGAGGCTGCCATATCGCGCCATCGGCCCTTATTGACCAAAACAAAGTAATGAGGCCACTGGAGTACAGTACATTCATCAGGTAGGAAATTAATCATACTGCTCCTTGGTGGTCAATCACACTTATTGCAGCAATTTCAATTTAGATTTACTGGCATTTTTGAAAATACACAAGTTGTTAAAAGAGTGCTTCTCATAAAAAACAAAACACAAATGTAATAAAACATCGTCTCTAATTATATGAAGGCTTGTTCATTTCTTCAGAGTCTGTCTTTATTCTTTCCACAAATTCCCGGCAACAATACCTAAAAACAACAACAGTCCAAGGTTTCTGTTTGAAACAAACTTTTTCCAGCAGTCTTCTGGTTTGTTGATGTCTAATGTGTAAATCTACGAGAGAATAAAATAAATATACTTCAATGGAAAACCTAATCTTAAAACACATGTTCGATTAGAATTTAATCTGTGCATGTTTCTCATTTAAATGTTGTATTAAAGTCGACCATGATCCTCACCTGGTTTGTCAGGTGCATTGCTACACTGGTGAGTACAGCATAGTAAGGGAGAGTCTGTTCAGCATTGACCCCAGCTAATACCAGTCCAGACATCATGGCCACAACGAAGCCACTCAGCCAGAGTTTGGTTTGCTCCTGGAACCTCAGTGCAGTAGATTTGACTCATACTTTGATGTCATCCTCCTTATCCTATTTATGAAAGACAAAACAACGCGAGGTCACAGTCAATCAAGGTCCCTACTTTAACACACGACACATTAATCTCATGTTCACCTCAAAGAAAAACATCAGTAAACTGCAATCCTTAAACTGCATTTCTTAAATATAAAGGAACAGCTATCATGTACTCACAGTTTAAACTGTTTTTAAATTAGTTTCAGTTTCTCGATTCCTTTCTTCTGCGCCCCAGTTGAAAGTGAGTCCTAAAGTGAGAGAAGAGAACAAGAGAACAGCTAAAGCTCTGGTAATCTGTAAAATATTAACTCTAGACAAAGAACACTACAAGATAACTTTACACAGCACATACCCAACACAAACTGTGGCCAGTAAGTGAACCTCTTCATCAGCGGGTAGGTGATAACAAGAGATAAAGAAGCAGCACCCAGAGCTATACTGTGAGAGCATTTTGAACAATGTGAGGGAAAGACTGCAAAATAACTGGATAAATAATCACTTTTAGTTACACTATGAAAATTAACACACTGTAGTAATATTGTGATCCAGTTCAACTGCTGCACTGATTTTTTTTTCTCATGACTCGGAGGATTTAATCTAACCTATACACCTGTTCCTATTCTTCTATTTATATTTTCCTAATAAAATGTCATTAATGTTCATACATAAAATTGATTCTGAGTACCTGTAATAGTTGAGACACAAAAGAACCCCAAGTGCAAGCGAGAGCTGCCCTCCCAGGAAGACCAGCGCCTGCATTCGAGAAATCTCTCCTGATGCGATTGGTCGAGAGGCTGTGCGGGACACCTGCGCAAAAACACGAATACTTTCAATTTATCAGAGCTGAAAAATAAAGAAACACTTTGAGCAGGGGAGTGACAGTGACACAGGTAAGTCTAACGTCTGCTTGGCAATGGAAGTTTAATTTACTTTATTGAAAAAACATGTCCTGTTCTTTGTTTGGAGTCAGCTGTAAGAAAATCTCATTTACTTGTTTGTCAAAGTCTTTGTCCCACATGTCATTGATGGTGCAGCCGGCCCCTCTCGTGAGAAGAGCACCTGTACCAAACAGTGTGAGCATGCCCAGATCTGGGAAGCATCCAGGGTTAGCAGCCAGAGCAATGCTCCATGTGCAGGGGAGGTACAGCAGCCATGTCCCTACGATTAAAAGGCAATGAATTTCAAGGGAATTAAACAAGGAAGTAAGATAAGAACAGAAACAAAGCCCACAAAGAGATGAATGCGCAGCCAATAGCTACATTAATCTGGTAGTATTTTAACTGTGGTTTGGTTTTAGATGCATCTGTGCAGTGACACTGAAAAAATGCAGGGGCAAGATATTTTAGACTCATTGTCTTGCACAGTAATTACATAAGAGTTTTACAGTTTGGTAGGATTACTACAATTTTAACCATTATTATCTACATCACGAGTTAGGGCTACATGCTTACAAAGATGCTTCCCTGTTAGTGCCAGTTAATAGCTCTACAAGGTCAAAGATGATGTGCTTATTTTAGCCATTTGTTTTCTGAAGACTGTATTAATGTTATATAGCTTCTTGTTTTGTTCTGTTTTGTTAACATGGTGAAAATGCTGCTAAAAAATTGTTCTGGGCTTAAAGAGTGCATGTTTGGAATAAAGTCAAAATTCTGCAATATTCTAGATATCAATATTTTTCTTTTAAACTGACACAGATAAAAGTCATTGCATAGCAGAAAATGAATGTGTAGACATGGTCATAATGACCTGCTGAAGTTAAACCTGAGTACATGAGCTTGCTTTGTCACAGTAGGAAGGAAAAACTCCCTTTTAACAGGGAGGGACGGCTATCTGTCGCGACTGGTTGGGGTGAGCGAATGAAGACACGACAACCCAACAATGTGATGTTCATATAAGTACAAACCTATAGGTTTGTCCAGCCTCATCAGCCGGAGGTACGGTTGGACGTGTACTGGTGCTGAATTTACTATAGTAGCAGCTGATAAACTGAACCGTCTTCTCCCGTTTTGCTGTGTTTCAAGAAGTCTTATTGATGACCAGATTGCAGATTGGTTCTTAGGCTTTCTCTTCCACACACGGGGGTCTGAGGGGGGCCCATCTCCAGCCTGTATCCCTTCCTTCTGGATGAAGCAGGTAGAAAGACATCGATAACAAGCTCCATGGTGGATCCTTTTCAGAGTGCTCAAAGCTAGCTTGGCTGGGAACATGGTGTCTCTCTGCACTCATAAAGATCACCCCTGCACACACAGAAGCAGAAAGACACATGCAAACGAGGGTTAAACAAATACATTTGGTACAACAGAAACAGAGATGTGTGAAACTTTGGCTGAAACAACCTGACTGTTTTAGCTGTTTAGGTAAGACACTGCACACACCTACATGAGACAAGCTGGTGTTACAGTAACAAGGCTAAGCTATCACTGAAAATATAATGAATGCTACCAACACGCTTGCTAACTCTAGTGTGATATAACGCCAAAGCAAGCTTACAATGAAGGTTACAATAGAGAATATACCGATTTTAAAAAGACCAAACACTGGACAGATGACAACCAGATCAATACTTCCCTGCTGGGTCGTCATTGGTCGTCTCTTCTTTGAGGCTGACAGACAAGTTGGAGGACCAGCGCCTCCAACTGGTGTGGAGTGTGCATCACAATTTCCTTACTGGTTAAATAAAAACCAGGTCGTATCTCACACTAACTAGTTTTTATTTTTTATTATGGCAGCTCCATATTCAGCATTCTTTATCCAGTATGTCCACTTTGCCTCCTCTGCACATGTACAAACAATCAGTAAGTTGGTTTTATTAGTTTTTGTGGTTTCTTTTGCAATCCTCAATGGGAAATAGCTACAGAGGTCACTTTCTGTCAACCATATGTATGCAATAATATAAATAATATTCAGCTTAATGGAAGCTTTTATATGCCAATAGTTTTTTTAATAGCAGTGTTTTGTTAGTTTATCTAACACTGCTTCACCTAAGGCGTTCTTAACAATTGCCTGTTTCTTTCTTTTTTTTCACTTTTTAAGGAAAAAGCACCCATGCTTTTTTGGTTAAAACCATATGTTGGAAAACCTCTTTGAACAAGCCCTGTAAGTCTACTTCACTTATTTTGTTCTTGTTAACAAACAAAACAACCATGGAGTAGTAGTCAGTGTAAACTGATCGGATCCTAGAAATGTATTTCTGTTCATCTGGACCCAGCGTTTAGTAGAAACATTTTATCACTTATCTATGTGACTTCTTCAGTTTCAGCCGACTGCAGGCTTCACCAACTTTACAAACAATACGGCTGCATAACGACTAAAATAACACCAATAAGCCAGAAGCTTAGTTTCAATAAAAAAAAATTTCAAAGTGAGTAATAAGATAAATAAGTCCTAAACAGATTCTTAAATTTACTTGTCAAGACAGGGTAGGGCTGTGGAATATGCAACATTATTGCATATGCAAAAAACATGTGACAAGTGTAAGCAGCATTACAACTGAAACCTCACTGCTCTTGCTGAACAGTGCTGCACAGGGCCCTGTTCCAAAGGGCTTCGGAGTTGACGTAAAGCGGCGATGTATGTCGGCAACCTTCCGATTACAAGGCGAACTCCCAACTCTTGAGCCACGATCGCCCCAAAGACTACAATGAGAATAGAAACAGAGCAGTGTGGCTAGTTAAGTGGTGCAGTTGATAATGAAAAACATGCTTTCATTTTGTACTTTTTGGTATGAGTACTATTCATTGTGAGATGAGGAATGGCTGCATTCACCGCATTATAAGATCGTGAAAGATAAACTCTTAAGCCCCTTCTCGTTTGAGAGATGGTCGTTCCTTTTTTACACAAACGGCCTCCTGCTTAAAGCAGGATATCTGCCTCGAAAGGATTTGCGCATCATGAACATATAAAGAGTGAATTTGAAACATATTGAGCAAAAAATGCTGTGAAGACGTGATATATGACACAAATCTAGATCCTTTAATTTTCCCCTAGAATGTTTTAGCTTTCATCTTGTTGTAAAAGCCAGACCCTCTGCAAAAGTCTGCAACATCAGTATAAAATTTCTCTGGGATATTGGTGATATTGGTAAAACAAAGCTTTTCTTGCTTTCTTTGTGACCTGTGCAGCTCAGCAAGCATCGTCACTGCAAGCACGTGGCCAACTGCCTGCAATAGAAACCGAGCCTGAAAAAAGGATTTCTGTTATAAGTTTTTAATAACAATAGCGCCCATTTATTTAAATATGCGGTGCTATATAACACTTACAGTATGGAGGATTTGTTAATACCTTTCATTGGACATTATAATACCTATATCGCCGGCAATAAAAACAGAAAACAACACCATTACAAAAACAGAAAAGACTTTTAAAAGGGGGGCTTGGCGTTAAGGCATGAAATCTACGTACTTCCGGTTACTGTTTCCCCAGATTTCACAATGAAACTAAGCGTGGAAGTAAAAAAACAACAACAAAAAACTCCATACCTTTTCGTGAATATTAACAAACACATATTTTTTATCAAATTGATAAAATTAAAAAAAATGCAATTAAGAAATCCTAGTTCGTATTAAACCAAAATATCCTGTCGTTATATCGAATCTCGTGTAACTGCTGGTAAATAACATTATAACTGATATTTTAATTACTTAAACAGCGGAGGTAGTTTTCAAGTAGTTTTATTTTGAAGGGTTGGTGAATTCTACGGAAGTGAAGATGTTTTGTTGCGGTGGGGGAAGCACAGGCCAGGGAGAATCACACACGCTTGAAAAATGGCGGAAACGTGCTCCGTGTTCATGCGACCTCCAGCAGCGGTTCAAAACGGTGCCTCCTAAGCCTTGTCCTGTTTTTGTGTGCATGCGTGAGTAAAAACCTTGCGTGCATCGCGCACTTTAGCGAGTTGCACATCTCGGCACTTTGTTAAAATAGGTAGGATCTGTTTATTCGGTTGACTCGTTTTACGTCTCCTTCCTGTTGAATATGCTACACTGAAAATTAAATAGAGGTGTTGAGTTCTTTGTGCTGCCATATTTAAAGATAATATTAGCAAAGCGTACAATCTCGCTCTCTCGCTCTCTTTTTTAAGTATTCACTTGTGCGTTTAACTTAATAACGGGTAACGAAGTAGCGTCGGATTATGTTGTGCTGCTTCTGTGCCTTGAGAAAAATAATAATCTGTTTTTTCAGTTGTCTAGGTGTGTCACTTAATGTGTAAGGCTGTGGGTTAAAAGAGGCATGCAAGATGGAAAACGGTATGTACCACAGAGGTATGCAATGTCTTTGTGAATAGATACTGACCTATGCTGATCTATACTGGTCTGTTGCCTGCCCCCTCAGATACAGTGGAGTGCTCCACCTCTGGCCACATCAAGCAAGTCATCAGTCAAGCAGTCACTGAAGAATCCCAAGTCGAGACTTTCCATTGTAGTCACTGTGTGCTGATCTTCGAATCCAAGGTGTACCTTTTTGAACACCTTAACAAGGTGCATGGCCTCAATACAGAAATTTATCTCAGAGAGGCTGGTTTATCCCCTGGGACTGACAAAGCCAACACAGAGAACAGCAGCAGCAGTTCAGGAGATAATTTTAAATGCCAGAGCTGTGATTTTAAAGCTTGTAGTTGGGATGGTTTAAGTGAACACGAGGAACTGTGTCACAAAACTTCAGAAAATCCTAACGTGTCAGGAGGTGTCATCATTTCAGAAAACCTCGACAGCACTTTAAGTGTCATTTCAGCAAACCAGAACAATGAAGCTGCAGGAACATTGGAAGATCCATCAGTTCTTTCAGATATTTCTACCTCAGAAGCAAACTGCACATTAAAGGACCTGAAAATTTTGCAGGAATCTCCTTCAAGCTCCTGTCTAAACAGTAGTGGTGTGTTTAAAGTCACAGCAAAGTCTGTGATAGATATCACCGGAAGTAAGTCGTACCCTTTTTTGCACACTGACTTGACTACTGATTTGAGTAAAACTCCGGAACAATTCAGAAATGAAACTGTTCCTGACAGTGCTGTTAAGAGATCCAGTGATAAAAGTTCAAAAGGTCATCCTGTCAAAAAAGCCAAGTTGGATAATGAAGAGATGCTCACAGAAAAAGAAAATGAAAATAGACAACAGTCATCCAGCAGCAACGAGTTTTCATTTGAAGTCAGCGAAGATGAAGACGAGGCAGACGCGGCAAAAGTGTATTCTTGTAAACATTGTGACTACAGTGACGTGGGCATCAGGCGAATTTCTGCCCATTATCAAAGTGACCACCCTTATATCAGATACAATTCTGTCTACATTCAGGACGCAAGTGATCACAGTGCCACCTTTCGTTGCTTGGAGTGTCCAGTTGAGTTTTTAAGCACAGCTGACCTCAAGAGGCACTACTTGGAAAATCATCCAGATGCCCCAGATGTATTTGCCATGAAATCATGTGGCCTCAGTTTGGTTTTCAAATGCTTTCTTTGTAAATTTACTACCAATCTATTGAAGTCTTTGAAAGAACATTACAAGGCAAAGCATGCAACATATGAAGTGGAGAATTCCTTATTGTTCTGCAGATATTCAATGTCTGAATGCCAAGAGGAATCGTCTCAGCTGAGTCTAGAAAAATCAGATGGAATTTCTCCTGAGCGTGCCCACACATCCCAAAATTCTTCTTCTAAAAGAGCAGACATGGCCTTGTATAAATGCCAGAAATGCATGTTTAGTCACAGGTCAGTTGTTGCTATGCATGTTCACTACCAAAAAAGCCACCCAGATGAAGTAATCACATTAGATAAAATCAAACAGTCAGCTTGTCCCACATCACATGCAGCATCAGAGATGACATCTGAGAAGTGTTCAGATTCTGTGATTGTAGTAGATCATTCAGAGACCACACCAGAAGCCTGTAAGAATCGTTCAGAATCTTCCCAAACCACGAAAGGGGAATCTTCGAAGTTTCCAACAAAATCCAGTAATGAAATTACTACTGGACTGGACATTTCCTCATCCAGTTTACCAAATGAAACATTTTACTGCCAGTTCTGCAGTTACACAAGTACCAAGGTTAAGAGTATCCTTGGTCATCACTATGCAAAACATTCTATGGATGCACCAATAGGTACTGATGATGTCCTAGGGTACAGTGCTGAGATGCAGAAACGTCAGAGTGAATCTAAGATGTCAAAAAGTCCTTCATCTTCCCAATTTAATACTAGTAAACAAGTGAAGATGTGTAGGGAAAAAGAAGATCTGTATAAGGAGGATTACACAGCAGATGCCTCAGAAACAGGAGAGAGACAGAACAAGTCCTACGCATGTCCAGAAAACTTGTTTTACTGCCACAAATGCAACTTCGGAAATCCATCTGTAAAAGGAGTAATTACCCATCAGGCCAAGGTTCATCGAAAGTGTAATTCCAGCACTAAGTGTGTTCTTGAATATACAGCTTTAATCCATGATGAAATCAGGAAAGCAAATGCAAAGGATTCCTCTTCTTCCCATCTACCTCTTCCTATAATAAATGAAGGTGAAGAAAAAGCATTTTTTTGCCACTTTTGTAACTACAGGAATAGTTCTTTGGATCAGGTAATGCACCATTACAGCAAAACACATCGTGGATTTAAGGCGAAGCCTTCAGAAGTCCTTCTGCATACATATAAGATCCACGATCAGGCACAGAAATCTCCTCTAACATCCACTCAAAATGAAGAAGCTGCTCAGGAAATCCTCAAGATGAAAATGAATAAGAAAAAAACAAAGAAGCATTCAAAATCTTTGGTCATTTCAGCAACACCCTCAGTGACAGCCCCACACACAAAGAGGTCCCTGAACTGTTACACATGCGCATACAAAACTGACGTGATATATGCTCTGAAGACGCATTTAAGGAAAATTCACAAAGTAAAGCGTACAGTCACAGATATTTTAAGATATTATTTTAGACAAGGATCATTAGAGCCCGGCTATTATTGTGAATTCTGTGTTTTCAGACATGAAAAAGCTGCAGAAGTTTATGAGCACTACCAGGAACGCCACCTAGGACGTGTCCCCTGCGTTGAGTATGTAAGTTCTTGGTTATATGCCGGTCCTGGAATGGTCCGTTGTAAAAAGAAGAAGCCTGATCTAGAGCAGAGTGGAGGCAATGGCACTGAAAACACATTGCTATCCCAAAGATCCGGACAAAATAAAGCTGGTTTGTCTTGCAAAAGATGCTCTTTTAAATCTAACTCTTTGTCAGATCTGGCACACCATTACCGAATGGTTCATCCTTTGAGTGCAAAACTTTCCAAGAAAACAAGCGCAAGCTGGCGGGTGGAAGACCAAAGTGACAGACCTGGCTCATTTGACTCCTACCAGTTTGGTAAATCACAGGATGAAGCAGAGGCGTCCTCCAAAGTGTTCAAGTGCCTTTACTGCTCTGCAAATTTTAATAGCAAACACAGTCTCCACATTCACTGTGGAATGAAACACCCGGAAGCTGTAATTGAAAAATTTGAACAAGAACAAGAACAAAAACCAAAACAGCAGCTCCAAAAATGTCTGCATAAGACATTTAAGTCTAGCATAACAGCAGAAAAAAGCCTCTTGATCTACAAGTGTCCAAAGTGTCCATATGTGAATGTTAGCTACCAAGGGACCCTCACTCACTGTCAAATGAAGCATCCAGCAATTGTAGTCCGGGCAGATGAACTTGAGACAGGCGAAGTCTTTGCATCAAACATGGTCAATTGTACTTTAGGAAGAAGTTCTAATGAAAGAGGGTACTTGTGTAAAAAATGTTCACAAATCCATGGATCACTGAGAAAACTCAATGCTCACTGTAAGATGGTTCATCATGACACAGAAGTGTATGAGCACACTGACACTGAAAGCCAGCCGGTTCACACATCTCGGTGCTCAGCACGGGAGGATGCCTCTGTGAAAAACAAAACTTCGAGAGGAGTAAAAATTGCGAAAAGTAGACAGGCTCCACAAACGGAAACTCCTGAGGCATCCCCATCAACTTTGCTGTCCGGCCTCCGCAGCAACAAACAGTTGTACAAGTGCCAGATGTGCACCTATAAAGGACTGTATCAATACCTCCAGTGCCACTACAAAAATACTCACAAATTGGATGCAGTCAGTATTTACAAACTTCTTGAGAAATATAATAAGCGTAAATGGAACTCTCCCAGTAACGTACTTAAATCAGGCAACAGCACAAAGGTTAAATGTTTGAAATGTCCAGAATTAACATTCAAGTCGTCACAGCTGCTCATTGACCACTATAGTACTTTTCACCGCTCAGAGTGGAAATTGGACTTTACTATGTTGTCACTAGGATCGACGAAAAAGAAAACCACAGGGGTTTACAAATGTGACCACTGCAACACACAATTAAATGGGATTAGAAAGGTGTGTTATCACATGGATCGCCACAGAGCAAGGATGCTAGAGATGGCCAAGGCTGCGCAGAGAAAGGAGTCGCTTATTAGCACAACACTAGAGCAAGAATCCAGCGAGGTAAGTTGACGCTGTAATTCCTGTCTACGCTCTTTGTCTTCTGATCTACTCGTGTTATTTGACCATTACTGTGATTTTTTTTTTTCCAGCCCTGCAGGCAAGATGAAATGACCACATTGGAAACTGTGAACGAGGTTAATTGTTGGAACGGGACACCAGTACAGAGCGCCGCTACATCAGAACTCTCTGATGTACAGCAGCCAGAACTAGAATCGAATGGAGACAAACACACGTGTAAACAGTGCGGCCGGATGTTTATGTCATTGAAAGGCTTGCATTCACATGAGCACAGCCACGCAGCCCTGGCAGCCATCAAGAAACTGGACAATAGCTCCACATCTGGATTAAAACACAAGTAAGAACTTTGGGCTTTTTTATTGTTAAAAACTAAACTAAAAAAAAAGCAATAATGGCTAAATTTAGGCTCATATATTAAAGCAGTCACACCATTTTGCCACGCTTTTTTTTTTTTTTTTTTTTTTTTTGTGGGCTCACTTAAAAAGTAACATAGCCAAATGGAAATTTTAGCAGTTGGTCTTGTTTAGTCTGAAAAAGTACAGTGCCTAAATGGGTATTGGAAAACCTTTGCAGAAAAGCTTCTTTATCTCAACATTTTCACTTCCTGGTTAAATAAAAAGTTAGATTCCCGCCTTCCTCAATTCCACCTCTATCCACTCCTGTATAACTTTAAACTTCACAAGAAGACCGTTTCCTCATAAATAGAACCAATGGCTTTCTGACAAGAGAACCAAAGTAGAGAAATTATACCTCCTTTACAGATTTTAGGAGTTACTTCATCTACTCTCTGTTTGACTAATGTATCTTTCGCAGGCTTGTTGAAATTGAATTTTGATTGCTTTATTCGTTAAAGCAAGTCCCAAACACCCCAAGCTGTATTTTTTGTGAGAGTTGAATGATTGTAAACCTTTTTTTTTTTTTTCTTTTTACCTCACCAGCATTAGCAAATATCTCATCCACAAATCTGGAACTCTGAGACCTTTTCTGTGTAGTTGCTGTACCTATCGGACAACAGTCTTTGGCCTCTGGAGGAGTCATTTTATGAAAAAGCATAATGGTAAGAACTCATTTGTAACATCACCAGTGGTATCTTATGAGCATTAAGTGTCAAATGCATTGCCTTTGATCTGCGAACATTGATTTCAAAATCACCAGAATTTTTAAAATTAGTCTTTTGTTGTAGATTATTAGCATAAGTTTTCTGTATGCTGGATTTGGTCAAGTTAATATGAGTTGTCACAGGTGCATTTTATATTAGAAGCTGACTTTAACTGTTCAGACTGGGATGGTTTTGGCTTAGTTTTAAAGACAGCCACAAATTTCACAAGAAGGGGTTTGAGAGATTTCGTGTGGCTTTATGTCTGCGTTTATGTCTTTCCTTTTTCATTTGGTTATTCTTTTGCTGAATGCTTAGATCTCATCATGTCTGCAGCTGAGACTGAAGACAAAGATGAGAGTGAAGAGAGGTTTGATAAGGAGTCCTCTAATTCATCAGAGAAAATGAACAGCTCGCCTGAAATTGATGAGGGACCTGAACTGATTAAAGGCAAGTCATCTCTCATGTTTTTTTTTTGTGTGTGTGTGTGTGTGTGTGTGTGTGTGTGTGTGTGTGTGTGTGTGTTTTTAAACTTGGTCTTGGTTTTCATAAAACAAACAGTTTTTGGTTTTGTAGCAGTACTAACAGACTGTGGGTCCTTGAAACTTTGACAGGATCTCTGTACTTGGAGCCCCCAGATGTGCGGCGCCAGTTAAACCACTACACCATGATGGCACAGAGCAGCATCAAATCTAAAGTGAACGTGCAACTTTCAAAATTACCTGAGAACAGCGTGCTTCACTGTGAGTTCTGCAATTTCAGCACTGGACACCTGTCTAGTATCCGGCGGCACTGCCTAAATTGGCATGGAAAGAAAATCCTCAGATGTAAAGACTGCAACTTTTTCACAGGTTTAAGGTAAGGTGCTGCAAGAGTTTGTAGTTTTGTGTGTACAAAAGATTTTTGGCTTTTTTTTTCTTTAATAAAATTTAGTGTGTTGCTAAAAATCTGCAAATTGTACTACTTAGCTTTAACTATTTAGCTTTTGTTTTCGAAAATGGAAAATGTACACAAATGATATTCTGGGATTGAAAACTTCGAAAATATTTTTATGTAAATATTAGGGCTGCTCAATTAATCTAATTTTAATCACGATTACGATCTGGGCTTTCAACGATCATTAAAAATGACTGAGCCGATTATTAGCCCCTCCCTCGTGCTTTACTCTCGCGCTGCTCCGTGTGGCAAATCGAGCGCACCTCTCTGCATTTCGAACACGTGTCACAACAATTAAGAGGACCCGAGGGAAGCTCCGAAAGCTAAGCAGAAGTTATTTGGAGAGGAGAGTGACTGCTGTTGGTTGAAAAGAGAGGTAAAAAAAACTTCAGTGGTGTGGAAACATTATGGGTTGGCGGAGTCAGACGTGGATCAAGTAGACATAGTGTGTAAACTTTGCTACAGTGTCGTAGCTGCACCACAGAGCAACACTGCAAAGTTCACTAAACATAGATGTTTACATTTTTCATTTATTTTTTATATTGCAAACATTTGCACTGTTATCAGTATTTGCACACTATTTTATATTATTTTTTGACAATCTTTAAAGTCATTATTCAATACATTGTTATTGTTAAATAAATATCGTCAAATAATCGAGATCTCAATTTCAGTGAAAATAATCGTGATTATAATTTTTGCCATAATCGAGCAGCCCTAGTAAATATTCGTTTTCACATTTGTTTTAAATGTTGCATTTATTCTCGCATTTGCATTTAGGATGAGTAATAATTGATACTTTTAATTCTGCATCATCACAGATGCGCAGGATCTGACTAGTTTCTATAGTCAGGTGACATAATGCATTCCTGGTTTGCCTCAAGGAGGAGACACAAATCCCTTTGGGGTGGCATCGGGAAGAGAACCTGGCATAAAAGTGTGCTAAATCAAATATGCCGCGCTATCTGCTGTTTGAACCCTTTTTGAAGAAGAAGCTTCTTTTATTCAGATTTAGACATTGTTGTCAATTATTTTAGATGTATGGAAATAACTTGGATGAGTTTTATGAGGTATTTGACCTGACAGACATCTTGAATTTGTCATTTTTACTCATTACTCAACACGAGTTGTCACCAAACACCGACAGATTTGCAATGTTATCACTGATTTCTCCTGTTGTCATTAGGAAAACTCTGGAAATGCACATGGAGACGGGTCACTCTACCTGCCAGTCAAAGCCTACTCATCAGAAGGACCTCTGCTGCCCTTTCTGTCTGTACCAAACTAAGAACAAGAACAACATGATTGATCACATTGTCTTGCATCGTGGTATGTTGGAGCATTTGCAGGATTTGTAGGAACGTGTTCTGCTTTCCGATACCTGACGCTGTCACATAAGCATTCCCTTTTTTCCTTTTTTTTTTTCTTTACAGAGGAACGTGTAGTGCCGATAGAGGTTTGTCACCCCAAACTGTCACGTTGCCATCAAGGCATCATCTTTGGGTCAAAAAAGGTATTCTCTTTAACTGATGGGCGGACGGTGCTTTTGTTCTACACACTGCTGTCATAACCATGAAGATTTAGAAAATCAAGAGAAAATGAAGTTGAATGAAGAATTAAGTTATTTAAGCCTATAAAAAATGTAAGCAGCAATTAGATGTCAGACGTCAACATGTCTGATATTTGAAGGGAGTAGCCAACGAAAGAGAGTGGGAGCATACATCCTAAAAATATGAATAGATATAAAAATGAACATAAAGAATTCATCAGAATGACATTTTTAAATGTCAACCATGCATCTTGTTTAGTAGCACTGCATCACTTTCACAAGCTACATATAGACAGTGGACTTACTTTTGCAAAAGAATGGTTTTATTCACATATCACATTCGCTACAGAGACATTGGCACTGGGCCATTTGATTCCTTTAGTCTGAATGTTTTTGTAGTCCAAAAACTTTGCCACAAATCTGTTTAATATTGATTAAGGTTGCACCTAATGGAGTGATGCAGTGCATATCCTACCCCAATTCCTTGGCTATTAAAAAGTGCTACATTTACAGGGATTAAACCATAAGTAATGTCAAAGATGGACATGGACAACTACTGTGACACCATCCGTTGGTTTCTGAAATTGTGTTTTGATGCCCCAAGATTAGCATTTTCACCACAACCATCTTAGTTTCAAAGTAGGGCTGGGCGATATGGCCTAAAATCCATATCACGGTATAATTTGAAGCATGTGCGGTAACGATATATATCAGGATATATTCTTTTCTTCTGTATAACATATTTTACACACTATAAGGCACACTTAAAATCCTTTAATTTTCTCAAAAATCGACAGTGTGCCTCATGTATGAATTCTGGTTGTGCTTACTGACCTCAAACCGATTTTGTGTTACACGGTGCGTAGAAATCAAAAAATGTTTTAGTACGACTTTGGAGAGCTATGAAAGCGCACCGCTTAATGGATTCAATTCAATTCAATTCAATTTTATTTATATAGCGCCAAATCACAACAAAAGTCGCCTCAAGGCGCTTCATAGATACAGAGAAAAACCCAACAATCATATGACCCCCTATGAGCAAGCACTTTGGCGACAGTGGGAAGGAAAAACTCCCTTTTAACAGGAAGAAACCTCCGGCAGAACCAGGCTCAGGGAGGGGCGGCCATCTGCTGCGACCGGTTGGGGTGAGAGAAGGAAGACAGGATAAAAGACATGCTGTGGAAGAGAGACAGAGGTTAATAACAGATATGATTCAATGCAGAGAGGTCTATTAATACATAGTGAGTGAGAAAGGTGACTGGAAAGGAAAAACTCAATGCATCTTGGGAATCCCCCGGCAGCCTACGTCTATTGCAGCATAACTAAGGGAGGATTCAGGGTCACCTGGTCCAGCCCTAACTATATGCTTTAGCAAAAAGGAAAGTTTTAAGCCTAATCTTAAAAGTAGAGATAGTTTCTGTCTCCCGAATCCAAACTGGAAGCTGGTTCCACAGAAGAGGGGCCTGAAAACTGAAGGCTCTGCCTCCCATTCTACTTTTAAATACTCTAGGAACAACAAGTAGGCCTGCAGAGCGAGAGCGAAGTGCTCTAATAGGGTGATATGGTACTACAAGGTCATTAAGATAAGATGGGGCCTGATTATTTAAGACCTTATATGTGAGGAGCAGGATTTTGAATTCAATTCTGGATTTAACAGGAAGCCAATGAAGGGAAGCCAAAACAGGAGAAATATGCTCTCTCCTTCTAGTCCCTGTCAGTACTCTTGCTGCAGCATTTTGGATTGGCTGAAGGCTTTTCAGTGAGTTTTTTGGACATCCTAATAATAATGAATTACAGTAGTCCAGCCTGGAAGTAATAAATGAAGAACTAGTTTTTCAGCGTCACTCTGAGACAGGATATTTCTAATTTTAGAGATGTTGCGCAAATGGAAGAAAGCAGTCTTACGTATTTGTTTAATATGTGCGTTGAAGGACATGTCCTGGTCAAAAATGACTCCAAGGTTCCTCACAGCGTTACTGGAGGCCAAGGTAATGCCATCCAGAGTATGAATCTGGTTAGATACCATATTTCTAAGATTTTCAGGGCCGAGTACAATAACCTCAGTTTTATCTGAATTAAGAAGCAGAAAGTTAGCGGCCATCCAGGTCTTTATGTCTTTAAGACATTCCTGCAGTTTAACTAATTGGTGTGTGTTATCTGGCTTCATGGACAGATAGGCAGCATCATTAGAAGACATAGCATACATTTTCACTGCTATGCAGATGACACCCAGCTCTAAGGGAAGCATGTATAATGTAAACAGAATTGGTCCTAGCACTGAACCCTGTGGAACTCCATAATTAACCTCAGTGTGTGAAGAGGACTCTCCATTTACATGCACAAATTGGAGTCTATTAGATAGATATGATACAAACCACTGCAGCACAGTACCTGTAATACCTACAGCATGTTCTAATCGCTCTAATAGGATATTATGGTCGACAGTATCGAACGCTGCACTGAGGTCTAGCAGGACAAGCACAGAGATGAGTCCACTGTCAGAGGCCATAAGAAGATCATTTGTAACCTTCACTAAAGCTGTTTCTGTGCTGTGATGAGCTCTGAAACCTGACTGAAACTCTTCAAATAAACCATTCCTCTGCAGATGATCTGTTAGCTGTTTGACAACTACTCTTTCAAGGATTTTTGATATGAAAGGAAGGTTGGAGATTGGCCTATAATTAGCTAAGACTGCTGGGTCTAGAGATGGCTTTTTGAGTAAAGGTTTAACCACAGCCAGCTTGAAGGCCTGTGGTACATAGCCGACCATTAGAGATAGGTTGATCATATTTAAGATCGAAGAATTAATCAATGGCAGGACTTCTTTGAGCAGTTTTGTAGGAATGGGGTCTAAAAGACACGTTGATGGTTTGGAGGAAGTAATTATTGAAGTTAACTCAGAAAGATCAATTGGAGAAAAAGAGTCTAACTTAACATCAATTGCCGGAGCATTACGGCTGCCGTAGTCAGGAGCCTTGCGGAGTAATCCAAAACTCCGTCCACTTCAGGTCCCAAAGTCAAACAAACACTGCAGCATCACTGAGAGTTACAAACTGTCTCAATTCTTTCATCTTTAATAAAATGATCAGCGTTTCTGCTCTACCAGGTGTAACAATTAAGTTTAACATCCAGGCATCCATGAAAACAGAATCTATTAAATTGAATGGAGTTAGAAGTTAGCAGGAAATTTGCTCGCTAGCTTCCACCTAAACATGATATAGCATGTTCTGACTGAGAGATTTCTGAAAAAATTAAAATGTACAGCTCTGCTATCACTTCCAACATAAATGAAGACAGAAAACTAAACGGCAGTGACATTTGTAAGGTTACTGAAGTTGGGCTAGCTGGTATATAATGATGTCCTACGTGATTGCTAGCGACACAGCTACGTTAGCATAACATTAGCACAGTGAAGCTGAAGGATGAACGCCAACTTTTTCCCACTCGATAAAAGTTAACGTGAGGGTTTCTAGTGGTTAGGGACAAATGCAATTGCATGGTAGGATGCTGTAAACGGACCAAACTTCAGTCAGGAGAACAACTGAGATAATCCATCCACAATACGAGGTTAGTCATTAATATACTGCAACAACATGGGAATATAGCAGCTGCGAGAGAATTCAACATTAATGAATCAATGGGACGGAAGTGGAGGAGTGGAGTTTTTGGCTATCCCCATATTCCAAAAGTGCTTTGTCTCTTTGCTATTACTGTCGCTCAGTAAAAATTGCAGATGATGTTGTTTTTAGCCGCTGCAATGCTTTCAACCAAAACAGGCGCAGCTTGATGACACCATCAACATACGCTATCGCGGTAGAGCGGTATAGTCAAAATCTCTACCGTTGGCCAAATTTATATCGTTTCTACCGTATACCGTTTATACCGCCCACTTCTATTTCAAAGAATAAGATGTGGTGAGAAGGAGAGGGGCTGACTGTGAAACTGCTATCTCTATGCAGTAAGCAGACAAAAGATAATCCAACATTTTTAAGCAATTTAAACATGATTTGCAAAATAGTTGTAGTAATGTTTTATTCAGTATGCTTCCAAAATCAGTGACTAAGCCCATAAACTCACAAGGAAAGTGTTTACTATGTCATGTCTGTCTTCCCATAAACTATAGGACTGGGAGTCTTATCTCAACCCCATAACTCCAAGTGTATTATATTGGATAAATGAGTTTTTGAGGCTTCTACATCATCAGTGCCCCACCCCAATATAATGTGTTGGAAAAGTGTATCATAATTTGGACCTTGATTCTGTCTATGCAGGTCATGAAGAATCATGAACTCGTGGGTCAGGGGAGCCTTGATCAGCTGGAGGCAAGCGTTGATAATGTGCCAGTAACAGAAGAAGAAGAGGAACATTTGTCTAACATGGACCAGCTAGATAAGGACAGAGAAGATGTAGAAATGGAGGACCTTTTTGCAGACTGTGATGAGGTTCCACAAGCTGAGAACCTGGAAGAAAACTATACCACAGAGAAAAGTGCACTCCAGATCAGGGAATGCCAGGAAACCAATGGAGAAAGTCCTGGCGAGACTTCCGAATCAGACATTCAACATGAAAATGCCAAACCAAACTCTACTGTCCAACAAGAGCTGCAAAAACAAGTGGAGATTGTGCTGCTAGAGACTGCAAGAGAACAGGAGACAGGAAATGTGGAACAAAGTGTAACAGAAGTGAAAATTACAGATACCCCATGTGAGGATTACGGCGATCCAGAGGAAGAGAGGCAGACAAATAAAAACCAAGCCCAACCTGAATTCACAGAATCTGGAGACAAACAACAAATGGAGACAGGAAATGTGGAACAAAGTGTAACAGAAGTGAAAATTACAGATACCCCATGTGAGGATTACGGCGATCCAGAGGAAGAGAGGCAGACAAATAAAAACCAAGCCCAACCTGAATTCACAGAATCTGGAGACAAACAACAAATGGAGACAGGAAATGTGGAACAAAGTGTAACAGAAGTGAAAATTACAGATACCCCATGTGAGGATTACGGCGATCCAGAGGAAGAGAGGCAGACAAATGAAAACCAAGCCCAACCTGAATTCACAGAATCTGGAGACAAACAACAAACGGAGACAGGAAATGATTTCAAAGTGGATGAAGAAACACCAGCTCAAAAGCAAGACGTTAAAGCACTTGAGCATAAAACACTGAACATTGAGGCAAAGGTAGAAGATGACATACTGCGTCATATCTTACAGTTGGCCAATGATGACAGCAAGATGCATAACAAGGCAGATGAGAGTAAAACGGTTAAGATGGAGAAGGGCACTGAGGCAAGTGATGCAAGTGATATCCCATTAGCTGAAGAGAGCAACTTCCCTTTGTTCCAGAATCCAAAGAGTCAAGTTGGTATAGAGGCAAATTCAGCCTTAACAAAGCTAAATATTGCACATGTAAATAACACGAGGACAGAGGAGAGTTTAAAAATTGAAAGACATATGTTAACCCTCCCGCCCACTTGTGCACGACTTAAGATGATCACCGGCGATATTTTAGGTGTCTCGTTTACAAAATTAAAGCAGGAAGAAGTGCACACTCAGCAAAGCAGTGAACAGGAACCTAAACCTTGCACAGAAATACCAGTACTTGAGAAAGAATGTCTGAAGAAGGAAGTGCACTCTCCTGAACGCTTCAAGGAGGAAGAAGAGAAAGGTCATTTCGAGCAGAAGCAGAACCAAGAATCTGAGATGCTCACAGAAGACGAGGAACGACACCAAGATCAGGCGCCTGGTGACCACGACGGGATGAAGTATCATGATTGTCTGCAAGAGCCTGAAGGTAAAAAGAAATTATGAGTGAATTGAAATATTTGTTTTTGTGCATTTTTGTAAGCAAAATGCAGAAGCAGTGTGGAAAAACTAAATCTTTGCGTCTATAGGATGTAAGAAGGTAAGTAACAGCCAGATGTTACAATCATCAGCAAGTATGGTGACCTCTATAAAAACAAATTGTCTGGCAGTTCATTGATCTGATTCACATGTGTGATAAAACAATGCACAAGGCGAAGATGCTCAGACAAACCAAAGAAATATATGTAGAAGAGCTACATCTGAGACTCTAAAGCAGGGGTGTCAAACTCAAATACACAGTGGGCCAAAATTCAAAACTGGAACAAAGTCGCGGGCTAACATTAATATTTATTGAAAAAAAAATCTTCCTCCAGATTTAAGAATGAATCTCTTCTTATGGACTCAAACAAGTTTTGCTGAAAAACTGAATATGGTACAAGCAAAGCTTAATACTAAACAATATATATATTAGCTGTATAATACCAGTAGGCCAGCTCTAATAATAATTTGGTATGGCTTCGCGGGCCAAATGTAATTAGGCTGCGGGCCAAATTTGGCCCGTGGGCCAGAGTTTGACACCTATGCTCTAAAGGCTTCAATAGCGATGTCTAGCGATACTGCAAAGCATCACGTTTGGAGAAAACCAAACAGGATAACAGCACAAGCTGTTCACCTCCACACTTGCCTTTGTTCTACTCGTGTGCTGTGTGGATCACAGCTGTATCCACACCTGGGCATTTGTTATGCAGATGTTGTGGCAAACCTTCTGGCACCTACTTATATAGTACAGGGAATACTACCTGCACGAACCAGTCAGCATCAGGTATTAATCTTGATTTCACTCTGCTGTTACAAATTACATAAACATATGGGACAGTTTTCATGCTATATCCTCCTAACCTTTCTTAAGTGAATATTCTCTAGGGTGTACAGATGTATGAATCAAGCCTGTTCAGAGTTAGGATGTTGTATAAAATATAAATAAAGCAGCATGCAGTGATTTGTATGGTATCTCTATGGTATTTATTTTAAAAACTTATTTAAAACCTCTCTCTTCTATAACAAGTTACAGAAAGTTGGCACCTTTAAAAAGAATGAGGACCTGTGACCAGAGCAGTACATTTTTGGATACTTTAATAAGGTGCAGTTCATGCTTAGCACATATTTCAAAATCGAAGGCATCACTAATGCGTAACAATATCTACTAGGTTTAGAACAACAGAGACAACGGCTTTTTCAAGAAAGATCATATTTACATAAGAAAGAACACATTTGAATCATGAAATTAGAAATATAACAATGTAGAACATAAAATCGTCATTTGAATTTAGTACCAAATCACAAAAGTGAGGTCTTTAAGTTGTAAGGCAATGACCCTACAGTATTAGAGAGAAAACCACAACAATCAGATGATACCCTATGGGCAAAGCACTTGGTGACGGTGGGAAGGTAACCCTCCCTTTTAACAGGAAGAAGCCTCCAGGGAGGGACAGACGTCTGCCACAACGGTTAGGAGATGAGGTGAAACTCCTGTTGAGGTGAAACTCAATTATATAAGCTATGTTCTGCTCTTTGATAGGATTAGAACACAGCACAGTCCCTTCAGTTTTCAAACGCGTACAGGGTTGTAAACATAGTGGCAAAAATGTTCCTAATCACACTTTTGTGAAATATGTCAAACTCAAAACGACCATGTGTTTTTCAATAAAACAATCTCTGTTGCTTGAGGCATTCAACCACATCATGTGGTTTTAGCAGCCTGTTGACTTTGTTTCGTTTCCAAGAATTGTTATGTTGTTGCCTAACCTGTCAGATGCAGTTTCCAAGAATCAACTTTGTGTGATCACAGCTCTAGAACAGCTAATGTACTAAAAAGACTCTGATATGAATGTCAGAGGCCATTTCTTCACCATTATAGATGAACTCTTAGCCTAAGTTAGACATAATGTTTTTACATCTAAAGTAAAAACATTATACGTATACAGATATCCTATTTAATCACAGCAGTATCTCTTTCACTTTCAGACTGTTCTTGGCAGTGTCCACTTTGATGCTGCTCACCCAGAGAATCACCTCTGTGTCTTTGGACCTTCAGGAGAAACGAGTCGTACTGACACCATCCAAAAGGCAGACTTGTGCCACGCTTCTCCCTCTAATCAACTACATCCTCAATTTTACCACAAAAGGCAGAACCTTTGGGTTCCTATGGACAATTCATTACTCTAATGGAGGGGATCAACCTCACCTCGCCACCCAGTCCACTAGGTGTAGTTTTCCTAAAGCTGATGCAAGTGTTAATGCTAGAGTGGGTTAGATTTTATCTTGTCTTTTTTCTGAAACATCTTATCCATGATTTCAACCCTGGCATCCTCTATGGCAGTGGTTCCCAAACTTTTTATGCTGGGCCCCCCTTTGTTTGTGTTTGCAATAATTAAGTGTAACAAAATCCCAGTTTCATCATATCAGTCATTCTCTTCTGCTTATCCTTGGGTATGTTGCGATTCCAGCTACCATCGGGATGCATGACGCTGCCTTGCCTGGGGTTAGCTTCTGTTTTCTGGGGATGAGGGTTGAGTGTGCTCCCTTACCTTCTCAAGGTAAGCTAGGTTAGCCTTCTTGTGTGAGCTTTTCAAGTGCACTTTAAGGTTTGTGGGATTTTTTTCCCTTTAGAAGTGTCCCTCATAATTTGTCTCTTTCCACTACAAGACACTTGCTTTATCCAAAACACAGTCATATTCAAAGTAATCCCAAATTGGAATCTGGCGCTTTCTCCTGACTTTTCCTGACATGATTCTGCGCGTGGACGGAGCAGCAACACAGACGACTCGACTAACGTACTGCCACCTGCTGGCATAATTAGACAGCAAGAAAAAAATCTGGAAACTAAACTTCATTTTCACCCTTGACTATTGTATGACACGCACACATCAATGAAAACTAAACACAGTTTTGCTATAAATGCAGTTAATTTTTATTAGTTTTGTGAACACTCATTACAGTTTTAGTTAGTTTTCCTTTTTTTTGTTTTTATTTTTATTTCCGTTAACGAAAATGTTTTTTCACTTCTAGTTTTCGTTAGTTTTCGTTAGCAATAATAACCTTGGTAGTAAGAAAATAAACTACTAACTCTTTTACACTACGTCCACACCTACACGGGTATTTTTGAAAACGCAGCTGTTTCGTCCACAAGTAAACGGCGTTTCGAATCACCGAAAACTGAGATTTTTTAAAACTCATTTTTTGTGTTTATGTGTGGACGAGGAATACAGAATTCGTCATGCAACGTTAAAGGTATGTGCCTTTATTCATGTCAGGCTGTGGGCAATGTTATTGTTTACATGAGGGGAATTGCAGAATGGCAGATATTCAGATTAACAGTATTTTGTCTCTATCTTCAGGTTTTACATGCTTACATATAAACACGCAGTTACTGTCCCTCCATTTAGAAAGGCAGAGGCGTCACGGTGTAATTATTTTACATGTAGTTGTTTTTTTCCTGTGTAATATTCAACATTGCTATCAATAAATTTTTCAAAAAAAAAAAAGCCTCTCTGTGCAAAATGGGTTTAAAAACATAAACAACTGTGGGATGCTGTTTGTCCGTGATTTAGGTGGGGGGAACAAATCGTGGCAGTATCAGCCTGGTGTTATTTGTATCCCACTGTAACTTTACTGTATAAAGAGCTAACATCTCCAAAATGTCAGGAGTAGTTAGTCATTACAAGAAGTGTTTGTGAATTAAAAATCAAGAATGTGGGATACTGTTTGTCCGTGATTTGGAGAGCCCAGCGCGTGCTCCCGACGAAGGGAAAACCAATTCTGCAGGGGAGACCTACCTTGGCACTCGTGCAGGTGAAACCAAAGGGAAGTTATGCTTCACTGTATTTTCTAGTCTTTGGCTTAGAATGAAGTTGGTTTGGAAACATAATCAGCTATGCTTCATCTCCTGCTTTGCGTTTGTGTGGGCGCCGTGCTAGTAGTGTCCAAGCTTTGTTTTTTTGTTTTTTCCCTTTTCATGCCGCGTCCCCCCCCCCCCCTAGGGGCGGGCCCCACACTTTGGGAAGGTCTGCTGTATGGCATCCTGTCGACCTGGTGTCTTGGACTGGTTTTAAGAATACAGTATTACTCTCACTTGGCTTTTGGGAAGATTCATCTGGGGACTATTTCTCCAAATGGAGCGGACTATCCGATGGGGACTTCTGGACCACTGAGGCATCGATATGCATGTCACAGTTTGCTCGTCGCTGGAACGCCACAACAGCTTCATGGCTGCGTAGACTAGTTTATGCAAGGCACAAACACTTCCCACTGCTCATGTGCTTTGGTTTTTCACTGTGGTGGCACGGTTTACACTTAGGACACTTTGTGGGGTTTTTCACTTGGGCAGCAACAGTGAAAGCAGACCATCATATTCACAGGAACCTTTTCCCAAATATTACACCGACACAGAGAAAAATCTACACTTTTGTAAACTGGATAAACACTCAAATGACTGTTACCTGCATTGTTATAGCGGTAGAATTTAGAAATTCGTCTGGTTTGAGACTTTTATCCAAAACATACATAGGTCTTTTTCCACTTGTTAATATAATCCTGCACTTTATCGTTTTAAACCTCAATTCACTAGAACAGTAGTCAAACAAAGCTATATTATTAAAGCAAAAAGAACGTTAACTTTGGCTTCAGGAACATAACATATAACTGGGCTTAGATTATAACACTATTTCTACGTTTCAGATGCAATTATAAAACACTAATTACACCCCTACCTCTTCTATATGAATTAAGAGGGTAAGTAGCAGCCACATGCTGTTAATCAAAAAACAAAAGCAAATGTGATCACCTCTATGAAAGCGGTTGTTTCAGCGGTTTCTGGGTCGGAGCATTCAGATGTAATATGGGCTACATCTCAGACTCTCATGGCAGTACAGTTTGACTGAACAGTTGTGGCTTGTTTGGCAGGAGAAAAATCTCTTCTTTCTAAAAAGAAAGCAGCAGTTTAGGTTTGCCAAGTTTCAACTGAATGACACAAAAGAAAAACAAAACAAACCCAGCATGGCCATAATGCACAGAACTACGTTTGGCAAAAACCAAAACACAGGATGCCAAGGACCTGGACACCTTACATTCACTGAGTCGACCTTCAACTCTTCTGTATACTGAAGTACTTTAGAGTCAAATGTGAGGCCATCTGTGTGACAGCTAAAGTTTTGCCAAAAGTGGGTTGTACAACAGGACAATGATCCCAAGCACACCTGCAAATCTACAACAGAATGGCTAAAAAAAGAAACACATCAAAGTGTTGCAATTGACCGGTTAAAGTCCAGTCCTCAACCTGATTGAATTGCTGTGGCGGGATCTTAAGAAACTTTTGCATAAACAAATGCCTGCAAATATTGAGCTGAAGCAACACTGTAAAGAAGAGTGGGCCGAAATTCCTCTACAACAATGTAAGGAACTGATAAACTCATAGAGAAAATGATTAAGTTATTGCAACTAAACATACTTTCTATATTGGAAGATGTACTTAGTTTTTCACTGGACTGGATGTAAATGAATTCTCTTTCAAATTTGTTTAAAAGTTTTAGAGTACTGAAACATCATGGGTGAGAGCAGTCTCATGTTGCAAAAGCACTAAAAAGAACCAGTAAAGTCTGCAGATCTACATGCCAACTCTCACCAAAGTCCTATAATTAATAACTGGAAGTGGTTTCTGACACATAAGCACAGGTAAAGTGGGTAAATGCTGCCTGGCCAGAATAAAAACAAAGAGCACCAATGTCAACCAGTGACTTATGAAGGATGTCGCGCAAAGACACAGATATTTTTGTGTTTTATGGACCAAAACAAAGTAATGAGGCCACTGGCATACAGTACATTCATCAGGTAGGAAGAATCATACTGCTCCCTGGTGGTCAAACTTATTGCAGCAATTTCAATTTAGATTTACTGGCATTTTTGAAAATACACAAGTTGTTAAAAGAGTGCTTCTCATAAAAAACAAAACACAAATGTAATAAAACATCGTCTCTAATTATATGAAGGCTTGTTCATTTCTTCAGAGTCTGTCTTTATTCTTTCCACAAATTCCCGGCAACAATACCTAAAAACAACAACAGTCCAAGGTTTCTGTTTGAAACAAACTTTTTCCAGCAGTCTTCTGGTTTGTTGATGTATAATGTGTAAATCTACGAGAGAAGAAAATAAATATACTTCAATGGAAAACCTAATCTTAAAACACATGTTCGATTAGAATTTAATCTGTGCATGTTTCTCATTTAAATGTTGTATTAAAGTCGACCATGATCCTCACCTGGTTTGTCAGGTGCATTGCTACACCGGTGAGTACAGCATAGTAAGGGAGAGTCTGTTCAGCATTGACCCCAGCTAATACCAGTCCAGACATCATGGCCACAACGAAGCCACTCAGCCAGGGTTTGGTTTGCTCCTGGAACCTCAGTGCAGTAGATTTGACTCCTACTTTGATGTCATCCTCCTTATCCTATTTATGAAAGACAAAACAACGCGAGGTCATAGTCAATCAAGGTCCCTACTTTAACACGGGACACATTAATCTCATGTTCACCTCAAAGAAAAACATCAGTAAACACAGTAAACTGCAATCCCTTAAACTGCATTTCTTAAATATAAAGGAACAGCTATCATGTACTCACAGTTTAAACTGTTTTTAAATTAGTTTCAGTTTCTCGGTTCCTTTCTTCTTAAATTTACAGGTTCTCAACAGTCACTTTATTAAGTATACCAGTTCACCTGGGCAAAAATCCCTTATTGATGTCTGAGGTTAGAGGAGAATGGACAGAAAGGAAGCTGATAGGAAGGCAAGGTTAACTCAAATAACCACTCAGAAGAACATCTGCTAAAAAGCATCTCCCAACGCACAACACGATGGGCTACAGCAGCAGAAAAGCACATTGGGGGCTCCTGTCAGGAAATTGAAGCTATAATTTGCAAGCTAAATTGGACAACAGATGACTGGAAAAACTGCTTTCCTGGTCTGGTGCTGATGATTTTGGTCATGATTTCTGCTGCAACATTTAAACGGCAGTGTCAGAATTTGGCATTTAAAAAAAGCATGTTGCCAGGTATCATTGGTTCAGGGTAGTGTTGGTGTATGAGAGCGTTCTTTTAAATTTACTGCACTCAGCCTTTGGTTTAAGGAAAGAATTGTGTTTAATAGGAACGAAGTGGTGCGATCTCTCAGGCCCACTACTTTACCTGATGTGCGTATATTGTGTCATATACCAGCGTCCACATCACTCCTGAGAAGTATAGCGGGAGACACACGGACCAATCACAAGAGCCTTTAATAGCGGACCAGCCGAGCAGAGCGCCCCAGTTGAAAGTGAGTCCTAAAGTGAGAGAAGAGAACAAGAGAACAGCTATAGTTCTGGTAATCTGTAAAATATTAACTCTAGACAAAGAACACTACAAGATAACTTTACACAGCACATACCCAACACAAACTGTGGCCAGTAAGTGAACCTCTTCATCAGCGGGTAGGTGATAACAAGAGATAAAGAAGCAGCACCCAGAGCTATACTGTGAGAGCATTTTGAACAATGTGAGGGAAAGACTGCAAAATAACTGGATAAATAATCACTTTTAGTTACACTATGAAAATTAACACACTGTAGTAATATTGTGATCCAGTTCAACTGCTGCACTGATTTTTTTTTCTCATGACTCGGAGGATTTAATCTAACCTATACACCTGTTCCTCTTCTTCTATTTATATTTTCCTAATAAAATGTCATTAATGTTCATACATAAAATTGATTCTGAGTACCTGTAATAGTTGAGACACAAAAGAACCCCAAGTGCAAGCGAGAGCTGCCCTCCCAGGAAGACCAGCGCCTGCATTCGAGAAATCTCTCCTGATGCGATTGGTCGAGAGGCTGTGCGGGACACCTGCGCAAAAACACGAACACTTTCAATTTATCAGAGCTGAAAAATAAACACTTTGAGCAGGGGAGTGACAGTGACACAGGTAAGTCTAACGTCTGCTTGGCAATGGAAGTTTAATTTACTTTATTGAAAAAACATGTCCTGTTCTTTGTTTGGAGTCAGCTGTAAGAAAATCTCATTTACTTGTTTGTCAAAGTCTTTGTCCCACATGTCATTGATGGTGCAGCCGGCCCCTCTCATGAGAAGAGCACCTGTACCAAACAGTGTGAGCATGCCCAGATCTGGGAAGCATCCAGGGTTAGCAGCCAGAGCAATGCTCCATGTGCAGGGGAGGTACAGCAGCCATGTCCCTACGATTAAAAGGCAATGAATTTCAAGGGAATTAAACAAGGAAGTAAGATAAGAACAGAAACAAAGCCCACAAAGAGATGAATGCGCAGCCAATAGCTACATTAATCTGGTAGTATTTTAACTGTGGTTTGGTTTTAGATGCATCTGTGCAGTGACACTGAAAAAATGCAGGGGCAAGATATTTTAGACTCATTGTCTTACACAGTAATTACATAAGAGTTTTACAGTTTGGTAGGATTATTTCAAAGAACAATTTTAACCATTATTATCTACATCATGAGTTAGAGCTACATGCTTACAAAGATGCTTCCCTGTTAGTGCCAGTTAATAGCTCTACAAGGTCAAAGATGATGTGCTTATTTTAGCCATTTGTTTTCTGAAGACTGTATTAATGTTATATAGCTTCTTGTTTTGTTCTGTTTTGTTAACATGGTGAAAATGCTGCTAAAAAATTGTTCTGGGCTTAAAGAGTGCATGTTTGGAATAAAGTCAAAATTCTGCAATATTCTAGATATCAATATTTTTCTTTTAAACTGACACAGATAAAAGTCATTGCATAGCAGAAAATGAATGTGTAGACATGGTCATAATGACCTGCTGAAGTTAAACCTGAGTACATGAGCTTGCTTTGTCACAGTAGGAAGGAAAAACTCCCTTTTAACAGGGAGGGACGGCTATCTGTCGCGACTGGTTGGGGTGAGCGAATGAAGACACGACAACCCAACAATGTGATGTTCATATAAGTACAAACCTATAGGTTTGTCCAGCCTCATCAGCCGGAGGTACGGTTGGACGTGTACTGGTGCTGAATTTACTATAGTAGCAGCTGATAAACTGAACCGTCTTCTCCCGTTTTGCTGTGTTTCAAGAAGTCTTATTGATGACCAGATTGCAGATTGGTTCTTAGGCTTTCTCTTCCACACACGGGGGTCTGAGGGGGGCCCATCTCCAGCCTGTATCCCTTCCTTCTGGATGAAGCAGGTAGAAAGACATCGATAACAAGCTCCATGGTGGATCCTTTTCAGAGTGCTCAAAGCTAGCTTGGCTGGGAACATGGTGTCTCTCTGCACTAATAAAGATCACCCCTGCACACACAGAAGCAGAAAGACACATGCAAACGAGGGTTAAACAAATACATTTGGTACAACAGAAACAGAGATGTGTGAAACTTTGGCTGAAACAACCTGACTGTTTTAGCTGTTTAGGTAAGACACTGCACACACCTACATGAGACAAGCTGGTGTTACAGTAACAAGGCTAAGCTATCACTGAAAATATAATGAATGCTACCAACACGCTTGCTAACTCTAGTGTGATATAACGCCAAAGCAAGCTTACAATGAAGGTTACAATAGAGAATATACCGATTTTAAAAAGACCAAACACTGGACAGATGACAACCAGATCAATACTTCCCTGCTGGGTCGTCATTGGTCGTCTCTTCTTTGAGGCTGACAGACAAGTTGGAGGACCAGCGCCTCCAACTGGTGTGGAGTGTGCATCACAATTTCCTTACTGGTTAAATAAAAACCAGGTCGTATCTCACACTAACTAGTTTTTATTTTTATTATGGCAGCTCCATTTCAGCAATCTTTATCCAGTATGTCCACTTTGCCTCCTCTGCACATGTACAAACAATCAGTAAGTTGGTTTTATTAGTTTTTGTGGTTTCTTTTGCAATCCTCAATGGGAAATAGCTACAGAGGTCACTTTCTGTCAACCATATGTATGCAATAATATAAATAATTTTCAGCTTAATGGAAGCTTTTATATGCCAATAGTTTTTTTAATAGCAGTGTTTTGTTAGTTTATCTAACACTGCTTCACCTAAGGCGTTCTTAACAATTGCCTGTTTCTTTCTTTTTTTTCACTTTTTAAGGAAAAAGCACCCATGCTTTTTTGGTTAAAACCATATGTTGGAAAACCTCTTTGAACAAGCCCTGTAAGTCTACTTCACTTATTTTGTTCTTGTTAACATACAAAACAACCATGGAGTAGTAGTCAGTGTAAACTGATCGGATCCTAGAAATGTATTTCTGTTCATCTGGACCCAGCGTTTAGTAGAAACATTTTATCACTTATCTATGTGACTTCTTCAGTTTCAGCCGACTGCAGGCTTCACCAACTTTACAAACAATACGGCTGCATAACGACTAAAATAACACCAATAAGCCAGAAGCTTAGTTTCAATAAAAAAAAATTTCAAAGTGAGTAATAAGATAAATAAGTCCTAAACAGATTCTTAAATTTACTTGTCAAGACAGGGTAGGGCTGTGGAATATGCAACATTATTGCATATGCAAAAAACATGTGACAAGTGTAAGCAGCATTACAACTGAAACCTCACTGCTCTTGCTGAACAGTGCTGCACAGGGCCCTGTTCCAAAGGGCTTCGGAGTTGACGTAAAGCGGCGATGTATGTCGGCAACCTTCCGATTACAAGGCGAACTCCCAACTCTTGAGCCACGATCGCCCCAAAGACTACAATGAGAATAGAAACAGAGCAGTGTGGCTAGTTAAGTGGTGCAGTTGATAATGAAAAACATGCTTTCATTTTGTACTTTTTGGTATGAGTACTATTCATTGTGAGATGAGGAATGGCTGCATTCACCGCATTATAAGATCGTGAAAGATAAACTCTTAAGCCCCTTCTCGTTTGAGAGATGGTCGTTCCTTTTTTACACAAACGGCCTCCTGCTTAAAGCAGGATATCTGCCTCGAAAGGATTTGCGCATCATGAACATATAAAGAGTGAATTTGAAACATATTGAGCAAAAAATGCTGTGAAGACGTGATATATGACACAAATCTAGATCCTTTAATTTTCCCCTAGAATGTTTTAGCTTTCATCTTGTTGTAAAAGCCAGACCCTCTGCAAAAGTCTGCAACATCAGTATAAAATTTCTCTGGGATATTGGTGATATTGGTAAAACAAAGCTTTTATTGCTTTCTTTGTGACCTGTGCAGCTCAGCAAGCATCGTCACTGCAAGCACGTGGCCAACTGCCTGCGGTAGAAACCGAGCCTGAAAAAAGGGTTTCTGTTATAAGTTTTTAATAACAATAGCGCCCATTTATTTAAATATGCGGTGCTATATAACACTTACAGTATGGAGGATTTGTTAATACCTTTCATTGGACATTATAATACCTATATCGCCCGCCATAAAAACAGAAAACAACACCATCACAAAAACAGAAAAGACTTTTAAAAGGGGGGCTTGGCGTTAAGGCATGAAATCTACGCACTTCCGGTTACTGTTTCCCCAGATTTCACAATGTAACTAAGCGTAGAAGTAAAAAAAACAACAACAAAAAACTCCATACCTTTTCGTGAATATTAACAAACACACATTTTTTATCAAATTGATAAAATTAAAAAAAATACAATTAAGAAATCCTAGTTCGTATTAAACCAAAATATCCTGTCGTTATATCGAATCTCGTGTAACTGCTGGTAAATAACATTATAACTGATATTTTAATTACTTAAACAGCGGAGGTAGTTTTCAAGTAGTTTTATTTTGAAGGGTTGGTGAATTCTACGGAAGTGAAGATGTTTTGTTGCGGTGGCGGAAGCACAGGCCAGGGAGAGTCACACTCGCGGGAAAAATGGCGGAAACGTGTTCCGTGTTCATGCGACCTCCAGCAGCGGTTCAAAACGGTGCCTCCTAAGCCTTGTCCTATTTTTGTGTGCATGCGTGAGTAAAAACCTTGCGTGCATCGCGCACTTTAGCGAGTTGCACATCTCGGCATTTTGTTAAAATAGGTAGGATCTGTTTATTCGGTTGACTCGTTTTACGTCTCCTTCCTGTTGAATATGCTACACTGAAAGTTAAATAGAGGTGTTGAGTTCTTTGTGCTGCCATATTTAAAGATAATATTAGCAAAGCGTACAATCTCGCTCTCTCGCTCTCTTTTTTAAGTATTCACTTGTGCGTTTAACTTAATAACGGGTAACGAAGTAGCGTCGGATTATGTTGTGCTGCTTCTGTGCCTTGAGAATAATAATAATCTGTTTTTTCAGTTGTCTAGGTGTGTCACTTAATGTGTAAGGCTGTGGGTTAAAAGAGGCATGCAAGATGGAAAACGGTATGTATCACAGAGGTATGCAATGTCTTTGTGAATAGATACTGACCTATGCTGATCTATACTGGTCTGTTGCCTGCCCCCTCAGATACAGTGGAGTGCTCCACCTCTGGCCACATCAAGCAAGTCATCAGCCAAGCAGTCACTGAAGAATCCCAAGTTAAGGCTTTCCATTGTAGTCACTGTGTGCTGATCTTCAAATCGAAGGTGTACCTTTTTGAACACCTTAACAAGGTGCATGGCCTCAATACAGAAATTTCTCTCAGAGAGGCTGGTTTATCCCCTGGGACTGACAAAGCCAACACAGAGAACAGCAGCAGCAGTTCAGGAGATAATTTTAAATGCCAGAGCTGTGATTTTAAAGCTTGTAGTTGGGATGGTTTAAGTGAACACGAGGAACTGTGTCACAAAACTTCAGAAAATCCTAACGTGTCAGGAGGTGCCATCATTTCAGAAAACCTCGACAGCACTTTAAGTGTCATTTCCGCAAACCAGAACAATGAAGCTGCAGGAACATTGGAAGATCCATCAGTTCTTTCAGATATTTCTACCTCAGAAGGGAAATGCACGTTAAAGGACCTGAAAACCTACAAGAGGCCATTGCAAACCATTACGAAGTACTTCTCAGTGTCATCTGAATCAAATGCAATGACTGCTGCAAAATTAGCTGATGGAACCAAAGGAACTATCATTTTGCAGGAATCTCCTTCAAGCTCCTGTCCAAACAGTAGTGGTGTGTTTAAAGTCACAGCAAAGTCTGTGATAGATATCACCGGAAGTAAGTCGTACCATTTTTTGCACACTGACTTGACTACTGATTTGACACCATCTAAAACTCTGGAACAATTCAGAAAAGAAACTGTTCCTGACAGTGCTGTGAAGAGATCCAGTGATAAAAGTTCAAAAGGTCATCCTGTCAAAAAAGCCAAGTTGGATAACGAAGAGATGCTCACGGAAAAAGAAAATGAAAGACAGCAGTCATCCAGCAGCAACGAGTTTTCATTTGAAGTCAGCGAAGATGAAGACGAGGCAGACGCGGCAAAAGTGTATTCTTGTAAACATTGTGACTACAGTGACGTGGGCATCAGGCGAATTTCTGCCCATTATCAAAGTGACCACCCTTATATCAGATACAATTCTGTCTACATTCAGGACGCAAGTGATCACAGTGCCACCTTTCGTTGCTTGGAGTGTCCAGTTGAGTTTTTAAGCACAGCTGACCTCAAGAGGCACTACTTGGAAAATCATCCAGATGCCCCAGATGTATTTGCCATGAAATCATGTGGCCTCAGTTTGGTTTTCAAATGCTTTCTTTGTAAATTTACTACCAATCTATTGAAGTCTTTGAAAGAACATTACAAGGCAAAGCATGCAACATATGAAGTGGAGAATTCCTTATTGTTCTGCAGATATTCAATGTCTGAATGCCAAGAGGAATCGTCTCAGCTGAGTCTAGAAAAATCAGATGGAATTTCTCCTGAGCGTGCCCACACATCCCAAAATTCTTCTTCTAAAAGAGCAGACATGGCCTTGTATAAATGCCAGAAATGCATGTTTAGTCACAGGTCAGTTGTTGCTATGCATGTTCACTACCAAAAAAGCCACCCAGATGAAGTAATCACATTAGATAAAATCAAACAGTCAGCTTGTCCCACATCACATGCAGCATCAGAGATGACATCTGAGAAGTGTTCAGATTCTGTGATTGTAGTAGATCATTCAGAGACCACACCAGAAGCCTGTAAGAATCGTTCAGAATCTTCCCAAACCACGAAAGGGGAATCTTCGAAGTTTCCAACAAAATCCAGTAATGAAATTACTACTGGACTGGACACTTCCTCATCCAGTTTACCAAATGAAACATTTTACTGCCAATTCTGCAGTTACACAAGTACCAAGGTTAAGAGTATCCTTGGTCATCACAATGCAAAACATTCTATGGATGCACCAATAGGTACTGATGATGTCCTATGGTATAGTGCTGAGATGCAGAAACGTCAGAGTGAATCTAAGATGTCAAAAAGTCCTTCATCTTCCCAATTTAATACTAGTAAACAAGTGAAGATGTGTAGGGAAAAAGAAGATCTGTATAAGGAGGATTACACAGCAGATGCTTCAGAAACAGGAGAGAGACAGAACAAGTCCTACGCATGTCCAGAAAACTTGTTTTACTGCCACAAATGCAACTTCGGAAATCCATCTGTAAAAGGAGTAATTAACCATCAGGCCAAGGTTCATCGAAAGTGTAATTCCAGCACTAAGTGTGTTCTTGAATATACAGCTTTAATCCATGATGAAATCAGGAAAGCAAATGCAAAGGATTCCTCTTCTTCCCATCTACCTCTTCCTATAATAAATGAAGGCGAAGAAAAAGCATTTTTTTGCCACTTTTGTAACTACAGGCATAGTACTTTGGATCAGGTAATGCGCCATTACAGCAAAACACATCATGGATTTAAGGCGAAGCCTTCAGAAGTCCTTCTGCATACATCTAAGATTCACGATCAGGCACAGAAATCTCCTCTAACATCCACTCAAAATGAAGAAGCTGCTCAGGAAATCCTCAACAAAATGAATAAGAAAAAGAAAAAAACAAAGAAGCATTCAAAATCTTTGGTCATTTCAGCAACACCCTCAGTGACAACCCCACACACAAAGAGGTCCCTGAACTGTTACACATGCGCATACAAAACTGACGTGATATATGCTCTGAAGACGCATTTAAAGAAAATTCACAAAGTAAAGCGTACAGTCACAGATATTTTAAGATATTATTTTAGACAAGGATCATTAGAGCCCGGCTATTATTGTGAATTTTGTGTTTTCAGACATGAAAAAGCTGCAGAAGTTTATGAGCACTACCAGGAACGCCACCTAGGACGTGTCCCCTGCGTTGAGTATGTAAGTACTCAGTTATATGCCGGTCCTGGACTGGTCCTTTCTAAAAAGAAGAAGCCTGATCTAGAGCAGAGTGGAGGCAATGGCACTGAAAACAGATTGCTGTCCCAAAGATCTGGACAAAATAAAGCTGGTTTATCTTGCAAAAGATGCTCTTTTAAATCTAACTCTTTGTCAGATCTGGCACACCATTACCGAATGGTTCATCCTTTGAGTGCAAAACTTTCCAAGAAAACAAGCGCAAGCTGGCGGGTGGAAGACCAAAGTGACAGACCTGGCTCATTTGACTCCTACCAGTTTGGTAAATCACAGGATGAAGCAGAGGCGTCCTCCACAGTGTTCAAGTGCCTTTACTGCTCTGCAAATTTTAATAGCAAACACGGTCTCCACATTCACTGTGGAATGAAACACCCGGAAGCTGTAATCGAAAAATTTGAACAAGAACAAAAACCAAAAAAGCAGCTCCAAAAACGTCTGCATGTCTTTAAGTGTCCGTATTGTACCTACGTCAATACCGTTTATCAGGGTGTTCTCACTCACTGCCAGATGAAGCATCCCAACCTCCCATCCAGGGCCGACAGTCTCCATGTGGATATGGTGTATGTTGAAAATTTGGACGAAACCCGGAAAAGCAGTCCTCCTGGTGAGACTTTGAAACTTTGTGGGCACATGTGTAAAACCTGTCCGCAAATCTGCGCAACGCTGGAGAAACTGAACAAACACTGCGAGCGAGACCACAAGAAGACTGGTGCAAGCACAGCACAAAGCACGGCCAAACCTGCTCCTAAGCCATTAGTTAAAAGTAAAATACTTCTATCTAAAGCCTACAGTACACATGGATCTGTATCAAAGACTTCATTTTTAAGCAAGAAAATCTATGCCGTGATCAACTGCCAGCACTGTTCTTACACATGCACCACCAAACTTGCTCTTGGTCGCCATTTGCTTGCTAACCACAAGCATACTATTTCAAAGGACTGCGTATACAAATGTGTGCTGTGTTCTAAAGTTTACTTCAGGAAAAAGCATCTTGGAGGCCACTATGCAGTGACGCATGGAAAGGAGGCTTATTTAAAATACTACGTGCCCATATACAAACAGCCTCTCAAGAAGACAGCGCAATTGCCGTCTGAAGACCCATCAACTCAGCAACAAGAAAAAGCCTCTGAGACATTTAAGTCTAGCATAACAGCAGAAGAAAGCCTCTTGATCTACAAGTGTCCAAAGTGTCCATATGTGAATGCTAGCTACCACGGGACCCTCACTCACTGTCAAATGAAGCATCCAGCAATTGTAGTCCGGGCAGATGAACTTGAGACAGGTGAAGTCCTTGTATCGAACATGGTCAATTGTACTTTAGGAAAAGGTTCTAATGAAAGAGGGTACTTGTGTAAAAAATGTTCACAAATCCATGGATCACTGACAAAACTCAATGCTCACTGTAAGAGGGTTCATCATGACACAGAAGTGTATGAGCACACTGACACTGAAAGCCAGCTGGTTCATACATCTCAGGGCTCAGCACGGGAGGATGCCTCTGTGAAAAACAAAACTTCGAGAGAAGTAAGCATTGCGGAAAGTAGACAGGTTCCACAAACGGAAACTCCTGAGGCATCCCCGTCAACTTTGCTGTCCGGCCTCCGCAGCAACAAACAGTTGTACAAGTGCCAGATGTGCACCTATAAAGGACTGTATCGAAAATACCTCCAGTGCCACTACAAAAATACTCACAAATTGGATGCAGTCAGTATTTACAAACTTCTTGAGAAATATAATAAGCGTAAATGGAACTTTCCCAGCAACGTACTTAAATCAGGCAACAGCACAAAGGTTAAATGTTTGAAATGTCCAGAATTAACATTCGAGTCGTCACAGCTGCTCATTGACCACTATAGTACTTTTCACCGCTCAGAGTGGAAATTGGACTTTACTGTGTTGTCACTAGGATCGACGAAAAAGAAAACCACAGGGGTTTACAAATGTGACCACTGCAACACACAATTAAATGGGATTAGAAAGGTGTGTTATCACATGGATCGCCACAGAGCAAGGATGCTAGAGATGGCCAAGGCTGCGCAGAGAAAGGAGTCGCTTATTAGCACAACACTAGAGCAAGAATCCAGCGAGGTAAGTTGATGCTGTAATTCCTGTCTACGCTCTTTGTCTTCTGATCTACTCGTGTTATTTGACCATTACTGTGATTTTTTTTTTTTTTTCCAGCCCTGCAGGCAAGACAAAATGACCACATTGGAAACTGTGAACGAGGTTAATTGTTGGAACGGGACACCAGTACAGAGCGCCGCTACATCAGAACTCTCTGATGTACAGCAGCCAGAACTAGAATCGAATGGAGACAAACACACGTGTAAACAGTGCGGCCGGATGTTTATGTCATTGAAAGGCTTGCATTCACATGAGCACAGCCACGCAGCCCTGGCAGCCATCAAGAAACTGGACAATAGCTCCACACCTGGATTAAAACACGAGTAAGAACTTTGGGCTTTTTTTATTGTTAAAAACTAAACTTAAAAAAAAGTATTAATAATACTATTAAAGCAGTCACCCCATTTTGCCATGCTTTTTTTTTTGTGGGCTCACTTAAAAAGTAACATAGCCAAATGGAAATTTTAGCAGTTGGTCTTGTTTAGTCTGAAAAAGTACAGTGCCTATCTGGGTATTGGAAAACCTTTGCAGAAAAGCTTCTTTATCTCAAGATTTTCACTTCCTGGTTAAATAAAAAGTTAGACTCCCGCTTTCCTCAATTCCACCTCTATCCACTCCTGTATAACTTTAAACTTCACAAGAAGACCGTTTCCTCATAAATAGAACCAATGGCTTTCTGACAAGAGAACCAAAGTAGAGAAATTATACCTCCTTTACAGATTTTAGGAGTTACTTCATCTACTCTCTGTTTGACTAATGTATCTTTCGCAGGCTTGTTAAAATTGAATTTTGATTACTTTATTCGTTAAAGCAAGTCCCAAACACCCCAAGCTGTATTTTTTGTGAGAGTTGAATGATTGTAAACCTTATTTTTTCTTTTTACCTCACCAGCATTAGCAAATATCTCATCCACAAATCTGGAACTCTGAGACCTTTTCTGTGTAGTTGCTGTACCTATCGGACAACAGTCTTTGGCCTCTGGAGGAGTCATTTTATGAAAAAGCATAATGGTAAGAACTCATTTGTAACATCACCAGTGGTATCTTATGAGCATTAAGTGTCAAATGCATTGACTTTGATCTGCGAACATTGATTTCAAAATCACCAGAATTTTTAAAATTAGTCTTTTGTTGTAGATTATTAGCATACGTTTCATGCTGGATTTGGTCAAGTTAATATGAGTTGTCACAGGTGCATTTTATATTAGAAGCTGACTTTAACTGTTCAGACTGGGATGGTTTTGGCTTAGTTTTAAAGACAGCCACAAATTTCACAAGAAGGGGTTTGAGAGATTTCGTGTGGCTTTATATCTGCGTTTATGTCTTTCATTTTTCATTTGTTTATTCTTTTGCTGAATGCTTAGATCTCATCATGTCTGCAGCTGAGACTGAAGACAAAGATGAGAGTGAAGAGAGGTTTGATAAGGAGTCCTCTAATTCATCAGAGAAAATGAACAGCTCGCCTGAAATTGATGAGGGACCTGAACTGATTAAAGGCAAGTCATCTCTCATGTTTTTTTTTGTGTTTTTTTTTTTTTTTTTTAAACTTGGTCTTGGTTTTCATAAAACAAACAGTTTTTGGTTTTGTAGCAGTACTAACAGACTGTGGGTCCTTGAAACTTTGACAGGATCTCTGTACTTGGAGCCCCCAGATGTGCGGCGCCAGTTAAACCACTACACCATGATGGCACAGAGCAGCATCAAATCTAAAGTGAACGTGCAACTTTCAAAATTACCTGAGAACAGCGTGCTTCACTGTGAGTTCTGCAATTTCAGCACTGGACACCTGTCTAGTATCCGGCGGCACTACCTAAATCGGCATGGAAAGAAAATCCTCAGATGTAAAGACTGCAACTTTTTCACAGGTTTAAGGTAAGGTGCTGCAAGAGTTTGTAGTTTGCTGTGTACAAAAGATTTTTGGCTTTTTTTTTCTTTAATAAAATTTAGTGTGTTACTAAAAATCTGCAAATTGTAATTAATACTTTTAATTCTGCATTATCACAGATGTGCAGGATCTGACTAGTTTCTATAGTCAGGTGACATAATGCATCCCTGGTTTGCCTCAAGGAGACACAAATCCCTTTGCGGTGGCATCGGGAAGAGAACCTGGCATAAAAGTGTGCTAAATCAAATATGCCGCGCTATCTGCTGTTTGAACCCTTTTTGAAGAAGAAGCTTCTTTTATTCAGATTTAGACATTGTTGTCAATTATTTTAGATGTATGGAAATAACTTGGATGAGTTTTATGAGGTATTTGACTTGACAGACATCTTGAATTTGTCATTTTTACTCATTACTCAATACGAGTTGTCACCAAACACCGACAGATTTGCAATGTTATCACTGATTTCTCCTGTTGTCATTAGGAAAACTCTGGAAATGCACATGGAGACGGGTCACTCTACCTGCCAGTCAAAGCCTACTCATCAGAAGGACCTCTGCTGCCCTTTCTGTCTGTACCAAACTAAGAACAAGAACAACATGATTGATCACATTGTCTTGCATCGTGGTATGTTGGAGCATTTGCAGGATTTGTAGGAACGTGTTCTGCTTTCCGATACCTGACGCTGTCACATAAGCATTCCCTTTTTTCCTTTTTTTTTTTCTTTACAGAGGAACGTGTAGTGCCAATAGAGGTTCGTCGCCCCAAACTGTCACGTTACCTTCAAGGCATCATCTTCCGCTGTCACAAATGTACTTTCACCAGTGGCAGCCCAGAAAACCTGCGTTTGCACATGATGAGGCACGATGACATCAAACCCTACAAGTGTCGGCTGTGCTATTTCGACTGCACCCGGCTGAGTGATTTGGAGGCACACCTGAGCGATAAGCATCAGGTCAGGATTTCTCTAAAGCCTTCTGTGCATCCTTGGAATTCCTTTGGGTCAAAAAACGTTGTTTCTTTAACTGATGGGCGGATGGTGCTTCTGTTCTACACACTGCTGTCATAACCACGAAGATTTAGAAAATCAAGAGAAAATGAAGTTGAATGAAGAATTAAGTTATTTAAGCCTATAAAAAATGTAAGCAGCAATTAGATGTCAGACGTCAACATGTCTGATATTTGAAGGGAGTAGCCAACGAAAGAGAGTGGGAGCATACATCCTAAAAATATGAATAGATATAAAAATGAACATAAAGAATTCATCAGAATGACATTTTTAAATGTCAACCATGCATCTTGTTTAGTAGCACTGCATCACTTTCACAAGCTGCATATAGACAGTGGACTTACTTTTGCAAAAGAATGGTTTTATTCACATATCACATTCGCTACGGAGACATTGGCACTGGGCCATTTGATTCCTTTAGTCTGAATGTTTTTGTAGTCCAAAAACTTTGCCACAAATCGGTTTAATATTGATTAAGGTTGTGTCTGTGAAGGTTCTCAGTCATCCAGGTCATCGTAGTCTAAGGAGCTTGGAAAGAAAAGCGTCTGGACTTCTTTGAGTTGCTTGAAGAGCCAACCTTTACATGGAGGAAGTGGAAAGAAAGGCTCTTGGCCCTTTTAAAGGGAGAGTACCCAGCCATTGGTACAGATATGTAGACGACACCTGGGTCAAAATCAAAAGACAAGAAGTGGAATCCTTATATCCTAGAAGTGGAATCCTATAAAGTCAGCAAAGATGCACAGAAAAGAAGATCAGACACCAGCGAGGGAGGATAAGAAAGACAGACGCAACAACATTGTCATCCCTTATGTAGCCGGTGTATCAGAGAAACTCAAGGTTCTCTCCAAGCACGACATCCCAGTGTACTTCAGACCCAGCAACACACTCAGACAGAAACTGGTTCATCCGAAAGACAAAACTCCTAAACACAAACTTAACAACGTGGTGTATGCTGTACAGTGCAGCAAGGAATGCCCAGACCTCTACATCGGAGAGACCAAACAGCCACTTCACAAGCACATAACACAACATAGAAGAGCCACCTCCACGGTACAAGACTCAGCATCTAAAGGACAAAGGACACTCTTTCGAGGATGCTAACGTTCACATTTTGGACAGAGAAGACAGATGGTTTGAAAGAGGAGTGAAAGAAGCCATTTACGTCCATGGTGAGCGAGCATCTTTGAACAGAGGCAGTGGTTTATGACACCAACTGTCTGCCATCTATAATCCAGTTTTGAGATCCCTTCCCAGATGCCTTAACGCCCACTCACATCATGGGCCATCTGACCTCAGGAAATCACATGATAGGGTGGGGCCAGGTTTTACAATGAGCTCACCCGAAACCCTGGCTGATTGTGACCCACACCCGCTTTTACACCTTGGCTCATATGATTAGGTAGAGGATCATCAGGGGGTCCTTTGTCCCTCTTCGGGGGGAAACTCCCACTGGGTTTAAATCTGGAACTCTCCACCATTTGACCCTTAGAACTGAAGAAGCTTCTCGGATGAGAGGTGAAACGTCTTCAAGCAACTCAAAGAAGTCCAGACGCTTTTCTTTGCAAACTCCTTAGATTGATTAAGGTTGTGCCTAATGGAGTGATGCAGTGCATATCCTAGCCCAATTCCTTGGCTATTGAAAAGTGCTACATTTACAGGGATTAAACCATAGGTAATGTCAAAGATGGACATGGACAACTACTGTGACATTATCCGTTGGTTTCTGAAATTGTGTTTTGATGCCCCAAGATTAGCATTTTCACCACAACCATCTTAGTTTCAAAGAATAAGATGTGGTGAGAAGGAGAGGGACTGACTGTGAAACTGCTATCTCTATGCAGTAAGCAGACAAAAGATAGTCCAACATTTTTAAGCAATTTAAACATGATTTGCAAAATAGTTGTAATAATGTTTTACCACCCTGGGGCGCCTCTGTCAGTGCGCCCCAGGGTGGCTGTGGCTACAATGTAGCTTGCCATCACCAGTGTGTGAATGTGTGTGTGAATGGGTGGATGACTGGATGTGTAAAGCGCTTTGGAGTCCTTAGGGACTAGAAAAGAGTTATACAAATGCAGGCCATTTACCATTTTTTATTCAGTATGCCTCCAAAATCAGGGACTAAGCCCATAAACTCACCACAAAAGTGTTTACCATGTCATGTCTGTCTTCCCATAAACTATAGGACTGGGAGTCTTATCTCAACCCCATAACTCCAAGTGTATTATATTGGATAAATGAGTTTTTGAGGCTTCTACATCATCAGTGCCCCACCCCCACCCCAATATAATGTGTTGGAAAAGTGTATCATAATTTGGACCTTGATTCTGTCTATGCAGGTCGTGAGGAATCATGAACTCGTGGGTCAGGTGAGCCTTGATCAGCTGGAGGCAAGCGTTGGTAATGTGCCAGTAACAAAAGAGGAACATTTGTCTAACATGGACCAGCTCGATGAGGACAGAGAAGATGTAGAAATGGAGGACCTTTTTGCAGACTGTGATGAGGTTCCACAAGCTGAGAACCTGGAAGAAAACTATACCACAGAGAAAAGTGCACTCCAGATCAGGGAATGCCAGGAAACCAACGGAGAAAGTCCTGGCGAGACTTCCGAATCAGACATTCAACATGAAAATGCAAAACCAAACTCTACTGTCCAACAAGAGCTGCAAAAACAAGCAGAGATTGTGCTGCTAGAGAATGCAAGAGAACAGGAGACAGGAAATGTGGAACAAAGTGTAACAGAAGTGAAAATTACAGATACCCTATGTGAGGATTACGGCGATCCAGAGGAAGAGAGGCAGACAAGTAAAAACCAAGCCCAACCTAAATTCACAGAATCTGGAGACAAACAACAAACGGAGACAGGAAATGATTTCAAAGTGGATGAAGAAACACCAGCTCAAAAGCAAGACGTTAAAGCACTTGAGCATAAAACACTGAACATCGAGGCAAAGGTAGAAGATGACATACTGCGTCATATCTTACAGTTGGCCAATGATGACAGCAAGATGCATAACAAGGCAGATGAGGGTAAAACGGTTAAGATGGAGAAGGGCACTGAGGCAAGTGATGCAAGTGATATCCCATTAGCTGAAGAGAGCAACTTCCCTTTGTTCCAGAATCCAAAGAGTCAAGTTGGTATAGAGGCAAATTCAGCCTTAACAAAGCTAAATATTGCACATGTAAATAACACAAGGACAAAGGAGAGTTTAAAAATTGAAAGACATATGTTAACCCTCCCGCCCACTTGTGCACGACTTAAGATGATCACCGGCGATATTTTAGGTGTCTCGTTTACAAAATTAAAGCGGGAAGAAGTGCACACTCAGCAAAGCAGTGAACAGGAACCTAAACCTTGCACAGAAATACCAGTACTTGAGAAAGAATGTCTGAAGAAGGAAGTGCACTCTCCTGAACGCTTCAAGGAGGAAGAAGAGAAAGGTCATTTCGAGCAGAAGCAGAACCAAGAATCTGAGATGCTCACAGAAGACGAGGAACGACACCAAGATCAGGCGCCTGGTGACCACGACGGGATGAAGGATGATGATTGTCTGCAAGAGCATGAAGGTAAAAAGAAATTATGAGTGAATTAAAATATTAGTTTTTGTGCATTTTTGTAAGCAAAACACATATTTTAAGTACACTTAAAAGTACACTCTTAAGTACACTTTAACACTTGTTTAAAGTACAGAAAAAGAGACAGTAAATGCAGATATTGGGCAACATCAATGATAGAGTTATGAAAATAAAAGTGCTCCCTCTTTGAATTGTAAGGTTTTATGTGTCAGGACTTTAGATAAGTACAATTAAAGATGAACTATTATGTCATTAATAATTTAACAAAAAATGAGCCAAAATGCAGAAGCAGTGTGGAAAAACTAAAAAGGCCATCTTTGCTGCGTCTATAGGATGTAAGAAGGTAAGTAACAGCCAGATGCTACAATCATCAGCAAGTATGGTGACCTCTATGAAAACAAATTGTCTGGCAGTTCATTGATCTGATTCACGTGTGTGATAAAACAATGCACAAGGCGAAGATGCTCAGACAAACCAAAAAATATATATGTAGAAGAGCTAGATCTGGGACTCTAAAGGGTTCAATAGCGATGTCTAGCGATACTGCAAAGCATCACGTTTGGAGAAAACCAAACAGGATAACAGCACAAGCACCTTGTAGCACCTGTCAAGCAGGGTGGTGGAGGGGCGATGATTTAGGCTCGTTTCCAAGCCACAGGACTGTGGCTGTGCTTAAATGAATGCCTGAAAACCTCAAACTGAACTGAAGCAATGTTGTAAAGACTGATAAAGTCATATAGACGATGAATGCTGTTAAGAATGGTTCTAGAAGATACTGAATTATGAGGTGTACTTAGTTTTTCACACACTGCTTCTGCATTTTGGCTGAGTTTCTGTTAAATAAATGTAATATTAGTAATACATATAGTGTATTACATATATACAGTGTTGTTATATTTTCTTATTATGTGCTGATATGTAAATCCTTAGAATTGAAAGAGGGTGTACTTTCTTTTTCACATGACTGTATCTTAGTGCATTCCTAATATTAATTTGAAAAATTAAATTAAAAAAAAAAAAACAGGACTGTGTGTGATTAAAAAGTGATTCAAAAGGAGGTGATCTATGTGTGTGATCATTGTTTATTTAGTCGTTCAAGCAAAAAAATATGAGAACTTCTCGGGTTTCAGGTTTTCTTATCTTTCCTTTTTAGTATTTTAGAAGTTCTAATGGTAATTTTTTACTCTTTTTCTGAGATTTTATTGACTTTTTTGTGAAACTAACTGTAGGTAAGTATTGGGTTGTCAACATAAATAGATTTTGAGGAATCTTCGGTATGGGATAATTACGTTGTTGATTTGTTTTGTTTTGTCCCCTCCCTCAGATACAACAACACAAGAACCTGCTGAAGTCCTGTGCTCCTCGCTTACAGAGCAGAAACGATTTACTTGTGAGTTCTGTGGAAGAAACTTGGTGAACAGCTCTGAACTGAAGCGTCACGTCATGCGGCATGGAATCTAACAGTCTTTTCCACGTTTTTTTTATTTGGGTTTCCATTTTATGGAAAGTTCCTTCCAGTGTTGTGTTGAGTTACGCATTTTAGATTTTGTTATTCGTCTGATATCTTATCTAACTGTACGTTTACATATTTACGTTTCCTTTTTTTGTGCATTTTTAAACCTTTTCCTATAAAATGCTTTTATGGTAAAGCTGTTAAACATAGGTGTGATTCAGTAAATAAAACTTTGAACCAATATGGTGAATGTATTATGTGTGACACACTGTATTTAAAATCTTTAGAATTTTTTTTGTATTTTTTTTAAACACTAATGGATAATGGCCGTGATCAACTGTCATCCAGAGTTCATTTTTATTCCTGTAGTTTGTGCAGGGAGGTATTATTTACGAGAAGTTATTACTGTAAAATCTGCAGAAACCTCTACACTGTGAACTAATTTTACATGAAAACGTTTACATAGAGTTAAATACCACGAACTGAACCAACTTCCATAACAGAAAGTTCATTAAATGCTGCCTTCAGGTGTTGTTTGTTATTTCAACACACTTTTATTGTGTATTTTGTACTGAAAAGGAAAATAGTTGACAGTAAAATATCAGTATTTAGTTTGGTATTCCATGTTAACGAAAGTTTTTGGGTTTTTTTTTTTTACTTCAATTTGTTTTGAATTTAAAGTGTGTTTGCAGCACCTGATATTTATTTTCCTCCTAGCTTAGAGTGGCGCCTTCTATGAAAGTGGTGAATTTAAACATTTTTAGTTAATTTTACTATTACAGTAGATGTCACTGGTGTCAGAAAAGGCAGTACATCTGAAGATACAGACTCGTGCACAATAGGTCATAAATGATTAATAAATGGTCCATTTTTTTTTTCAATTTCTTGAACAACAGCAAAAAACGGACGCAGGCTGGACCAAGAACTAATCAGGGACATTTACAGAAGACTGAAACAGAGTTAAAGTTTAAAAAGTTAATGTGTTATGAGACCACGTGTGCTCATATCCTTGTATTATAAAACATGGATGCTTTGTATTAAAAGTGTTGCCCTGTAGCAAAAATCAAATAGTGCATTAAGAAATTATAATCTGGTTACAACAATAAATGTTTGATTTCAAATGTCTTGATGTAAAGAGCAATGTGCGCATTAGCTAAATAATACTGTGCAAATGGCTTACCCACCCCTCATTTTTTTTAAAATTTTGATGTGGATATAGGAAATGGGTGTAGCAAATTATAAAAATGTGAAAATAGAAATACAGTATACCGAGAAAAAAGTCTGATTGGACATTTCTGATGAGCCTGAAATTCAATACTTGGTATGACCACCTTTTTTCATCAACACAAACTGAACTCTCTTAACCTAGCCTTGTTCCCTTGAGTGCTTCTCTTGTAATTCTTTGGATGTTTGTTGACTTTAGTTTTGTTCTCTGTCAATATAATCCCACACTGCTTCAGTAATATTAAGTTCCGGGCTCTGGGAAGGAAAATCCATGACTGACTGGGTTCAGTTGTGTGTGTGTTTTTTCTATCCCAATATTCTTTCACTGCATGGGAGGTGTGTTTGGGGATCAGTCTTGTGAAAAATTTTCTTATTGCCAATCAGATGCTTTCCTACATGGTTTTCCATGTTTGATCAAAACCTTTTTAATAAGATCCCCAACACCACTGGCTAAAATGAAACCCCAAACCATGACAGCACCTCCACCATAACCTCTTCTATACATATTGACAATTTGAACTAAACATTTCACATCTGGATTCAGCCCTCTATAAGAACTTCTGTCACTGATTTTCAGCCCAGTTCTTGTGCAATTTGGCATACTGAGCATTTTCTCCCTGTTTTCTACCACTGGCTTCTTGACAGCCACTGAAACCATTTCTGATGAGGCATCAGCGAACAGAAGATGGATCGACTAAAAGGCTGTCTTTTCAGTTTCCTCAAATTTTTTTATGACACACTCTGCCACCAGTAATGGTGTTAATATGACAATACAACGTTTGGCCATGCCACTGTTTGATTATATTCCAGTCATCAAAGTGAACTACATGGCATTACAGCCTTACTATTTCAATAAGTTCTCTAAGCACTGCTTTGACGCACTGAATCAAAAGATTTGTTGGACCACCACAGAAAAACCTTAACGAGGGAGAAAGGCGAAAATACGAGCTTACGGGGGTCACGTGAAGGCAGCATTTTCTTGTGTTTGCGTTGGTTACGACACACTCTTGTCATCCAAATGTAAGAGGACGCCGCTTCCTGGTGTGTACTCAATAATGGACTGACTGATGAGCCAGGTCGAGGTGAACTTGTCCTCACTTTGATCTGCTTCTCTGAGTCCACCGCTCTGCGCACACTGGGTAAGTTAAACGTGTTAAAGTGACATTAGAAGAAATACATAGGGAGAAAAATCGAGGGAAAAAATGCGATGCTGATAAATATTGGTCAGTACCACTGGATCCAAACCATTTACATGTAGAGAAACGTGTTTTGTGCTTTTAGATGAAGATATTTGAAAGCACAACCTAACACATTTGTGTGTTGATGCTTTTTAAGTTCATACAAATTGAGGTGGATTTGCTCGGGTGAGGAAGGCTGCAGGAATTGTTTCCTCCTTCCTTGACCGACACGTTTTTCTCCCTCTGTTTCCTGATTACTTACTGTAAGTAGATGTGGTTAATGAAGGGTGTCGGTAATTACACGTTTACCAGCATAAACTGGTGTAAACGTTTTGTATTTTAAACCTGTCCAGTCCAGGAGACGCTTCTTTTTACATACTAATAGCGTCCACATTTTTATAACCTTAACGCGAAAATACAGCTACTTAAATATTGTACCGTCTTCAGGTGCTTCTTTGAGTATTTAAGTGTTTTAGTATACTTCTCTAGGACACTGTAGTGATACTTACTGTAATTACCTTTGGGGTAAAAGCGACCTTCTCAGTTTTATTTCGTTTTTTAAGTTGTTGAAACCAAAATATGCAACTTAAACGCTGTTTTGCACTTGATAACAGTATTATCCTGCGCGGTTTTTCACATTGGGTAACCACAGCAGATGGATGCCATATTTGATTTGGCTCTGCTTTTTATGCTGGATGCCCTCCCCGACCCAGCCCTGGATGCTCCTGCTTATCTGAATGAATGATTATTCCTGTTTTTAACAAGTTTTCCACAGTTGGAGTAAAATGTCAGCACACTGAGTAACTGAATAAACATTATTTTACTAAATTTAACTAAATAAAATAGATTTAAAAATACACATGGTACAGGTACTGTACCTACACATTTAAGTGATAAGACAAATAGAGACCTATTTCAGTTACAGTAATTCAGTTTATTTAAAAGGAAAAAGTACTTAAATGATGATTTTGTATGATTTGTACAAAGCAAGAAACTCAAGGAAATGTAAAGAAACTACTTCAGTTTGATCGGGATAGCCTACAGTAGTAACTCTTTAAGGGTGAATTTCTTTTAAGGATGGCTCTGCTTGTTTGTGTTATTTGAGAAAAGTCACGAGGGGCATTTTAACACACTATATTAAAAGTGCTGCTCTTTGTACAGCAGGAAAAGAAACACTATCAGGTGGAAGAATGTCAGCCGTAAACAAATCCAAGGAAGATGAAGGCAACTTCTCCACAAAGGTCATCAAGATTGTGTTTATCATCCTGCTGCTGGACCTGCTGGGATTCACTCTGATTCTACCTCTGCTGCCTTCTATTTTGGATCACTATGCAGAAAGCGGGGTTGGTCTTTCATTCATTTATTTATTTATTTATTTATTTATTTATTTATTTATTTATAGCAGTATAATCATGTAAAGGCACATTTAAAATCACAGCAGATATTAAAGCGCTTTGAGTGCTCAGATGAGTAGAAAAGCGCTATATAAGAACCAGTCCAGTCCATTAAGCTGATAAGCCTGCTATACATGACAAGGAAACAGGTTAAAAGCATTAAAACTTTGAAGGTGATTCCAGCAGCCTTATTTCCTGCCAGTGATGATCAAAGGGTAACAGTGTTTACTGAAGACATTTTTTTTGCAGTGTGAAAATTGTTAGATAGGATTTTTTGAATGGAATTCCCTCAACAGACCATTTCTACATTGTGAACACATCCCCGAACAAAGATGGTTTTGTTTGAAGAATCTCCTCCATAAAAACTGTAACAAACTCATGAGTGATTTGATTAGATTAGTCCGTGGGTGAATCCGCCTGCTGAGTCATGGTGAAGCGACCACTTTGCTGGTATTTATACTATAGCTCTGTGATGCTTTGTTTGTGTGTGGGCAGGATGGTGTGTATCAGTCTCTTCAAACTGTTGTGGACTGGTTCCGGGAGGCTGTTGGGATTCCTTTGGAAAAGAAATACAACAGTGTCCTGTTTGGAGGTATATTGGATTAATTTTAAACATCAGATTTATTCAACATTAAGGTCAACATTTTCAGTGTTGCAGGCTCATTGGTTTAATAATGCTCCTTCCCCCCCCCCCCCTTACAGGTCTGATTGGCTCACTGTTTTCTCTGCTACAGTTCCTGGCATCACCTGTAACCGGGGCTCTGTCAGACTCATATGGCCGGCGACCCCTGCTTATGCTCACCACAGTGAGGAAAACATCACTTTTTCAAGACTTTTTAAAGTTTTGTTTATCACTATTCATTCTGTAAGAAAACACAAAGCCCTTTCTCCAGAGCTGACTCATTCACATCTAATTGGGTGCCTTGTGTTTCAGTTAGGGCTGATGTCCTCCTATGCAGTCTGGGCTGTTTCCCGGAGCTTCAGCATGTTCCTTTTGTTTCGGGTAATTGGGGGCATTTGTAAGGGCAACGTCAGCCTCTGCACTGCCATCATAGCCGACCTGCCGTGCCCGAAAGCACGGAACCGAGGAATGGTAGGCAGAAATATTTGTGGTCATTACAGGAAATGTTTTGTTGAAGTGAAATTAATTAAAATTACTTTGTGTTATATTTATACATGCTTTTTTTTGTTATCAGTACACTTAGCTTAGCATGACCCTCACATGTATTGAGAATAGATGAATAAAGTGTCTTTCTGTTTTCTGTTTCCCTCTGTTGTAATCAGGCCATGATTGGCGTTGCCTTCTCCTTGGGCTTCACCGTGGGGCCTCTGATGGGCGCCTACTTTGCTATCACCTCCAAAGCAACAGGAAATGTCTTCTACCTCACTCCAGCTCTGCTCGCCCTGGCTTTCAGCACTGCCGATCTGCTCTTTATTTGGCTGATGCTGCCAGAAACATTAACAAAGGACGTCAAGGTTAGTTAGAAACACTCCTGCTAATGCAAACGGAACTAAATGCAGTTTTAAACAGTAGACATACATTTTCCAGCCATCAGTTGTGCTGTATGGATTCCCAAAACACCCTGTGGTAGAACAAGTATGAAACTTTTTCACTTAAAGTTGATCTATTATGCTACATTTGTGTAGATTTCCATGACTCACAGTTCAAAACAGTGCGCATTTATCTTACACTGGGCTTTGTATCAAACAAGAAGTCTTTAGCTCAGTTCTCCTTCCCTATTACCCAACAGCAGATGGGTTAGACCGCTTTAGTAACTGCCAGAGCTGTTTGTCTGAAATGGCCATGTAAGGACATCCACTGTATTTGACAACATACTGATCTAACAGTAGAAAAAACAATGTAACTATATATTTGTATTGTGTTTACAATATGTTTCTCTAAAAATGATTGCTATGATTGAAAAATATATTTAGTTTAGTAAAAAAGTACTTTTTTTTCCCATGAAGAGGAAGTATCACACACCTTAAATACAAAGTACTTCAATAAGGGCCAATATCAGTACCAGTATCAGTGACTATCTGTTTTCCAATGTTTTCAATTTTTCATGCTGAGCTAAGGTAACAGGCTGCTGGGTGCTGGACCATCCTTTGCCCTCCTTTTGAACTACTTTAATTCTTCAAGACATAAATTCAACAAGGTGCTGGAAAAACTCTCAGTGATTTTGGTCCATACTGACAGGAGAGCACCACACCGTTTCAGGTGGAGATTTTGTCAGCTGCACATACATGGTGGGAATTTCACTACCACCATTTCACAAAGGTGCTCTGTTATATTGAGATCAGCTGACTTTGGAGTCCATTTGAGTGCAGTGAACTACTTTAATCAGTCATCAGAGCATGTGCACACTGTAGTAAGACTGGGATGGTCAGCAACAATACTCACTGTGTACAAAAAATTATCCCCCACACATTACACCACCACTACCAGCCTGAATCATGATATACTGCAGGATGAATCCATTCCTTCATGTTGTTTAAACCAAATTCTGACTGCCTTAGCCCACCTGCGTCAAGATTCCACATGTTGTGCATTCTTCTACGTACCTCTGTTGTAAGTGGTCATTTCAGCTACTGTTGTGCTCCTAAAAGCTCGTAGAAGTCTGGCCATTCTTCTCTGGCTTTTGGATTTTCATCCAGAGAACTGCCACTCACTGAGTAATTTGTCTTTTTTGACCCATAGTCTGAAAACCCTAAAGATGGTTGTGTGTGAAAATCAAAGTAGATCATCCATTTCTGAAATAGTCAGACCACCGCCAACAAACACCCATCCATCCATTTTCTTCCGCTTATCCTTATCAGGGTTGTGGGGTGGCTGGAGCATATTTCAGCTACCATAGGGAGAGAAGGAGGCGGGGTACACCCTGGACAGGTTGCCAATCTGACCAAGGCTTACTCATAGAGACAGACAACCACATTCACCCACCTTTGGGCAGTTCAGAACCCCACTAACTGCATGTCCTTGGACTGTGGGAGGAACCCAGAGAGAACCCACTCAAACACAGGGAGAACATCCAAACTCCACACAGAAAGGCCTCGTCCAGGTGCTAGTGTCGAACTCAGGACCTTCTCATTGTGAGGCAACACTGCGCCACCGTTGTGCCCACCCCAACAAACATGTCATATTTAAATTACATTTGAGCAAGCTTTATATCTTTGTTGCACATTGCTAAACACAGGATATACTGATGTCCGATGTTTAGAGTATTTCCATCCTCTTTATTCCTTCTTCAACAGAAATTATATGAAAGTTTTTCAAAAAAACCTTATGAGGTGTACTTTAAGCAATTTTTGTCATTCCACTTAATGCATGTCTGGACAGGTCTATGGCTGCTGATCCACTGTGTACACCACCTTATTAGTAAGGCGATGATTTATGTGCATGTCTGCCAGATTGAGCAATATCCCTGAAACCACCAGGCGAGGAATGTTTCAAAGAGACAGTGATCACTGTTCGGATTGAACATGTCTGATTTTTCTCAGTTTTCACCTACCCACCGGAGAAAAAATACATAAATAAAATAAAATTACAAGTTCACATAATTCTTATTGTTTCGGAAGAAACAGCATTGTTTTTTCAAATCATTATTCATTGAGAGAGAGATGCAGATCATTTTTCTTGTTCCATTTTAGGCTTTGTCTTCAGGCTGTGGGGACTGCAGGGACCTGCTGCATCCATTATCCTTGTTCTATTTTGCAGCTGTTAGTAAGAAAAAAGATCAACTTTCAAGAAACGGTGAGTAGTGTATACACTGCATTCATCTGTGATTGTCCCGTTTATAAAGAGTGAATAAACCTTAACACAGTGCTGCACTATTGGGCTGTGTTTTACAGGAATGCAAAGCCTTCGAGTGCTGGGGCTGGTTTATTTCTGCTACCTCTTCCTGTTCTCTGGTCTGGAGTTCACCTTAAGTTTTCTTACTCACCAGCGTTTCCAGTTTACAAGGTATGAACTCAAAGATAAGGCTGTGTACTCTGAGTTTCCCTTTTAAGTCTGACAAACGGCAACCTTATGTTTTTCTCTCTAACAGCATGGAGCAGGGAAAGATGTTCTTCTTTATTGGTGTCATCATGGCTTTAATCCAGGGTGGTTATGCTCGCAGAATAAAACCTGGGCAGCACATCAGGGCTGTTCGTATGGTAAAGTCACCAACTGCTTGCATGGCAAATACTGATCTAATGCCGTTGTTAGTGTTAATGGAACAGGATAAATCACTGCACAAATGTCTACCTTACTGAACCATTTTTCTTGTTTTTAGGCAATCATAGCATTGATCCCAGCCTTTATAATCATTGGGTTATCGTGGAATGTAACAATGCTGTACATTGGGTTGTCACTGTATTCCTTTGGTGAGTCAAAATTACTGTATTCAAAATGTGCAGTAACTCAGTTTCATCTGTCTTGTCTTGACATCACCCAAGAATGTGTAAATAAATCTAAAAACTATGTGATAAACTACTGCCAAAATACATAACAGGACAGTACACTGTTAAAATAGAAGAACACTGCCAAGAACACTTTCAAGGATGCAGTAATTAAACTATTGCTTAAGAAGACCTTGTCTAATCCAGCTGTCTTAAGTAATTATAGACCAATCCCCATCCCTTCTCTTATTTAAAAAATTTTAAATGAACAACTATAATATAGTCAAGCAGTCATTAGCAGAGGAGTGGTTTATCTGAAGAGTTTCAGTCAAATTTCAGAATGAATTATACTCATGTGGACTTCCACAGGGTTCTGTACTTGGACCAGTTCTATTTACATTTTATATTCTTCCCTTAGACAATATCATTAGAAAGTCCTACATACATTTTCATTGATATACAGATTATATGCTGCTATATTTATAGCAAATTATGTAGCTAAACCACAGATATGTCTTACAGAACAAAGGCCTGGATGTCTGGATTTTTTTTTTTCATTCATTTTCAAAATTGAGATAAAACTAATGTTATTATATTTGGCCCTCGAAATTTTAGAAACATGGTGTCTAACCTGATACTTAATCTGATGCAAAGTCCAGAAATCTAGGCGTTGTTTTGATCAGAATATGTGTGCATATTAAATTAGGGATCCTTTTTTTTTTGTCTGCTCCCTAACAGGAGTGGATGATATCACTTTAGTTTAAATACTTCGTGTTATTCTTATCAAGTCGTCCTCTAACTTTTCTAAGAAGCAAAATATCAGATTGTTACTGTATTGTATGATATTGTGCTATATAGCATTTTACTTAAATGTCCCTAAATTATAAAATTGTTCCAACGTATTATGTATCCTATTCTTACAGCGGCTGCCATAGTTGTCCCCTGCTTGTCGACTCTAGTTTCTGACCATGGTGAGCCTTTTATCAAATCAAAGTATCAAAAATATTTTGATCCTGCTATAATGTTGGTACTGTTGCTGATTACCCACTGTTGCTGATTCCTCTAGGCTCAGCCAGTCAGAAGGGTACTGTGATGGGGATTCTGCGTAGTTTGGGCGCCCTGGCCAGAGCGTTGGGCCCAGTTGTGTCCTCCTCAGGTGAGGAAACTGAAACTAAAGGATCATTCCATAGTGCTGCTTTTCTCTTGAGATGGTGCTATTTGAATTATTTGTTATATATTCATATTTGTTTTGTTTTAACTGATTTGTTTGCAGTGTATTGGATTGCTGGAGCACAGACCTGCTTTCTTATCACATCGGCCTCCTTCGTCTTGCCCTTAGCTCTCCTGGGCATAGCCAGAAGACTAAAAGAGGAATGAGCAACTTAAAGACTTTTTAAAAAAAACCTTGTTTCATTACCTACATCAATGCAATGATGTTTACATCTTCTGGGAAAGCAAGCACTAAATTCACAGTAATAGGATGTTTACTTTTCCATGCTGTTGGCCAAAGATCAAAAAATGAAACAAAATGATATGAGAAGATGGTACAAATGCCAAAAACGAATGAATGAACATAATGTTGTTTGTGTGTTCATATAGACCGGTGTGTATTGTAGACTGGGTGGGTTAGAAGGAATTCCATGTGATATTAGTGCTCCTGGTACACAGATATTTTTGTAATGTTGTATTTTATTAATCACTAAGATTTTCTATTTTGCAAAGGATACTTTAGCATTAACACACATAAAACTTTTTGATGTTCTATTCTTTACTACAGAGAATGAAACATCAGTCCACGGCAATGAACAGTTATCTTACTTTGAACCTTTTGAATAATTTTTCTAATTCATTCTATGTGAACTACACATTAAATACTGTACTCAAGTACAGCTTTGATCAACATCTTTATACTTTAGTAATTAGGTCTACTTAATGCTTTTGCTGCATACATTTTACTTCACAACATGTATCTAAAATACATTTTTAAAGGTAAGATATGTTTTTGATATTTTTTTAGTATATAAAAATAAAGATTACAATCTTTATTCCTGGTAAATGCAAAAAAGGGAAATTCTTCATGAGTTTTGTTTTTTAATCTGAGTTTAACTTGATTTATTCTGAGCATAGTTTACACAGTTCGATGCTTTCATATCAAGAAAACTAAAATAAATGTAAAGTCCAGTTAAAACAAAGGAAAGTGTAAGCACCATCCATGAAAATCCTTACACTCCATGTACGATATGAAAGAAACTTAAATTTGATATATTATGTGTGACTTTTTAGTCAACGACTTTGTGATTCAATTGGTTTAACAGTTCAGGTTCTTAACCAGTTCTCATCATGGGGCAAAATAACATGTAAGCACAAGACCCAAACAGGTGTGGTTAGTTTTATGGCTGATTTACTAAAGTTGCGCTCGTTTCTAAGGTGCAATTATTTCATAGGCACAGTCAGTTCAGGTCAGTATGAAGTGCAAAAAGCAAGGTATACTTTTTTCAGCGTTAAATATTGACACAGTCAGCAGTTAATTGTGTGCTGAAAACATGATTCAATTCAGTTTGTACCACTGATTTAAATATTCTCCTCTCTACATTTTGCACCTTGAAAAGGAAATGGCTCTACTAAAAGGCACAAAAAAATGTTTTTTACTCTAAAACACACATTTGCACCACTGCAAAACATCTGGCCCCTAAAGTGTAACAGAAATTAAATCGGGGGTTACTCACGGGTCTGTTACTGGTCTATTACTCTTTAACCTTTACATGCTCCTCCTTGGCACTATCATAAAGAATCGCAATATATCCTATCATACTTACACAGATAGTACACAGCTGTACTTATCATTTTCTGATGATCTAACCTCTGTTCACAAACTAATGCACTGATGACATTAACAGTTGGCTGTCTAGAAACGTTTTAAACATGGAAATCCTTGTCCCTGGTCCAAAAAGTCAGAGAGAGAACATTTTTTTTATATTTATCATCCCATACAGTCTCACTCTGTTTCTGTCTGAAACTTCTGCAGCATTTTGGACAGTGATCTCAGTTTTAATAATCACATCAATAAGGTCACCAGAACTGCTATATACCACAGATATATATACAGAATTCAAAAAAGTTAGCAAATCCTAATCACAAACTAACTGAGAAATTGGTCCAAGTGTTCAGCAAGACTACTGCTCTGTTTGCAGGATTATCCAAATTACTAGTAGGACAACTTCAGCTTGTCTAGAGTCCTGACATGAAAATTGGACCATATTGCCCCAGTGCTAAAGTCACTTCACTGGATCCCAGCTGAATACAGAATTACATTTAAAATCCTTCTATTAGCTCATAAAGCTCTCAGTGGTTTGTATAGTACACATCTGACTTCCTCCAGTAAACTTCTGACTAGTTCAGTGTCTATTACTCAGTCGTTCCTCTCAGATTTTCAGTTGCAGATCTTTTAACTGTCTCCAGAGATAAATCTAAGTGTGCTGAGGGTGCTTTCACGTATGGTCGTGTTCTCTGGATTAAGCTGTCTACAGACCTAAATTTAATCTAATCTTTAATCTAACTTTTTGTTCTCACAGGCTTACAGTTAATAACTGTGTGCATGGATGTGCACTTTACTTCGTTTTGTTTTCATCATAAACTTGCATAGGTGTTTTTATCTTCTGTGTAAAGCATATTTAGTTAAAGCAGACCTATGACGAAAAGTGCTATATAATTAAACCAGACATTGACTTTTGGTACTCAGAGTAAAGCTTTTTAGTTTTGTTAATTTAACAAAGTAGAAAAATTTAAAGACGCAATTCTCTTTCATGAAATACTAAATAAATACACAACAATTTATTTTGGAGTTTCAAAGAAGTCCAAGCAAACTACAACAAAAATATAACTAATAATGTGTTATCGTTCCAAGCAGATGTGCAAACCACTACACTACGGAGCCAGCGTCAGTAATAATGTTTATGTAGTGCAATTTTAAGCAACTTAAATTAAATAGGGCCAAGCAACAAAGTTAATCTGTGGTCCTCCTGGTATGTTTAGATAATGTTAAGTGTTTTATATATACACATATATGCACAGAGTATAGAGTTATAGATATGTTTATGCTTCTTGCTAGCCTTCGGGGTCTCAATAAAAGATGGATTCATAGAGTTTATTATACTTTTTTAATTAACAGGAATACTCGTTAAACGGTTTACATTGTTTTATCAGAGGGTGTCGCTGTGGATCTCCTGACTGCACATGTAAACACCAGCTGTTTCACGCAGCTAGCTGCTCCGGCTACATGCTGTCAAACAGGTTGCTTAGCCTGGTTAGCCATGCACACACTTTTGGGGTAGATTATTGTCTGTACACTCGTAAGATGGAGCTTGGCGACTTGTATGAGCTTATATGAAGATGCGAAGATGTGACTTCAACTAGAGTGATGGACAAGGTATTTTATGAAAATGAATGCCACATTTGTTCTTTTCTTTTGCTAGCTAGTTAGCTAGAAAGCTAACGAATGTTAGTTTTTGCAGCTGAGCGTGAGCTAACTCTTAGCAAACTTTAACTGTTAGTTACACGAGTGAGATACTGCTAAGACAATGTGTGGTTTGAACACAATAATGAGCTAATAGTTCAGTTATACTGTAAGACATTTTCAACCCGGCGGTTACTCTTGTGCAACATAAGCTGGATGTTCTGTAATCAAGTGGAGATGGATGCGTTTCGTTTTTAGTGCATTGTGAGTCCAAAACATCGATATAGCGGTTAGACTTAAGCTAAATTTCTTTATGCAAATTCTACTCGAATTTGGAATTAATGGCGTGATTATCAAAGGTCAAACACTAACACGCTGTTTGATGGCAGAAGAAAAAACTGTCATGTGCTTTGCTTTCCAGGACTTTGACCACAGACACCAGAGGGGGTCGAGGAAACCGCCTGCAGAGCCCCACACATCAGCATCAGCGCAACCTCTGATTCTACCAAACCCTTATACCTCCGATCAGATTTCAAGAGGGTAGGGAGTTATAATTTTCAGGGGTATTTAATCATTTGGCTTTTCATCAGGTGCTCATGTTGTTACAATTTGTTAAGAAGCCAGTCAGGTCTGAGCCCAAAACCAGCAGGCAGAGGAGGAGATGCACCGAGGAGTCATGGCTACAGCAGCAGCCGCCCTGTTAGAGAGGCCAGTGATAACTTCCTACAGAGCAATAGGACCAAACAGGATCCCCAAGCTAAGGTTGGTTTTATTTTTATTTACAGAAACCTACATATAAACAAACTTTATTCATGAAGTAAATTGTTATTTTCTAATTAATCTTCACAGATGCCTCAAAACAAAAAGGACTCTCAAGGAAAATTCATGGGCAAAACCTCAGTGGACATGCAGAAAAAAGGTAAGTGGCGTACATGGTATTAACTTATTTTGGGAATAATTTCTTGGTTCAGATGCTAGTTTTTGTATTCAATGTACAAACAAAATATTTTTAACATTGGAAATAATTTTGTGGTCAAGTGATTCCCAAATATCCCATGGGATTTGGTATCAAGCTTGCACGTATTACTGCCATATACAGGAGACACGAATGATCGGCTAACTTGTGAGTTGCCCACACATTAAAGGCTTGGTTATTGCTTTAGTGCCTTGGGCATGTTTGTGCACCAACCTTGTTGCTTTCTCATGTTACTCAAACTCCAAGTAACAACCTATGCCGATGACCCAGCAGATATTATTGTGAAAGCTGCCTGTCTTACAGCTTCACGTGGATTTGGAATGTCTGTGGCCTGTAGCCTAAGTGCATAAACCTCTGGGAGCAGTTTGGCAATGTTAATATGGTGCCAAGAAAGCTAAAGGGGCACAGAGAGATTCTGAAAGAAGCTTGGCCTACTTTAAAGGAGCTCTACATCTGAAGCTGCAAGACCATTTAATGGTTTGTGTGTAACGGTATCTTGCAAGATCTAGATGCTGCAGATAAACTGTAACTGTCTGAAATGCAATTAAAGAATGAACTGACAACATTCATTTGAGATGATGTAGAGCAAAGGTGTCAATACAGTGAGAATTGCAGTCATTCTTGATGAGATTCTTTAGCATATTGTTGTCTTATAGATTTTGTTTGTTCAGTTTTGGCCAGTGATGAACAGAATTGTAGTATGTTGGGCACAAAATGTTTAAAACCTGCTGCTTTATGTAAATATTTCTCCTTTAATATTTCATAATTCATTCCCAGGTTTTAAAGGTACAAGATCTGCCCCAACCTCTGCAGGGAAGCCAAAACCAGCACAGACAAATACTGTCCCATTTGAAGTGAAGATGGCTGATTTTCCAGAATTGGGTGGTGTTTCAGTGGCCAAAGCAGCTCCTCCTGTTCAGAAAGAGTGCTGGGGTCCTCCATTCACAAGCTCCCAAACTCCAAAATTGGCATCTTCTTGGATGGTCAGCTCATGGGAATATCAAATGTTAAGCTATGTGACAGCTCTTGCACATTACATAAAGCTATACTCATGATGTTGGTGCTGCTGTAATTTTTTGTTGCATAGTCTGGCAGCAGAGGATCTCCAACCCTACCTGGTCCCCAGGTGTGTGCCACTAATGCCAAGCCAGAAAGCCAAGTTATCCAAGCAGGTAGGCTCAGATTTACTCTAGTCTGTCTTTCAGCAATTTTAAGGCAGTTTTAAAAATATTTCACACGTTGATTATCTTTATTTGGTGTGTGTGCACAGTCCAACCGGTGGTGACGTCCTGGGCTAACATTGCCTCTCAGCCTCCGAAGAAACTTGATCCCAATGACAAGACAATCAGCTGTAACAGTATGCAGGTATGATGCATGTTTTAGATTCTCAACAGTTATACCAGATTCCTAGGCAATTGGCAAATCTTAACAATCCGTAAGTGAATTAATTATTTTCATGAGGTAAACCTACCATTTATTTTCTGGCTCTTATCTGGGCCCATGTTTTGATTTCAGCTGGAAACACAAGTCCCTTCGGGGATAGCGTTCGGAAGGGCATCATGTTTTGCCAAATCGACACGTGATGCTCCTACGTCCCTTGTGACAAGAGAGCAGCTGAAATTAACTTCTATAAATAAATTTTGAGTAAATATAAAAAAAAAGATTTAATTGGACACTTAAAAGTTAATTTGTGAGTATTGTAGGTGTGAACACATTTTTTTTTTCATTATTCTACAAGAAAGGCGAAACAGCCTTCTCACTACCCCTGCTCTGCGTTACACTTTATATACTTACCACAAGATGGAAAGAAATCTGTAAGGCTGTTACTAAATATTACTAGATATATCTGAGTATTTGTGAGTTGTGTATGTATTCGTTTTGTTGTATTGGGACGATCGTGGCTCAAGAGTTGGGAGTTCGCCTTGTAATCGGAAGGTTGCCAGTTCGAGCCCCGGCTTGGACAGTCTCGGTCGTTGTGTCCTTGGGCAAGACACTTCACCCGTTGCCTACTGGTGGTGGTCAGAGGGCGCGGTGGCGCCAGTGTCTGGCAGCCTCGCCTCTGTCAGTGCGCCCCAGGGTGGCTGTGGCTACAATGTAGCTTGCCATCACCAGTGTGTGAATGTGTGTGTGAATGGGTGGATGACTGAATGTGTAAAGCGCTTTGGGGTCCTTAGGGAGTAGTAAAGCGCTATACAAATACAGGCCATTTACCATTTGTTGTCGTGTTTTGTTTTGTTTTTAAATAGCTCACTCTTGGCTCTTGATGTCTCTCGCACAGCAGTAACCATCACACTTAATTTCACTTATGCACCATCCATTTAGTAGCTTTTGGCGTTTTTTGTAATTAACCTTTTTATTAGGTTTTCTTAAATGTAGGTAGATTTTTCACACTAATTAAAAATATGTGGACAGCATTACTCTGCAACAGAGCTCCCACTGCTCTCCCGTTACACTCTGTATCCACACAGAGGCTGAGCACCATCACAGAAAAAGCAAGAAGCAACAAATGTTCTCTCGAAGCTTTCATTTTATTCATAAATGTAAATGAAATTACAGCATGCCAACTTGCAATAGTTATAAAATCTGACACAGCACACCTGCTGAAGTCCAAGGTAATTAGTTTTTTAATACCATATTAGCTTGTCCACCTGACATTCAGTCAAAGTAGAGATTATTATGCCTCGTTTCACTTTCCACATTTAGCAGCTCCATTTGCAGGTTTGCAACTTGTACCTCTTTTGCAATCAGCACAGAGGGATTCGTGTTCTAGCTCTGAATAAGGCACACCTCCCTCCATTATGTTCAGGAAGCAGCAGCACCCTGACATAGTTTGTGCACTGTGTGAGACACATATCGCTTATAACCATCTAAGTCATTCTAGCACAGGCAGATATAGTTGCATATAGTATGCATATGATTATGTTGTCTAACCGCCCTCCAAAAATCTTTTTCAACTTTGTTTGAACTTTCATTGTGGATTATCATAAATCTATTGATCTAACAACAACAAACAATGCCATTCACAACAGCCATGGAAATCTCTAACATTATCAGCACAGTCTTTAGAGTGCAGCACTTAAAATTGTGTTCAAACTATGGCAACACTGGAGAGTTTCTGTGAAGAGCTGTTCTTTATTTACAAAGACATTGTAAACCAAACCAAAATAAGCAAGGCAACAGAGTAATGAGGCCAAAGAGACATTATTTGTGAACATCAAGCAAACATGTAATTATAGACACACAGACTATATATCATGGTGTTTACATCCTTGATATAACAGAATTTATCAAATGGGTTGCTCAACATAACAAAAAGCTAAACTTTCACAGTAAGCCTTTATATTTTCATGGGGTGTTTGAGCTTTGTCATTTTTATATCTTATCAGATTGAGAGCATGGCTGCACAGGAGGAAGAGATAGCTCCAGGGAGGAAAAAGCGAAAGAAAAAGAAGAAGGCGAAAAGTAGCAGTGAGGGTGCAGGAGGTGACTCGTCAGAGCCGGTGATTTCTCAAGAGCCTCCAAAATTTGAGGTGAAGAAAATCTGAGTTGTGAATTTTTGTTCAACTCGTTCTGTTGCTAGGAGAAGGATTACTTCTGTTGTATGGTTTTCTTTGAAGGATGAAGAGGAGTTCCCAGACTTGACTCTTGCTTTGTCGAAGACTGAAAGGTTAATAACCAGCAGCAATACAAAACTATGCAATGAGGTACTCATCATTTCATCATATATATATTTAATATTAGTCTAAAATTAAATTTTATAGTGTTTTTTATGATAGTGATTTTTACATTCTTTTTAAGGAAAACCAAAGAGAAGGAAGTCAGCATCAATCTCCTGACCAGAACCAGGGAAAATCACCCGCAGAAAAGACACAACCCACTGAAACAGGAAAAAAAGGACAGGTTTGTGTCTTGTGTACATTAAAGTTAACCTTTAGAATTGGAAACAGGTTTGACTTTAATGTGCAGTTCTGTTCTTGTTTACTTGATTTCTAGAAAAGCGAGAAAGCCTCTGGGAAAAAGAGCAAGGTTCCTATGCAACTGGACATCGGAAACATGCTGGCCACCCTGGAAAAGAAGCAGCAGTCTCAGAAAGCCAAGCAGGACGCTAAGCCAGTTATTCTCACAGGTTGGTCAGGTTGGCTTGATAGATATCACTTTATACTTTGTTTTGAAGAATAATGCTAATTTAAGTAGTTTCCTAACCCCGATCTTGGAGTGCATGCTATCATAACCTGATGAAAAATAAGTATTCCTGTATGTGTAGTTGGTGGAGGACTACCTGTTGTTCAGAAGCAAACATCTGCCCAGAAGAAGCCTCTCTGGCAGCAGGATAAAATTGCACACAATCCCCTCGATTCAACTAGTCCTTTGGTAAAGAAAGGCAAGCAAAGAGAGGTGCCCAAAGCAAAGAAACCAACTCCTCTGAAGAAGGCAAAGTTCATTTATTTACTATGCAATAAAGGCAAATATAATCAATTTTATGAGAATTCAGCTGTGTAGCTCTGTTTATAGACTTGAACTCATGTTTTGGTTCCTCAGGTCATTTTGAAGGAGAGAGAGGAGAGGAAGCAGAGGCGTTTACTGGAGGAGAGAGGACTGCTGCCTGAAAGCGAGTATAAACTTGCGAGTAACTGTACAGAAAAAGAGCAGTGTGATGCAAACGCCACAGGTCAGAGCATGCAGTGAAATTATTGCTGCCAGTATGCTTTGTTCTGAGCTGTTGGAAACGAATGATTGCAGCTAATATTTTTAATTTTGTGCTTTTCAAACCATAGATGAGGTTGGCTCTCCTGCAGAGGGACTTGATGAATTAAATGACACATGTCAGATCGTGGGAGAAGCTGAAGAGACGGACAAAAATGAGACCATACAGCAACAAATCCCCTCACCTCAGTCATACCCAGCACCTAAAATCCACAGCAGAAAATTCAGAGAGTAAGACTGCCAAAGCTGCATGACCAGTCACAAGTTGATGTTGGTTGCTTGCACCCTGATATCGCGTTTCCATTTTCATTTGCATTTCAGTTATTGCAGCCAGATGCTGAGCAAAGATGTGGATGAGTGCGTGATGTTGCTGCTAAAGGAGCTGGTTCGGTTCCAGGACCGCCTGTACCAGAAGGACCCCATGAAGGCCCGCATGAAGAGGCGGATCGTGATGGGCCTTAGGGAGGTCCACAAGCACCTCAAACTCAGGAAGATCAAGTGTGTCATTATCTCACCTAACTGTGAACGCATCCAGTCCAAAGGTACTATAAGACCTGATAGCTGGCTTTCAGTTTGGAAACTAGGAATTCTGAACGTTTTCTTTAAATTAGGGCCAGTCCAACTTTCATGTTCTTTGCGTTGTTACTTTAAAATTCAAGTCTAGGCTATGATCATCAGGAGTTATATGTATACATCCCAATTCTTTATGGTCACTTAATATTTTTAAACATGTCCATTACAGTTTCAGAACTTCATTATCTCCTTTTTTTCTAGTTTTATGCTATTGCTTTTAAAAAGCACACTATTCCCTGTTGGCATTTCAGAAATGTTTTTGGTCTTAAAAATCACAAATTAGAGAGAAGACAAAATGGAGAGAATACAATTTTTCTGATTTATCAAGCAACATGGAAAAGCGAGAATTGTCATATAGTCTTTCATAAAAGTGATCCTGGGAGAGCTGTGACGTACAAGGAATGCTTACAATTGCATGAAAAGGGCAAAAATATCACCTTTCACAGGCGGCCTGGATGAGGCGCTCCACACAATCATCGATACATGTCGTGAGCAGGGTGTGCCGTTCATATTTGCACTCTCTAGAAAAGCTTTGGGACGCTGTGTCAACAAGGCCGTGCCTGTCACCCTGGTCGGCATCTTCAACTATGATGGCGCACAGGTCAGGGTTATTGTTATGCAAATGTACGCACAATTATTGTTTTAAGATGACATTAATAGGTAATTTCAAATGAGCTGAAAACTTTTGTACCTACAGGATTATTATCACAAGATGATCGAGCTGTCTTCTGAGGCCAGGGCAGCCTATGAAGGGATGGTGTCAAGCCTGGAGCAGAGAGACCAGGCAGAGGCAGAGCTTGAAACAAACACTGAGGAACCTGTGCCTGACCCGGATGTAACAGAGCCAGAGGAACCACAATACAGTAAGTAACTGTAACATTGGATAGCGATGATATTGCTGTCTAGTAAAAAACAAAGTGTCTCTAACAGTAATCGTGAAACAGTAAAAAAATAATTACATATTGTCTCCCTTTCTCAGTAAAAATCTGGAAGAAAATGTTGGAGGAGGAGTATAACCACACATTAATGGACTTTGAGGTGGAGCTGCGGTCCATGCACTTGGACAATGAATGTACTGAAAACACTGATGATGAAGAGAGCTAACAGTTGTGAAGCCTTTTGTGCCTGAAAAATGGATCCCCTTATTTCTCATCGTACTGGCAGAAAAAGAGCCTTCCAAGGCTACAGTGCTGCAGGTGTTTCTCAAACTGCGGCTCGAAGCTTTCCAGGACTTTGTCAGTATCATGTTAGTGCTTATTCCAGTTATTTATGATTTCTTGTGAGGTAAATCACCAACTTAGTAGGGCTGAACTTGAAGAGATCCCACAATCTGAATGATCAGCAGCTTCATGACCGTGTGTGGAGGATGTTAAGGGGATGTATTATGATTTAACACTGCATTTTTTTTTCTTTATAATAAACTTCAGTTCAAACGATTTTGACATTTTAGTGTCATTTTACATAAAGAAATGACATTTTGACATAGTGACATTCCTTGACTCCAGTAAAATTTGAAGGTTTTGAATAAAGAGTTGTGTATCATCCTTTGTAAACACGTGGAGTAAGTTCAAGACTGCATATTAAAAGAATTAATGGTTTAAATTTACCTTCTTTTATTTTGCCATGACACTGAAGTTACACATTAATTTAAGAACAATGATAAACCAATGTTCTCATTCATGTTATATAACAAACTGATTTGTTTAGAGTGCATATGACATAGTCATTAATGATGTTTTTTTTAAATACAGACTTACTTTTGTGACTTTCACACTGCTTAGAATTGGTATTTAGCATATGTAGCACAACCCTCAGTAGGGTTTAAATAAATTTGATTTTATTACTGAAGAATCCACTTGGATGAAAGGTGAAACAAACTGCTTAGACTTTCACTCATGTTAATAAGTTTGTTTGTTTTTTACATTTTCAAAATTTTACCCACAAATACAAATCTTTTCTACACATTTGGTTCAGTTCTTGGCAGGTTCACACAGGGTAATAAACTTAAACCATGCAATATTTCACAGGGGCAAAAAAACTAAAATCCATTAAACTGCGCTTTATTTTTTAAAAGTAGAAACCAAGCTTGGATTTTAATATCCGAATGACTGACTGATATTACATGGTTTTACATTTTAGTCATTACATTTAACAGCAACTACTACAAAATATTAGCAGGTAGCTCTTGACTTTTTATTGCAATGAAAAGGAAAATGAGAATCTGATGTGCTAGGTGACAATCGCAGCAAAATTGCAATGGAGGGAGTGCAGATGAATGTGACCTAATTCTGATATGTTTTTCATTTATGGAAAGTAGGCATGAAGTTTTACAAATGTTTTGTGTAGACAAAGCTTCAAAGTGGTCCATCTTATACAAGATTGGAATCAAGTTCATGCAAAGTAGTTCTGAGATCATTATCACTTTTGTGATTCATGCCAGGGAGAAATGTCAAAATAGATTTCATAACAGACATTTTCAAATGTAACAAAATGCATTATGTTGCTCTGGGGCTCATACATTTGAAATTGTTTTGCAAGGAAACAGTGTCATGTGACATGTGTGTGTTGTGTCAAATTGTCTGTGCATAGTCTTAAGTTTAAGATGAATGTTTAGTCTCATTCATTTAATTTGTGTATTGTTTGTGTAGATTTGTTTAAACCTGAAAAAGTTGTCGTAAACTGACAAATGTGATTTCTTACATTTGTTATGATCGAATTATACAGATAATAAATATTTAGTAAGCTCCAAAAGTGCTGATAAGTATGTATTGCCACACTGTTGAGATGCTTTTTTTTTTTTTTTTTTTTTTAAGACAAATACTTAACTATAGAAAAGATACTTTCCCAAGAACAATGGAATTACATTATTTTGTGATCAGTTTGAAGTCCATTAATTTTCTTTAAATTTCAATTTTAAGTGTCATTTGTGTAATCACAACTTAATAAGTGAATCTTTAATGCACAAGAGTAGAGGCTTGAGTACATTTGGCTGAGATACCCCCAATATTATAGAGAACAGCAAGTCTGCAACCTTCAGTTGTCTTCTCAAATAAACATAAAAATATTTGTTCAATCAGCATTTATCAATAAATGCTAAATGGAAGTAAGAATCGCTGCTACAGTATTAATCAGGTTGTAATGAAACATGCACACGGTGATCACCTAATGGGTTTTTATCCAAATTGTTCTCAAGGTCACATTTGTCATTTTACAGGCAATAACCTGTGACTGGTGATGGATTGTGAGCTGGATGAGCCAATACATCTTTGATATTCTGGTATATTCTGGTTTTGGTATATAAAAATTTCTTTAAATTAAAAAAAAAAAAAAAAAAAAAATCACCTTTTTTGAGGTGAATATAAGCTAGTTCATACATGAACCAGTTATGAAAAAATGAAATGTATGGTAGCCAAATGCTCCTTTAGACCATAGAGATTATTTAAGATTTAGGCAGAGAACAAAAATGAACAAACAATGATTTTTCCATATTTTATTATGTCATCTCTGTTAACCCATTTGAACTCTGCTCCCTCTGATCTCGCTCTCTCTCCCCATCTCTCTAATTGAGTGTTTAAAAAAAAACAAACATACACACACACACACAACAAAAGTTTCTTTTAAATTCCACATGTAATTAGCTTTTTTACATGCGTAATGCATAAGTATTACCTATCTGGAAGTCCTTGTATTATGTTACAAGATGCATTTTAAAAATATAATTATAAATTTACATCAGTAAAACACAAAAATCTATTCTTTAAGTCTGAAGCTTTTTTAATGATACCATATCTTGTAAAATAATCACTTGATTAGACTAGGCACAGGTTCATATGCAGATTTGCTTGTCAGTTACAGCACAGTATGCCACCACTTTAAAAAAAATAAATAAATAAAAATGTGCCAATAATATTGCGTTGTAATGACTTTAGAAACCTGGATATGCTCTTTTTTGTGTACATTCTTGACAATGAAACAGACCACAATTTACCTGCCAGAGGCAAAAAAACCCCAAAAAAAACAAAAAAGGAAAACAGTAACTGTAAAGCCATCAAGCAACCCTCTCTTTGCCAACAAGCCTTAAATGATTAAACTTGGGTTACTTTACTTAGCTATACCACAAATTAAGCATTCTACTAATAATGTTTTGAAAGCTTGACATGGCTAATGTAATATAAGAGTTGACTTAAAAGCAATTCAGTCATGCTGTACTCAGACACTAAAAGCAGGGATTTGATGTTTAGCTGGTATAGTTTCGATCTAGTTCAGCATAACTTTGGCAATACTCATTTCTACTAAACACAAATTACACCTGATGCTTTTGCAGGTATTAATTGGTAAACCACAGTATTAGCTGGTTGAAAACTCAGGCATCACCAAAGCATTGGTGTATTTTTAATATCTGCAGAAAATTTCACAAGAATCCATTCACTGGATGTTACTCAAAACAAAAAAGTCAGCCCCCAGATAACTCGAGATGAAACAGAGCACTATCATTCTCATGGATGTCTGGACAAAATGTGCAAGTCCAATGAGCACATGTCAAACTGTTCTGCTGAATAAGGACAAACTTTTACCTGCTGTTGGTGCAAGTATAATTTATAATCAGTAGCCCAAGGCCTTGAGTGTCTGTGGCACATTTAACAGCAATCCATCCCATAGCTATCAAAAAAATTCTACTCTGGACCACAGATGGTATATTTTATGGTTTTTACGAATGTCTGTACCAACCGTACATCCAACGAGAACAGCAAAAATATAGACTATTCACAGCTTTGATTCAACAGTAAGTAATGATGAATGTCTGCTGCCACCTTATAATAGCATTTTTATATGATAAAAAGTTTTAGATTACAGCTGGTGGAGGGACAGTATCTACATATTCACAACCAACTAGTTGTGGGCACACTCCCATTTCACTGTGCCCAGTCATATGAAGATTTTTTGGCTTCTGATTGACCCAGTCTATGTAGCCTTTAGCCTTAAAAGAAGCGTTAACTGACTCACTGTGTTTCTCCAGGAAAACCACGTTGTCACTATTCACTTCTTTCACCATGCTGTAGTTATCAGGCACACTGCCTTCTTGTCCCTGTGTGTCCAGAGTATGGGGAACATTTTCTTTCTTCGTGATTAAAATATTGTCACCATTTACCTCGTTCACTCTGCTGTAGTCTGCTTCCTGCATGTGCTCATGTCTCGGAATATCCACATAACCACCGATTCCAAAGGGTTGGAAGATCTTCTCAGTGACACCTTTTAGCTGATTTGCCTTCTCATCATTTAAAACGTTTGCACTTGAGCATTTAGTAAGAAGCTGCGACGACTCTGTCTTATCTGAACTCTCCTCTGAGGAAGACTCGCTGTCTTTTGGAAAGTGATCCACTTCACTTGTCTCCTTAGATTGGACTTCTGAGTCTAATGCCATGGCAAGTGGCAGAATGAATATTTTCTTTTTCTCCAACGGCAAATACGAGGTTTCTTTATCAGACACGATCAGGTAATCCTCTTTCTGGTCCTTCCAGGGTATCATAACAGGAAATCTCTGGTTGAGAAGCATGGCATTAATGACATCTTCAGATTGGCCGCTCTGCAAAGGTTAATAGAGTACATTATTATCAGCACCAAAACAATGGGGCTTTTTTTGTGTGTGCATATTCTAGAAGCAGAATGGAGAGGCAATCACCTTGAGAAGTTGAACATCAACTCCTCTTATCTTTGGACTAGGGACAGGGGGCAGAATATACTTCTTCACACTGAGAAAGAAAACAGTCATGAGTCAAGTCTTCACATCTTGTCTTCATGTAAAATAGAGTGATTTAGACTTTATATCAGATACATACGTTTTTCTCTTCAGGATCAAGATAATCATTGCCGCAAGCAATGGAATTAGACAGAGGCTGAAAACCAGTATCCAAAAGGAATTGTCCTTGCGAGAAACTGAATTTTAAAAAAAAAAAAAAAAAAGGCACTTTTTTTATTAATCTTTAACTGTTAGCACCTGCCAATATGTTGTAAAGAAGGAGTAAAGGGCTTTCGGGACTTACAGTTAGGGACTTTGACAAAGGTAGTGTTGCTCCACTCACTCCAGCTATTGTCTATTGCACAGCGCACTTCAACCATGTACACCACCCCAAGATCAATGCTGTAAATGGTGAAATGTGTTTGTGTTTCTGACGCGTAATTCTAGAAAGAAAGAGGAAAAGAAATCACAAAACTTTTGACTTCTACTACTGTTAAGATCACCTTTGGACTAAACGAGAGTTAAAAATACATTTGTTTACTTTGAAATAAAAAAAAATTAACCATAAAATTTATGGTTAAACTGCAGTATACTGATTTACTGATTAATCGTGTGTGACAGGTTATACCACAACTTTATTCTTCACATGACAGTAAAAGGTTGTTTAATGATTTCCTATTTGGGCTGGTGCAGTTCATTCCAGAGCCTGATTTCATGCTTGACTTGCCAACATGGATTCATCATCTGACAGAGGAGATAATCGCTACTAGCCAAGACTGCTAAAAGTTAGACCTAAAAAAAAAAAAAAAATTGATTTTGTGATTGCATTAATTTTCAAAATGTAACATTTTGAGGTTTCAACTCATAATGGGTAACATGTTAAGCTTTCACTGTGTGGCTTTCTGTTTTTTTGGATAGAAAATCTAAATGGTAATAATAATAATACTTAATTTACTTTATAACTTGGAGTTTAATTTGATTTCACATTTAATTCTAAAATGTTATGTCGGTTTGATTTGTATATTTGTTAAAAGGTTTGCATAAAATTAATGTTGGTCAAACTTAGAAGTGACTTCTAAGAAGAAGTAACTTTTAGACTTGATTGGCATTCAGATCCACAGATTTTTGAAAGTTATTTACAATTTTCACATACAATCAATACAAACAGGAAGCGTGCGCTGTGTCAGTTTGAAAGTTTTATATACCGAGACATTTAAAAAAAAAATCTAGTCATTTCCAGGTTTTAAAACTGGGTAAACACAACCTCAGATGCAGCAGCAGGTGACATATTACACCATGTCACTATTTATTTAACAAAAACTAAGCCAAAAGGCAGAGGCAGTGTGTGAAAAACCTAAGTACACAAGGTCATGCATAACTTGAAGCAACCATTTTCCGTATGACTTTATCAGGCTCTCACCTCATTGTGGAGGAACTTTGGCCCACTCCTCTTTATTGCATTGCTTAAGTTCACTGAGTTTTGCGGTCATTCATTTATGCACGGCTCTCTTTTAAGGTACCGCCACGGCATTTCAGTCAGGTTGAGGTCTGAACGTTGACTGGGCCATTGCAATACCTTAATTTTTTTCTTTTGAAGTTATTTTGTAGTAGATTTGCCACTGTGCTTGGGATAACTAGACCTCATCAATTGAGTAAATGAAGTTTCACAGAAAAATACATGATTTATCAATATTTTTATATCTTAAAAAAAAAAAAAAGAAAAAAAGAAAAGAAAAGTAACATTTAGAAGCCCCCCTGAAAATGCATACAAACAAATCACAGCTTGGCTGCCTTAGGAAAACAAATATAAATCTTTAAAATTAATACTACTACTACTACTACTACTACTACTACTACTACTACAACAACAACAACAACCACCACCACCTCTACTGATAATACCAATAATAACTATTATTGTCATTTCGGAAACTTGTTTCCTTATATATGGTGGGGGAGGGTTAGCATGTAGATAGTATCCAAATAGCACAGAGAGTCTACAAAACTGTTTGTTCCGAACAATTATAATTTACTAACATACACACGGTGGTGAGAACAAAATAGGTTGGCACATGTTTCATTCATCCAATGGTAATTTTCCATGGGAACTCATTTTTGGCACAGGGTAAGAACGTTTCCATGCAATATTAGAGAAGCTCTGTCAGCCACTCACCTTCCATATTTTGCTTTTGTCTGGTTTGACTCTCAGTTGATTCTTCAGAGTGACCCATCCTGACTTTGTGTCTATGTTAGACGGTGTATGCCATTGGATGGTGAGGTGTGGGCTGTCCTCTATGTTGACCACCACTGTAACATTTTCAGGTGCAAAGGGCTTCACTGTTCATCAATAGAGAGAAACAGAGACTGTGATGCTGTTTATCAGGTACAAACTTAGTTCAGTATATTTGCATGCCAACATTTGGTATTTGGCACTAAAAGCAAAATGAAATTGAGTTTGATGAGAAGAGCATTAACTTTAGTTTGTTTACATATTGAAATTTTGAACTAGGCTGAAAAAAAGTGATTGTATTTTTTTTGTCATTTTGCCTTTATCCAATAACACCAGCGTAGATACAGATGGGCATGTTGGAGTGAGGAGTAACTTTACACAAGGTTCTTGGAGTCCAAGAGTTAACCCACAGTTTGTGTGTTTACTGTCAAGCTATCAGGTAGGGCTGTTAAAGTGAGGCAAAAATCATAATCGTAAATATTTTGGTCTCTAGCAAGCTCATTTAACAAAATTGCTTCCTGACTTCATCTCAGCCTATCCATAACATCCTCTTCTGTTCCACCAGTCCTCCCGCATATCTTCATCACTTTTTTTTTTGCTCAATATATCCACTATCCTTCCTCTGAACACATCCAAACCATCTCAACCTGGCCTCTTTAACTTTGTCTCCAAACTGTTCAACCTGAGCTCTCCCACTGATATACTCATTTCTGATCCTGTCCATCCAGATCACTCCCAATGAAGATATTATCTTCAAACCTTCCATCTCCCGCTTAGCCTCTTGTCTTTTTAATTTTGTTAGTGCTAGCATCTCCGGAGTGTGTGTGTGTGTGTGTGTGTGTGGTGGTGGTGGTGGTGGTGGTGGTGGTGGGGGGGGGGGGGGCACAGGGAAATGCCTTCTTTTTCAGAGTGATGCTGAAAAAAATAGTTAATGCATTTATTGCTTTTTAAGCTGTACTATTATAATTTATTGTTACAATGAACTCTCTGAAAAGCCTTCAACATGGCCAGAATGCAGCAGCCCAGGTTTTAGTCTGACCTGCGACCTGTTGCTGCACCCCCACCCACTCACCCTTTCCTGTCCATCTTCACTACTCCACTATCCAATAATAGAATGGGAGCCAGAGCCTTCAGCTTCCAGGCCCCTCTTCTGGAACCAGCTCCCAGTGTGAATCTCTACTTTTAACATTAGGATTAAAACTTTCCTTTTTGATAAAGCATATAGTTAGGGCTGGATCAGGTGACACAGAATGCTCCCAATAGGTCTATTCGGCTAGAAGGTTTCCCATGATGCACTGAAGGTTTCTTCTTCACTCACTTCTTTTCACTCACTGTTTTTATACAAAACCCTGCATTTAATCGTTAGTTATTATTAATCTCTTGTTCTCTTCCACAGCATGTCTTTTGTCCATTCTCCCTCCCAACCAGTCGCAGCAGATTGCTGCCCCTCACTGTCCCTGGCTCTGCTGGAGGTTTCTTCCTGTTAAAAGTGAGTTTTTTTTATTCCCACTATCACCACCTGCTTGCTCATAAGGGGTTGTCTGATTGTTGGGAGCTATCTCTGTATTATTATCGGGTCTTTACCTTACAATGTAAAGTGCCTTGAGTTAATTGTTGTTGTGATTTTGAGCCATGTAAATAAAACTGAATTGAACTGAATGAACTGATTTTAAAAAAACAAAAAACACTCTAGTGCATAAAATGTAATCACAATTTAGCAAATGAAGAGTCCGATACTCTAAATTTTCTCGTGATACTCAACAGAAACCCTACACCCATGATTTGTTTGCAGGCAAACATGTGAAACAACCAACCAGCAGACTAGCATTGCCTTCCCTATGGCCACACCTCTACTTTGGTTTGCAGCTGACCTGTTCAGAAACCAGCATGTTGATCTGTGCTTAGTCTCATGCATGGGTGCTTGTAAAGTGTGTTTTCTGAGGCCAAAAACCCTCCACAACTAATGCAGTGAAATTACTGTTTGCTTACAGGACAGGACGCAGATACCGCTCTGCCTGTATAACCCCAACAAAAGGTGTGAAATCTGATGCTGGAGTATACAGAAGTTTTGCTGTGCACAAACCAGTTCCACCTCATTCTGTTCAGGTTTTTATTTGCGGCTCATGTATGTCACTCAGTACTTTTCCATTCCTCACCAGCCTCAAGAAGGCAGTCTGGGCAATAAAACTGTGCCAATCATTAGCTCAGTCCGTACAGATTTTTGTGTTACTCCTGTTCTGACGCAAATATATTTTGATCTGAGCAGATTATTATTATTAACATTTTAAAAGTTTTTAATTCTGAATGAGAAAGTTTGAAGTGACCCTTAATCATTACCAGAAAATCATAATTATATCAACAAGCTTCAGTGTTGTAAAATAATAACCTGTATAGCTAAAGAAAGGTCAGCGTGATTTATAGTTTAGTGCACAGTACAGTGATAGGCCAAAAGAAATCACATGTTAAATGATCATTACAACCCAGAAAATTAAAAAAAAATTAACTTTGAGGATATTTTTAGTACAAGAATGCTTTACAGAAATGATATATGCTCATATTTCTATTTGTATTGGTTTTTGTTTATCACAAAACAATCAAAAATCACGTTTGATTTATATATTTCATGTAAATTATTTAAAACTAGAAAAACTTACCAATGTTCATCAAGTCAAAAGTAAGGGGGTCTGAAGAAGTATTCCCCAGGGCATTGGAGGCCTCCACAATCACAGTGTACTCGACCCAGATAGAGGTCTTGCTAAAGAAACAGGAGTTACTTCCAGCTTTGTGGTAGTCCGGACACTGGCGCATATTCTCCTGACTGCACATGAACAAAATACATGTCATCACCGATCACTGCAATGTGACTTCAGTTGCATCTCCTAAGAAATGAATAATTGGATTTTCTGATGAGTCTGTAAGCATGTACAGTCATTTCTATTGCACCTTACTATCATATTCTATGGGCTTAAGCGTTAAGTGTATCTCACATACTCAAGTTCGCCCAGTTTGGAATCAATCAATTAAACCAATATGCGTGTTAAGTGATTGATGATTCAAAACTAGCAAAGAAAGAAGAAGAAGAAAAAAAAAAAAAACACTTAAAAATATCATATAATATTCTTATTATTTATAGTAAATACAACTACTGGAAACCTAAATGATAATATGAGCTGGTTAGCATGTAATTACATTATATTCTTTGCTGGGATGACTAATGATTTGGAATGTCACCAAGTCAGGGCTTCACAAACACACGAACATCTTCGGGATCCATCCTCTCAGGACCATGACTCAGTTTTGTGGCATTTTATCTGTGAAGATTCTTGAAATGCTAGTGCTAGGATTTAGCTAGAGAAATGTGGGTCATTTGGGTGAGCCACGTCCACGTTGGTGTACTTGCACATCCACAAAGATTGTGCTCAGCTCACAAGGGTGTGAAAAGAGACCCAGTAGTTTTCCACATTTGCTTATCTAGCACCACGTACAACTAAACAACACCTTTACTATTTCTCAACGCGGGTGATAAAGAATTTGAAACTTCATGGAGTATCTGGTAGCGTGGGGTGAAGACAAATACAATATGCCGTACTTAAAACTCCAGTTTGATTCCAGCTGAGGACCCACAATCTCTATTGTGTAAAATAACAAGAAAACAGACTTGGTAGGTTAAACTAACCCTTCTGTCTTATAGTAGAGGTGATGCACAGTGGGCAGCCCTCCATCAGAGCCTGGGGTCCACCAGCAGAAAAAAGTCTCCTTGTCGGGGGACCTGCAGCCAAGTTTGTCTGGTTTTTCTGGTGGAGACATGCCTGGCAACACACGTGACAAAGAGACACCAGCTTCCAATAAACAATATGATAAAAAAAAAAAAAAACTTGGCACAGTCATTTAAAGGATAGCATTCACTTATCTTAGGTAAGTGAACGTTGTCTCTTATCTTTGATAACTTATCTTAGTTTCACTCATCCACCCAGAGTTTATTCATTTAAGCTGTGCTCACAGCAACTCAACCTGTGACCATTTGAAATGGCATTTTCTATAATGTTTATTTAGACATAAAACTCCACAGTGATTGGTGGGAAAATTTGTCAAAAAATAGTTTAATAGGTTTCTTGATACTTAAGTGACAAAGCTAGAGAGGCAAGGTGGGGACAGTCAGTATATAGGACAAAGGTATTGAATGTGAAGGTTCCAGAGAGGAGGAAAAGAAGAAGACCACAGAGAAGATTAATGGATATAGTCATTGACATGCATGTGGTTGGTGTGACAGAGGAGGATGTTAGGGAACGGGTGAAATGGAGGCAGACCCATAAAAGGAGCAACTAAAAGAATAATATTAAGAAAAAACAATAATAAAATCTGTATATGACTGGGTCATTCTCATGTTCAAGCACAGAGCATAGTGGTCTGGAATCTCAGTAAACTCTGTCATCATTAGACTGAAAAAGCACAAGATTGTTTCTATAAATGTAGGACAGATTGATAGATGTGGGTTGAGACTGAGAAAATGAAAGAGAAGACAAATAAAATCAGAGCTGTTAGCCAACAGGAGCAAAGTAGGTGGACATCCTGGGAGGCTGTTATGAGAACACGTATGGTGGATGCCCCAAGCAAGGCTGTGCATCATTATCAAGGCTATGTAGGAGGCCTAGAGGAGAGCTACCACCTTGCAGGACGTTTTCTAGAAGGAAGCAGTAACATAGGCCTGATATGAGGGTCCTGTATAACCTAGCTGAAAGCAATAAGGCTGGAAGCAAACAGAGAGCATGATAACATCAGAGTGCCTGATCCTGTTTGTCAGGCAAAGAGGTGGGGCTCAGATTTGCAGTTGGACGTATTGGCAACTACTGTCGCTTGAAAGGAAATAGAACATGAGCTCAATACAAAATCAAAATTCCCACAACAGAAAACCACAACCTCACTATGGTAACATATCTACCACTACCATGCCTGCTCTGTGGGAAGAGGGAAAAGGGAAAATTACTGAGGACTGTCAGATGTGGGCTCATGAACAGAGTGTGGGGTGTTGGAATTGCAATGACAGACTCCATGCTGATAAGTGCTCTCAAATATCTGGTGGAGGAGGTACAACAAGGGAGCTTCTGGCTCAAAAGAAAGGATAAAGTGAGGGTAAAACTCCTACTGCTCAAGAGCAGGAGCCCAGAAATGTCCAGCTGCTAGACGTAACATGGCTACAGAAAGTAGGCAGAATTGAAAACACTAATATCAAACATAACTTCATTTCATTTTATTCGTGGACTTTAATATTTGCAAAGATTCACAGTTAATCTTCAGACTGATTTAATGTAGAGACACAGTTATTAGTCTGTACATTAAATCTTGCTTGATTCAGTGTTTTCAAACTGAGATTTTAACCATTGCTGCTTTTTGTTAGATTCCAAATGACAGAATAACACACCAGAGAAAACTTATTTTAGTAAAAAAAAAAAAAAAAGAAAAAAAAAAAAAAGGTGTTTCGTTTTAATTTTTAAATGTAATTATTCAGGATAATGAGCACTGAATATCCTTTTAAAAACAATTCCAAAACTATCTGCATTTTATAGTCTGTAGGCCACTAGCACCAAAGGCCCAGTTTTGGACCATGATGTAGTTGTTTACTCTGTACACCAGCACAGTGGATTTTAGTCAAGCTGTGATTGAAGTGCAGACTTTCAGTTTTAATTCAAAGGGTTTAACAAAAGAATCACATTGAGGTTTGGGTGTTACAGCCACTTTTATGTATGTCACCAATTTTCAGAGGTTCAAAAATAACTTGATAATTTGCCCAGTGATGGATGTTTCTTTATCAATCCTCTCAGCATGACGTCAAAAGAGATGTAGGAGCAATACTTCTGTTAAACCCCATGCATTAACACTAAAACGTCTATACTTCAGCTGAAATGTCGTCTAACCGTAAGTAAATATTCTGAGCGAATCGAGCCTCAGTGATTTAACTTACTGTTGCATTCTGCAGCTAATGCCAGCAGCAGGAGCAGCAATGGCAGCCTGAGATGCTTCACCATCCTGGCACAAGCCATCACACTCTGTGACAGGGAAGTGACATCACAAGCAAGTGGCAATGGTGTGATACGAGCTTGAGGCAGAATGTCTTGTTGTTACCTGAAACAAGCAGATATGGTGGGAAAACAGCAAACACAACCAATAATACCAGTTTTTCATTTACATATACGGGTCAGTAACAATTTTCATATGGTTATCAAATGTTAAAATGAACTGTTAATAATTGGCTGGCAATATCATCAGCTCTAATCAAGGAATTCAAACATTATATGAGTGTTTTAGTAAATAAATAAACTGAAAGTGTGACGTTAGATTAATTTTGCTTGTTTCAAAAGCAAAGTGGATTTGGCAGAAATTGCCAGACAAAACGTGAAAAAGAGTTTGAAGCATGCCGTTTGGTGTTAAGCAAATTTTACATTGTCTAAGAAAATGCTGGAGATGAATACATTAATATGTTTGTAGGGGATTTTAAAAAAGTCATCTAATTCACAAACACGTACTTTGGACTGTTTATGCACTTCCTTATTCCTGAGAGATACTTGGATAAAGATTACACACAGAAACAAAGTACGCACAATTATGTTGGAAATGCTTGATGAATTCCTTAAGCAACTGCACGTCACTGCAAACTGCTGCACGGCTTTTCTACATGGACTGGAAATTTACTGAAGCTCAGCTCAGTGGGAACTCAGACACCAAAGTAGTTTTCTGCCACCTTAACATGCTTGATGCAATCAGTCACCACAGGAAGTGTAGGAAACCGTCTTTTACTGGTTACCAACCTGTAATGTACAGAATATCGCAAAGGGGTCACACCTTTTCCCTTTTTGTAATTTGTTTTCCGTTTTGCTCAGCACAAACAGAGACAACAAGCTCCTTTTTTCCTGCTGTGACACCCATTCTGACAAGTTTTAACAGGATCGCTCAGTCAAGCAAGTCTTGGATCGGGCTTATGTCTCAATTCATTACATGCCAAAATAAAAACCCAAAGCTAAATACTCACCTTGGCAATCAGAATAAACATTTGGTCTGGGAGTAAACCTATCCTATCTTGAATATAGTATAACGTATACATTTTAATATTCTTCTAATGAAGTACATATAATATTCTACATGTTTAAAGATAAGTGAAAAAAATTGCATTATTATGCTGTATTTAAAGTGCAAAAATATAAGAATTTTTGGCAAGACGCATGCTGAAAAACTGTTACTAGGGTAACACACAACAGCATAGATGTTCAGTCAACACTATGTATAAATATAGGCCTAATATTTTGTACGCTCTATGAAAGGATATAAACTGTACTGTATGTATAATATTTATTATGTGTACTAATACTGATTAACTAATTGCTTCCTTTTATTACTATCAGATTTTTTGTGTTAAAGTGGAAGAAATAACTTTTTTTTTTAAAAACCCACATTAAATTAAAAAAAAAAAAAAAATCATGTGGATTCACGCGCTTTATACTCTCAGCTACTCAGTGATAGGAAGCCTGATTAATACCCTGCATTGCATTACATAGCACATTTAGGTTTTCATTTTCTGTAGACCAACCTGCGAGCACACAACACGCACAGAATCCATTACCAAAGAATTACATGAAGCCCTATCAGGTGTGATATTTACCAGGAAGCCGCGGGGGGAAAAAAACCCCTACACAAATAAGTACAACTAAAGGTTAGTAGAGGGTTAATAGACGCACTCTGGCGTTCACTCACCACTTTATGATCTTGGCAGCTATGTTTATCATCGATATTTATCGGACGTTGACGGGTACAGAACAAAAAAGGTAGCCTTCTTCAGTCATGACACAAAGCCAAACGAGCTCCAGACGAGCTCCGCACACCTGGCAACCAATGCGCCTAACGCCCCAGGTATGACCACAAATAAGGAAGAGAGGTGTCTCGTTAGTAGTCGGGGGAGGGGCTTATTGTCGTCACGACATACCCACCTGAGTACGAGCGAGGGAGTAAACACAGCGAGATGTCTCACTTCACTTAATTCCCTGAAAGTGCCAGCAGTAATGGTAACTGGCTGGTTAGTAACAGGTTTAAAGGGCAATCTTCATACCTTCATGATGTTTTATTGGTATTTTAGCAAATTTAGCTACATTTTTTTTTAATGTTCCTATAATGGTTAATCCACCAATATGCACACGCATATCAAAGCTACTCCAAAATATTTTAATGCTTTGATTATTTTGTTATCCACGAGTTTATATTTACAGTTAAAAAAAGGCAGAAAAAATTGTAAAACACATTATTATTGCATTTTGGTGTAAAAACGTGAATTCAGTTTGTTACTTGCCTAATAAAAACAAAACCATTTTAAAATTTTAAACAGGTCTTTGGCAGATTTCTAAAAATATTCATGTTTTCTTGTTTTATTTTATTGTTGTATATATACACTGTGTACACTGTACTTTTTTGCCTGAATATTTGCCTGCAGTGACTCATCAAGATGCATAGACTCAGTCAGAGCGAAAGCAGCACACCTGTCTCACATTTTCTCTTAAAATATATTGCTGTCATGTTTTACAGGTCACATGAAGAAAAGGTTGTAAACTCAAGAAAGTTACAGTAGAGTTTCTTGAGCGACCTCCTCTTGTACCTAACACTTTCTCTGCCGTTTACCATTTCTGTGATAAATTAATATTTCTGCACCTATTTCATTATTTTAAATAGCCGACAAACATAAAATGAAGAAATGAACGAGGGGTGTAGAAAACAGAATTAAACAGATGCTGGTTACAAGCTTATAAAAGCTTGTTTCAAAACCCTAAATTGTTCGAGTATATGTTGTGAGTATATGTGGGTCATGACTAGGTTTGTTATCAGATAAACACTAATCATCACACATTCACATTGGTTTGTTGAATGATGTTAGGGAATTTTGATTTCACTAACATCATTATGTAAATTATAAGGCCTTCAGTATGAGAGCAACATTTTTTTAAATGTTGAAATTTGTAATAAAATTCAATAATCACACTGTTGCTGTAAAATAAAAATATATTAACATACACCCCACACTAGCTCTTTTGTTACCATGAACACAGAATTTTTTTTTTTTAATTCAGTCCCATATACATCTCCTTGTTGGTGTTAATTCTCTGATGTAGATTTAGCCGTAGCTACTTTTGGTCTTACTTTAGGATTTGGCAACAAAAAGTAAAATATAGAATCTCACCAGCCTTATCTTTGAATTTTACTTTAAGCATCCATCTGTGCGGTATTGTTGATTTCTAGATGGCTTGTACACTGTTTGCTGCAAACAGGTGCAGCTGTCTTCCAGTGACGACAACCTCTATTTTGGAATATGAAAGGGTTAAGTACAACAGGTGAAATGATGTTATGGGGATGCTCTCTTCTGATATGGAGGTGTGGATGTTCCTCTTTGTCCACCATCATCAGTGTTGTTATTTTTTAGGGGCACTGGTCAAGGACAGACTGCAGATCGCCATGTCCACAAAGGTTTTCTGGAGTTCACTTAAGCAGCTCCTTGCTAACAAACAAATGACGTGAAACCTGATCAGAGTGTGCACAAGTTTCACGTTGTTTCACTTGTATTTTATGAAAAATACAAGCTCCCTTAAACCTGCTGCCATTAATAGCATCATAATAGCACTAACACATTTAAAAAAAAAAGTTCAGATGGGGGAAAATGGTAGAAAAGCAATTGGAACATTTGCAACTAATCAGGTTAATTGGCAACTGGTGAGTAACATGCATGGGCATCAAAAAAGCACCTTAAATAGGCAGAGCTTCCCAAAGTAAAAATGGGCAGAGGGTCACCATTTTGCAAAAAAAAACTGTCCACAAATTGTGGAATAATTTTAGAATAATGTTCCTCAATGTAAAATTGAAAAGACTTATCCCATCATCTACAGAACATAATCATCAAGGGATTCTGAAAATCTGGAGAAATCCCTGTGCGCAAGAGACAAGACATAATATCAATACTGGTTGTCTGTGAGCTTTGGTCATCACGTCATGGGTTCAGGATCACTTCTACAAATCACTGTCTGTAAACACAGTTCATTGTGCATCCACAAATGCCGGTTGAAACTCTGTCATGTAAGAAAGGAGCTTTAGTTGAACATGATCTAGATGATCACTTATGGTATGAGGGTGCATTAGTGCCTATGGAACTGGAAACATTTAGAAACGCACCATCAACGCTTAAAGGTTTAGAGCATCGAATACTCCCATCCAGACTATGTATTTTTCAGGGAAAAGCGTGGGTATTTCAGCTTGTCAAACTGCATATATGTCTGGGTGCTGAAATGACCTGCTAGCAGTCCAAGCCTTTCACCAATGAAAACATTCAGTGCATCATGAAAGAGCAGCTAGAATCTTCTAACAGACGAGAAAGGGACAGCATTCTTCTTCCAGTCCAGCAGCTGGTCTTAGATGAGGTGATGCTACGCAGTGGTAAACATGGCTCTGCACCAACTTTTTTGGAGAAATGTTGCTGCCATCAAATTCAAAATTAGTATATTTTTATTTTTATTTTTATTTTTTTAGTTAGTTAGTTAATTAGTTAGTATATTGCTTTAAATAATGCATTTTCTCAGCTCAAACATTTGATATGTTTTCTGTTGTAGTATTTGTCATGTCATACAGTTTTTAGGCCTGTTGATTCTAGATGAGTCACAGTTAATAGCTGACCAAAAAAAGCCTAAATATATCCACTATGATTCAGTGTTCAGGATTTTCTCTACTGTTACATTTGGACTCTCTCAGTCAACTCTTTGGCCGTGTTTATTTGAAACTGGAAAGTGTGGCTGGAAATTACTCATACTGATTTTAAGATAGGATAAAGCTTCTCACATGATCGCTCAATAGGAATAAAATGCTTTATTAAAAAGGGCTGATTGTTTAAAACAAATGTGGTAAAATTACAGGTTTCAGTGAAAAGCTTTAACTGTGACTACTTGTAATTTGCCCCAAGGCTGGGCGAAGCATTACATGTTTGCGGGATAACTTCCACAGCAACAAAAATTTGCGTTCAGCAGAGAAGCTCCCCAGTAGTTTTCCACACGCCTGTCTATCCGGGCAGTGCTTAGCCCATCTGGCGTGTCAGTTAAGAGTGACACACCTTTAGTTTCTGTTTAATTCATGTTCACATTTAGTATTAAACACATTACTTACTTATATAGCCATAAACAATAAAAAGAACCTGTTTGTTTGGTGACGTTAAATAAAGGTGAGTTTATGTTGTTATTACCATCATTGTTCCAGTTGGCATTTTCAATCCTAAGAATGCAGTTTGTCATGTTATTGCAAGACTATTGCATGTTTTGCAGTCTGTGTTGAATAGACTCTACATAAACAAATGTTAAATCTGTGCTGCACCTCCTCATAGATTCACATCTCTAATCTTCATAGACTGTCATGGTGATTAACTCGAAGAATAAACTTGTGGCTTCTCTGCATGTCTTTTTTTTATGTAAAATGCCATCCTCTTAAACCAGCTGCTGATAAAATAGGATTTTTTATGAGTTTTATAACTCTAAGAACAATTAACAAGGAAGTTATAAATGGCTGGACCCCATTAATCTTTAGGGTAAAATATATTTTATTAAATAATAACACTAAACACTGAAGGTTACTTTACAAAGAATTAAAAATCAATAAGAATGAATGGAAATACCTATCAAATTACAATATGTAAAATCATTAAGAACAGAGAATCACAGTGAGTAAGACAATTTAAGGAGGTGCAGGACAAAAGATTGCATAGTGGAGAAAAAGTCAGTGTTATATACAGTGGGATGCAAAAGTTTGGGCAACCTTGTTAATAGTCCTTATTTTCCTGTATAAATCGTTGGTTGTTATGATAAAAAAATGTTAGTTAAATATATCATATAGGAGAAACACAGTGATATTTGAGAAGTAAATTGAAGTTTATTGGTTTTACAGAAAGTGTGCAATAATTGTTTAAACAAAATCAGGCAGTTGCATAAATTTGGGCACCATAAAAAAAGAAATGAAATAAATATTTAGTAGATCCGCCTTTTGCAGAAATTACAGCCTCTTCCTGTAGGTTCCAATGAGAGTCTGGATTGTGGTTGAAGGTATTTGGACCATTCCTCTTTCAAAACATCTCTAGTTCATTCAGGTTTGATGGCTTCCGAGCATGGACAGCTCTCTTTAACTCACACCACAGATTTTCAATAATATTCAGGTCTGGGGACTGAGATGACCGTTCCAGAACGTTGTACTTGTTCCTCTGCATGAATGCCTTAGTGGATTTTGAGCAGTTTTTCAGGTCGTTGTCTTGTTGAAAGATCCAGCCCCGGCGCAGCTTCAGCTTTGTCACTGATTCCTGGACATTGGTCTCCAGAATCTGCTGATACTGAGTGGAATCCATGTGTCCCTCAACTTTGACAAGATTCCCAGTCCCTGCACTGGCCACACAGCCCCACAGCATGATGGAACCACCACCATATTTTACTGTAGGTAGCAGGTGTTTTTCTTGGAATGCTGTGTTTTTTTCCTCCATGCATAACGCCCCTTGTTATGCCCAAATAACTCAATTTTAGTTTCATCAGTCCACAGCACCTTATTCCGCAATGAAGCTGGCTTGTCCAAATGTGCTTTAGCAAACCTCAAGCAGCTCTGTTTGTGCTGTGGGCGGAGAAAAGGCTTCCTCTGCGTTACTCTCGCATACACATCTCCTTGTGTAAAGTGCACCGAATGGTTGAACAATGCACAGTGACTCCATCTGCTGCAAGATGATGTTGTAGGTCTTTGGTGCTGGTCTGTGGGTTGACTCTGACTGTTCTCACCATTCGTTGCTTCTGTGTATCCGAGATTTTTCTTGGTCTGCCACTTCGAGCCTTAACTTGAACTGAGCCTGTGGTCTTCCATTTTCTCAATATGTTCCTAACTGTGGAAACAGACAGCTTAAATCCCTGAGACAGCTTTCTGTATCCTTCCCCTAAACCACAATGGTGAACAATCTTTGTCTCCAGGTCATTTGAGAGTTGTTTTGAGACCCCCATGTTGCTACTCTTCAGAGAAAATTAAAAGAGGAGGGAAACTTACAATTGACCCCCTTAAATACTCTTTCTCATTATTGGATTCACCTGTGTATGTAGGTCAGGGGTCACTGAGCTTACCGAGCCAATTTGAGTTCCAATAATTAGTTCTAAAGGTTTTGGAATCAATAAAATGACAACAGTGCCCAAATTTATGCACCTGCCTGATTTTGTTTAAACAATTATTGCACACTTTCTGTAAATCCAATAAACTTCATTTCACTTCTCAAATATCACTGTGTGTGTCTCCTATATGATATATTTAACTGACATTTTTTACTGTAACAATCAACGATTTATACAGGAAAATAATGACTATTAACAAGGTTGCCCAAACTTTTGCATCCCACTGTATGTCACAAACAGTTTTGTCAAGGTTTGCTGTGTAGCAGGCAGGATGTAGGACCCAAATGCAGGACTCCTAAATGAAAGAGTGAACAAATGGAGGCAAGCTTTACTTTGCTGTAAGTAACTTACTACAAATACAAAAGCAAAACTTGAAACTAGAAACACAAAAACTCAAACTAAAACACTAGAAAATAAACCAGGAACTGAGAAATAGGAATTAACTTTGAAGACAGAAGTCAGAGACACAGCATAGTGAGGGTACGACACAACAACTAAGAGAGAGAAACACAGGAGTTAAATACACAAGCAGGACAATAGCTGTGTCCCAAAACGTAGGCTGCATCTTCCTGAGGGCGCATTTGTAGATCGATTACGTCACAGCAACGCGACAAAGGCTGTCTTAATTCGTAGACTCCTCTGAATCCGGCCGACAAATGTGTCCTCATTTTCCCCAGATTTGAAGGATGGGTTGGATGTATCCTTCGTGGCCCACCATATCCCAGAATTCATAGCGCGGCCCAGCCAATTCCAGTTTCCAACAATGGTGGCCGCTACTAAGTTTTAATATTACTCTTTTTAATTTTTCTGGCCCACAAAATAAACTTTTATCATATTTTCAGGTGAGAAAGTAGCTGCATAAATTTAAAATATCTCCTTGGTTTATCAAGACATCGCATATTTGGAAAAGTGCTCCGACATTTTCGGAGACGTCTGTTACCCACCCGCTTGATAGCTAGCCGGTGGGTTCAATGGTCACTCGAACCAGGGAGAACAGCGGGCTCCTGGCTTCATTGTTTTCAGACCCCCGCAGTCTTTCGCTACTCAGGTTAAACATGATATATAAGTCACTCGGATAACTTAAAAATGTTATTGTTTTGCGTTTATCGGTGTTTTATTTCTTGGGGAGTAAATTGGTTTGGTTGAGATCAAAGTTATTAGATTAGATTAAATAAAACTTTATTAATCCCTCGGGTGGGTTCCTCCGGGGTTTTCACAAAGCTGAATAAACATTAAACAGAAAACTGATTAAACAGAAGTGTGAGATGGTCGAGAATTTACGGCAGTGTCCTGCCGTAAATTATATTTTAGATAGCAAGGAGCAGACAGCTGAGTTTATTAAACTCCACCGAGACAGCGGTGACGCAAATCAGAAGGCAAGACTGTCCCATTTCACAGCCTTGTACTTCCGGCCTTCTTGGTCTTCGAAGGACCTGGCCCACATAGACCGCAAAGGCTGGGTCCTCCGAAGGATGCGGCCTAGGTTTTGGGACACAGCTAATGAGAGGATGGGGAACAGGTGGTAACACAGCTGGGACAAATCAGACCTAATGAGACAAGGGGAAGCAAAACCAGACACACTGCACACAGAACAGGGACTATCAAAATAAGACAGAAAACACACGACAGGCATGGACTTGACACAGTAACAAACTGCGACATGAGACACGACTGACTGGGGAATGAGAAAAACGTGAAGTCAGAACTAAACCTACACTAAATGTGAGATGCACAGGAACAAAAACCAAGAACAAGAAATCAGAAAGCGAAGAACTAGAGAGCTACAAATACAGAACCATAAACCAAAAGACTAGTAATGATAAACCGTGATGAAATCAAAGAATTATAAACACTGGGTCACTTACCCAGGACTCTAACAAGTTTAAAGACATCAAAAAATAACTAAAAATATCAAAAGTATGTGAGGAAATAAGTCTAGGCTTGGGACTGGCACTAGGAGTACACTAACAGCACCATGCAGTCTCATTGCAGTTTGTAAAATAGTCACAACTATAATTTTATTAGTTTGTGTTTCTGTACATTAACTTTTATTCTTTTGTGTGTTCCTCAACATGAATTTCCCAGCATTAAATTTGAACTTTTCATCCCTCCATTCTCCTATATACCGAATCTATTGTATATCTCAAATATTTTCATGCATCATCACTTTTAAAAATATTATTAATGAACAACATGCTGCTTAGTTAAGTTTAGACAGGTTAGTTTTGTTAGGTTTTGTTTTATTATTGTACTGGACTGATTGAACAGCAGCACACGCCTGAAAAGATATGCTTCCAGTGGTAAAACAGTGCCACCTTGTGGTGAATTCTTTTGTTACAGCTTGCAGGGGGCAATTACAAAAAGTACCTTTAAACAAAACAGGATTTACAGAGAGCCAGTCTCCATATGAATATGTAGAAGAAAAGCTCTGAGATTCTGTAAGAGGAGACAAGGGGTGTCAAGCCTCTCCTTTGGTCAACTCACAAAACTAGTGCTGACTGCTGGTTAGGGTTAGTCAGTGGTGCTAGTTTATAAGGTGGGGGAAACCTGCAGTCAGCCGAGACTTAAATGGTCACTTGGATGAGTGATGAGTGAATGTTTTCCCCACTGAAAACACAGATTAACAGAATCATTTTTTTGTGATATAACCTTTTTGTGTATATTATATTGCAACCAGTTTTGACTTGATAATGTCAGTACTGGGTAAAAACTGTTTGAGTCCTCAATGTATCTTTCCAGGAAGTGATGCCTACATAAATGAAAACAGGATTGATCCTTAAAAAACCTGTTCATTTTCTGTGCCAACCAATAACCTATAGAAAATTTCTAGCTCCTCCACTTTGAGGAGGTCACCGGCTCCCACCTGAGCGGCTGACTACAGCCAAAGAGTGCAAACTGAGCGAGATGACTCACCTCTCCTCAAGTTCCTGTGTCTGTGCCACTTAGTTTGTGATTTTAAGCCTGGGCACTCGAGGATGTTGCATGTGAAAAGAAAAGAATATATAGATTAACCTTGATAAATAAGGGTTATTTGGTATATACTAGCTAGTATTAGCAGCGTTTACATTAAAGAAACCAGTGACGTATTTAAATACACTGAACAAATACCAAATAATCGTGTTGATTTCGGCCTCAGTTAATCGTTCATTCATTGTCAAATGGCGAGTAGAGGGCAGCTACACTCTCTTTGGCAGTTGCACAGAGCTAGCTAGTAGGCTATCCTCTTTCGATTAACGCCAAACAAAATTACGAATAGAAAATGAGATATCACACAGGTTAATTTTTGAGTAAGTTACTTGGTTTATCTTAATTGCGTTGAATTAATGAAAGGAGGTAAACTCTGAAAACAGGCCAGAGTTCGGGTCTTTTCTTTTCGCCTCTCGCTTCACAAGCGTACATGCAGAGACTCATCTTTACGCATAAGTGGTCTTTGTTAGAAGGAAACCACAACTGAGCTGCACCTCGGGGAAAAACCAAGACGACGCTGTAGGCGTGTCTGTCAATTTTATCATTTCTTTCAGGAAGTAGACATATTTTACTTCTCGTGCCATAACTTTTCTTTTGCGTGCGATAGAAACACGTTGATGGTGAGCTTTGGTTGAGCAACTGTCATGTCGGACTCTTTGGAACGGTCCACGAAGATCAACTCGTTGAAGGAGCCGGTTGTGAAGAGGCTGTGTGAGGTGCTGGACAAATCCAGCACTAAAGGATGGCGAAAACTTGGAGAGATTGTTGGCAATGATAGACGGTTTAAAGTCAGGTGGGTTAAACATTACTATTAGTACTTGTACTTAGCAAATGACCAGAAATCATTGCATGCATACACTTAACCACCGGTTTATGTATTAAAGCTAATGGAGACTAATGCGATTAACTTTCATTATAGTTACACTGTTCAGTTTGGTGGTTATTGTCAATTTTATGTTGTGTCTTTATATTAAAAAATAAAGGTATAGAGTATGTAATACAGCAATGCACAATTAACCTGTATATTTTCTGGGATAAATAAATATGTAACTCCAAGTTAATAAAATCAAGAAACCCCCATTGAGAGATTAAATTGGACAAATATTTGTTTTTCATTACAGCGTCTTCCAGGTTAATGGCAGTTATTCAGTCATTATTTATATGCAGTTTTATTAACAAATAATGATGATGACTAATGCTTGCCTCTGGTTTTTTCATCCTAGCTGTTACTGTACAGCTGTAACATTATCATATGATATCACACCTGCCTAATATCACTATTACACCGTGTGTTTGAGTACATATATTCCCGGTACAGTGCAGTCTGCTTATAAGATGAAATATGCATTATTATACCAAAACAGCAGCCAAAACTTAAAAAACAATCAAATAAGTACAAACTAAATAAGCTCAGACAAGTGTAAAATAGCACAAAAGAAGGAGTTCAGGTAAATAGAGAATCAGAAAAACTGAACAGCAAGACATATCAGCTCTTAAATATAACCCATTAAGGAGCTTTGTAGTAAGCTTCAACAAATACAAGTGTTACAGTATGACACTAACATCTATCTGTTAGATAAAGTGTTTCATTGATTGTGCACTAAGCAGTGCAGATGGTGTAAAGATTATCATTAATTTGCCTTTCTTTTAAATTTGTGTAAACTTATTCCCTTATCTTTGTCTAACAGTTTCTTATGACCCGAGTTTTTGTGTGTGAAAATGGTAAAGACTAGTTTTACTGTAATACGATTTGAAATATGAAATGCTGACATCCTTTCCAGCTCGGACGACATGGAGATGTGCTCTCTGAAGGTGCTGGAGCTGGAGGGAAGCCCGAGTCTCATGCTGCTGAGGCTGATGGGAGAGCGAGGCTGCACCACAGGCCATCTGATGGACTACCTCCAAACTTTAGGCAACTCAGAGGCTCTGCAGTGCCTGAAACCGCCAGGTAGAGTAAAACCACATCGATGCTGCTATGTTGTCAATCATGCAGGTTAATCGTCACTTTCTGCATTCTATTTATTTCTCATCTGAAGCTCACAGTTCATTGTGCTGTTTGGATGAAACTTGTAGGTCATTGTCAGTGCAGTTTTAAGTCAGTTCAGCAGTAAGCAGGGTTCATATAATTTAGGTTTAAAGAGGGAATGTTTTATTATGCTATTACCACTCATCTGTACTATTGCTAGCTTGGTAAGTAAAGTTAAACTTTAAAAAGAAGCACCACAAAGTTCTGCTGTATACAGTCCATCTAAATCAGTGTAAATTCACAGTAATTATTCTGTACATGTGCAGCCCTCCAGATCCTCATTCAGCCCCAGTCTGTATCCATTATATGTGGCCACAATCTGCGGCTCAGCTGCCATGCTGTGGGCAAGTCTCCAGTACAGTACCAGTGGTTCAAATCTAAGGAAGAGGTGAGTTCCTCTGACGCACACACAAACACACACACACGCACACACACACACACACACACACACACTGAATTTTTTCTGACTTTAAATTGAAGTACTTGCGTTAAAACCTCTTTAGCGTTTTTCACACATTCACTGCAGCCATAATTTTACTAACTTTACTAGAAATGACACAACTGAAATGCATGTGAGATCAAAAATGTCCAACATGGTCTGATCAAACATTAAATGGTGTTTAAACTGACAACTTCCTAGTACAAAGTCCACCTGCATGATCCGGTAAATTCACCACTAGTGAGTCCTGCTGTTGCATTCTCTTCTCAGTCAGGACTTTCCCATAAAACAGAGTATTTCCAATAGTGAGAAGACATGATTACCCTATCATCGGTGCAGTAAATAGCACTGTTGTTTCATCATAGTTAATGGGTGATCCTAAATAAGTGGTTAAGAAACTTACCTGAATCTCTTCCTATAGCGCAGTGATGTTTTTTAGTGAGCTGAGCAATTCATAAAGGTGCACAGTTGCAATCGTCTGCATGTGTCAGCGTCAGCATGCATCCAGTCTTGTGACGCCATGCTGAAAGGGATACATAAGGGTTACTCATTCTGACTTTCTAGATGTAACTGTTTTCAGAAGTGTGACGTGGGTGCTCAATCATAGAAAAAGACACATTCAGATGCTGTCGTATTATTAGGAGGAAGGAGCTCATGTCTGAGTTTCTACCCAAAGCTTTGATCTTTTCTAATGAGTTTGTGTTTTGGTTTTAGTTTATTTTCACTCAGTTTACAGAGTGGTTTTACTCATTGTGTTGTGTAGTTAATGTTTAAATTTCATTAGTGTCAGTGTTGTTTGTGTGTTTTTAATGATTATAAGGAGGCTGTTTGTCAGCCTCTTCCGACTGATTTCCCTAAATTAACTAACAGACTAAAACTAAAGACATTAGTTTTATAAATACACAATTTTTTTTTCAATTTTTTTTCAATACACTAAATGTAATTTTAGGTAACTGCAAGGCTATTTTAAAAAAGATTTTTCCCCAAACTGTTAACTTTGCCTCACGGTCTCTGAAATGCATTTCCTTAAGCAGTACTTCCTGGCAAAAGTCTTTAAGGAAGTCAGGATTTTAAGCAGTGAGTCACAAACTTGAGCTGAAGTACAAAATTAACAAGTTTGGGCTTGAAATGATCTCAATCAGCACCTTTTTCAAATAGAAACAGTGCTCCTTATGTCCTGTTTGCTCCTGATCTTGTGATGTAAAAGACTTTATCATCCCTTTTTGGATTTCAGCGACTCGTAAAGATCATTGACAGTAGAAGATCAAAGAAAGACAAAGCTCACAGGCCCAAGTTGAGAAAAATGTATATAACTTCCAGTCTATTATGTCCATAATGATGACATAATGTTTCCATCATGCAGAGTTTTCAGGCATTAGATAAAATTACTGTGGTGTCGAAATTGTCTCACTTCTGAGCTGGGAACAACCTTGTAAACTAATAAATGTGGTTTTCAAACTTCAGGTTCCAAACAGCTTCTCCCCAGACTTGGTAATAAGTCCAGTCCAGATGAAGGACGCTGGGTTTTACATCTGCAGAGTCAACTGTGGAGATGCCTTTGAGTTCAGCCACTGGGCTCAGGTGGATGTCCTGAATGTCACCTTGTGTTACGGTAAGATTGCGCAGGTTTATATTCAGTAGATCTGTCCAAAAATCATATTCAGTTAAGGTGATGTTTGATGTTACAGCTCTGATTGTTAATATTTAACATCTCTGGGCTTTAGGAGTTGAATTACATCACTGTCTATATGCTGTCCGCTGTGTGGATAGAAGAAATTAAGTTATCAGGTTATGATTCACCTCATGAGCCATGACAAAAACTGAAAGAGACACAGTTTAAATTAAAAGTATTAACTGAAAAGAGGTTATGAGGTCAGTGTTTTCACAGCATCTCAGCAGGTGGAGTTAAAATGGTGAGTGTAAGAGCGGGGATTGGGAACTCAAGGGCCGGTGTCCTGCAGGTTTTAGATATCATCCTGGGTCACCACATCTGAATCAAACAATTAGTTCATTACCAGGCCTCTGGAGAACTTCGAGACATGTTGAGGAGGTAATGTAGCCATTTAAATCAACTGTGTTGGATCAAGGACACATCTAAAACCTGTAGGACACTGGCGCTTGAGGCCTGGAGTTCCCCCACGCCTGGTGTAAGGTGTTGTACTATGCAAAACTTTATTAAAAGGTTGAAGCAGGCAAAACAAGTAACACGATGCTGGGTAGATAAGAGAGAGAGACATAGAGACAGAGAGGGATACAGTTCAAATGCTGGAAACTGACCAAGTGCTCCCATTTGCATTGATTGACTCCGCCTACCAAAAAACCTCCAAAAACACATCAACTCTGGCCAAGACAGGAGGGCTGTCATGAGTTCTTACTGTTAGAGAAAGGGCCTTTTTTTGTAGCGCCGTTGGTAATCTTATCTCCAGTTAAAGCTAAAACATTGAAGTTTCTTTAGCAGCGTTTGTGAATGGCTTTAGCGTGATGCAGAAGTGATTTTGTAATTCCTTGGATAGCAGGCGAAGTATTTCATAATCCAGAGCCACGCCTGCTGGTACACATCTTGAATGTGTGGTACTAGAGAAGAAGTTTAAGTGTGGAATTTAAATCCTCAAAAAAGGACCAGTGACTGTGATCGTTCTGACCTGATGCCTTGCAGTGTGCGCTAGCTATATACTGTGCACATAACTAGCACACTTGCAATATTTAATACATATGCTCTTCAGATGTTTGTCTTTTATGAGTTTTTGTTTTACTTCCTTCCAGCTACCCTGGGCTCCTGTGCTTGGAATATGAAAATAACGTGGATGCTGTGAAGAAGATGTGGCCTTATTGCTCAAAGCTAATAAATGGCACACTACAAGCTTTTGTCACTGTAAAATAGCTTTGCCTGATTTGGTTGACTGTTAATAAAAATAACTTTCCCAGCTAACCTATATCCCTCTATGAGGACAACAACCAACAGTTGCAACCTAATAATGTACTAGTAATTAAATAACATAAAAAACGGTATGCAAAATCTTGCAGTTTACACAATTAATCAGAAGTTTCTTTCTTGGTGTTGTGTACAAAGGTTTTCTCCAGTATTCCAACCTTTTATTCTGACTTTATGTAGATTTTCTCCATTCAAAACAAATTATTCATCACTGAGATATTGTCAGTGTTTGAAGCTCACTGACCTCAGTTTCCTGCTCTTTGTCTGAACAGGACTTGTTTATTTTTGCGGGACCTGAAACTCTGTCACTTTTTCCAGCGATGAGAACAGCTGAAATGGGAATCCTTTAACGGATGAAGAATACGTTATGCAGTGCTGTGTGTAATTGTCTTCTTTCCTCACATCACCAGGGCAGAGTTATCACTCTTTAGATGGTCGACTAAAGGTGGTGATCCAGCCTCAGTCCCAGCGGCTACATGTTGGGGAAGATTTGCAGCTGGAATGCGGAGCCGTGGGACGGCCGATTCCTCGATACCAGTGGCACAGAAATGGAGTCCCAATTCCGAATTCTACAAAGAGGAAACTCATGGTGAGAGGATATGGGAATAATTTTTTTTCTTTTATTGCTTGTGTGTGTGTGTGTGTGTGTGTTTTGAGACATTAAAACTGTTGTGGCATAACTGTGTGTATATTTCAGATTCCTCACGTGATGCAGGAACAACAAGGCAGGTATCGCTGTGAGATCAGCAGCAGCTCTGAGAGAATGTGGACCAATGAAGTTGATGTTGTGATAGGTATGTCACACTTGAGGACATTTTGTTTAAAATTACTACTGAACCAGTTTCATTGTCATTATATTTGAACGATTATTTGCCTCTGTTCTTAACTGAAAGCACCAAGGATATCAGTCCAGATTTCAGGGGCAATGGAGTGCTCTGAAGGTAGAGTTGAAGGCACTGGTGCATGGTGTTTTAAATTGGGCAACAGTTAGCAGGTGTTAGCTGCATGCGAATGGAAATCACAACCTCATTCAGATTGCATGTGGATCGTGGTCTTGGATTATTCTCACTAATCAGCACAAAACTCACATGCATGCTTTCTGATTGTACTAAAATCAATCCTTCCTGTCATCTTTAATGCATTTCATATTTATCTGTGGTACTTACTGAAGTGATCCAATTCAACCACTCATTGTGTTTCTCTGTCTGTGTGACAGAGCTTGATTGCTGCATGGGAAAAAATTTCTGCAGCACTAAGTTGTGGTTACGTGTCCATTACGTGTGATGATGACTGTTGCGGTCCCACACTCAGCATCCTTTGACTGTTACAAATACTCACAAAGAAACATTTAGACCACCAAATAGTTTCTGTGTATCATTCTGTTGTTTTTTCAATTATTGTGGTTTTTGTGGCTCTGTGGGTCATGCTAATTTTGTACTCTCTACTTCAGTTGTAGAGATTGAGGGGAACTAGGAGTGACACGACACAGTGTTTGCTACTGCGGAAAAAAAAACAACCTACGAGCTTCCAGCATCATTTAAAAAGTGTTTACTCATTTAAACAAGTTGTTTTTCTGGCCAGCTTGGAAGTAAAAAAAAAAAAGAAATCTGTGTAAAAATGTTTCTGAAACACATCATTTAAATCCAGTGGTGTAGTATCCCACTGTGGACCACTATGAGAACAGTTGCAAGCCATTTTAAGTTGAATGCTCAGTCACATTTATTTGAGCTGAATCAGATGCAACAGGGGAAAATATTACTTAAATACTGAAACAATAAATGCTTTTTGCTCACTGTTTCATGCATCTGTTTGCTTCCCCTGAATCTCTGTAGAGTCTGTAAATGAAATGTAGACAAAGAGCAGACTGATCATGTGTCCTTGTGCACAAAGAGAAGTTAGCAGATTACCTCAGTGTTGGTTTTGGTCTTTTCTTTCTTATTAATTCTGAATATTATTATTATTACTTTTAAAGTTTCACCCTTTCCTTTAACTAATCAGTTTTGTACGCTAAACTTGAGTGATAATGATATTTTTTTTTTCCTAGATGACATTTACGCCATTGGAGATGGTAAGAGGAACCACATGCAGCAAGCATATACATCAAATATTTCTCTTAAACAGCACTTCCTATGTTATGCTTGGCTTTGTGTTTACTTTCTTGTTGTTTTTTAGGTTCCAATGAATTCTTCCTAAACAGTATTCCTGAACAACTTTATGGTGAGTGTCTTTATGCAGGACTGATGGCTGGTGCACAGTTCCTCTACTTTGCATGTACGATACTACTGAGATCAGTTTCAGTCTCAGTACTTACGCCAACAGAAAGATGTGAAACCTTCTTGTAGCACAGTGTTAGCAGCCACACACAAGGACAAAATAACACTTTGCAGCATCATGCACTAAACACCAGAGAATAACACCCACTAAAAAATGCTACTCACCAAAAAAGGAAAAGCTTCACAAAAGGCTGGCGTGTTTTATGACATCAGCGTGATAATAATGTCACTGTTGTATGAAACACTTCCTTCCTTCCTCCCTCCATTTCTTGGTTATTATGATTCTTATCATCTCTACCTCAGTTTCTAGTTTGTGCAAACAATGAACCGCAAATGCTGTGAATGTATGTAAATTTTGCGTTTCTTCTGATGGATGTTTTTCTTGCTCTAACATGTACTGTGCAGCCATGCAAAAAAAATAGGAACTGGCATTGGAAATCATTGTTTATTGTAGTCTAACTGAACAAACGATCCTGTGCAAAACAGTACCAGCAGATTTACTCAAATGAAGGACAGGAAAAAAACCATGGACTTTGTTGTCATTTACATGATATTAAAAGTAAGCAAAGCAGATGAGTCGTATGTGGGGAAAAAAGGAAAGCCCCTGCGTTATCACACCTTTAAACCGATACTACTTAACGTCATGTTCCAGTGAACTTTGCCTTTGTTCTGATGTTCGCTACACACCTGTAAGGTTTCATAATTGGATTTTGCACCGTTGTCACACATGTCATTTTATTTTGCAGCGCTTCCGCCTTCAGTTATTTTCTGTTTCCACTTCACTTTCCAGTTCTGAAACCATGTATGTCATTGATTTTTGGATGGTATTCCTTTTATTACATTCATCATTTTCTCCCTTTCATGTGTTTGATCCCAGCAACTGACAAAGTGGCCCTGCTCATCGGCAACCTGTCTTACCAGAACCACCCGCAGCTTAAAGCTCCAATGGTGGATGTTTATGATCTCACTAACCTCCTGCGGCAGCTAAACTTCAAGGTGGTTTCGCTACTAGACCTCACAGAGTCAGAGATGAGAAATGCTGTAGATGAGTTTCTACTGCTGCTTCACAAAGGAGTCTATGGTACGTTTACATTTGACTTACCTCTGAGCGGTTTGGGCCATTGTTTCAGCCCAGAAGGTGACAGAAATATAAGGATCCCAAAACACAGCATGAAAGAGAAACACTACCATTTTAATCCTTCTAATCTAAGCATAAACAATATTTAGATAAAATAAGAAAATATAGATGAATGCATAGCATTTTCAAGATTATTTATAACTTAACAAATGTTATTCTAATTAAATAAACATTAAATAACAACAGTTTAAAAAAAGCTGTATTCAACCAGATCTTGTATCTCTCAGCTGCCTGACTGAAATGCCGACTTTCCTCTTTAGGTCTGCTGTACTATGCTGGTCATGGATATGAAAACTATGGAAACAGTTTCATGGTGCCAGTAGATGCTCCAAATCCGTACCGCTCAGCCAACTGTTTGTGTGTGCAGAGCATCCTTAAACTGATGCAGGAAAAGGAGACGGACCTCAATGTTTTTCTGCTGGACATGTGCAGGAAGAGGTGAGTGCTAGAGTCATTCAGAAAAAATCAAGAGAACACAGATCATCACTGTATAACACACAGCCAGTTAAACCTCCGGGGTATCCGTCTGTCCTGCTACAAAGCACAAAACATTGTGAACCCATTTCACCAGCGTTGGTTCAAATAAAAGTGATACCAGTGGCACTGAGCAGGTAACAAGAAGACATCACCCCCAAAAGGAAAGGTTGCACAAGTGGCCGTTACTGACCACTGCTATAAGTGCATTGAGGCAACAGTTTTGGTACTATATAAATAAAATTGAACTGAATTGCTCTCTCCTCGTCCCTCCTGACTGATTTTCTGTAGATTTGGTGTTTGTTAGTGGCATTGTCACTGCTCATACCATGAGATGGTATCCACAGCCCATTCAGGGTGCACAGGTAGTCCACCTTCTCTAGGATGGCACATCTGTATGTGTCATCACAAGAAGGTTTGCTGTGTCTCCCGACACAGTCTGAAGATTGTGGAGGGTGTAGCAGAAGATTCACACCGAGCACATGTGACAAAGTATCTGGAGACACCTTGGTGAACAATATGCCTGTAACATCATCCAACATGACTTGTTTGTATTGGGTCAGTATTGGTCTGGGGAGGCATATCCTTTGAAGATCACACAGACCTAAATGTGCTAGCCAGCACTGCACTGATTGCTGCTTGGTATGGGGATAAAAGACCATGTGTCAAATTAAGCCACAGACTATCCAGGAGCTCTCGATGTCCTGATCCAGGTCTGCGAGAAGATCAAACAGGGTGTAATCCGGCGTCTCATCACGAGCATGTTTAGATTTTGAGTTCAGTGCTCAAATATGTTTTCCATTGACTTACATGATTTTATTTGAAAGATTTTCAACTTCAGTACGTCGACCTTCAAGACCCAATGTCTGCTTTGAGTGTTCCTCTAATTTTCTTTGAGCACTGCATATATTCTGTTTTCTTTAAGAAAAGGCCAATTAGGAAACTATTGTCTCTCTAGCTTAAAGTTTAGAAAGTATCAAAATTTTACATATTTATTTTCAGGAATATTCACGATGACAGCACTCCAAACGTCGTCCTGAGGGTTACCGCCAACATTGTCTTTGGATATGCTACGTAAGTCCATAAATTAACTTCATTCATGGTTTTGCTTTCCCAGATATGAAGTGTTGAATTATTTGTTTGGCTGTTCAGGTGCCAAGATGCAGAGGCCTTTGAGCTGAGCTCCACCGGCTTCACTAACGGTGTGTTTGTTAAGTTTCTGAAGAAGCGTCTGCTGGATGACGAGAAGATCACTGTGGTGCTGGACAGAGTCGCCGAGGGTAAGAAACAACACAAAAATACAGCATATGCTAACATCAGAGACAATGTAGGAAGCACTTAGTTAAAAGATGATCAGCAGAGCATTTTGAATCCTTTGGCAAAATTAAAATTAAATTGCATTTCAGTTACTGTGTTTCCTGCAGGATGTGTTTCAGCGGTCAGTTTGATGAAAAGAATAAAACAATTTAATTAAATGTATTCTGCTTTCCATTATTCTTCCATGCTTGTTGGCTAATGGAGTTTCCTTCAAAGACCCACAAGTTTATGATCCATTAGCTTTTGTTAAATTAAAAATTCAATGCCTCTCAACTCCCAATGCAATGTTTTTAATCTGAGTGCGTTTCCGGTCATGTAAGGATGTTTTGGCTTTTTGTGTTATAATAAGTGCAGACTGTCTGATTTATGTTTTGTGCACAGATATGGGCCAGTTTGATGCTACAAAGGGGAAGCAGGCTCTGGAGATCCGCAGCAGTCTGTCGGAGAGGAGAGCGCTGACGGATCCTATTCTGCCCGGAGACAGCGCTGATCTCGCTCATGCCCACAGCCGACAGTGGGCAAAAGCTCACGGTGAGTTTAGTACTAGAGATTTAAAGCATTTTTTTATATGTTATCTCTGCTTGGAAAAACCCTGTTTGCCTATGGCAGCTCAGAACTGGAGGCTCAGTCAGATTTTTACAAATGGTGAAAAAGTGCTCAGCTTATACTGGTAGAAACTTGGTGAAGGGGCAACAATCTGTAGAGTGAGAGACGCACCCTGTAACAGCCACGGTGCCTCTTCTAGTATTTGCCCCTACAATGGAGAAGCCATTCGCTCTTACTGTTGTAAATCTTGCTTTCACGGTGTCTGAGGGGGACCCAGTTCCTCTAAATATTGGTCCCAACCTGTTAGGTTTCTCACTTTAAATGCTGCTTTTTCTTTCGTGCCTGTTTTATTTGTGGCATTTGAGAGAGAAGCAGTGAAAGCATTCAGTATTTTACAAACTAAGACATGTTTGGTGAATGAGTGATATATATTTGACATATTGTTGTGTTAGTCATTATTTAGTTGTACTAAAAGGAGTGTAATGCATATTTAGAATTTTTCTTTCAATTCTTTTAGTCACAAGGGCAATGTAAAAACAAAAAACTATTCACACACACATGATTAATAATAATAAAGCTGTTATTATTAATCTTTGGGACATGGGAGTCAAAGTTTTTCAGTTTTCATTTTAAGTAAATGGTTACAGGTGGACTGTCGGTCAAATGTATGCAAACTTAAATGTATGTGAGTCTAAATTCGTTTCTGTATTTTACTGCAGAACTTCCTGAGAGTATGTGTCTTAACTTTGACTGCGGCGCTCAGATTAAGTTGGGCTTCGCTGCGGAGTTCTCCAATGTGCTCGTGATTTACACTCACATCGTTAAGAAACCTACAGACATGTCCTTCTGTCAAGCACACGTCACTGACTTCTCACAGGTATGCTCTCATGAATCTGAAAGCAGAACATACATTTGTATCTGTCTATCACTAAGCAGTGAAGGAAAAGTTACACCATAAGTGTCTTTAAATATGCAACTTTTTCTGTTTGTGAAAACTCCCTTAGGACCTTGATGTGGATCCTAAATTGATGAATAGAGAAACTCCAGAGGAGACAGGGATCTACCTCCTGTCCAGCAGTCTGCCGCAGCACTGTCTCTACACCAGACTCAGCTCACTGCAGAAGCTTAGGGTAAGAATTATAAATATTTACAGTATATCGTTTAGTGTGCTAGATTTCGGAGCTGGACCTAACTGGAGGAAATATAGAGTGCTGGATCCAGCTAACATCATGGTTAATGTGAGGTCTGAGACTGGTGAGCTGATCGGAGCGTAGTGGGATGTGTTTCATGGAGTTTTAACTACACTCGCACTTCCCAGGACACAGTGTGAATGTAACTGGCTTTTTTCTGGTTGATGGAGAAGTTGATCTGAGGAGTAGGAATAGATGTGGAGATATTACACAAAGGGTGGAGAAATCCCAAATGTGTGTCATTCATGTTACTTGCTGAGGGAATTATATCCTTTCAATCCTGTTGCTGTTTGAATTTAGTTTGAATGAGTACACATTTGTTATTCTTTCCATCAGAGGTCATCCAAATGAATAACTGTGATGAATGTTTATGGAAAATTAATGATTACTCCTGACCACCTTCTGCACCACTTAATGGATAGGCAGAGAAGCTTTGTATAACATCTGTAACATCTGCTCCGCTGCTACATCGACATCTGCGGATAATCTTTACTCTTCAGCTATAAAAGGTGATGGTTAATGGTATATTTTCAGGGTCACAACATGTTGATGTCAGAGATCAACGAATGTGAAAATCAAATTCGTTGAAAATCAAATAGGATTTTCACATTTTCACATGTGGCTCTTCTAGGAGGCTGTGAGGCATTATTAAATGGTAAATGGTAAATGGCCTGTATTTGTATAGCGCTTTACTAGTCCCTAAGGATGTAGCCACAGCCACCCTGGGGCGCATTGACAGAGGCGAGGCTGCCGGACACTGGCAAACTCCCAACTCTTGAGCCACGATCGCCCACGAGATTATGATTTATTAAGATCTTCTCCTCTTGCTAATCCTCGCTAATCTCTGATCTAATAGATATAGTGATGTTTGCGTGTGTAAAGGAAAAGTCATTAAACTTTTCCTCTTGTATAGATAAACTATTGAATAGTTGACACATAGAAAACTTATAGGATCACTGGAAGTAGGAGGATTTACCTGGTCACCATAAAGTTTATTCACAGTTGTTAAGATGATTTATAATTCAGAAATTATTTGATGTGGTTTCATTTTGTGCTACAACAGCTTTGAGTGTTGATTAATACAACTTTTTGTGTGCTAACACCTCATGCAACAGGAAGAGCTGGTCTTCACCGTGTGCCTTCAGGGAACCTTCACTGCTATGGACGACGATCATCCGATCCACTGGACAAAAAGCGTCAACATTGGAAAGCCGCTGATAGCCCGACTGGATCTCCACCGGGCCATGCGGCGAAACAGCTGCCTGCAGACCTGCCTGATGCCCCACAGTCCATCCCACAGCCCCTGTCACAGCCCTGGACCCGAACACCGCCACCACCTCTATCACGGGTCACACCAGGCCCAGGACTACAACCGCCTCTCCCCGCAGCATCGCTATTTGGACATCGGTGAGCATCTGCAGGGCGCAGTTGGAGGCTGCGGGGATATCTACTATGAAAATCTCAGCCAGTGTCGCTATGACCCACCGTACACCTCCGGTGGGCTTTCGAGCTCACCAGGCAGGCTCAGCATTCCCATAGAGACCACAGACGACATCAACGAGCTGCAGACTGTGTTCATCAACAGTCTGCAGCTACAGCCACAGTGAGACAGAAGAGAAGCTTTAAATGTCTGTAGTTCTGAATCTATATAACTGCTGCTCTTGTTGTTACATATTTCAAATGTATATTTTATACATCGGTTGTTTCAGAAAATGTTATGCTGACCTTTGTAAATCTGTTTTGAGAACTGAAAACATGTATTTGAGTAAACTGACTAATAGGTCCTCATGTAACAGTATTTCAGAGACTTAAAAATAGAGCTGAAACTATTTTTCTTAGCCAGATGCATTTAAACTACAAACTAGGTGGGCATTAAAATAAAAATGGTACATGGTATGCATTTTATCAAATAAACCTGAGAAAAAGAGGTGGTTTACATCCATGTTTGTATTCCTGTATTTATAATTATTACTTATACATTTGTGACTTGGCAGCTTTTTTATTATTATATATGAAGGTTAAGGGTGGTGCAGTGGTTAGCACTGTTGCCTCACAGCAAAAGTCTTGGGTCTTGGGTTTGAATCCACCAGCTGGATGAGGAGTTTGTGTGTATTTTTATGTTCTCTCTGCTTTCACTGTGTTAATATATGAATGGGTTAACTGGTGATTTTGAATTGGCTGTAGGTGTGAATGTGAGTGTGAATGGCTGTCTGTCTATCTGTGTCAGCCCTGCAACAGACAGGTGTCCTGCCCAGTGTGTACCCCCTCTTTTACCCTGTGGCAGCTACGATAGACACCACGGGACAAAAATGGATGGAAATAATACAGGCTTATCTTTTTTTTCTTTAAAAAAACAAACAAAACTATTTCAGTGTTTTATGCATTTGGGCTTTAAATATTAAAAAATTTCAATGAAGTCATCAAAAAGTGCAAGAGCTTCTAGCTATTAGAAGTTGAGAAAAGAATTGTCTAACCTAACGTCCCATTCTTTTATAACATGTTATACACTTACACATCATTATCATCATCATCATCATCAAGCATGTAGACTCCTGGTGGAGCATAGGGCCACAACAACACCACACCAACGGACTCTGTACTGGACAGTTCTCTTCAGCTGGATCCACATCATTCCGGCGGTCTTTACTTCGCTCTCGACAGATATTCTCCACGTCTGTTTGGGTCTCCCCACTATCCACTTACACAATATGCATTTATATATCATTACAGCCATCAAATACCGGTACAAAAAGTATAATATTATTTTCCTCTGAATTGTAGAAATAGCATAAATTGGAAATAATCTTATAGTGGATCGGCCTTTCCTTATTTTATCTTACATATATACCATTAAAGTATATGGCCCTCATTTATAAAGTGCTTTACAAACCTGAACATTACGGCTAACCCTGGATTTTCCCGTTTGAATGCAACTAGCCAAACAGCGAAGAGCCACGTACTGCTGAAGAGACAGAGTGAAAGTGAGCAGTAAATCCTTAACATAAAACTCATTGTTGCAGTGGGAGACAGCACAGATGTGATCAACTTAAACTGAATTTTAGTTTTAGTGGCCTTATTTTCCTCTGCGTTATTGATTCTGTCACTAGTTCCGGAACCAACCAACCACACGAGACTTTAACCCCTTAGTTATTAAACCTGGCTTCAGTTTCTGAGAGTAGGGCCCAACGGTGCAGCATTTCATGTCCCCTTTAATCATGACTTCTAATTAGTATAGATCACTTTATGTAGAGTGCAACACGTGGTTACAATCAAGTAACTTATTATAATTTAAATCCATCCATCCATTCATTCACTTCCACATATCCTTTGCTGGAGTGGAGGGGTGCTGGAGCCAGCTGTCATAGGGCGAGAGGCGGGGTACACACTGGACAAGTCGCCAACAGTGCTAACCACCGGGCTGCTCCAAAATATTCATACTTTTGGAGTGGGAGATCGAGTTCGTAAGTAACGTTTACAAGGCGTGTGGCAGGTAGTCACTTGAGTATTGTTTTTAATTTGATTGTGTGTGTTACTGGGAAGTCATATAAGGCTGGTTTACTATAAAACTTGGAGCTGAAAATGAGTCTTAAAGTACCTTAAACATATATTAATGACTCATGTTTGTTAATTTCTACTACTGATCTCTAACAATACACCTGAAATAAAAACAATCAAACCAAAAAAAAAAAACAACCCCAAAAATTAGTTACCTATGTTTTTCTGTTTATTTTTATTGACCCCCCTCAGGATGGCAGCAGAACACCTCTCTGCTGTCAGCCTCTGTCTCTGAGCCCACTGCTGTCCAACTCTCTGCCTTACATTATGAGCCCAGCTTACACCCTTCTACAGCAGAGGACTTTTTTTAGCCTCTGTCTTTTCAATGAACCATGAAACTTTCCAAAAGTGTTCCACTCCAGTGCCTTTCCTGGGATTTCTGTCACTGTTCACATTATCACCCCCAAGTTGGTGTTGCTGCTTTAGGCCTTGGCCTGATGCTGAGACATCACTGGCTGAGGGTTCACACAGTCTGCTGCACAGTTGATTGAAATTCGCTAATTAAAAGGCGAGCTTTCCCTATTTTTATCTTTTTCTCATTCCTTGACTGTATAATGCCCTGTGTGAAATAGCGCCCTCCTGAATCTCATGTGGTAAATCAGTGGTGAAACACGGCCTAGCACTCCAGGAAGCCTGGCCCAGGCCCAGTTTGCCTCTCTTAATGAATAAAAATGAATTGTTTGACCAATCAGATCAAGCTAAAGTCACACAATCATTTCGATTCACACCAATCAATTCATTTTATTCACAGAATAGCTACAATCAGAAAAGGAAAAAGGGAATTTTCCACCTACTAAACTAGATTTAAAGAAAGGATTTTTTTGTATGTCTGCTCTGCCTTTGCCAATTTTTAGTGTTTTTAGTATATTGTACTTAAAGAATTTGTCTTCATAATATTCTCATATATATTGTTGGAGCTGTTCACGCACAGTGAACACTGAAAGTGAACATTTCAACATGACCTGAACGCATTAGGAACAAAATTACAGCAACTGATCTGATGTCCACAACAAGGGACAGAAGATAGAAAATAAATAAATTATAGTTTTGAACAAAAAAAAAAGGTACTTCGTATTTCTTTCAACCACAATAAGTTTCTTTCAACCACTAAATATCTAACCATTTCACTTCTTTTGTCTCAATTATATAATTGGTATGTGCTATTACTGAATAAAAATGAATGAGCTTGTATCATCTATGAAGACGATGTGCAGTCTGACCAATTTCCTCTGACCAGAATGAGGAGTGCTGATGGAGCTGCATGAGATCAGATCGGATCGATGAGTTTTGATTTCTGCTGTGACATTCAGACAGTAGATGGATGGATGGATGGATGGATGGATCAGAATCAGAATCAGAATCAGAATTGTGTTTATTGGCCAAGTATATGTGCAGACACATACAAGGAATTTGATTCTGGTAGATGGAGGCTCTCAAGCACAGCAATGTAAATCACACGCACACATAAACACACACACACACACACACACACACACACACACACACACACACACACACACACACACACACACACACACACACACACACACACACACGTGTCTATATATACATTACACATACATACACAAAGCTGTGTAAACCAACTATAAATAACCAATCTAAACTTATATACATAGAATACAGAAATGAAGTGGAATGAATACTACAGAATGGATGGATGGATGGATGGATGATGCTATCATGTCAATATGGACCACAAATATTTCCAGCACCTTGTTGAAAGAATGCCTCAAAAAAAGCAGTGCTACAGGCAAACACAGTCCAACCCGGCACTTGCAAAGTATACCTAAAGAAGTGGCCAGTGAGTGCGTATCAGTTCCTCAACTCCATAATAACACTCGTGCTAGGTGATAGTCCTGATTACTCATTTGCACTTCATGTGACTATGTGTGGCATAAGGAATTAGTACCACACTGTGACAGAAACAACTAAACCACAGTCTAACAATGCAGCCCCATTTCATTTTTACAATGTATTGGCTGACCTAGTCAAGACTGTTAGTTAAAGAAACTATCTTTTAAGCCAAACCGGAAATAAAAAGGCAACTGAATAATAATAATGTTAAGGCTGAAACAGATTTAAGAATTAAACATTAAAAAAATGCAGAACAAATTGAGATTGATACCAAAACAATGTGAGCATTTCTACTGTGGTGAGGAGAAGAATTAGACTATGGGTAACTTTAGAGGTAAACACCACGCTGTGAGAACTAGAGTGAGGCTACTTTTAGTGTTTCACTTGGTATAACTGTGAACAATTGAATAGCATTAAATTTATACTCATATTAAGGTGGAACTGTATGAGTCATTTGCAGTAACAGAATTGGTACTTTGTTAGTTGCCCCTCTTTGATATTTCATGAGGGGATTCAGCTCATGTGACCTTCTCAAATAACACAACAGGACACCTTGCACGTAGCTGCACAGTAGCAGCCTAGCCAGGCTGGGACAGATTTAACATTTTTATCAAAGTATACACGCAAATACAGATACACATTATTTTAACATTTTCTGTTAATATGCAGTCCTGAAGGGCACCACAAACTGCAGCACAACATCCAGACACGAACCCCATCTGAGTGAATAATGGATGGAGGCAGCCACCCACAGGCTGCAGAGTGATATCATGGCTGCGTCACTTGTGCAGATGAGGGAGAAGGGGTGGGGTGGTTATACCATGCAGTCTGTAGAGACAGTGAGGAAACTGCTCACAGAGAGGACAGAGGGACGATAACCATGTCAGCCTCCTGGAAGCAGCCGCTTTTTCAGATCTGCCTGCTTTGCGTCTGCTGCAGACACATCAATACAAGTAAATTAATTTTGGGTTTCATTTTTGCTGTGTTTTGTGGTTGTGTTCAAGCTCTGTTCAGCCTTTTCTCTGTTCCACCAAATGGTCCCGTAACCTTGTAAGGGCCAGAACGAAATGTCATAAGATTTTCACATAATTGTGTGCAACATAATTTGGTTTGAAGCATACTGGTAGTGATTGTTTAAGATTTTTCACCTTATACATGTGTCTCAAACTGTTTCCCTCAAGACAAATATTTGTAATCATCATAGGATAAAATGTAAAAGGAAAAATCATAACAGTGGGTTACTTAATTATCGTGCTTGCAAAGGATTTTTATATTGATATGATTTTAATTGTTGCCTCATTATGCTTCATTCTGCGATTGTGCATGTGTGTTAGTTTAAGAACTATATAACAGACAAAAAGATAAAACCTTAAAGTTACTGAGTGCTTATTTCATTTTTTTGTCCGAATACATTTTAATCCCAATCTTAAGATATTTATGTATTTATTTAAGAAAACATCTCTTTGAAAAGATGATGAAGGAAACAACCATGTTGCTGTTATGTAGAGGACACTTTTCATAGACAGTTACGAGCTGTTTCACACGGCAGCAAAGTAGCAACACTGATATCTGCCTTAAAATCACCTTAAAATATTGGTATTTTTGTTTTAGTGGCAAATATAGAGAAAAGGCGGTTTTAAGCACAATTGTGTTTATCTCCTATGAGCATGCCTTTACATCTGACTTTTTTAAACCTATTAAACTATTGGACAGAAATAAACTAGTGATTTTGTTTAATTATAACTGCTGCAAAAAAATATCTTAAATACAAAAAGAAACTTCACCATTACTAATATTTGTTACCAAAAAATAATTGTCTAGTTTTTACTATAAATACTGTGGTACCTTTTGAATTATTTTACACACAGTAAAAGACTCTGCGTATATTTATACATTTACTTCTTTTCCTGTCAGACACGTTGGGCTCAACCAAAGCGCCACAGGTTCCCACCACTGCTCTTAAAACAACTGTAAAAAGTGTTGTTCTTAAAGGTAATTTCTGCATGTTGTGTTTCCTTATTACTGCTCATGTAAATATGGCTAAAGAACACATGTTGATAAGTTATTTAATTTGTAAAATAGTGTGCTATGACAAAGATGTAAGGATTTCCATGTTGTTGTGACCACGTGGAGCTGGATTTAAATTAGAGCCTGATTTCGCCTTGAGTGTATGTGTATATGTGTGTGTGTGTGTGTGTGTGTGTGTGTGTGTGTGTCCCCACAGGGTTGAAGCCATTTTTCACACTCAAAATGTGGCTTTAGTGTCAGGGTTACAATTAGGTTATGGTTAGGTTTAGGGTAAGGGTCAATGGGATGTCCCCATGAAGATACAAACCAGACGCGTGTGTGTGTGTGTGTGTGTGTGTGTGTGTGTGTGTGTGTGTGTGTGTGTGTGTGTGTGTGTGTGTGTTTCTAACTGTTCCACAAAACTCCACACAGGTGAAAATCACACAGAGGAAATCCAGCTGCATGAGCCTGTAAATCTAACGCTAGCCTGTACGTGGACTGGGAATCAGAAGAAACGACCAAACATTAGTGTTTATTGGACAAAAGATGGGAAGACGATTCAGGACAGTGAGCGCTCTGTGCAGCTGGAGAATGAGCAGTATACTCTCAAACAAGAGTAAGTACTTCATGTGCATATTTTATCTGACAGCTTTAGAAAATCCACTTTGCAGTTCCCCTCCGAGTGGCTCAAAAACTGTTACAACGTTTTATCAAAAGACCTGAATATATAAAAGGTTTTAAATAGAACTGCAGTGTCAGCTCATGCCTGTCCATGTCAGCTGTAACTATCTTTACATGAAAGTAGGGCAACAGTTTAGTTAAAATAATCAGACAGTTGGAGGACAGGAGCATTTGATTTATTATGTTAATATCTAAAACCCCTCTTTGACTTCTGCTTTACAGTTTCCATATTGTCAGTGAACAAGACCTTGGAAGTTACTCCTGTGTTTTTGGGACTGAAGCACAAATAGATTTTATTTTGGCAGGTAAGGAAATAAACAATGAATCTCTGCAAGACATTTCACAGCTTCATTTGTTTTGCTATCAGCTCCTCAAGTCCCTGCTCAAGCTATTTATAGTGAATATTAATATATAACACTCGACTGAGGCTGTGCAGTGCTGCTATGTCTTCATAAGCATCATCATCTCGGTCGTTTTCCTCCAGCTCCACAGATCAGTGAGGTGCGAGACAAGCCGATAGTCAGCTATCTGGGGGACTTTGTGGTGATTTATTGTAAAATGGAGGAAACCAAACCAGAGCCCAGAACCTGGACCTGGTATAAAGTCAATGGGACAGAAAAGGTAAGCTGCTCAGAGCCGGTACAGTTGTGTCACTGATCATTTTTAATTGACATTCCTTCAAGTAGGATCTCTTATGTTCATCTCCCATGTTTTTATTCTCAAGAATATTCTTCAAGAGCAGCTTTGCATGTTACACATCTTGAATTATCCTTATTTATCTTAATTATCTTATACCAAACAAAGTGTCTATTTTTAACAGCTCCTCATATTTTGTGAAAGTCAAAGTAGACCTTTTCATTACTGTTCATAGGTGGATGGTTTATCCTTTTATCCATATTCCTCATGTTTGGTCTTTTTCTGCATAAGATCCTATAAATGAACATGAGCAGGCATTGAAGCACAGTGGTGGGAAACATTAGAGCTTGTACTTATGATAAATTACCTGTATTTATGACACAATACATGCGTTTCCAGAATGTGCTGTGGCAGTGGGGGAAATATGTGCAAGTGTGCATACTTTTTAAAGCTTGTCATGCTTTATATTATGCATGCTAAATACACATTTTCAGTATCTAGTAGTTATAGCTGTTTGTAATGGGATAACAAGTTCAGTATTACTGATATTTTAATTGTGCCTGTAATGTGATGCAGTATTAGTTTAAGATAATAGATGCAATGGATAACATCCCAATGGACTGGGGTCTTCTTTTAACTTGATTTATTTATCTGATTTTTTGTTGTGTGGGTCATTTTATTTTTTTAAGTGGAAAAAATAAAAAGCAAAAACCTACAACGCTCCTGTTGGGAGGCAGGTTGGGTGTCAAATGGGATCATAGCACAGCTTCGTGAATCTTTCCTTTTAATTCTCCTTCTTTTCCCTCATTTGGCTTCAAAGACATTTAAATTTGTTGTTGTTACTGTGTCGTTCAGCAAAATCCAGACGGTGTCATGTTAATGTATGTTGATATATATGGGAACAGATCCTCGTTGTTGAAAAGCCTCAGCGCTATGAAATCCACAATGAAGGGTGGAAGACGAAACTGAAGATCAGCAACCTGACAGATGAAGACTCTGGCTCCTATTACTGTGGGGCGGTGTACCGCATCGGCACCTCAATGAGCCATGTGGAGCTCAAGGTCAGTAAACCTTGTGGAGCTGTCAGTAAACAAAAGGAACTCTGTACCTGTACAGCCCCTGAGCAGTTTGTAATTCAGACCCAGGATTCATTATTAGTTTGATAATAAATAAATAATTTGTCTCTCTTTGCATCCCATTTTTTTTAAAACTCACTGGTTACTGCTTTTGTAAAATAAAAAAATTATGTTATTAATCATGGCCTGTCATGATTGGTCTGGTGAACCACTGAGAGCCCAACTCCACAAGCTTCAAACTACAAAAACTACTCAAACATATAAAGCTTTTAAAACTACTTGGCAGAATAGATACCAAGTGTGGTCTACTAATCCCATAAGATAAAACATCTGTACTTCTTTCCTGTGGATGTGACTGAAAAAAGTAGGAGTAGTGATATATAATATTTCCTCTTTCTGTACTGAAGATTATCAGCTTCATTGAGCCCCTGAAACCCTTCTTAACCATCCTGGCTGAAGTTATGGTGCTGGTCACTGCCATTCTGCTCTACGAGAAAATTCATTCCAGGAAGAACAACACAGAAGAGGGTAGATAAACATCATCCAGCTCTTATTTGTATCACTATCATATACTTTTTGCAACATTTTATGACAAAGCTTATTTTTAACTTGTATTTATCGGTCTCATTCTCAGAAAATCTGACGAACGGCGACCAAAAGAACGAGCTGTGAGTACAATGACGCAGTATTTCTTTTAAGATACTTGCAGATTTCATAATCCAAGAATGACTTCTTTTTTTCCTGTCAGGCCTCAAGGAGAAGCTAAGGAGCTGGAGGGTAATACGTCCATGAGGCAGCGCAAAGTTTAAAGACTGCAGCCAGCTTTAAAACTCATTTTTAAAAGTGAACGCTAGCAACATTTATACGGTTATTGTGGCATCTGTTATAACTGCATTACTTTGTTTCAACACTCAGAGTGCAACAGCTTCCAGCTAATCAACACTCGAGTTTGCAACACAAGTGGCCTCTTTCCTTACACATATAAGTTTCCTGTTGACTTCCTGTGCAGAAACCCAGACATGCTTTACTTGACACATCACGTCATCTTTGTCCCCTCCCCTTTCTCATAACAGAAGTGACTTTCTCTTCTTGTTGGCAACACCGTAAACTTCAAATGACTTTTACCCGTTTTTCTTCTCTGTGGTTCGTAGCAGTGCCTTACACTCTTTGACTAACCTTTCACTGTGCTTCCAATGACTTTTGTCCTTGCAGTAATCTATCTACAGTACTTGAATAACATGTAAATCAAAATATATCTTCACATATTCATCATATTTGTGCATCTGTTTTGCGTTTACGTGTAGGAGAATAGTCACAGAGTCATAGTTTCTTCCTCAAAATAACTGCACCGTATGCAAACAAGCCGATTAAAAACCACACAAACCACCGTTTCAGTGTTGGATTCATTTTAAACTTATTTCCGAGCACTAAAGAAACAATTCAAAAATGTGTCTGTTAACACGTCAGCAGAGCAGTCAACAGAAAAATAAATCAGTGAAGTTTAGGATGGATTAAGCATCAATAACAAGAGTCAGTTTTGAAAGTCTGCCATTTATTATTTTTTCTATAAATACAGTGGATGTTTTTTTGTCCTGAATAACCTTTGCACTTCCTCTTCCCCACGGAGAAAAGCTAAGCTGTCCCACAACACACAATAAGCTAAGCTATACCACAACACACAATCATGTAGACCGTTGTAGCTGTGACCACAGCGAGAGGCGACACACCCTCAGCTGCGACTGTCAGAAACAAATCTGTATCACTGCATTTAGAAAGTAAACTAGAGCGGCTCGTTCCTCAGCCTGTGTGAGACATGCTAAGTTTGGCTGGAGTTAATGAATTTACTTAAACGTGTTGAAGCTACTATATTTCTGAACTCTTGTTGTGTGCCGCCAACACATCTGTCGCAGAAGCAGCCCAGGCTGAGATGACGGGAGTCAGAAATATGTATTCACACAACAGATTCGCCCAAGACGCTACAGATATTTGTTAAATTATTGCTTCTTTCTATGCTTCCCTTAACTCTCAGTGTATAATACCCAACACACACGCAAATTTCCATTGTGATCTTTCAGGCCTCTGTAATAATCAGGGATGTGTACACAGTATTTTTTCAGTATTTACTTTCACAGGAATACAGATTCTTCTTTTTTCAACATTACATTTCATACAAACTGGCAAACTTCACTCCCATCTTGCTCTTTAGAGAACAAAAAACTTAAGTGAAATCTGCCTAAAGATTTCCACCCCTTCCCTTACAATCCAACTACGGCTGATTCATGAAGAATTGAACCAGAAGCTTGACGACGCCGTCGTTCAGTCCCACCACCTCTCCGTCCTGCACGGTCTCGTACAGTCGCAGGCTCTCTGTGCCCCACAGGAGGTTTTTCCTGGGGTTGTTGGCGTCAGTCTCCACAGAGAGAGCAACTGTGTTCAGCTGGTAGCAGAAGAAGGAGAAGAAGTGGCCGTCTGTGATCACGGCCTGGGAGACGAAGGGTCTGGTGACATCCTCGTAGTTCCAGAAACCTACAGCGGGGAGAGGGAAGCATCAACACGAGCTACGCCTTCTCTCAGATTTAAAGCCAAATGTAGACACTGCAGTAATCCCATATTCCTGTATCAGCGTTATTCTTGCAGCATCATGAGTAATGCCACTGACCAGTCGCATTGTTAGCTCTGCAGCTCTGGAGGAAACAGACTAAACATAGTGGATATGTCATAGATTTGTCCTGTAACACTGCGTGTCCACAGGTGGAACAAGACACCCCTTAATATTACATTTGTTAAACACTTAGTTATTGTTTTTGAAAATTTATTTCAACCTAAAGCATGATCAGACTTTTGGTCAGAAAGCTTTGCTGCAAAAAGGCAAACTTCTCCCCCCAAAAGTCACAAAGCTATGACATCACAGAGCGTGATTGGTCGGCTGCAATGACGATTCTGGACCAATATTATTATTATGATAGTCGACACATACCCAGAGATTTCAGAGACACTATAGCTCTGCCAGGCTAATAGAAAGCAAAACAACGCTCACTGCCACTTCATTAGGTACACTTGGCTACTAGGTGGATGATCCCCTTTTGCCTTACGTCTTCATGGCATAGATTCATCGAAGTTCTGGAAACATTTCTCAGATTGGTCAATAGTGACACAACCGCACAACTGTTACTGCAAATTTGTCAGCTGCACATCCATGATGTAAATCTTCCGTTCCAACACATCCAAATGGTGCTCTATTGAATTGATATCTGGTGAATGTGGAGGCCATTTGAGTATAGAGAACTCATTTTCATGTTCAAGAAACCAGTTTGAGATGATTTGAGCTTCGTGATGGGAAGCAGCCATCAGAAGATGGGTACACTGTGGTCATAACGGGATGGACACGTTCAGCAATACTCAGGCAGGCTGTGATGTTTAAAGGACGCTCAAATAGTACCAAAAGAAGCAAAGTGTGCCATTAAAATATCCCCCACATCATTAAACTACCACCACTACCAGGCTCAACCGTTAATGCAGAGTGGGATGGATCCATGCTTTTATGTTGTTTATGTTGTACTCTACCACCGGAATGTCACAGCAGAGTTCAAGACTGATGGATTCTGAGTTACTGTTGCAACTGAAACAGTCTGACCAATCTCCTCCTGCCTCAGCCAGCTGCTCACTGGAATTTTCTTTGTAGATCATCAGTTTCTGAAATACTAAGACCAGGCTGAAGGAAATAGTTACGCCAGAATCCTTAGTATTAAGAAATGCTAAAGACTTTGGGTTGACTTAAGAATTTCAGAAGTTTCCGGTGTATGAGGAACAACGAACGACACCATGCCACATTCAAAGTCACTTAAACCACCTTTCTTCCCCATTTTGATGCTTGGTTTGAACTTTAGCAGCTCTTGACCGCATCTTCATGCCTAAATGCACTGAAATGCTGCCAATAGATGCTGATAGATATTATTATGTGGCTGGTGAGTGTGTGACCTTTTTAGAAAATGTTTAGAAACCAACTTGAACACAAAGAAAAAGCTTTTCATAATGACATTTGCTCTGTTAACTTTCTGACACGTCTTTAAATCTCTACAGCGAACAAAGTAAATCAACTACATGAAGACATAAATATGTATTGTAATGTTTTATAAACACAGCATCTCAGTTCTGTTGCACCTTTGCTGTGTTAGGAACTCACCTTGGTACATGGCCTGAGCTCCTGTCCAGGCGAAGAGGCTGGCGAGCGCGTTGGCTCTGAGGAAAACCTCCACTTGGTCAGCCTGCTGCTGCCGAGCCATCCGGTCTCTGTGGTATCGGTCGGGCACCAGGTGGAACTGAGTGTGACCGTAGCACGCTGGGTCTGGTAGCTTTGCACCTTTAAATGAAACAGAGAGGCTTGTTATAAACAGAAAGTAGAGGGGATTCATAAAGAAAAAAAATGAGCCAAGGAAACACTCTGTGATAATGAAAACTTCAAATATAAAACCACCTGCAGCTACATTATTATCATACTTTGCTATAGAAGCAGAAAGATTAAAAACAAGCAAGGTTGGGTTAAAATAATTGTTCTCAAAAAACACACTATACCTTTTACTAAATACCAGTTAGTTCCACATTGGCGCCCCCTGCTGACAATTACGATAAGTAAATAATGAGAAAAATCAACCTGATGACCTGTTAGTGAGACCAGAATTACAATTTGGGAACGAATCAGTTTGCTGCATTAGCCTTTGGGACAGTGGCCAGTTTTTGGGGCTCTGGGTTTAGGCAGTATATATATTTTCTACCTCCTTTGCTCCCTACACAGACTGTTTTACTGAGCTTGCAACTAAAATCTGTTAAAACATGACTGATCGATAGAATCAGATATATTACAATAAAGGGAGACGGGACATTCAAAGAATCCCAAAATAAGATCTACGGGAAATCTCCGTGGCAGCAAAGGTGGTGGCAGGAGTGATAAAAAAAACTATAGGAAAAAAAAAGAAAAACAGCTTTTCAAAGTCTGATTTTAGGGCAAAGTCAGCAAACTTAAAGTAGTTTTGATTAGATTTGAAACACAGTGTCCACAGGGCTTTTTGCTAAAACATAGTGGTGCTGTGGCTGTGTGTCATCAGATTAGCAGGATTAAAAAAATGTGATCATGTTTACTAACCAGGAAAATGTACTCACTAGACTGAAAAACATGTCTAGAACCACCTAGCACAGCCTGCATGACCCACATCATTGTTTCACCTGTGAAGATGTTGTTGTCGTACTGCCTTCTGAACAGCGGCATCACATTGGGACGAAGCGTGATCTCTGGAACTTCAGCTGCATGGGAGGCTTCCAGCGGCATGAACTAAAAGTAAATAAGATTTGAAAAAGTAATTTGATCAAATTATCTTGCAAGCCCAACTTGCAAGATAGGCCGTCTAGAGCCCATGGGCCCATTCAGTCTCCCCCAAACTCCCCCTTGTGGTAATAATGTTGAATATATACACAAATAGCTGCAGAACTCTGAGTGAAGTCCATTGAGTATTTGACAAGATCAGAAAATTGCTATATAACTGCAGAAAAAGCAATGCTTTAAATGTGTGAATCTGGATTAAAACCTTTTAACACTGCGATGAGACACATTATAATAAAGTAGAATTAAATATATAATGACAACATCAATGAAAAACATTTTAAGTGGTTTGTGTGCTTTTTTCCCCCCACTATGCAAGGCCTACAAAAACCTTTACTGTGCATCTATTGCTATTACATGATCCCTGTGGTCTGAAAAGGACGCCTACCTGAGGCAACTGTTGGGTTACTCTGATCTGACTGTGTGGGTGGTCGTCGATCTGGAACCTGGTTGGCTCGAGCCGGCGTCTCCGATGTCCCTTTGGGATAATTCTCTGACCCCTCCTCCAGTAAAAGTTCACCTGGGGACTGAGATCTAAGAAAACAAATATAGATCAACATTAGAGGACTAGGATTGTTAAGTAGAAAAACATGGCACTCATACTTCATGCTATCTGGAACTCTTTGTCTTTTTGTTTTGAGCAATAAAACTTGTTAATATCCGTATTATTTTGGCAATAGTTAAAAGATTATTATAGTAAAAGCTGGACTTTTGTGATATGATAAGTTTCCGATTTTAATGGGCCACTCTAGTCGAGTTTTGTTTTTGCCCGAAACAGCAAATCTACTTGTTGTTCACTATGAATGCCTTTATTTTCCTGAAGGTATCCACACCACTAACTACAGCGTCTTTAGTTCCACTTCATCATACACACCCAGACTGGACAGCTGCAGCAGTGGGTTGTATTTAGCCAAACTGTAGGTGAGTCCAGACACTAGGCTCCTCAGAAAAGGTCCGACCACCTGCTCTTGGTGTCTGTACATGAAAGGCTTGCGTTTCCTAAATTGCCAGTGCTCTTGCAGGATCACACGGGTCACCAAGGAGCGTATGTCCGCGAACGCATCATCGTCGATTCCCGGAACCGCGGCTGTGGTCTTCTCCAAGCCCGGGGTGAATTTCTCGGGCAGGCCCGGGATGTACGCGGTTTTAGTGAAGTGCTGGTACCATCTGTCTGCGTTCCGTGCGAAAGTTTGAGGGTAAACTACAAATTTCTCCCGCTGGATGCGAGTGATGAGGGACAGCTTGTCCTCCACGGAGGAGGTGCATATCTTCTTCACCCGTTCCTCAATCTGTCGCCGCCGCGCAGATTTACTTTTAGCCGTTAGAGAGGGGACTATTGGAGGGTACGCTGGCTCCTTGACCGAAACCTCAGTGTGGACAAGCTTTTGGCTTCTGAAAGGAAACAAGTTTCTGGGGAACAGCAAGGGTAGCCGTGTGCGGGCCGCCATGTTTGCCTAACTTCTTCTTCACTTTTCGTTGACACACAAACTAACAGTCTTTCAGAGCAGCGCCCCCTTGCGGAAAAAAGAGCCAGACTGAATGCTAACGCCTACATAAAGTAATATAAGTCAAAACTTAGACCGGTATTAAAGAACATTACATTTTATTTTATTTACTTGTGGCAGTGGTCTTGTAATTTAATAAAATGGTCGTGTAATTTAATAAAGCTTAGCTTGTATTAGCATTATGTTTAGCGTCTGAGAACGTTGAGGGTCTTGAATGAAGCCCTGTCGCGTAAGCGATGGTGCATTTATGTTGACTCAGAAATTTCGGAATTTGTAGTTGAACGGGCTAAAAACGTGGGTACAAATCTAAAACGTTCGCTAAACTTTGAAACCAAAATCATTCAAAACTATAGCGAAAACGTCATACTCTTGTTACACTGTATATTTTCTATGTAGCTTATTGTAAACGGTGGCAGACGCTAGTAGAGATTTGATGCAACAAGAGCAATCCAAACGGTAGGAGAGTACCCGAAGGCTACATCAAAGTTGGACTTTTAGGACGGTGCAACGGCTCTGGTTAGGTGCAGTGTTTTTGTCAATAAACAGGCTGTTCGGCCTTTAAAAATATATAGACACAAAATTATTTGCACCAAAACTGTAAAAGCCAGCTATGTACTGTCGTCAGATTTTGCGGACACCATTGTTCGGGACGAGAGCGGCTAAGCTCAGCCGTTTTCCCCTTGTTTGTCGAAGCGAGGTATCTGCTATCAAAATAAACCGTCCTGTTGTCATTCTTGTCAACATATTCATTTCGTTAGCTGCTGCAGAGCATGTTGACAATACCTGTCCTACTGGTGGTGGCTGTGGTGAACCTGCAGTGCCCCACCACCACCAAGAGGTTTGGTTTCATTGCGACACGTACTTAAAGCAGCTTTTTGATTTTCCCATGTGTGATGCATGCCTGTCGTTCACCCCCAGAGACCCCTGTGCACCAAAAGTGACGAGGTGAGGCTGGCAGAGGAAGCCAGCAAGAAGTACGGCTCCCCAGCTCCAACCATCTTCTCCAAAGTGATCGACAAAAGCATCCCTGCAGATATCATTTATGAGGATGAAAAGGTAAGCACAGTCTGAGCTCATAAATAAACATTTTGTGGTTACATTTCTGCAGTTCAGTCCTTCATATATAAGATTTTTTTTCTGTGTTTATCAGTGTTTGGCATTCAGGGATATCAGTCCACAGGCGCCTGTTCACTTCCTGGTTATTCCAAGGATTCCTATTCCCAGAATAAGTGAGGCCAAAGATGATGATGCTGAGGTAAACTGGTGTTTTCTTGTCTAGACTCTCAGATCATGTCACGAGCAGTGAGATTGTGCAGCACATGCTCTCTTTTTATAAGTCTATGTTTTTACTATTTGACATGTCTGTGAGATTAATTTCCAGAGCATTTAGGAACCAGCTCACCCCAAACTGTTGTCACAACACTGGAAGAAATCTATAGGTGAAGCACTAAAGGCGCTACCTTTCCCTCATTTGAAACCAGTATTACCCAGAGTGTAGCCTTAAACCAGGGTCTTGGACCAAAGAGCAGGTTAAATATGCCCAGGTGTTCTTTTGTTTTCTGGCTTTCCTGATGTAACAACCAGTATGAGTGTTTTTGCATTGAATGGGCAGTGTTGACATCAAATAACCAGCAACAAATGTAGGCTGGTCTGCAGCTTCATATTTCCCACAAGGGAAGCAACCTATAATCCTAAATAGATATCAGGTAAATAAAATAATATAGCAGGGAAGTTGTAAAGGAGTCCAGCCGTCCAGATTAAAATTCAAACACAGATTAGATAGATATACAGACAGATGTTACTGTTGTTATCTAGATTCCCTTGTTTAACAGTCTAAGAATAAAGAAGAAATTTAAAAACAGAAGGCGTATACTACTTTTACATCAGATAAAAAAATCAACAAGCACAAATATGTGTTCTGTTTTAGGATTTGATAGTAACACTTATAGAGCAATAACATTGTTGTAAAACTGGAAAAAGAAAACAAATCAACAAATAGTTTCTTGTATGAATCTGTTGTTATTATTGGTGCAAAAGACAAAGACTTCAGACGATATTTAAAAAACTTTAAAACCTCCTACTGTACGTGCACAGACGTCTGAGGAATCCTTCACGAAAGGTGACGCTATTTTCTGGAGATCTGAGTGGTCAGTAGGCGTTGATTTCATACCTGATGATTACTGATCTGGAACGTAACTTGCTCTAGTCCAGGTTAGTATCACAGCAAGTTACCATGTTAGAAGTAGTTCAGAAATCCCAGGATCAGTCCCGAAGTTAGCTGGATGAGCCTGCTGTAGGTCTCACATCCAGTTTGGTCTCCTCTGTGACCGGACACACTAAATATTAATCTTTAAGAAGTCATAACTGCTTCATTTACAGCTCACTGTCGACTGGAAATAATCTCTTCAGCTCTCCTTTTCTCCACTTTCAGCTCTTAGGACATTTATTGGTTGTTGCCAAAAATGTGGCAAAGCAAGAATCTCTGACTGAAGGGTACAGAGTGGGTAAGTTAGACCATTTTACCGTAATGATTCTCCAGACATTAATGTGGCTATACAGACTGTTTGTTTACATCCACACTGAATTCCCAGTGATCAACGACGGGAAGCACGGTGCTCAGTCCGTCTACCACCTTCACATCCACGTCCTGGGAGGAAGACAGATGAAATGGCCGCCAGGATAAGGGCTTCACATTTACTGTGGTGTCTCAGTTTAATCCAATAATAATGGCATAATACCTGTTTATACACAAAGCTGATGTCAATGTAAATATGTTGGAAAAAATGTGTGAAAAGGAAAAGTCGGAAGTTGATGTTTGATATGGCTGCAAATAAAGACACATTCTGTTATGGAACAATAAAGCTCAAGTCAGTTCTTTAATCTCTAATCAAGTCAGGATACTGTTACCATGGTAGCAGCTCACATTTAAGAGCAAAGATTCAAAACAATGAGGTCAGATATGTGCGAGTAATCCCTCTCAGAGGAAAAGTTCATGCTTCACTCTGCCCAGAAACACTCAGCTTCAGGCAGTTTATTCCTTCACCCACCTGCTCTTCAAACCTTCTCAACAGCCCATTTCAGACAGCAAATGAACTGAGGAGCTACGCCCAAGCCCAGGATAAGATTAATTATATAATTTTATACTAATGCTTTAACAGCAATGAAGTGTTTGAGGTTGCCATGCTGTGGAAAATCCTCCTCCTGCAACCCCCCACAGGATAGTGTAACCTCTGGAACGGAGCTGCAAATACATATGTGTGATATAAGCATATATTAACTAATAAACCTAGACAGTAAATACAAGTGACCTGCCCAGACTGTACTCAACACCTTTTTAACTTGTATTTGTTTTCTTTTAAAACACTTGAGTTATTTTTATTTTTGCTTTCTTATGTGTGGGCCTTTCGATTTGACACCCTGTAGGGGTTAAATGGTTTGCTACTAGAACAAACTTGCTGTATTGCTGTAAAGCACTAATAAGTAGTAAGCTTTTCGTCGTTGTTAATAAGGAAGAAACCTTTAAAACTGCAAAAAGTTTGATGTTTTAGGTATTTTTGTTTCACACTTTCCACTGAACACAAGTCAGCATTGTTCGTCCACTGGAGATGTTTCATAATAGAGAAATGTATATGGTCTATTATGTAATAACCATTACTATCTCTGTGGAGCCTTATCACAAATTGGACCCTGTTTAAAGGGAGGCAGTCTGCAGCTCATTTTTGTGTGTATTTTAGCGTCCGTCTGGTCGGTATGGCTGCTGGCACTGATGAAGCCCCTGATTAATGGTTCAAACACATGGCTTGTGCCCAGACTACCACTGTGAGTCACAGTTGGAGTGGCTATGGTGTGACTAGGTGGTATGATTCAGTGACCTTAGTTCCTGTGAGCAAGGTAACTGTGTGTCAAAAGCATAACCTTTCCCCTATATTTGCTTAGAAAACAGTGTTCCCTGCCTTTAATGGCGCAGGGAGGATAGAAGATGGTTAAAAGAGGACTCTGTTAATGATTAAATATTTCTTTTCCATTATCGTTTCTTATTGATTTCTTTTTATATCTCAGAAAAGAACTAAAGAGATTTTTTTTAAAGGAATGCATCCATTTTTATTGCTGACATCTCCTTTTTCTTGATGTGCCAATAAAGTGGGCGAAGCCTGATTTGCACAAGTTGTCCTTATGCTGAAAACTTTGTTGTTGTTGTTTTTTGCTAGGTCAAAGTATCGCCTCATAAACCCAGAGAGATCTCATCTAGTTTTATCATTTATTTCTATGACCGGCCTCATCCTTCATGTGATAATAACCACCATTACAAGTTTAACTGAGACAATAAACACTTTAATAATACCTCCACCCATCAAAGCTTTGTTATCTTATTGGATGCTTGACACTTAATCCTGCAACTGAATATAACCAGTGCCTATAGCTGTTAGAAACTCCAAACAAAGCTACAAGCAGATCTGAAACCCACTGGATTAAACTCACTTCTTTTTAGTGCAAATCAAAACTTTTTTTTAGCCAGTTCTCCTTGTACAGCTCTATCTGGTCGACACAACCTCTGCAGGAGGTGTTGAGAGGATTGTGCAAGTCTCGTGAGACCAAGGAACACGTCAATCTTATCAAAATCCCCTGTGCATTGATATTTACCCCAGGGGGCAACATCTGTGAACCTGCATTGAGCAAAGGTTGATGTAATTTTGTCTCACACCTGACTGCAGCCTTGAAGTTGATGCCACTTGGGTCTGTCAGCAGAGAAGGTAGGATATCATTTCTACAGCAGAGATTTCTGTCTTTTGAACGTGTTAAGTGAGAAAAGAATAAACTGCTATTTAGACTGCAGGATGTGCATAAAGATTTATTTTTGCTCATAGAAATTCAGACTTGTTTGTGCTGTTTTTTCTATTTTTCCTCACTGAGTATGTACACTGCAGGTTAAACACGGCTCTGGAGATGTATAATGAATGTGTTAAATCAAACATATGACTGAAACGTAGGAATTGATGTGAGCAGGCACATCCACAGAGAGTTAACATCTCTCACTGCTGCTGTTTTTAGATTTTCCAATGCATTTTCAATAGTTAAGGTGTTTTTCTGTGTAATGTGAGAACTAAGTCACCAGTGAGGTTACAATTAATTTGTTTGCATCACAGGACAGTTTATAAAGTTTTTACATAATCTGGAGCAAAGATTTTTCCTCTGCTACTTAATGTTGCCAAACTGCAGTTTTGTAAGTTTATGAACTTTGGTACAGAGAAATCTTGTCAAGGGCAATCTTGAAATTTTGAGGTTGGACTGAGATCCTGCTTATCTTGACAGATTTCAATCTTTAATACAAAGTCAGCATTTGTTAGCCATCTGGTGCAACATTGATTATCAGATTTATTGTTGTTACATCCCTGCAAAAAGACTGATTGCTTTTATTGGTGCAGTTAATTGAACTTGGAGGAAAATATCTGCAGAAAACTTTTCAATTGTTTCTGCTGTTGCTAAATATTCACATTAGAGGGCATTCATTCACTGTGTGCAGCACAGGCCAAGGAAGAGTTATTTTAAGTCTGACATGATTGTTATTCAGTATGTTAACTGGTAATGGCAGCACTTTCACGATTATCTGGGTGAAAGGTGCTGCTTGGAGGCAAAGTAAGTCTACGTGGATTTAGCAATGCTTCTTGCCGCAATACTAGTAGTTTCAACATGCACTGCTGCTGCGTGTGTGATTGGCAGCACATGTGGTCATTGGCTGTGACCTGTTGCACTGACTTTGGTGAATGTCATTCACATATAAATGAGTGGAGTGATGCTGTTTCATAATCTTAACTGCTTGGAGAGTCCTCGGTGGAGGGTTTCTGGAGGGTTTTCATGCTAATTTCATCTTCTCTGTTTCTAGCAGACATAAGCTCAAAGAAAATTAATTTATGAAGAGCAATAGCCCTGCAGTTATGGATGGTAACATTGAAAGGTATGTAAAGAGAGATGAGTCCCTGGGCAAGTCAAATAGATAATATAGGACCACTTCTTTTCAAACTATCTAAAAATTAGATTTTACGATTATCATCAGTTCTCATTCGTGTCATCTCAATGTCTGCTCCAGTATTCCTGCTCAAACTGAGTCAGATGCCACAGATATAAAGACCCACACATCTGTCATACTCAATGGGAAAGCCAAGACGGGCGACTTCAGTGCAACACAGCCTCCAAAGATCCATCCACCCAGTAACACTGAGTTACTGACCCAGCCTCCCATGTCGTCTGAGCAGAAGGGAGCTACTGAAGGATTTTCCACAGGTAAGGGTGAAATGGCGATGGTAACGGTATGAAAAAATGCCTCCAAACTAAAAGAAAATTGTCTGTCCTTGAGTGTAAAGTTTTCACATAAGAAGCTAGAGTGAAAACCCCCCACTTTTTTTCAACAAATTTTTTTCAACTATTGAGTTCCTCTTGGGACTTCCGTACACTTTTTGGCACTTAACTACTTCCACAATTTTCAGCCGATTTTCACCGTTCAAATTTTAAACTATTCTGCTATTTCTGCTAATTCCTGCTATGTCTTTTGGTATTTTCTGCTATTATACTTTTTAAAATATTAAGCTTAATTTGTCCCATTGAAATGAATGGGAAACTTCTGCAATTCTGCTAAAATTTGCTTGTTTTTGAAACTTAACTACTTCCTCATACTTTCACCTAGAAACTCCATTCAAACTTTAAAATGTTCTCAAATTATTGGGCTATTCCTGTATGATTCAGCTTTTTCAGATCTTCTACTGTTTTAATCTTATCCCTCTTTAAGTCTTCAGTTGCAAAATTGTGATTTTTCAGAAAATACATGCGTTGCTATGGTTGCTATGCAATTAACTCAGAGTGCGCACTCGTCCGTTCTGAATTTTCTCTTCATGTCTGAACAACTTCTTGCTACTCGCTCAATTTCCACTCAACTTCCACAAATTATACATCAAAACGTAGGTATTTTTGCTGGCTTTCAGAAAATGTCACTATCATTGCTGTGGGACTTATAGATTTTTTGCAAATCTCCTCAGAGTAACACAAAGTGTGAAAACTCTCCATAGAAACTCAATGGAGAGTTTGTTCAAAATCACCGCTGGATTTCTCTAATGAGAGGCATTTTCAAATTGTCATATCTCCTTAACGAAGCGAAGTTAAGACATAAGGCTTGTCCCAGTATATCTTCAGACACCCCTGACGCTCACAATTCAAGAATTATTTTCTCACCTATTACCGTTCTCAGATGAGTTAGACTTGTTTGAGGGTAGGAAATTTGTCCCTCGCTCAGATTTCTTCAGATTTCAAACTCTGGAAATGAGGCACTTTTTTCTCTTGTCATATCTTTTTGATGGATTTCCACAGAGCCCTGAAAATTTCCATGACTGTTCACCAAAGCCTGCTCTTTCTTACGGTGAAAGAATGATTTTGATGCTCCATATAGATTTAGAGTTACCAAAGGTTGTTTGAGAGCAAGTCAAGGCAGTTTTTGCTTCGCCTCTACTCAGTTACAGTGTATTACAAGTCATATATCTTTAATAATTTATATTTTATCTCTGAATTATGAAGACCTGAAGATTCCCCCATCTCTTCTGAACAAAACAATGTCTTAATGACCGTTCTAGCCTCTACGGTTAGGAAATTATGGCCATTTGTTCGAGGGGAATCCTGAATGTCAGAAATACACTGAAGAAAACTCACACCTCTCTCTGTGTCTGTGTGTGTAAGGGCTGACTACAGCAGGTGCAGCTAATTTAACTGACCTACATATACCAAGCCCAGACTCTCAACAGCTCCTGTTCCCTTTACTCTCTGTGTATGTGTGTCTGTGTATCAATATTTCTCCTATGTTAAAGTATTACTCCTCAATCATAGTATTTCTGCTAAAGCAAAGTACTTCTACTACATCTTAGTACTTCTGCTAAATCATAGTATTTCTGCTAAATCATAGTATTTTTGCAAAATCATGGTATTTGTGCAAAATCATGGTTTTGGGGCCAAATCATGATATTTCCGTTATGTTATAGTATTACTACTAAGTGGAGGAATTTCTGTTATGTTATAGTATATGTGCTGAATATAGTATATGTGCCAAATCATAGTATTTATCCCAAATCATAGTATTTATGCCAAATTACAGTATTTCTGATAAAAAGCAGAAATAGTACCTTTTAGCAGGAATTTCTGCCAAAAGATAGTATTTATGTTAAAACATAGTATTTCTGCTAAATCAGAGTATTCCTGCCAAATCATATTATTTGTACTGAAACATAGTACTTCTGCCCAATCATAGTATTTGTTCTAAATCATAGTACTTGTGCCAAATCATAGTATTTGTGCTAAAGCATCGTATTTGTATGGAGTCATAGTATTTCTTCTAAATCATAGTATTTCAATCAAATCTCAGTAGTTGTTAAAACGCAGTATTATTGCCAAATCATAGTATTTTACCCAATCATAGTATTTCTGCTAAATCATAGCATTTGTGCCAAATCATGGTATTTGTGCAAAAACATAGTATGTCTGCAAAACCATAGTATATCTCTTATGTTATAGTATTACTACTAAGGCATAGTATTTCTGCCAAATCATAGTACTACTGCAATTTCATAGTATTTGAGCGAAATCATAGTATATGTGCAAAAACATACTATGTCTGCAAAATCACAGTATATCTGTTATTTTATAGTATTACTACTAAGTCACAGTATTTTTGCCAATTCGTAGTATTTGTACTAAATCATAGTACTTGTGCCAAATCATAGTATTTGTTGCACATCATAGTATTCGAACCAAGACATAGTATTTGTCCCAAAGCATCGTATTTGTATGGAGTCATAGTATTTCTTCTAAATCATAGTATTTCAGTCAAATCTAAGTAGTTGTGCTAAAACGCAGTATTTCTGCAGAATCATAGTATTTGTACCCAATCATCGTATTTGTGCCAAATCATGGTATTTTTGCCAAATCATGGTATTTGTGCCAAATTATAGTATTTTGGCCCAATTAATAATTCTGTTATGTTATAGTATTACTACTAAGTCGTAGAATATCTGTTATGTTATAGTGTATCTGTGGAATATAGTATATGTGCCAAATCATAGTATTTATACCAAATCACAGTATTTGTGCTAAAACATAGTATTTCTGCCATATTGTGGTATTTGTGCAAGAACATTGAACTGTTATGTTATAGTATTACTACTAAGTCATAGTATTTCTGCTTTGTTATAGTATTTGTGCTAAAACGTAGTATCTCTGCCAAGTCATAGAATTACTGCAATTTCATAGTATTTTGAGGAAATCTGTTATGTTATAGTATTACTACTAAGTCATAGTATTTCTGCCAAATCATAGTATTTGTGCTAAAAAGTAGTATTTCTGCCAAATCATAGTATTACTGCTATTTCATACTATTTAAGCGAAATTACAGTGTTTCTGCAAAAACATTGCATTTCTGCTAAATCATAGTATTTCTGTAATCTTATAGTACTTGTACTCAATTATAGTATTTGTGACAAAGTTTAGTATTTGTACCACAACATAGTATTACTGGTAACAAAAATTCTGCTGATTGAACTCTTTTCAGCAGATTTTTCAGAATTTTCACCTCTTTTCAGCCCAAATTCTGCTCATTCACCTCTTCTGCAAAATTTCCAGCCTTTTCACCTCTTATCAGCACAATTCTGAGCAGCTTCTGCTCGTTTTAGCCGAATTGTCAATCTCTCCACCTCTTCTTTGTGAAAATCAGTTTGGCTCAGTGAGCTAAATAGCCACCCTTAGACCAGGAGGGCCAGGTTCGAATCTTACTCAGGGCAGCATTTTTTTCAATTTTTTCAGCTTTTTTCAACAGACATCTTCAGCGTTAAGGCATCCACACTGCATTTTCGCAGGAAATGCAAATTTTTCTAGTTATGTTTATTATCTTGTTTTAGGTTGGTTTAAATAATTATTTTCAATAAGAAGACTGAATACGTAAAAGCATTTGCAAACTGTAAAAAAGCTAATGAATAAACTTTGTCACTTTAAATGTCAAAACACAAAGGCATTTAAGGCAAGATATAACCTACTCTGTGGGGAAACAAGAAAATAAATATAATTTTAGATATTTTCAGACATAAAATGACCGCAAGCTGGAAGGAAAAAAATTTTTTTGGAAATATGAAAACAAAAAAGACAATAACACTTAAAATTAATCCCTCCTCTCATAAAGACAGATGGCTGCAAGGCTTTAAAATTTCTTAGGAATGCTGAAGCATACATGATTACTGGGTCATCAAGTGCTAAAGATCGTCTTGAACACGCCTTTTAAAACCACGTGAAACACTGTCGAGAATTTTTACTGGATGGCAGAATTCAGTATGTTGTCTGTGTGCTCATTCAGTCCTGTAGCTAAAATTACATGACTTCTTCTGGCTGAACCTGTTTGGTAGGTACGCATTTGTAATGTGGAACTTCCTGTTTCAGCTCAGATAACAGCAGAGGCTTCACTGCACACTGCACATTAAAGTAACTCACCTAGGGTAACAGCACAGAGATATCTGCAGTCCTGTGATACACCTGACTAGCTGTGTCTTTTGACTTGTGATTCATGGAGAGTATATGCAGCTGCCCTTGTTCTCGCAATACAGAAGAGCCCAAGGCAGTTCCCCTGTCGACAGCCCATTTGGCAACAAATCTAGCCCCAGCTGACCAGTTATGGAGCACCGGCAGAGAGCAGGCAGTGAGGCTGAGAATGGAGGAATCAGGGCCAGGCTCAGAGGCTCCCATCACCGTCCATCAGATGTTCCTGGAGACAGTCGAGAAGTATGGGAATCATCCAGCTTTGGTTTCCAAAAAAGATGGCCAGTGGATGACTCTAACCTGGAACCAATACTACGAGCAGTGTCGTGCAGCTGCGAAAAGTTTTCTCAAGGTTTGTTTGCTTGTTTTGCAAATTGTCCTGCATCTGTTGAACAAAAATTACACTTCAGTGAACTTCAAATATAATGCAAAGAAGCTATTTGGCAGTCGTAGATCTTTAGAATGTTATTAATTTGCCTTAAACATTATTTCATAGAGTAAAGTTGGATTTTAAGAATTGTGAAATAATGAAATAATTTAAGCATTTATTTAGCATACACTGCAGTCATTCATTTTAAGGTATGCTGTTGTCATTCATTCACAAAGTTAGTTGTAAACCAAGTTGCCAGAGTTGTCATTTTTAACCAAGAGATCAGCAGATGCTGGGGATCACTCCCAGGGACTCTCCCTTAGACCTTTCCTGCACCTATTCTTGCTCTTTGGCCTTAAAAGGTCTTTGTTGCCTCCTGCATTAACCTCAAACCCAGGCGCTTAGAGGATTTGACACTTGTGCTCCTTTAAAGCGCCAACTTAGAACTTTTAAGTCATCAAATGCTCTGAATTAGAAACAAAGTAACCAAATGATTGTTAGAATTATGATTTAAACAAACATCAACTCGGTTTTTGTTTTGTTTTTTGGTTGTTTTTAATTAGAAAGCTGTGTTTAAGTAACTGAACAATACTTTTTGAACTGAAGGCTGCATAAATCATTTAACTCCTGGCCCAGGTTTTATAAACAGCACTTCTTATCTTACTCTTCTTGATGTGAGAATAGCGTGCTGGAAACTTGGGTGTGTGAAATGCCCAGCTTGTGTTACGTTTTATGTTTCACAGCCATATCTGTGTCCCGTGTGAGTGGAGTGGCTAATGAAACAAGACGCAGAAGTAACGAAGGTATAGGCCTGCTCCGCTGTGTAATTAAAGTCACTTCTTCTTTAAAAGCATCTACCTGTCCTTTGTTTTTATCAGTTGGGGCTGGAGCGTTACCATGGTGTAGGGATTCTGGGATTCAACTCCGCTGAGTGGTTCATCTCAGACATTGGCTGCATCTTGGCTGGGTAAGATCACTCTATAAGGAACTGAATCTGATAACATTTTAAATTAGTCTACTTTTGGACCTGTTTTACCTCTACACTGTCTGACATGCACATTTATCTTTGTCCTTTCTTATCTCAGAACCTCTGTTTGTGTCTCCACCCACATGAGGCTCAGTTAAAATTACGTGGATGTAATATTTGGCATTTTTTCAAGCTGTCAGGAAGTGCAACTTGTGCAGTTTGGACACCGCCACAAACTGCAAAAGTGCACAAATAGAATTCCTCCAATGAATTATATTTGTGTCTCATAGTCTAAAGACATGGAACAGGGTTAGGTTAATTTTTGATTCTAAAATCAGTGTGATTGTGAAAGGCCGTCTGCCTGTCTCTGTTGACTGCCTCTCGCCCTGTGCCAGCTGGGATAGGCGTAATCACCCCTCACTTTAGTTAGTTTTTCTTGCTTAATCTACAGTTTAAAAAAATACTAATTTCTGTTCACCAAACAAAATATATAATTATTTTCCACTTCACATCAAGCTGTAGCCAAACTGGTAACACATGACGGTGACTCATACAAGGTAATATATAGCTCAAGCAATTGTTTGTCCCTTAGAGGGCTGGCAGCCGGGATTTACACCACAAACTCACCAGAGGCCTGTCAGTATGTGGCTGCCAACTGTGAGGCCAATGTCCTGGTTGTGGAGAACCAGAAACAGCTCGACAAAATCCTGCAGGTCGGCAGTTTCATCTTAATTCACCACCATCTCTTTATAAAGTAATACATGTATTACTTGTGAGTGAGGTTCTGTCCTCACATGTTATCTTTGTATCTTTTAACAGGTTAAAGATCATCTACCTCATCTGAGAGCCATTGTTCAGTACAAAGGCGAGCTACAGCAGAAAGCTCCGTTCCTGTATACAGTACGTCTACATAGCAAACATTTATTTACTTATTATTGATGCACTGTTTTGATTCAACCTCCTTATTTCTGTAGTGGGAAGAGTTCATGAAGCTGGGAGAGGACGTGCCCGATGAGCAGCTGAATGCTGTGATTGACAGTCTTCGGCCCAATGAGTGCTGCACCCTCATCTACACCTCTGGAACCACTGGCAACCCTAAAGGAGTCATGTTGAGCCATGACAATGTGAGTAGCACTCACAAGAGATTTCTCTCTCTCTTCTTCTAAAAGGTATTGGCTTTTAAGATTTAAGATTGAACTGAAAAGTCTTTGAATACTGGTCATTTTATTAAGTAGCCATCAAATTGTTAAGGCTTAGATTACAGCTTTTTTCTGTCTTGTTCTAAATCACATGTGTCAAAGTCAAGGCCCACGGGCCACATCCGGTCCGGCGTACATTTATATCTGGCCCGCGAGATCATTTTATATAGATGTATTATTATTGTTATGCATTAGTGATGTGTCGGTCGCAAACGAAATGGCTCTTAGAGCCGGATCCTTGACGTGAACGACGTGAGCCGGCTCCTTATTGCGAGCCGTGGGTTGTTTTTTTTTCTTTCTCTCACCCTCTCTCTCTCTCTCTCTCTCGCACTTATTTCCGCTTCACTCCGCATGCGAGCCTTGTGCTTTGCGCTGGGCAGAGGTGGGAGGGGCGGTAGTTACACTGGCATTGCTGGTAAACCCGTGTGTCTTATTAGTGGAGCTAATGTGGCTGTAATTAAGGAATTTTATTTAAGACGGCACTACGAGACAAAACGTCAGGATAAGCTGAAAAGTACAGACATGTATAGACATGTATAGACAAGAAAAGTATAGACATGATGGACATTGCACAGCTGGCCATCTTCATCCGTGGAGAGGAAATATTGAACATTAAATCGCACGGAACAATGACAGGAAAAGACATTTTTTAAAACGTATGTCAAAGTGTAACCGACATGAAACTGCCCTGGGACAAACTTGTTGGACCTACAACAGATGGAGCGCCGGTGTTGTGCGGTGAAAAAAGTGGACTAGTCAGCAGGATGCGAGTAAAGATGCAGGGGGAGAAATGTACTGCTGAGTTAACAGCATATCACTGCGTCATACACCAGGAAAGGCTGTGTGGTAAAGTCCTAAAAATGGAGCATGTAATGATCACCGTAACGCAAACCGTAAATTTTATCTGAGCTAAAAGTTTAAAGCACCGTCAATTTCAGTCTTTTATGTGGGAAATAGATTCAGAGTTTGCCGACATTCCTCATCATACAGAGGTCCGTTGGCTGAGTTGGGATAACAATTCTCAATAGAGTTTTTCAGCTCAGCAAGGAAATCTGTCAGTTCATGGACATGGCATGTATGATGCGGTGAAGACATTTCAAGTGAAGTTGTCACAAATGCACCAGTGCAACTTGCCTCACTTTCCCTGTTGCCAAGTAATGTTGAACCAAGTCAGCGGACTTTGCTGAACTGCACCTGTGCAGATTCAGATGGACCCGCAGTGTAATGATACACTCAAGGCAAAGAACAACACTGAATGGCCCGCACAGTTTATTAGTTCCATTCCTGAAGCAATGCCCAGCTCCATCTACATACGGCTCCAACCTTGTATATGCTTTCATTTATTTTTTTCTGGGGTTTTTGGCAGCATGTTCATATTTCTAACTTGCATAATCTTGACAGGATATATTTTTATGAAGAGCAAAATATTTAAAGTTAAAGTTTATTTTTTTTAAGTTTATTTAATCTGGAATATTATTCCTGTCTGTTTTTATTCATATTTATGTTTAAAAAACATAAACAGTGTGTTCAATAAATATTTATCTTGTTTGGCCCGCGACCTAAAGTGTGCCTTGAGTTTGACACCCCTGTTCTAAATGATCAAAAGTCAGAAAAACCACAAATTTCACGTAGAAGCGTTTACCTCTTCCAAGGAGATTAGCCAAAATAACTGGCTTAGTTTCGCTTGTTAGCACAATTCATTCAATTCATGGATGGATTTACATAAACATTTTGCCTGAAGTCGAGCCTGATTCAAGTTAGAAGTGAACAACTTTCCAAAATCTGGATCTGGTAAATTTTGAAAGATTTATTTTTTATCATTGCAAGAGAGAGCAAAATGTTACACTTCACATAACACATGAAAACATACCAAACTGAAATAATAAAAACTTAGATAGAGAGATAGTCTTGTACCAATTTACTGCTTTTTAAGTATTTGAGCTATATTTTTTATGTTTCATTTGCATCTGGAATAGTTCATTATGAAGCTCCAGTTTTCACTTCATTAGCTTAGTTCTAGCACCTTTAATAAACATGAATAAAATTGAGTTTGCACAACAAGCTGAATTACTGCAGCATATCTTATGCAGGCTGTAGGATGTAAGGACAAGCTTTTAACTCTTCAAAGAGTTAAACCATAGCACTAGTGGTTCAACCAGAGAGCTTTTATATAATCTGGCGAGTTCTTCTACTGTAATTTCATAATGTTGTTTCGATCAATGTGTGAGAGGAGTACTCTAAAGATTCAAGACAAATATTTGGCGAAAGAAAATACCTGGTGACTTTTTCCCCACTTTTAAATGTGCAGATAACATGGACTGCCCATGTGGGATGTACCATATTAAAAGCAAAAGGCGGTGATGAGATCCTGGTCAGTTACCTGCCGCTCAGCCACATCGCAGCCCAGATGATTGATATTTGGGTCTGCATGGGGTTTGCTGGGACCGTCTACTTTGCAGAGCCAGATGCCCTAAAAGTAAGCATCACTATTACCTCATGAAAAAGGAAACATTAACTAAATATATTTGACTGTAATGACCATTAATTTTTCCAGGGCTCTTTAGTAAACACACTTAAAGAGGTTCGCCCAACTTGTTTCCTGGGAGTTCCTCGTGTGTGGGAGAAGATCGAGGAGAAGATGAAAGCTGTGGGAGCCAAAGCATCCCCAATGAAGAAGAGAGTGGCTGGCTTTGCCAAGTCCATCGGCCTGCAGTACAACTACAGTGTCATGAATGGGTGAGACAGCAGCAGGGATGTTAGACGAACACGTCACATGTTTGTACAGTTTAACATCCCCAGGCCATCACTTTATAACATTCATAACGCATAGAAAGATTTATTTGTGCAGTTGTGAGTGATGGTAATGTCATCGGTTCTTCACGTATTTGTTTATCTCATAGTGTTGAGAACTGTAGTAAATTTGCCTTTCTCAAAGCAGTTTTGAAGTAACTCGGACAAGCCCCCAAACACTGTGAGCGGACTACTTACAGAATAATTTTAGAAACAAGAAAAACATTAAGAAACTTGCACAGTGTACAAGAGGACAGAATAAATAAATTATAAAATTACAAAGTAAAGCAAGAAACATGAAGACAAGAGGAAAGTCTCAAACCAGGGCTGCCGGATAACCCAGAAGAGTGAGGCCAATCAGGTCTGCACAACATAAAAGAAGGTGCCTTAGGCTGAAGCTGGTCAGTTCTCAAATTACTTTGATTTTCTTTGTGTTGGTTAAACAAATAAAAGGAGAAAGAGAGTGAAAAAAAAATCATGCAAGACTCTGGCCAGGCGTTTTGCACTACGGCCAGTGATGCTCAGCTTTACCTAGAAAAACCTTATTTAAAATCATATTTAAAGTTTCGTTAAGTTCATTATTCCTAAACAAAAAAGATCCTCAATAATTTTGATAAAATATTCGTTTATTTTGTGTGTTACAGACAGAATCAGGTGCCGTGGGGCTTCATGCTGGCTAATAATCTGGTCTTCAAGAAGGTGCATGCTGCTTTGGGCTTGGACCGCTGCAGAATATGCTGCACTGGAGCTGCACCGATTACCAAAGACACTCTGGATTACTTCATGAGCCTGAACATCCCTTTGAAAGAGATGTATGGCATGAGTGAAAGCTCTGGCCCTCACACCGTCTCCATCGATGAATACCTCGTCACAAGGTAGACATCGACGTGACTGAAGTGTTGGATTGTGGTTAAAGCAGGGGTCAAAAAATATTGTGTTGAAGGTGATAGATGGTTGTTTTTCATCAAGCATACCTGATAGATTATAGCCAACGTAATAACTGTAAACAAAAAACTGACAGCATCTAATAAGGAAATAGACTTTTTAGCAGTGGCCTATTTATTTTAATCACAGCAACAAAACTTCTTTGAATCAACACTTCAGTCCATCTGAAGTCCTAGATTCACTGTTTCCAGCTCTGATTTTGTTTTTACTGCCTTCTGAGGGGGAAAAAACTTAACTTTGTCTGCTCCTTGGTGCTGAACAGTGGGTTTATTGGAGTTTGTTTTTGTGCTGAGCTTGAAAGTCACTTCAAGCTCTGTAGAGCTCAGGATGACTGCAGAGGCATATTTCTTTAAAGATGAGCAGGTATGTTACAAGTGCCCACGTTGTCCAGTGCTGACATTGACCTTTGATAAACTAGTTACAGGGTAATTCCCATATTACCAGGAACTTACAACAACCTTATATTTGGTTAAACAGCCTGAGTATAAAATACCAGCTTTCTAATAAATTCAAAATAGAGCAGAAGTAAAGTGAACTCTTTTATAGTGAAGGGGAAGTTTGTATGACAGTGCTCATGCTCACACATAAATAGAGGGAAGAAATACTCTAAAATAATAATAATAATAAAAAACTGTATGTGAAAGAGCGAAATATATTTAAAAGCATAAGAATAAGTCCTAAAAGCCTGAGGAAACACCTGTTTATATGTAAAACAATAAAAACATAAAAAAAAATATGACACAACCTCGATGCTTCTGCTTAACTGGGCTCTTTCTGTGACACTTGTGACATATTTTTGTATATTTTGTATATTTTTAGTTTTAGTAATTTGTGTGATGATTGTTTTTTTGACTCCGTTATCTATTATTACCGTGTGTTATTTCAAATATCTTTGCAGTTTGCAGATGATCTCTCTTTTTCATGAGGCAGCCACAGCTCTTTATATATTCATACTTCCCGTCTAAATAAAAATGAGGATGGTTCATTTAGACTAAAGCATCAGAAAACAGACACAATTTGAAAATGTTTGTCCAAACGTATTAAAATATTTAATTTTGTTACGGAGCTTCTTACTGTAAAAAGTCAATAATGTAAAAAAAAAGTGTCAGGGCCAGGAGTTATTGTTGTTTTTAGGAGTACAACCATCTCCTTAAAATGTTAAATGATCATATTTAAGCCACATTTGTGTTATTTTGCTCTGATTTCTATGTGCTCAATTAAAAGTTTTAATGCAGATTCTGGTCACATCACTGGCTTTTGATTTGTCTTTCCAGCTGTGGAAAGGTGATGATAGGCTGTAAGATAAAGCTGGTGAATCCAGATGCAGATGGGAATGGAGAGATCTGTTTCTGGGGTCGTAATATCTTCATGGGCTACCTGAACATGCCAGACAAAACAGCAGAGGCTTTGGATGAGGATGGCTGGCTGCACACTGGAGACCTGGGAAGACACGATGAACAAAACTTTCTGTATATCACAGGAAGGATCAAGGGTAAGCTATAGCTCTGAGTCTGGGAGAAAATGCACCAAAAGACACATTTAGGTTATAGTTGTGACACACTTATCACACTTCTATTGATTGCCACTGGCAACAAAACAGCTGAACCTGTTTCTAACCAAGTTCAGAAATGTTTTCCAATTTCCTAGTTCAAGCACTAAGAAGAGTCTAAGATATAACCCAGTGGGTAAACATGCCATGTCACAAAGCATAAGAGAAAAGTTCAGTTCTGAAGGCAAAAACCTACATAGCAAAATTGGTGTGGCCCAGATCTGGCCCACACACCGCAAAGAATGACGGCCCTTTGGTTTGCCACACACATACTGTTGGTTCTGCGCTGGCCCAAGTGTGGATTACCTCTGGCAAACCAAATCTGGGCCACCATTCTTTGCGGTATGTGGGCCATGTGTAAGTTGTGTGCCGGAACATAATAGTGCAAATGTAACTTGACAAACCTCCGTTCAGACAGTGAATGGACTGATTCTTATTTCTATTCTCCCAGATCACTCAAAGCACTCTGTACAACATGCACCAATCACACACTTTCTCTAAACTAAGTGCTTCCTAAGTACATTCATTCACACTCTTGACATGCAGACTGGAGGAGCCAGGGATCGAACCACTAACGTTCCGACCAGTAGGTGACCTGCTCTATCTCCTGAGCTACAGCCACCTGGTGGCAAATATGAGTAAACCGTCACTAGGTTTTGGATAAAGTGTACACTCACAAACCTGTCAAACCTGCTTTTGAAACGTTGGCTACCATAGCAGTACAGTATTGCAACATGGCATGTGGATCTTCTAACTAAAATAGGAACATAGGAACATAAATAGTACCATCATTGCCAGACCTAGCCCACCTCTGGTTGACATACACCCTGCCATGACACCAGTCAGTCAGAAATGCCAGCTTGATGCCAGACCTGTTTTCTATGAGCCTGAGCCACATAAACCAAACCACAATTGGGCCGGAGGTGGCATGCTGTCAATAGAAAATTGTACTTAGTAGTCAGTATAATCTTTTAATAATATAAGTTTGCATATGGTAGAATACTGCATGTTGACCTTTTGATGACTTAGGCTGTTGTTCACTACAAGACTTTGTGTGCATTCCAGAGTGGTCTGGCATTCACACCCACATCCTGGGAGCATGAGAGAGGTCGTACCTTTTCTTTTGTTTTATGGTAGGGTAAACGTAACTATGTCAGTTTTAGTCTAAGTGCCTTTTGTTTAGATGAACTGCTGGACTTCCAGACCAGCAGGTTTAGGGAAGTCTTTATGGGGTCACACACTGACACCCCCCCCCCACACACACACACACACGCGTATAAACGGGCCAGACCTGTCTGCTATGTGGGAATGGGTTTAACCCAGTAGTAGCAAGGTGTGCCTAATAAAGCGACTGTGAGCGTATATAAAGTTGTCAAAGCTACCTTAGCTTTAACAGTAGTTGAAATATTACCCTAATAATACAACCTCAGAGGAGCTGACACAAACACGTCACAGATTTACCATCTGATTATTTGAGCACTACCAGCATTAAAATCTAACTCCTTTGGGGGAAAAATAGCACACACTTTAGAAGAACATCTTATGTTTTGAAAAGTGTACATTATACATTTGAAAAACAAACAAGCAAACACATAACTTACTTACACTTTGCGGACAAAAATACAGGGCCACCTACACATTAAACCTACAGGAGCTGCTCGGCCACCACGAAGCTCCTGGCACACAGTTTTTGAGCTGATGTTAATGCCAGAGTAGGTTTAATACTCTGCAATTACTGAGTCAGCAGAGCTAGAGCTTCGGCAATGTGAACCTGGACATTTCATGGCTGAGTTCCTGTGATGCCTAGAGACTTACAGTTTTAATTAATACCACTTACAGCTGGTGTAAGATGATTGTCTTCTCTAGCTTTAATTCTTTCTTCTCTTTTTTACACCATTAACTGACATTTTACTCAAGGTAATCCCCATCTGTTTGTATAATAAATTAAAATAGTGATTTGGACATAATGATCAGCAGAATTAAAAATATGCTTTTTCAGAATTTTTGTCTAATCACACTTTTTTGTGTAGTGAGTGCATAAAAGTCAAGTCAAGCGTGGAACTGACTACCTATTTCCACTGTTAGTTGTTTAAAACCCTACAACCAGATATTGAGATACGCCAACTTAATAAGAGGTGACGCGTTTTTGTCTTTCCTGCACAGAGCTCATCATCACTGCGGGTGGCGAGAACATCCCTCCTGTCCCCATTGAAGATGCAGTGAAGTCTGAACTGCCCATCATCAGCAACGCCATGCTAATTGGAGACAAGCTCAAGTTCCTCTCCATGCTGCTCACACTTAAAGTAAATGATCCTCTCTTTTTGCATACAGGCATTGTTGCTGAATAAGCAAAAAAAAAAAAAAAGAGTTACCACTTCTGTTTCTTTTTCTGCAGTGTGTCGTGGATGACAATGGCGAGCCCACAGATGAGCTGAATCAAGAGGCTTTGGAATTTTGCCGGCAGCACGGCGTAAAAGCAACCAAGGTGTCCGAGATTATAGCCAATAAGGAGCCAGCTATTTACAGTGCCATTCAGGCTGGCATTGAGCGTGTTAATGCCCGATCAACATCCAATGCCCAGAAAGTCCAGAAGTGGGTTATAGTGGAACAAGACTTCTCCGTCACCGGAGGAGAACTAGGTCAGCTATCTGAAATTTATTTTCCTTTTCCTACAAGTATAGTACATGTAGTACTGCCATTTAAAATAAGGAAGTATTTGCTTCTGCTTTTTTGTTTTAACTTACTGTTAATCATTTTTAACCGAGGTCAATGTTTTGTAACTGGAGTGACTGCCAAACAGCATTTCCGTGTAGTCTTTTCAGCAGTGATTTAATCTCTTTAAGCTCAGCGGAATGCTAAACTTCATCATGAGATCAAAATAACCCACTTTTCTTTGTTGTCCTTCTAGGACCTACCATGAAACTGAGGAGGCCCATTGTTGTGAAAATGTACCAGGAGAAAATAAATGAAATGTATGCAGTGGCTGCAGGAAAACAATAGAGTGCATTGCACGGGGGTGAGAGGAGGTCATGGGATGTATGGACATACATACTTTTTGTAAATAAAAGACATAAGTCAGAGTCAAAATTTTGCCAAACATATCACTTAAACATGCCACATATAGACTGTATGATGACACAGATACTGCTTGGTGTCTGTCAGTTTCTGAAGGAAATATCATGAATCATAAATCCCACTGTAGCTCAAAAGATATGTAAGATATGTATTTTATACCTGAAGCAGCTGTGTGTATTTAATGATTTTTACAGCGTTAATTGCCAGTTTCCTAAAGGTAATCTCACCTGGCAAAGACTGGAGATTAAAGCCATTTTTATAATGTGAGATGAATATCAGTAGTTTGAATTTATCCAATCACACATGTGCAAATTGTAAACTTTACATTTGTGCTTCTCCGTGTACAGTTTGACACAGTTTAATATTTATTTTGAGATATTCAGTTCAATTCAGTTTTATTTATATAGCGCCAAATCACAACAAAAGTCGCCTCAAGGCGATTTATATTGTACAGTAGATCGCACAATAATAGATACAGAGAAAAACCCAACAATCATATGACCCCCTATGAGCAAGCACTTTGACAACAGTGGGAAGGAAAAAACCCCTTTTAACAGGAAGAAACCTCCGGCAGAACCAGGCTCAGGGAGGGGCGGGGCCATCTGCTGCGACCGGTTGGGGTGAGAGAAGGAAAACAGGATAAAGACATGCTGTGGAAGAGAGACAGAGATTAATAACAGATATGATTCGATGCAGAGAGGTCTATTAACACATAGTGAGTGAGAAAGGTGACTGGAAAGGAAAAACTCAATGCATCATGGGAATCCCCGGCAGCCTACGTCTATTGCAGCATAACTAAGGGAGGATTCAGGGTCACCTGGTCCAGCCCTAATTATATGCTTTAGCAAAAAGGAAAGTTTTAAGCCTAATCTTAAAAGTAGGGATAGTGTCTGTCTCCCGAATCCAAACTGGAAGCTGGTTCCACAGAAGAGGGGCCTGAAAACTGAAGGCTCTGCCTCCCATTCTACTTTTAAATACTCTAGGAACAACAAGTAGGCCTGCAGAGTGAGAGCGAAGTGCTCTAATAGGGTGATATGGCACTACAAGGTCATTAAGATAAGATGGGGCCTGATTATTTAAGACCTTGTATGTGAGGAGCAGGATTTTGAATTCAATTCTGGATTTAACAGGAAGCCAAAACAGGAGAAATATGCTCGCTCTTTCTAGTCCCTGTCAGTACTCTTGCTGCAGCATTTTGAATTAGCTGAAGACTTTTCAGCGAGTTTTTAGGACATCCTGGTAATAATGAATTACAGTAGTCCAGCCTGGAAGTAATGAATGCATGAACTAGTTTTTCAGCGGAGGGCTTTCTTATAAAGCAGCAAACTGTTTCTCCAGGCTAAATGATGATCCTCTAAATTTGTGACACACCATTTCCTCTCCAGCTTACGAGTCATCTGCTTTAGGGTACTTTAAATTTAAATGTTATCAGGAAATGATCAGACAGGAGAGGGTTTTCAGGAAACACTGTTAAATGTTCTGTTTCTGTGCCATATGTTAAAACAAGGTCTAGAGTGTGATTAAAGTGGTGGGTGGGTTCTTTTATCATTCTATGATAGTCAATTAAAAATGACCAAACTGTAATTAAAAAATGTGTCTGTGTCCTATATTTAAAATGTATATGGCCTATTGTTTCACTAAAAGGTATGTATATGCATTATAAGGCTTCAGTGCCTGAAGTTCAAGGATACAGACCTTCAATTTCACTAGTAAAAGTCTTACTAAAGAGAAAAGAACTTCACTTTAACAGGAAGAGGCCTCCAGCAGAACCAGGCTCCGCAGGTCCCTGCATCCTTCATCAGCCTGAGCCTGTAGCAGCATAACCTGGCTCAGGGTTACCCGATCCAGACCTGAATAAATGCAGAAATTATGATATCTTAAGGTCTTTAAGATATGATGGGACCTGATTATTTAAGACTTTATATGTGAGGAAAAGAGTTCAATTCAATTTTATTTACTTAGCGCCAAATCACAACAATAGTTGCCTCAAGGCACTTACTATTGTAAGGTAAAGACCTGGAATAATACAGAGAAATCCCAACAATGGGACAACCTCCCATGAGCAAGCACTTTGGCGACAGTGGAAAGGAAAAACTCCCTTTTAACAGGAAGAAAGCTCAGGCAGAACCAGGCTCAGGAAGGTGCGGCAGATCCAGTGATGAGAAGCCAGTATGGGAGAAATATGATTTCTTTCTCTTACTACCCCACCTGATGTGTTTTGGAGCAACTGAAGACTCGGGGAGCTGTGAAGCTGTCAGTTTAGCACTGAGCCAATAATGCAATAATGAATTTCTCAGCTCTTCTAAAAAAGAAAGAAAGAAACAAAAAAACTTCTTGGACACGAATAAGGAAAAGCTTCCCAGGCTCCAGTTTAAGTCTTTAAGTGTGGACAACCTCATTACCAAAAAGATCCAGCTAGATTAGGGATATTTAAGTGCATGAGTAGCGAGACTGTGCACAATTGCAGGCAACAAAGCCAGAGGCAACACCTAAAGCATGGAAAAAACACAAGCTACATTTAGCTGGGCCTAATTTCAGGACTTGCATGGTAGATCACATGTCAACTGCACACAGAGGTGTCCTTAGGATAAACTGGAATAATATGCCCGCTTTTCCACTTACCGACAAATCAGATTACATTCTTGGATAAACTTGTTTTCTTGAATCTTATTTCAGAGCAATGTTTCAGATAAAGATGGCATTTTGGCCAGAGACAGTCTGTTCAACTGAGCAGAAAATTTACATCTTATCCTCCTGCATTGTTTGTCTACTCAACTTTTTTGTACTGGAATGTGGTTTCATGTTCACTACAGATATGGGGTACGATAATATCAGATCGCCTACACATGATGCAGCATGCCTTACTCTGTCACGGAACAGAAAGCAGAATACAGGTTTGTTATCATGATCTCTAACACAATGTTCTGTGAAAGATGTTTTCCACTGTCTCTCTCTCTCTCTTGTGAATGAATAGAGGTGCTCCAGCAGAGCTTGACTGATCCACGAAAAACAATTTTTATGTGACATGTTCACATAAAAATTGGGTCAAGCTGCAGTTACCAAAATTAAGCAAGTTTCTTTATATTTAAACACATGTGATAATTCTAATAAAAAATTGGAAATAAATAATCACTAAGCTGGCATGTAAGCGGACGAAAGCAGCAGAAAAGCAATATATACAAACATTTTACTGCAGGAACCATCAGCTGTCATATTACTTTGGAAGAGGGGTGGGTGAACTCCAGGCCTCGAGGGCCTGTGTCCTGCAGGTTTTAGATATCACCTTGGGTCAACACACCTGAATCAAATGAAAAGTTCATTACCAGGCCTCTGGAGAACTGAGACATGCTGAGGAGGTAATTTAGCCATTTGAATCAGCTGTGTTGGATCAAGGACACATCTAAAACCTGCAGGACACCAGCCCGTGAGGCCTGGAGTTCCCCCACCCCTGCTTTAGAACATTGAGCATGTAATCCTTTTTCTTTATGTGGCATCTGATTAAAACAGCTGATATCATCCTCATCTGCCTCCTCTCACAGAGTCAGAGCCAAACTGACTCAGTTTTTTTCATTTATCAGCTGAATCAGCAACGCAGTCTCCAGTACTGATAACTGTTTTGTTTTTTTATCTGCAAGAGGAGGGTTTTTACTCATGTGAATTTACATAGTTGAAGATGCTAAGATTCTTGCTTTTGTTGAGAGTGACCACAATGGACAAGATTAGAAATGAGTATATCAGAGAAACAGCTCAGGTTGAGTTGTTTGAAAAGAGATTGATGGTTAGAACCAATGACTGTGGAGTCAGTGATTAAGACATCTGGAGAGGAGGGATGGTGGATAGACTGGGCAAAGGATGTTGAGGATGGAGCTGCCAGATGGAGTAAGACCACAGAGAAGGTTTACATCTCTTTACTTTTTTTTTTTTTTTTTTACAGTATAGTCAAACTGTGTTAATAATTACTTTTAATAGGTAAACGTGAAAATGAAAAACAAACCTTAACACAAACTTGACACTGGGAAGTTATATCATTCAAAAACAAACAAAAAAATGAAGTGAGGCTTTTCTTTTTCTACTTCAGTAAGTAGAGTGGGTCCAGTCTGCATGTGAAAGTATGCCTGGACAAGATACAGCAACCACCAGAGTGAGAAGGTGTGTCTGGATTCTGGACCAGGTGCTTAGCTATGAAAAGCATTTGAACAAATGCTTGTGACTGGGTTGGAAACTTTGGAATTCTTTTCCTTAAGGTTTCTGGTAACTTGCCAGTTTGCTTTTATGTAAGCAGGTAAAAAAAACAAACAAAAAAAACACCTGATCTGAGTGGCCGAATATGAAACACTCTCTTACTCCTGCATACAGCTCACAGCCACATCCTCACTTAAAAAAAAGCAGTAGTGAAAACTTTCGCTGGAATCAACTTCTTCAAAAGCACGACGCTGGGTGCGACTCTGCAACTAAAACTCATACAAGCAACAAATAATTTTCTCTGATAAGAATTCTCAACTCAGGATTTCATTTAACCTGATATTTCCTAAATTTGCTCCTTGTATTTGAACTTCTAGCACAAATATTCCTTCACCCTTTTCAGAACGGTTCATTTCACACAACTTGTACAGTACTTTTTTTTCTTTCTTTTTTTTAACATATGCAGAGCACTTGGTGATAACCTGTCATTACATTTTTTTTTTTTTTATGGACACGACCTTTAAGAGTCAAGTAACTTTGCTTTACTTAAAACTACTAGATGTGGCACAGCACTGCCATCATGTGTCTGACAGTGTAATATGCATGGGAAGGCACTCACAGTTAGTCACTGGTTTTAACACACACACACACACACACACACACACACACGTTTTTTTTTTTAAAAAAAGAGTAAATAAAATAACATTGATCAGTTAGACAGTTATTTCAACTAGCAACTCATTTTTCCTAATAGGCACTTCACCCCAGTTAGACCAGTTATTCCAGCTTCAGCGGAATCTCACCATGAAGATAGCTCTGGCTATGTTTACAATGGATACATTGCCATGCTTGGAGGCTTAAAAAAAACAATTTCAGATGGGTTGTTCTTACTAGATTTCAGGGGGACTTGCTATTTTATTAAAGCTAAGTTTAAGCCAAGCTGTAAACACAGTGCTGTTTGATTATAGGAGAAATCAATCACGATACTTTACCCACATAAGTTATAAACATACTCCCATCTTATGAAGCAAAGCTTCATTAAGAGTTGTGCCTATAGATCGTTGCTTTATATGACTGAATAAAAGCACTAAATTTGTAAAACGCAAATACAAAACAATAGATTCAACTGCATTAAAAAACTGAGGACTGCAACTTTAACTATTTAATGCACCAGACACTGAATGCTTCACTGTAAATATTGCAAGATTAATATCCCCGAAAAATGTCTCCCTGCATGGATACAGCCAATATGTTGGTGCACAGAGCCTGGCTTCTTCTTTGTTATTTAGTAGTGATGGCGACTCCCCTCTTGACCCAGGCGTTGCTGTTGAGCAGAGAGAGCATGAAGCGAGCCACGTCTCCTCTTCCTACTGCGCTGCCTGGAGGTTGACCATTGTTGTCAGGCACAAAGTATCCCTCATGAGTTAGAAACTCTTGAGCTGTAAAGGACAAAAAGAATACAACAGCCAGATAGTAAAAAACCTAACAGTTTGTCCAGTTACATGCTTGAACTCCATGATTTGCTGATCTCAGAGAAATTATACAAAGCAAAGTGAGACTATGCACTAAGGTAAAATAGATCACACTAAGTCAGAAAGCTTCCACTGAATTAAGCTCCGCCATTCTCTGTTGACACCCTCTACCCATGATGCAATCTGTCTGCTTTTACCTGTGGCCGGAAGGTTCTTGAGGCCAGGTGGACGCACCACAGTCCAGTTGATGTCCTCCGTCTTCTGCAGAAGCTGCTCCATCTCATACATGTTGCTGAGGACACTTCGGATTAATGGCAGCAGAAGGAATCTGATCAGGTACGATGACTGAGTTCCAGAGTTTGCTGAAAAAAGTAAATCAAAAACAGTGAACAGCCTGAGCCACAAAAGCCAAATAACCTTCAAAGCCCAAGTTTTTAAAAGTGCCTCCATCCATCTGTTTTTTTAGTGACATATTCAGTTCAGGCTCATGACTCAATGTAGCCTATGTTCATAAATCAGCTAAAAAAGAAGCTTTTAATCATTTGACTCAAAGCCAAACCTTGACACCTGTCCTTCACATTTTGGGAAAGCAAGTTCAGAAATATCAGTTACATTAAAGAACAAGTCTAAAGGGCCACATCTGTGTGATGCACTTACGCTCTGTGTACCAGGAGGTCATGGTGATGATCCTGTTCACCCGGGTCTCTTGCATCGCACTGACCATAGCAGTCATGGACCGAGTATAGCCCGTCACCCCGGTAAAGAAGGAGGCTGGGAAGCCGAGGCAGGACATGACGACATCCTGGTCTTTGAAATGAGTCTTCATACTGTCTGCCGAGAAAATATCAGCCGTCACCACCTGGAAAACAGTTACAAGACTGACTGTTAAAATGTCCATGATTACTTTTGTTGATTGCAGGTAACAGAGCTTAAAACAGATAATTGCCTTGAGATTCTCATGAGTCACGGTGAGCTTCCCCGGGTTCCTGACGAGGGCTGTGACCACGTGGCCCTGCTGCAGGGCCTGGTTGACCAGATACTGTCCAGTCTGCCCAGTGGCTCCCACCACAGCAATCTTCATCCTCTAACGCTTGGAGCCAAGTCAAGGCTGCAACTAAAGCAGAACACGACGTTGTGAACGCTCTGATCGCTCAAACTAACAGCACTGAAGTTCCCTCCCCCTTTCACAAGTGTTATAAAACTACTTTTATTGTGCAATAAAAATGTCCTTTCAGAGAAATTTAGGTTTGTCATGTAACAGCTTGTCCTTGTGCATCACTAACCCCCCCAAAAATGAATGAATGAATGAATTACTACAATTCTTGATCTCTTAAGAGCTAAAATGAATGTGCAGTAAAGACAATCTGGCACCCGAAGTCAGAGCAGAAGATTGTGAAATCACGTCTCCAGCCTGGAAACATGGATGTGTGTGAGAAAGAAAAGAAAGCATAATTTTTTAAAAATTATTAAACCTGGTTGGATGAAAACGATGATATGATGATGAAGAGAGATGAAAACTTTCATTCTATCAGTCAAACAAAACTGCACATTGGTTCCCTTTGTTTTATCCAGACTGGGGTAAATGGATCATCTCCGCTGCAGAGGATGATGATGAGGTTGTTGGTCAGATGCTCACTGCAGAAACTAAGCCAATATTGTTGACTGAATTTCAACTGATGTTGTTTAGAAGATCATGACAAGCATCACTGAGCTGATTCCTTGAAGCTATGTTAAATGAGCACTGTTTGGGGACAACACAGGCATTTTTGCAGTGAACCGTCTGTCCTCAGATTGTTGGCAGTCCTTTCATTTGTGGGTAATGGTGACGTCAAACACCATGCCCCGCCACTAACAATTAGTTCTTTGGTTTTTAATATTAGAGATAATTACAAAACAGAACTGTTCTCAAGAATTCAACTTTTATAACTGCACCTGAGGCTGAGGCTTAAAAGTGATTTCAGTTTTAAAGCCAAGTCCCATCCCAAAATGATGGAATAACTGGATTCTCTCAGAAATTAAGTAGAAGTATTTAAAAGGAAAAAAAAAACTTTAACTGGTGGCCACAACACAGAGCTTTAGGGGTTAGGTTACGTCCCATGCTTATGTGTTGTTAGTGGTATGAGACATCTAGTGATCTAGCTTTAACTGTGTCCACATCAATTTTACTATAAGTAACACTCATACTAACACCGGAGATGACAAATTTGTTCACAGAGCTTTAAAAAAATTTAAAAGACACCAGCCATTTGGCTTTATTAATGGTCAGTACAAATGCAATCCGGTTTTTGTGTATTGCTTACCCTTTGTAGAAGTCAAAATATCTTTATCGAGCATGCAGCAGCAAGATCCATATGAGCGACTCCAAATGGAGAGTGCTTTTTTTGCATGAAGCACAACTGCAGTAAGTCTTATACTCTAATTATTACCATTACAATTATTAATTACCTCCAGCAGGACTGATCAGGATCACAGCCTCTCTGCAGTTGTGTAACTCTGCAGCTCAAACAGGCGACCCACCCATGCAGACTCAAATTTTACCATTTTCCCTCATTCAACAGTTTTATATCAGTAGTAGGTCTATATAAACATTCATCAGTGACTTTAATATGTACACCACTCCAACTGCTTGTTAACACAGACATATGGTGCTGGATCACCTGGCAGCCTTTAAAACAATTTCCCTTGGGATGAATAAAGTATTATCAATCAATCAATATATAAACAGCCAAACAATGGCTATAGAGAGAAAGAGAAACAGACAGGAAAGCCCAACAATTAAAAAAAAAACCCTTTAAGGAAGCAGTAGGTGACAGTGGGAACGGAAAACTCCCTGTTAACAGGAAGAAACTTCCAGCAGAACAGGGCTCAGGTCATCTGCCATGACTGGTTGGGGGTAATGGACTGAACAGCCTGTAGAGCTTTACCTCTCTTGCGTCATTTACCATGAAACTAGTTATTCAACAAAGGAAATGCAATCGTCACCCTTTCAAATGAAACTTCAAGAAAAAAAAATAGTTTAGGGTCATTACATTATATTCAAATCAAACAGTACTTTTTAAAAGAATACACTATAATATCTGTGCGCCTTGATCCTAACTGCAAATCCAAACTACAAAATAAAAAATGTGAGTCCTAAAGTCACTTCGTAATTTTTTCATAAAACACAACAGTTTCCCACTGCAGTAGCTGCAATGACGCTGTGGGGCACTGCCTCTCCTGCTAAACACCTTAACCCTATGCCGCTAAATTAACAAGTTCATTAATCAGCTCACATCTACAGTTTGCCTTTGTCCCGTCGCTCAGTAGTGAAGTGGATTATGAAATCATGCTACACGCCCAAGATTGAATAACAACCCTAAAAAAAAGCAGCTCCTACATTAAATTCTGATATGTTGACCTCCCCTAACAACAATACAGCGTTATAAAAAGCTTCCTTGTCTTCAAAGACACAAACAATTCAATTCAATTCAATTTTATTTATATAGTGCCAAATCACAACAAACGTCGCCTCAACGCGCTTACAACAGAAACAGCGATCCAGGTGCTGAGAAAATGACACCTACACTACCAAAAACATCGGGACACGTGATTACTTTTATGATCTTTTATTCTTAAGCCCTTTTCAGTGGATTAACTTTTTAAGAGTCCACACGCTGTAAACTCTTTAATATTTGACTCAACCATGCTGATAGCACCAGGGCAATATAACCTCTTACATAAAGCTAAAAAAAAGTGGGAAACAGCCTACGCGGCTGTGACTTTCAGAAACATGTTGGGACTGCGGGGCTTTTGTATTCAGTGGCTGTATCCCAATTCAGGGTCTGCAGCCTTAAAGTACGCATTTCAAGGCCGATTACGTCACAGCGGCGCGCCGAAGGCTGTCCCAATTCAAAGGCTGCTCGAAATGCGGCCCTGAAATGCGTCCTTCATTTCCCTGAATTTTAAGGCTGTGGCAGTGTAGACTTCGTGGCCCAACATATCCCAGAATGCATAGCGCGGCGGTGGGTGTGGATAATTTTGCCGAAAAAAAAACGGTGGATGAGGGGCGGCCGAAGAGTAAACTTTAACTACTGAATATTATGTCACTTATTTATGTGCAAATGTTTAATAACGAAGAACATTAAAACATTACTGTTGGCCACATGTCGGCAAAGTTATGTGACATTAGTGACGTTTGTACTAACTTGGTTTTACAGCTGTAATAGAGTGAATTGTTGCCCCCCAGTGGTAAAATACAGAAGTGCCTGTTACAGGGCTAGTTCTTGGTTGACCAATATATAACAACAAAAAAGGGTAGTTTGTGCACCGCTAAGAAAACAACAAGTTAGTGTGTGATGTCCTGCTGTTCAATAAAGGCACCTATCCACGTCCTTCTGTCCTGATCTTTTCAAGAGCCTAATCCAGAATATCACAACTGGCGACGAGGATTCTAAAGATTTCCACAGCGTGACAGAGGCTGTAGAAGGGCTGTGTTCACGTGTAAGGAAAGAGACAAAACGAGACGTTTTCTTCACGGCTGCAGCGGAACAGTTTTTGGTGAGCTAACATGGCGATGCATGTGGGTCGTGTTGAAGAGTATAATGAATCGAAGGAAGATTTTGAGTCATATTTGGAGCGGTTGGAGCAATGGATGTTGGCAAATGATGTTTCCGATGAGAAGAAGGTGTGCACGTTTCTCTCTGTGATCGGAGCAGATGCATACAGGCTGCTAAAGAATCTTGTGTCTCCGAGGGTACCGAGTACCATGGGATATGCAGCGCTGACTGGAGCGTTAAGTGCGCATTATAAGCCGACTCCAGTGGTGATAGCTGAGCGTTTTCGTTTTCAGAAACGTAACCAGAAAGAAGGGGAGGCAGTTTCTGACTATGTTGTCGCCCTGAGGCAGTTGTCAGCCACATGTGATTTTGGACAATATTTGGATGAGGCCCTGAGGGATCGTTTTGTTAGTGGGCTGCGTTCTGATGCTGTGCAGCGCAAGCTACTATCGGAGAAAGATCTTACATTTCCACGTGCGTGTGAGATTGCCATATCCATGGAACTCGCTTCGAAAAATACGATGGAGTTCTCAGGACGCCAGGACCCTCACCACGTAAATGCCTTGACAAATGCTCCAAATTTCTTCAACAAAGGATGGAAAGGACAGAACAGGCAAGAGGGCAATAACAAGCCAAAGAACTGGAAGGGACCTAAAAAAGACACAGGAACAGGAGTGAAGCAACCATGTTATCGTTGTGGTGGAAAGCATTCAGCACGTGAGTGCAAATTTAAGAGTGAAAAGTGTCATGTTTGTGCAAAAATAGGACACATTGCACGTGCTTGCAGGAATAAAAAATTCAGTCAGCAAACTCAGTATTTGGAAACTGAGGATGAATGCTCAAGTAGGAATGATGAAGCTGAACTTTTTGGAGTTTATTCAATGTACTCCATCACCTCCAGTGAGAAGGGATACACAGTGGATGTTGCGCTTGGGAACAAGAACACCACCATGCTGCTGGATACAGGATCAGCAGTGTCGGTAGTATCAGACAAGTATTATCAGATGCATCTCACTCATTTCCCTATAAAACCAGCCAGTGGGCTAAAGCTCAAGTCCTACTCAGGCCAACACATTGCTGTGCGTGGATATATTATGTTACCAGTACAGTATGGGACTCAAAACATCACCCTACCACTGATCGTTGTTCAGGGAGACAGACCAGCTCTGATTGGACGAAACTGGTTAAAGAAACTACAGCTGAACTGGAAACAGATTTTCACAGTACACAAGGTACTGGTGCAGAAAGAAGCAAAGCCAGGAGTACTAGAAGTGATTCAGCGCCATCAGGCAGTGTTTTCGGATGACCAAGGCTGCATAAAGGGATTTAAAGCTAGAATCCACACTAAACCAAACACTACACCAATTTTCTGTAAAGCTCGCCCAGTTCCTTATGCACTAAAAGAAGCTGTGGAAAAGGAGCTGGACAGATTGGAAAAGGTGAAGGTTATTTCAAAGGTTGAGAAAAGTGAGTGGGCATCCCCTATTGTTACTGTGCCAAAAGCAGACAAAACAATTAGGATATGTGGTGACTACAAAGTCAGTGTCAACCAGTGTGTTGAAGAGGAAAGATATCCACTTCCTAATACTGAAGATTTGTTTGCTACTTTAGCTGGAGGAACATCCTTCAGTAAACTTGACCTTTCTCATGCCTATCAGCAGCTACAGTTAGATGAAGAATCAGAGAAGTATCTGGTCATCAACACACACAAAGGTCTCTATAAGTACAATCGCCTCAGCTATGGTGTTTCCAGTGCTCCGGCTCTTTTCCAGTCTGTGATGGATCAAATCCTTCAGGGGATGGAGCATGTGACCTGCTTTTTGGATGACATCCTCATCACTGCTTCATCTGAAAGGGATCATTTGAAGAGGTTGGAGGAAGTACTCACACGTCTGGAGAAGCATGGTGTCAGAGTGAAGCTTTCCAAGTGCCACTTTCTTCAGAGCAGTGTGGAGTACCTGGGACATCGTATTGACAGGGATGGACTGCATCCTTTAGAGGAAAAGGTAGCAGCCATAGCAAATGCACCAGAACCAACAAACGTCACTGAACTGAAGTCCTTTCTTGGTCTTCTAAATTACTACAGTCGATTTTTGGAAAATCCATCCACCATTCTTCAGCCTTTGCATAACCTGTTGAGAAAAGATGCTAAATGGATTTGGACCATGGAATGTGCAAAAGCATTCAGGGATGCAAAAAGTCTACTGCTGCAGAACAAAGTGTTGGTGCACTACAGCACAAATCTGCCATTGAAGTTAGCCTGCGATGCGTCACCTTATGGATTGGGCGCAGTCATCTCTCATGTCATGGAAAATGGAGAGGAAAGGCCTGTGGCTTTCACATCAAGAACATTAACTGAAGCTGAGCGAAAGTATGCCCAGATAGAAAAAGAGGCCCTTGCCATAATTTTTGGAGTAAAGAAATTCCATAAATATCTGTATGGAAGGAAATTCACCCTCATAACAGATCATAAGCCGCTGCTGGCTATACTAGGGCCAAAGTCAGCTGTCCCAACACTCGCTGCACTAAGAATGCAACGCTGGGCTCTTATTCTAATGGCATACAACTATGACATTGAATATAGAAGATCAGCTGAACATGCCAATGCAGATGCATTGTCACGTCTACCTCGGAATACGCCAGACAACATTGCAGAGGAGGGAAGTATCTTCTATTTCTCACATGTGGAAGAGCTACCAATAGTAGCTAAAGACATTGAGAGAGCAACCATGAAGGATCCAATCCTCAGCAAGGTCTGGAGCTACACCATGAATGGGTGGCCGAGTTACATGCAAGACGAATCACTCAAGCCTTACTTTACACGCAGACACGAGCTGTCAGCAGAACAAGGATGTGTTCTTTGGGGACAACGGGTCATCATTCCACCAGTTTACCAACAGAAAGTGCTGGAAGACCTGCATCATGAACATCCAGGTATCTGTCGTATGAAAGCACTCGCTCGCAGTTACCTGTGGTGGCCAGGCTGTGATGGTGATATACAAGAACTGGTTCAAAGCTGCTCAGTCTGTCAGGCTGTACAGAAGTCACCACCCGTTGCACCACTCCATCCGTGGAAGTGGCCTGAGAGAGTTTGGCAACGGATTCACATTGATTTCGCTGAAAAAGGCAAGCAGTACTTTTTAGTTGTCATTGACAGTCATTCAAAATGGTTGGAAGTGTTCCCTATGCCATCCATTACCTCACACAACACCATTGAGGTTTTGAGAGGGTTATTTGCTTCATATGGACTTCCAGAAGAGCTTGTTTCAGACAATGGACCTCAACTTGTGTCAAAGGAATTCAATCAGTTTTTGGAGTTAAATGGGATCAGACACACAGCTGTTCCTGCCTATCATCCTGCATCAAACGGGGCAGCAGAGAGGTCAGTACAAATCCTGAAACGATCCCTGATGAAGAATGTGCTGGAAACAGATGGTAAGGCCACATTGCCACTCAGCCATCGTTTGGCAAACTTCCTTATCATGTATCGCAGTACACCGCACACTGTGACGGGTCGTACACCAGCAGAGTTGTTCCTGAAACGTCAGATCCGGACTCGTTTCAGCCTGCTGAAACCTGAACTAAGCAGACACATTGAACAGAAACAGTCTGAGCAGAAGCGACACCATGATTACAAAACCCAACCTGTTCGTGTTTTTTCGGAGGGGGACGCTGTGCGTATCCGAAACTTCAGGGGGGGGAAACAAAATGGACTCAGGGAACAGTTCTGAAGAAAATGGGAAGTGTTACTTACCTGATACAAGAGGGACAGAGAACACGCACAATACATGTGGACCACCTGTTACCATGGAGACAGACTGTGGAGAAACCCCCAGTTATATTTTCACCGGTTTCAGAGGGACGGCCAGAAGTGATTATGGACAGTGTTGTTCCAGAGATACCACCAAGTCCACCTGGGATTTTAACATCACACTCCTTACCTCCTGAACCACCTAAACAGACAACCGATGAACCACCAGTGTCCACCCCAGAAACCACCCAAAGCCCATCTGTGGAACGCAGATACCCAGAGAGATGCAGAGTTCCCCCAAAGAGACTGAATCTTTGAAAACGTAGAGTTATGTTTTAGTTATTTTACTGCCAGTTATTTAGAAGTGAACAGTTTAATAATGAAAGTAATGGCTACATTTGTTCATTGTTCGTAAGGGCCACAGAATATTTCTTTTGGTGGGGGCAGTGAAATACATTCTTTCAAGGGTTGCTTATTTCAATTACAAATCTAAAAGGGGAGGAATGTAATAGAGTGAATTGTTGCCCCCCAGTGGTAAAATACAGAAGTGCCTGTTACAGGGCTAGTTCTTGGTTGACCAATATATAACAACAAAAAAGGGTAGTTTGTGCACCGCTAAGAAAACAACAAGTTAGTGTGTGATGTCCTGCTGTTCAATAAAGGCACCTATCCACGTCCTTCTGTCCTGATCTTTTCAAGAGCCTAATCCAGAATATCACAACAGCCTTTACTTTAAAATATACACCGTTCAATAGCTGAGCTTAATCTTACAGAGAATGATCAAAGCTCATGTAGAAAGAAACAAACAAATGAACAAAAGATTTTCTCCTTCATTTCTGTCAAACAAAGCTGTATGACACGTTTCCAGCTGTTAGTATCATGGTTGCTAGGCAACCTGGGCAGCGCAACGGAGGCGAGACCGTCCCATTTCACAAGCCTCGCACTTCCGGCCTTAGCGGTCTTTGAGTACGCGACCCTTGAGGATCGTTGAGGCTGCGTACTTTAAGGCTGCAGACCCTGAATTGGGATACGGCCAGTGTCTTTAAATGCCTATTAAACCGGAAACTGAGGGAATAACTGCCACCCTGAACCTTTATGATCTCTAATGTTACACAAACCAGTAGCTGCATTTCCGCTTTTGCTATGAGTCTTTGTTTTCTTCATTTATTCATTTAGAGGCAAAAAAAGAAAAAGATTTAGCGCAAAACACCGTGAGCCAAATTAACCCAAATTATTAGTCTGTTGTCATGCAGCATGCAGAAAAGGACGTTTAGCTCCTCACTCACCTGCGCCATTATGAAAGCGTCCCGTGAGGGAGGCGTTCAAGAGCGAAAGCGTTCAGCTGCGTTGTAATTGTTTATCCTCAACCCAGATTTAAATGTTTTGTTTTGACGTTATATAGAGGGAGATAACATGACCCCCTCAAAGGTAATGTCGAAGTTATAGTTAGAAAGTTAGTGTAAATATTTCCAATGACTACAAGTACAAATTTCGCAGTAAATACTTCTAAAATGTAACGTCTGCTTGGTTTTTTTAAAACCCAAATCAAACATCTTCGACTTTAAGATATTTTCTTGTGAAAAGGAAAAGCTATAAAGTCAGCAGAAATTTGAACCAGAAATGATTTTTGAAAAACTAATTTATTCTTCGGTGCTTTATGCTGGTGCTATTTATTCTAGGTTAAATCTATGCGTTGGGTATGGATATATGGTGTATAAATTTAGCCTTTATGTTCTTGATGCATGCTCAATCATCCAGGTAAGTAAAACGAAACGTTTCGTCACTCATCCAAGTGATGACGCTACGTCCAGATGAACAGAATCAACTTTTGGAGTTTTGTAACCACTTCAAAGGTTTAAAAAAAATTTAACATCCCACACACCAAAATTTTATCGATCATAAAAAAAGGATCAGAGTTGAAGAAACTGTTGCGCTTGGGGGTTGAGTATTTAAGAAAATGGTCAGTGAAATCCAAAATAAAATTAAGTCAATGGTGAAGAATATTTGAATTTGTTTTTATCTACAGACATATCATCAGTAGGTGCTCACATGTAAACACAGACTTGGGCTCCTCTTGCCACCAATGTTTACCGCTGAAACCTTTCCATCTCCCTACATGAAGACCCATTTGGACCTATCAGGTCATTAGATCAGATAATCCACTTGTGGCTCTGTACTTTGATTATGTGATCACACCAAGGGACTAAAGACTAAAGCAGCTTCAGCCACATTCCAGGAGAGCTGCATGGTCGGGGTTGCTTCATACATGAAGCTTCTGTACAATGACCGGTCTAACTGACATCTTGCTGCTATTCTGGTGAAGGATGCAACACAGCAAAGGGCTTTTTAAACACTTAAATGAACTGAAAGCTGACAGCCAAATAACCTGGGAAGTGGTGACTGGATAAAGAAGGTGACTGCGTAAGTAAGCAACAGATTTCAAGATGTAATAGTTGAGTAAGTCTGTATAGATGGATTTCTACAGCAGCTAACTAAAAAGCAGGTTCAAACTGGGAAAAAAGACGCTAAACATCACAGTTTTGGTTCTTTTCTTATGGTCATATATTACTAAATTTTGTATCCACGTTTGGCATGGAATAAGACTTTAATTTGTTCCTGAAATGTGATACAATATGAAATAATCAAACAAACCAAACCATTCAGAATTCAATGCTCATTGTTTTATTAGATTTTTCCAAATTCTCAATGCTGATTTGTGCAAAATGGTTTCCGGCTGTGAAGGTATTTCTGCCTCCTTTTTTTCATAGATTGCTTTACATAACCCTTCGTAGAATTCAGACAAAACAGTCCTGTGTGGCAGGATTGAGGCCAACCAGCGGGTAATGAGATTAAAAGGCCACAAAGTCGAACGAGTTCAGTGTCCTCCAGCTCTCTGCCTACTGCTGCTGCTTCTGAGCCATGCTCAGCATTTCTCAGTGTCAATGAAGGGGTGCCTTAGAGTTCAAAAAAGAAGCAGAGCTATTAAAAAATGTGCACGAAGCAGAGTAATAAACTTCTATCTCAGCCTGAGAACAATGTAGTGGCTTCAAAGCCTAAAACTCTTTAGTACTTAAGCAGTCCAGTGTAAATATGTGTTCAAATATTAAATCTAGCAGATGAATTACCTGAATGTACTCTGAATCCTTTTGCACTGATGCGATGATTGATTGGTCCTTTGAACAGGAACAGTCATGGGATGTGGCGTCACAAAGTCTAACCATCTCCACAAACACACCACATCCAGTGGAAGAGGTGATACGCATACACTGACATACATGGACGATGACCAATTACGCTGATTGCAAAAGTTTTACTCTTTCCTGTTTTTCCTTATTCTGGCTCTTACGTGTCGTCTTTGTGTTTGTCTTTTGGTGTTTCTTTTTTCTCTGCTGCCTGCAGCTGTTACAAGTAAGCCACATCTGCTTGACCTTTTTTGTCTTGTTGATGTTTCTGTTTGGCAGATGTTGGACATAAACTCAGACCTCTGGTATCTGGGTCAAGCATAGAGGTGGAAATATTTTTACTAAAAGTTGCAGATAGGATGTAGCTTTAATTGAAAAGTGGAGAAAGTAAACACCTGTATCTGTTTCTGATGATGGTTTTAAAGTCAACCATACAGATATAAAACTGCCACTATGCCTTTTTTTTAAATTTAACAGTAACTTTACTCTTAGATTACTTGTAGAAATTCATTGCTAAGTGTTGGTTCATGGAAGTTAGGAACAAGTTATCCAGCTAAACTGTTTGTTCCTCCAATCTGAATGGAAATAAAAGTGTTCCTGAAGTCCTTTAAGAGTATTTCAAGGTAAAAAAAAAAAAAAAAAGGATCTGAGATAATTGGAAGAACAGGGTATCGGACACCTATAACTCCAGCTTTAACTCACATTTGGTTGGGTTTTGGTGCCAATACTTAGTTACAGTTAGGAAGAAAAATATTTGTTTCAGAGGAGAAAAAGATCCTAATTTGTGTTAAAATTAAACCTTTTTCAATGTTAAACTAATTCAGACGGAGACATTTTCTGGGTATCTAATGCGCTGAATTCAGCCCTATCTAAAGGTGATGACACCACATCCACTATAGTACCGCTATAGTATAAATACCCTTGTTTGGCCTCTTGGTTTGTCCTCCAAGCACTATTTGAGAAGTCAGTTTAAAGCTTTCTCTTGTGACTTGAATGCACATCAGGAAATAAACAGTCTTAGAATTGGTAGTCAAGTCTAATAATAAAAAAGTGTTTTGAAATTTTGCCTGCTTTGCTTTAAAAAGGTTTTAAAAACAGCAGATTTTTGTGTTGCAGCGCCTCTTATACTGTGTGTGTCAATAGTAGCATGTGAAAAAAATGATTAAAATGTGAGGTTTTTCTTGATCACATGTGTTCTGTGTTTCAGCCATAAGAGCTGCCATCCTGATTCAGCGATGGTACCGTCAGTACGTCGCCCGCACAGAGATGAGGCGGAGATACACCTGGAACATCTTCCAGTCCATCGAATACTCCGGAGAGCAGGCCCAGATCAAGGTGAGAAACTGCTGCCACAAACCAGTCGAGACCTGAGTGTTTAATAAAAAACAATTAACAAAAAAACTACAACCTTTTTGTCTCTTTCCTGTGCAGCTTTATAATTTCCTTGGCTACCTCATGGACAATTTCACACCATCGAGCAATGAACGTAAGACTTCTGCATTTATTCTGAGTTTGTTTTGGGTTTTTTTTTTCTCTGTAAATCAAATCTCTGAGTTTGAACCATCTCCACCTTGCAGGAAATTTGATCTCGCACATCTTCAGAGAGAACGAGGTCTGCCGGGACGCAGAGTGGGAGAGGTACTTCTGCTACAAGAACATCGAGGTGCCGGAGATTTACTCGGGACCTCATCTCACCTTTCCTCTGACGGTAGAGGAAGCAGTCGGTCTGGTGGAGGCTTTCAGGAATAAGAAAGTAGGCCTTTTTGGAGAAAATGTTCTACATCCAAGTTCAGCACGTGCCATTAATTGACTGCATTGTAATGTAAAAAAAAAGCTTTATTTGCAGTGGTCCTAGTTATTTCCTATACGCTTGTGACTTTGTTTTCTCTGTTTTGGAGGCCTTCTTGCTAACACGTTTCTCTCCCAGCAGCAGCTGCACTCACGCTACGTCCTTCAGCTCCTCTTGGAGACGTGGAAACTGCTCCGCATGTTGCCAAATATCAACCGTATCTCCACCTGCCACAGCAAAGAAATCACGATTTGTGGTATGATAAAGATATTCTTTGATAGTGGTGGTAAAGCACATGGAACTGATGAAATTTGGAAATATTTAGTAAAGACAATGAAAAATCAAAGAAGCGTTAAAATGTTAGCCTTGTTTTATTATAAGAAACTGGACTTTGGTCAATTCTGCTGGCCAACAGAAACCATTGTTTCATAATGGAAGAGAGTGAAACATTAAAGTTGCAGAATTTAAATTAAAAGTATAGATACAAATTAAGTGTGCTGTAAATTACTGTCATTTTTAAACCAGCCCTTTCCGTCCTGTTGTTACAGGTGATTTGCACGGACAGCTGGAAGACCTGCTGCTGATTTTCTATAAGGTATGAAAACTTAAACATTTTGAATGTGCTGAATTAATCCCATCTTTGAACCCAGAATAATGACTTTTTTCATCTGATGAGCTTTATATACCATTTAAAAAAATGGAATTTACAAATGACGATTATTAAAATCAATAAAAATGCATCATTTTTATTGCTATCACTGCTTCATCTTCAAACCTGCTTCATATGTTCAAGATAATTTAAGGATAATTTTCCAAAAATGTCCTTAATAAATGTTTTTGTGTAGTTAAATAATTTAATAAAGATTAACATATATAATTTTAAACTCCTGAGAATCTAATGATTTTCATGTTTTGCATTGAGGTGCTGTAATCAGAGAGTATTTGATGTGCTTCTTTGACTAACTTCTTTGTCAGTTAATCAGGTATTTTTAGTTTCAGTTTACCTGCAGCTTGTTTTGCATCAGTGGTGAAAGAGAAGGTTTAATCTTCTGTTTGGTTTGTTTGTATGTGGTTGATTTGTTTACACTTAAACTGTGGCTTGTCCCTTTAACTGTGCGCTCCTTCGATCTTGTTTACGTGACAGAACGGCATGCCGTCCTTAGAGAAGCCCTATGTGTTTAATGGAGACTTTGTGGACAGAGGCAGGGACTCTATTGAGATCCTCCTCATCTTGTTTGCATTCCTGCTCGTTTACCCGAGTGATGTCTACCTGAACAGAGGAAACCACGAGGACCACATAGTCAACCTCAGGTGAAATTAATAAACATACACCACGTGTATGTATACACAAATTCATCTGTTGTCATTCAAACTTTTATTTCTTTACTCCTCTGGATGGTTTAGGTACGGCTTCACCAAGGAGGTGTTGAATAAGTACAAGGTAGGTTCATCTCATGTAAACCTGCACCTCCTTATCGCTGCTTTTCTAGGCAGCAGCAAATCAAAACTTATGTGGTTACCTTTACCCATGCCTTCCCAGGAAAGCTCAATATAAACCAGTGTCTTATGTACATAAGACCAGTCACTCCTCCACGTTGCTAAGAGGATTTACGGTCATTAAAGAAGGTGACATCTGGTCTCTGTTGAGTCAGGGGGACTGAGCTGGTCCGAAGACTGACGGAAGAAATACAAAACAAAACAGAGGTTTCCTTACTGCATGCTGTCTTAAGTTACAGTGCAACATCTCAGTCACACACAGAAATAAACTAGTTCTGTCTAAGGGTTCTTTGTTCCCACCGTTCCCAGTTGCAGGTGGATCAACCAACAGTAGATGGTTGGGTTTCTATATATAAAGCACTTTGAGATGATTAAGGTTGTGATTTGATGCTAAAGTTAGACAGATACTGTGGGTTCATTCAATCTTATCAACAAATGGAGTTTAATTTTTGTAAACTAAAACTGAAAATTTCATTATTTTTAAGCATCTCCTTGTTGATGTAACTTTGTAAATTCTTCACAAACATAATACCGCTTAGCAAACTGACTTTCTGTCTGCAACGAGAGCAAAAACAAAGGAGAGAAATAAAAAAGCACTAACTGAGTAACTTTTGCTGATTGTGTTTTACATCAGATGCACGGGAAGAGGATCCTGAAGCTGCTGCAGAAGATTTTCAGCTGGTTGCCATTAGCAACAGTGATCGACCAGAAGGTGCTGGTCCTCCACGGGGGGATCTCTGACTCCACGGAACTCGGCGTCCTCGCCAGAGTTGACAGACACATTGTGAGGAACCAGCATGTGATGAGTAAAGCTGTTATTTACTCATCACTATCCTTGCAATGTGTGTAATCTGTGTTTTCCTGTTTTCCTTCAGTACATCTCGGCTCTGAGACCTCCGAAGAAGAGACACCACAGCTTGGCGGGAATATCCACCGACTTGGACACAGATGTGGACACCGCAGCCATCAGCAGGGTCTTCCAGCGTCGGGCCTCTTTCACGTATCCCAAACCCATGGGAACCCGATGTTGCTTCCAAAATCGCTCGCTGCAGGACTTCTCGGATCGGATCAGAGTGAACATGGAGAACCAGCTGGAGCTCAGCAGGAGGGAAGAGCCAACTCTGAACGCCCAGATCAACAAACCGGAGCAAGAATCTCTGTTTTTGTCCACCAACTCTGTCAGCAGTGACACCACCGTAGATGAGTGGAAACAGGCGAGTATGGAGCAGAGATGTTTTCTTAGAAGCTGCTAAGTAAACAATGAGTCTTTTGTGTCAGTGTTAGAACGAAATCAGTTTTATTATTCCAAAACTAGAAAAATGTAAACAAGCCAGATGTTTAACGGGAGACAGCTGAAACAGGAAAAAAAAAAACAATCCACTACAAAATCCACTTTCTTTGTGTATTTGTCACATGTGCATGCTTCAAATTTTTAAAAAAAAAACAGACAAAAAAACCCCCAATTTAATAAAAATATGTCTTTTTTAAAATGATGATGGGAAGAGAAAAAGCTAACCAAATCTACCAGACTCTCACCCTGATTAAATCATGAAGTAACTGTGATTAACCACATTTTTCACATTCACTAGCCACACTCAGGCCTCATTACTGCCAAAATGAAGGTTTTAGAGTGGCCTCGTCAAAGTCTGGACTTACATTGAAATGCTTTGGCATAACCTTAAACTTTCCAACTTGGCGGAATTTCAAAAATTCTGCAAAAAAGAGTGGGCCAAAATTCCTCCACAGCAATCTGAAAGACTCATTTCCTTGATTGCAGGTCATGCTGGCGTGGATGTTATTAGATTTAGGGGACAACTGCTTTTTTTTTTCCTTAATAAATATTACTCTATTTACTCTTGTTGCCTTTGTCTAATATTACAATTTGTATGATGTGAAGCATGTAACTGTGACAATTGTAGTAAGATTTTAGTAGTTATGTATATTAAACAATGAAATAAATTACTACCAGTCTAACCTGACCACAAACTCACACTCTTCACATATTTTTATAGTGACTTACTATTTTGTCAGAGGTCGTGACCTTTCACCTCACTCCTGCTCCAGTTATAGCCTGAAAGACAAACAGACAGTAATCAACCTCACCTAACAGGAGGTGCTGTGTGTTGCCTGCGTAAGACTTCAGAGGCTGTAATCCCCCACGTCACTAATCTCTCTGCTCTGACTTCAATCTACTCTTAAAAATTGGCTAGCTTTTTCCCCAGCTGGTGTTTCCACAGATTTTTTTCTGACTCTTCTGTTGTATTTTATTTTTTATCTTATTTAATGTTTATCTTTTACTGAATAGCAGACAGTGAAGTTGGACTACGCACCAATGCTAGAAATGGTTATTAAATATAGTAGAGAAACTTTAACACTTTGAGTTCTTTGTCCCACCAGATCCTGGACCTGCTGTGGAGTGATCCGATGACTCAGGATGGATGCATACCCAACGAGGTGAGGGGTGGAGGCTGCTACTGGGGCCCTGATGTCACCGAGGACTTCCTGAACAGACACAATCTGCAGCTCATCATTCGCTCCCATGAGTGCAAACAGGAGGGCTATGAGTTCTGCCACAACCGTAAGGTCAGCTCAGTAATCCTACAGCTCGCTGTCTAAATTCAGGACTTTAAAACCAAAATCAGCCTCACTCTAAAGTATCATATGTACCATAAACCTCTCCCCTGATCAGCATCAGTGTTCCCTTCCTCTTCAATGACAGGTTTGTCCTTTCTTTCATTCACCCAGGTCCTCACTCTGTTCTCTGCCTCCAATTACTATGACGTGGGGAGCAACAGGGGGGCTTACGTGAAGCTGGGCCCTGACCTTGTGCCTTATTTGATTCAATATCAGGCCAGCAGCATGACGAGAGAGCTCACTGTGAGACAGAGGTACTACTAACACTCACTTCATTAGACAAATTCTTCATTACCAGATCATCTCTTCACTTAATTCAAACTTGGTTTAGCCTTAAAAGGCTAGAGTAGCTTTGCATAATTGACTGATCAAAATAATCCTTATATTGATTATGCAGGGCCTTGGAGCAGAACCTCAGTTCATCCATAGTCTGAAGCAGACCTTCAGACCTCTGTCCACAGTCAGAGATGTGTGCCAGAGCCAAGAGTAGAGAAAGTAGAAAAAACTGTTTGCTATGGACCCGTTAAAGCAGACTGAAGCCTGAGATACACTAACTTTCTAATGTCAGACTTTGGCCACATTTAATATGACTAGCATCCATTATAACAGAATACGCAGGCCAGATAATAAGGGGAAGTACAATAGGCTCCCTTTAAACAGACAATAAGGAAGCTTTATGAAACTAGTGGTTTCCGCATGTCTACACAGCTTATCTACATTATTAACTTTAAAAATTCACAAATTAAGCACCTGAAATGTTTCTGACATCGATGAGAAACCGTTTTTGCCTCTTTCTTTGATAACCATTGTTTGCCACGCTGTTGTGTTTGCCGTTCGTCATCTGCAGTGTTGGGCGAACCGAGCGCTCAGCTCTCAGAGTCCTGCGGGAGCAGCTGTTTGCGCACAAGTCTGACCTCCTCTGTGCCTTCAGAAAGTTTGACAGCGAGAACAAAGGTGTGTGTAGTTTGAGTTTCATAAACTGATTCATTCCTCATCGGATCAGTCTTTACTTTTTGTTGCAGATCTTTCCTTCTTTTTTTTCCATGTAGTTCTCAAGAGATATTCACTTGCTGGAAAGAAATATGAGCCCACACCTTTGTATTTGTGTGGAACATAATGATCCCCGTGCAAGATGAAAACAACGTGTGGGCTGGGCAAAAGTCTAGCTCAGAAGATTTCAGAGTTTCACAGAAACTTCTGTTTCAGGGATTTAATTTCACTTACAATAGACAAACAGCTTTGCCTAACACAAAATAGTGTGAAAAAAAAAAAGGTACTTGGATGGATGTTGTTGGACTTTTCAACATATTTGTCATGATCCTGGGTCGTTGACCCAGCGTTTTGTGTTTCTTTTTGGTTTTATCTTGTGTTTGGTGTTTATTCTGATTCTGTATTAATTCTTTGGGTTGGTTGTCGTGTTGGTCTGTGCTCCGTTCGGGTCCCTGCATTTTTGTTGTAAAACAGTCTGTGTGTTTCCGGTTTTACTTTGTAGGTCTGCTTCTCATCATGTCCATTAGTGTCAGCTGTGTCCACCCCTGCATGTCATCTCCTCATTACCTAGTGTGTATTTATAGTGTGTGTTGGCTTCTGTTCATCGTCGGATCGTCTGTGTTTCTCGGTGTAACTACGTCTCTCTGCATTCTCCGCTCCCTGTTTCATGCTTAGGTTTGTCATTTAGTTTTCCCAGTCTAGGTTTTTTCAGTCATTCGTCTTTTCTCACTGCCTGTTCAGTCGCTCCACTTCTGTAAATAAAACATCACCCTCATCACCAGTCAACTGCCTGCATTTTGGGTCCTTTTCCTCCTACACCACACGGCTCACCCCGCCAGCCGTGACAATATTTTTGGATAAGCAAACATTTGATTCTCTTTGAAACACAGCCTACAAGTAAAGGTAGTTTATTAATTATTATACACACAGAATTGGAAAAACTTGAAAATAGAACTGAGTTAGCTTTTGGTTGGCTCTCACAGTCTTCCTGATGCAGAGAAAAAGCCTGCTGTTTACATTTTCTGGGCTTTAATGTGTCACAAAATAACAAAGTATAATATTTTAGTGTGAATGTTTTCAAACTGTGTGGCAAAATACTTCTTAGATATAGTCTAGACAAGGTAGACAGTGATCAAACTTGGATTAGAGCTTTGTGCTCTTATAATTAGTATGACCTTTCACCTCTATTAGGTCTGGTGTCTCTGAACGACTGGGCCTCTGCAGTGGAGAGTGTGATGCATCTGGATCTGCCCTGGAGGATGCTTCGCTCTCAGCTGCTCACCTGCAAGAACAGCGAAGGCACGATAGACTACTACGAGTGGTTCAACGAGCTTGCCATCACAGGATCTAAAACAGATGTAAGAACTCACCGGCTCTGTCTTAGCTGATGTAGCAATGTTTACATGAAAATGCAATAATGTAATATGGAGAAACTTTAGAAAAGGGATCTTTATACCGAGATTCAGGGAGTTGTAGAGAAGTAGAAAAGATAAATTGCCCTTCCACCCTTGAAATTGGTTAAATGGATACAAAGGAACATTGATTTGTGTCCTTTTCCTGGCACGGTGTGTTTTCCGTGGCGTCATGCTGCTGTCATGTGTTGTTGACTTAAATTATTTGTAAAGGATACACCTGTGTATCATCGATTACAGGTTTCCTTGTAACCTTCCTGTCTACCCAAGTAGAATGAGTTAGGAATGAGTTGCTTCATGATGGCACAGTGAGATAGATTTCCAGGTCACAGGCAGGAAAACAGGGGAGGCGAGGATGGACAAAATAGGGAAATGAGAAGCCCCTTGACACCAACTTGAGACAATAAATGTCAGAAGTCAATTAAGTAAAGTGACCTTTTTCAGAACACTCTAGGATTGGCCTTTGTTTTTGTTTTGCCTTTTGGGAAAAGGTGAAAACCTCCCTAAAGATGACTAAGAACATCTTTACCAGAATCCTAAAATTAACATCTGCGTGGGAATAAATCTTTTCAGTTGCCAGGTTGTATTCAAACAGAGTTTTGCTGCTTAAACAACATTATTTTTCTGACCAATCTGAAAGATGCTGCATATAAAATATCACCAGAATGCTGCAGATGTTCCTTTTGTACTTTATTTGTGTTGTTTTATGAATATGGGACTTTCTTCTTTTGGTCTTTGCAGCATATTGACCAGAGTCTGCTGGAAATGTTGTATCGCCACCGCTCCACTTTGGAGACAATCTTCAGGATTGTAGACACGGACAACTCAGGTAAAACACCCACTGTTTATTGCTGTTCGATGCAGAAGCAAATCTGCTAATGGAATATATTACCCTTAGATCGCTCAGTTTTGCATCATTCCCAAGTAACAGCACAGAGAAAAAAATACATGTTTAAGTCCTTTCTATCACACACATTCACGCTCCAATGGATGAGCAACTTGGGGTTTGTATCTCGCCCAAGGATATTTGGCAAGCAGACTGGAGCAGCCAGGGATCAACCCACCAACTTTCTGATTAGTAGATGACCTACTCTACCTCCTGAGCTGCAACCAAATGCACTCAGTCAGAAATATAGTGATTATATAACTTCAATTAAATGTCAGTTTTTGCCTTAAAACATTTAATTTACTAATAACATAGTAATATGTGCCTAATATTAATATATAACAAGTGCCAGATTTAATTTCAAAAGACATGAAAGAAATACTTTTCTTCATGAAATAACTAAAATGTCTCTGTATGTATTGTGGCTTTGGATTTTTACCTTATTGAGATAATTGTTTTGTCATATTTAATCTGCACACTTTTCTCTTGATTTATTTGTTATATATTAATTATGTTTAACTTAATTTTTAACTGCTGCCAAAGGAAAAAGGAATTACTTAACTTTTATAATCTACATAGATGATTGAGAGAAGGAGTAAAGTGTGTCAGGGCTCTGATGTGTCTGTGGGAGACGTCTGCTGAGCTTAGCCTCTGTTAATCCATCTGTAGCGTGCGAAACAGGCAGCAGGAGGTTACGGTTGCCTGATTCCTAACGATGACTAACCCACTGATCTACTAGCCTTTCCATCCCGCCTCTCTGATCACATGCAAACACGGACAGCAACACTTTTCTTTAACAGTTTCTGCCTATTACTCCTTCTTGAACCTCTAATCTCCTCCTCCTTCTCCTCCACCTCAGGGTTCATCAGCATTCAGGACTTCCGTCAGACCTGGAAGCTGCTGAGCGTCTACCTGAAAATGGAGATCACCGACGAGGCCATCTCCGACCTGGCCGTCACAATTGACAGCAACCATGACGGCAGCATAGACATTGACGAGTTCATGGAGGCCTTTCGGCTCACGGACAAAAAGAGCCGGCTGGAACGAGGACGCAGCATGTTCATGGGCACGGCCTCCGACCTCACCAAACTGGAGGGAGATCCCAACATTTGATGAAAAAGCGTGTTAAACAGATAGCTCGGCGTCCAGCAGAGGGGAGGAGAGGGAGCTGCAGCCAACGCAAGCTGCTTTTAATGACGCACATAAAGATGCAGGATGATGCTGAGCAACAGCCGCCTGGATCACAGGGGATTAGGAGGAGGTTAGAGGTCAGGGTGTTTGACGGCAAATGCTCATTTGAAGCGGAGGAAGTCTGGGCAAAACGCAGCAGCTTGAGCAACTCACGTCTCCTTTATATTCCTAAAATAGTCCAAAACTGAAAAACAAAAGGCATCTTATAGAAAATAACAATTTAATTAAATGCAAAAATGGGTGATTTTTGCATTTAATATTCACTGAATTTATGTTTAACAGCTTCAAATGTGACTCATGTCAACATAAAAAGATTCTCACACTCCAGATGTGTTAAAATGGACATGTAATGATCCTACTCGGGTGATGATTAACAGTTAAAACTGAGTAAAAGATGGGAAGGAGCACAGAAAGAAGAATCCTTCAAATATATGAAGAAATGTGTTAAATATATAAAAAGTGCTTGCCAAAGGTTTTTGGGAGGTAGCTTATTGAAATAATTTTTCACATCATCTACATATTTTTTTTATGAATTTGTTGGATGTAGTGAAGAGGTATTTCAAGAAAAGGAGGAAGATAGGGTAACACATCATATGGATAGATGTTATCTCATGGTGGTGCCAGCTGAGAACGAGACAGGGTCTGGATGGTAGGGAACAGTTACCAGATGATTGGGAAAGAACAGACTCGCAAAAGGAGTCTCGGAGAGTAAGAAGAGGATGGAGGGAATGGAGATCAAGTGTACCGGTACAAGTTATTAAAGAACAGGGGAGCTGCAGTAACCACAGTGGGATAAGGTTATTGGAGACCATGAAGATGTGGGAAAGACTGTGGGGTGACTGTCAGTGATTTTTGCTTTGAGAGTGTTGATTGAGATGTATACAGGAGGTCAGAAGGAGTTGCATCTGGGAGGAATCCTGGAGAATTTTTTTTTAAATATCTGCAACTTACTGGTGCCTTAGCAGTAGCAGCACTTGAAATGTAGCGTGGACTGATAATATTTTCTGTGAGCGCGGTGGGATTGCTCCTCCTGTCAGGCAGCAAACAAGCCCCCAACCCGTCCAGAATGGAGAACTCATGATTTTATTCATTTGACTCATAGGATGTATATCTACCTCCAGTTTCTGAAGTTTAAAGGTGTAGTCTGAGAATTTGGGAGTTATGCGTATTATGTTATCTCAACTGAGCATAAAGACAGGAAATGGAAAGTAACAGCTCGCCTGCTCTCTCTATAAGGAAACCAAAGTCACCTAAATTCACCCTAAAAACACACTCTGTAATGCCAAAGCTGAAGATGGTCATAATTTTGTAAGTTATGACATCATTACAGCTACATGTTCACAGAATAACCAGTTACTAATACTGCTAACATGTTAAATTCAAAGTAGTGTAATGTTACTTTATCAAATGTAACATTTTTACATTGTAAGTGTAACATATACACAACATTGTTTTGTAACACTGCAGTGACTCAGTGTGGGTTAGAAACAAGTGACTTGATATTTCAGCAGATGTAAGATGATATCTGTGTGGGTGATATCTTCTGAAGATCAGTAACACATTTGTTTTTTTTATACAGTGTAAAAGATAAACATTTCTAGGCCTGTTGCAGACGGGAGTAATTTATTTCATCAGTGAGAATTAAAGTAAGAAATATGGTCCTGGGTGAATCCTGAAATGAATCCTGAATTACAGGAAAATTCTACAACAGCAAATATGGCATCAGAAACTTAACTTCTGGGAAAGGAAAAAGCTTTTTAAGGAAAGCTTTTTAACCCGTTTTCATCAGATTGGACTGCTAATTGCATACATGTAGTTTTTAATCCCATCACTACTATTAAAATTAAAGCTCATTTTAATTTTGCATTGCAATAACTGCATGAACAGGTGGCCAGAGGAATTTCAAGATAACTGTTGAGCCCTGAGAGAGCATACAGAGCAGGACAGCTGTTTTCAATCTTCATGGTAAGCTAAGCATCTAAATAGTAGTAGTGTTTAAATGATTGATCATTTTTTAACAGTAAATTCAACATGCAGGACTTGTTCCTTCAAGGCGTGATGTATTTTTTAGTTAAATCTGTTGTTCCACATTTCTGAGTATTATCAATTACAACTAAAAGAGTCAGTGAGTCCATGTGAATTTTACTGTCTTTTTTTCTAGTATGTTGAGCATGTAAAACCTTTCCTGTAAATAAAAAAGTGAGTCATGTCTTACTTTCCTAAGACGTATGTGGAAAAAATGTTCAGTTGTTGCAGTTGAAGGTATTTAATTAGTTTCTAATTTGTTTAATTAAGGTAGCAGTTTTTTATTCATTTATTTCTCATCCTTATTATTTAAGAGCAAACATAAAACTCAAAATTTCCTTTGCAATCAATGGCAATTCTAGAAACCTTGGTCATTACTAAATGCTTTATTTTCTCTCTGCTCGGCCTATAGTTGCTGTTTGCTTGTGGGTCTCTCTGCTTTCAGTTTTGTATTTAATACCTGAAAAACAGCTTCATTGGGTTGAGTTCAGGTGATTGACTTTGCCATTGAAGAATATCTCATTTTCTGCATTGTTTGGGTTATTGTCCATGTATACCTATCAGCTGTCACATTATCAGTAAACACCAGTTTCCACTGGTTCCACTGGCAGCCATACGTGCCCATGCCATAACATTACCTCTACAATGTTTGACTGACAACATGCTTTTCTTCGGATCATGGTCTGTTTTTTCTCCTCCCTCTCTTTCCTTTTTCCATCATTAAGGTACAAGTTAACTTTGATTTCTTCTGTCCAAACACTGTTTTTTTTTTTTTCATGAGTTCTGCAGTTTCTTCTAGATGTTTTCTGGCAAAGTCCAATTTGACCTTCTTGTTCTTGTGGTTTGCACCTTTTTGAAAACTGGCTCCTTAGATGACTGTCGATTTTATAATAACATACCTAACTCCACAAGAGTTTTCTTGAGTTGTGAAGCTGATTTTAAGCATGGAAAGAATTCAGTTATTATTCCTTCTTTTTAAGACTTTACCAAGTTGCTAATTTCGCCACTCCTCAAATTTTTACATTTTCCCTGTTAGGTTTGTTTTGTTTTTCCAGCCTAATGGTGGCCTCCATTACTTGGTCCTCATACTGAGGATTCCAGTGAAAAGCTACTAAATGAAACTTCAACACATGGAATCAACTCCAGATCTTTTATCTTCTTATTCTCCTAAGAACCAATAGAAAGGACACAATGAAAAGGATGGGTCTCATGTCTCTAGTCCACTAAGATAAAGTTCTTGTATAATTTAATACACTTTATTTTTTTACTTGCATACTAGAAAGTAAAAATAGTCAAATCATATTATTATTTTTAAACGATTGACTGAGTTCACAGAATCACCAGCAGGGGGCACAACAGACTAGAGTACAGCTTTTCCTGCACAGATCGGCTTCTCAGGACTGAAGAAAAGTGGTCACCGTTTAAGAGACAGGTGATTAACAGAAGAGTAGGAGTCATTAGGTGGGAAAGCAAACAATGTTGGGATTAAAAGCTAACACACCCTGAAGTTGAGCTGCAGCAGCAAACAGTGAATTTTTGTGGTTTCACTCGCATTATCTCCCTGAGCCCTTAAAGCCAGGGCTGTAGCTTTCTGCTCTTTTAAGTAGGTGGATTTTCAAACAGGTCCAGAGCTGCCTGAAGTTTTGCTTCGAGCCCTGTGTACAGGAGCTGCATGCAAAAAGATCTTTTGTTAAAAGGGTTTGGCGTAATAAGCATATGCTTCAGCCAAGACCTTTTGATTAGCCTTGTCTCGTGCTTTCTTGCTTTGTGGTAATCTTTATTCTGTATTCACTGAGATATTTGAATGCTAATCAATAAATCAAAGTTTCACAAAACAAAGTGTACACGTTTTACCTGGAGGAGGAGAATTTGTTTTGTTTTGTTTTGTTTTTTTTTTGCCTTTTTTGCACAATGTTGCTGGTAATTAGACACACCTGTTCAACTCGGTGCATTCAGGTAAAGACTGCAGTCATCGTCGAGAAGTTCAAAATGAGCATGAAAGTGAGGCAGAAAGGCGATTTAAGTGACTTCTGCTGGGATTTTCCTGCACAACCGTCACTACGGTTTACAGGAAATGATCACGAAAAAGAGGAAATATCCAATGAGCAGCAGTTCTCTGGGTAAAAATTAAAATGAAAGAACGGGAAACTGTGGTTGCAGCTTTGAGGGATCAGAAATGCTTTCACCTCTGGGCTGGAAAAATGGTACAAAAAAAAGAAAGAAAAGAAATCAGCTGAGGTGGGAGTCACAGAATGATTTTGTGATCGATTTACATCATTTCCACAAGGCATCAATAAAGTATTCTGATTCTGATTTTTCATATAAATAACTCATAATAAAAACGTGTGGAATATACTTTGTTAATTAGAAAACAAACGTAGCGTTAGAATAATATATTTCAGTTTTTTAAATGTGTAAGCATCTTTAAAGGTCCTGTGAAGCGTTGTATTAGGTTCATACTGTGAATACTAAAATCTTAAAATGGGAGAAAAAGATGTTCAGCACTTAACGCTTATATTCCTTGTGTAGTTTTAAGGGATGATCTTGACCACCATGAGCGATTCTGGCAAATGCTGAACATGTGATTGAAAGTCATGCAGCTGGTTGTGGAGCTTGTTTACGGTCTGTACAGTCAGCACTTTCTCCAATCACATGAAGAACTGTAGAAGTTCTCCAGGACAGAGGAGCCTACAAAAGCTTCTCCTGTTTTAAAGGATGGTCACGCCCAGTATTGATTAACTTTGGTTTTCACTGTAAAAACATGTGAGTGATGATGAGTTGAGATGAGTTATCTTATAATTGCAATTTTAAACATTTTAAAACATTATCCACTCCCCCAGAGACTGAGACTGAATGGTACCACCACCAATCCCAACACAGAGACTCTCTAACTAATGGGACAAAGCAGAAAGCAGTTAGACCCAGTTTTCCCAGAGTATTGTTCACAGTCTGCAGGTGGTCTTACAGTTGAAAAGCTTCTGGAGCTCTGGCCTAATGCACCATGTGAAAGAAAGACTTACAGTTTGATGGAGCATGTAGTGACGGGTGAGGTCGGGCATGACAGATTTGCAGGTGGTTGACTATACTTTTAAGTAATAGTTAGTAACGGACACTTCGGTGTAGTTTCAAGTAATCCTAATATATCTGTCTAAACCCCCACACCATTACGCCACCACCAGCACAAAAATTCTGACCCTACCGTCTGAATGTTGCGGCAGAAGTTGAGATTTTTCACAAACAGTGTCCAGTTTTGGCGAGACTGTGTGAATTGTAGCATCAGTAGTGGCACCAGGTGTGGTCCTCTGCTTCTGTGTGTTCAGAAATGCTCGTCTGCATACTTTGGTTGTCACTATTGGTAATTTGAGTTACTGTTACCTTCCTATAAACTCAAAGCAGTAAAACCATTCTCTTCATCAACAAGGCGTTTTCACCCAGACAGTTGTCGCTCATTGGATATTTTCTCTTTTTCTAAATGATCATGTAGGAAAATCCCGATCACTTTCCCTTCCCTTTCTGCTCAGTTTGAACTCAGGAGGCCGTCTTGACCATGTCTACTTGCCCAAATGGATTAACAGATAACAGATAGACCCAGTTTTGTGGGTTTCCAAGAAATGAGTCACCGAATAAACACTTTAATCAAAAACACTGAGTGTAACTGTAATTCAGCGGCTCACAGCTTTTGTTTTGCTTCAGAAAGAAATTTTAGAGTCAAAACCAAAACTCAATTCACCAATTCCACAATCGGATTATTCATCAGATTTTGCCAGTGTAGACTGTTTCTACACAGAACATTTCATGGTTTGTCCTTGATATCTCACTGGCGTTTAATCTCTGGAGTGTTTAAACATTTCATTCTTTTTATTCTTCAATGAAGTAAAAAAAAACAAAAAAACACCACACAAGTATTATTAAACGTACACTAGCAACTTTTTAAACTCTAGATGTGCAAACTGTCACTTAAAAGTATCTTCTTTTATATTGATGTTCTCTCGTGGTTCACTTTCTTTTTAAAATGTGTCTTTGCTCTGCTCGCTAACCTTTATCTTAATTGATGTTTTTAAGAAATAGTGAAAACTGTTATCACTTTTCTTTGAAGTTCAATGAAAACATGCATGTTTTTGTTATAGCCAATTATTGGAACTATTTTTACAGGCTATATTGTTCAAAAACAAAACAAGGAAACTTTAAAAGTAATTTGGAATCACAGAAACGTACATAATTTGGAATAAAATCAGAGTACAAGTAAAGAAACTGTGGTTTCTTATATTTTGGGTTGGTAAAGAGACAAGAAGTGTAGGTTTTACACTCAGTTGCTTTATGTATATGGAGCTAAACAACGGCATCACTTAATCAGGAGTCCAGAGGATAATCTCAACTCTACTGAAGGTCAGTCAAGTCTTAAAAATGTAAATAATTAACATTTAATTTACCCGCTGAAAGAGAAAATGCGCTGACCCTGCGGACCCTGAAATGATCCCCTTGAAGGCAGAAATATATGATGTAAATTCTCAGAAGAGCTCAGGGAGAGGGAGCCGCCCCGAGGCCGTCAACACAAGGCTGCTGCTGTGTACACATGCCATGTCCTCGCGGATTTGTAGATTTGTCTGTGACACAGGTTGACATGAAGGATAAACATGTAACCTCCTCTGTCCTTGGAAAACTTGTGTGAAGTTGTTCCTATTTTACAGTCAGAGCGGTGACTCTGGAGGCCACCCACCCCCAACTCCCCAAATATACTGGATATACTGGAAAAAGTGAGTCATTGCTCCTTATTCCGTCATGAATGAAAGATATATGCTTTATCAAACCGATCTGGACTAGCAGTACAGTAAACACTTAGTCAGAGTTATGAAGAAATTTCTTGTCCTGTCATGTTGGGACAAGGATACAAGTACGACCCAGTTCAAATGTTGAAAACTGAACATTTAAAAGTGTTTTAAAAATATATGCTAATTTTGTTTAACACTGTCATCTCTTCTTTAAACAACATTGTGTAAATATGGAAAAAGGGTAAAGCATTCTACTCTGTGTAAGTGCCTTAAAAGTAAGTACGTAAGTGCTTCAGTGTCCAGAAGGGGCGATTCATCAAGATGGAAATGACCTACATATGTATAGAAATCCTCTTCCTCCCTCTGTGACATCAGTAAACAGTTTCTGGGTGATTTTATGGGCTCAGAAGCTACATTGAGGTCATACTGAATTAAAAATAAAATTAATTTTTATTTCTATCTTTTGTGGAAAATACACAGGGACCTGGTGATTTCAATTATGCATCAATTCTTTTTCTTTTTTTTAAATTCTAGTTAAAGCGTTTACCATTTATATCACAATATTTTTTTAATGAGTGCTGCTGCATTTAATTCGAAGTTACGCTAAACAGAAAAGTAGAAAGCTCCAAGTTGGAGATTTTCAAAAGATTTTTAGAAGATTAAAAGTTTAAAACATCATTTTAAGAGGAAACAGGTTGTGTGATCGTTTTTGCAGCTGGGATTTAGTTTATTGCTGCAGTTTATGATCAAGTTTTGTTTGGAAAAAAACACAGGTCCAGTTAAACTGAAATTAATCTTCCCTTTTCTTCCTTTTAGGTCAACACATTTATGACTTTTGCATGTTTTTGTGGACTCTCCAGGCCATGTAATTATTTGGAATTTAATGGTGATTCAGACCAAACATTAGCAATAATTTAAAAAGCATTATTTGCAGGTAAATTTTTAAAAGAAAACGTTTTGGGAACACATTAGCTAGTTGTAGGGGGGAAAGGTGTTGTCAATAATTGTTCATTGTATTTAACTTTTTGTAAAGAATTGAAACATTGTTACCACCTATATGTTCAAAATATTTACTCATATTCTAGCATATGTGTGTTATGTGTGGAAGCTGGTCCTCTGGAAATGGTTGTAAATGTCAGTCTGTGAGGACGTTTAATTGACTTCTTGCTTTTGATCCATGCTTATAGATATTACAGTTGCCTTTATTTAGCAAGGCTACATTTGTTTCAAGCTTGTGGTCGCCTAGTTGAAGAAAATGGTGTGAGGTTATGATGAATGTGTTCTTTTCTCCGAATTTTGACTGCAGTCGTTGTCCATGGTGCTGATCAAAAGCTGGAAGGCTGCTGTTGATATTAAAGATTATTGGTATATGCTATTATTTTTGCAGCACTCTGTGTTATTGTGTGTGTGTGTGTGTGTGTGTGTGTGTGTGTGTGTTTACAAGTAAGACAGTACTGGTGAAGGATTCAGGGTCACCTGATCCAGCCCCAACTATAAGCTTTATGAAAAGAAAAAGTTCAAAATTCCAATTAATAAACAACCCACAAAAATATGTCTGTGTGTGTGTTTTAGCTTAAAAGTAGTTACTGAGAGCATAAAGTGCTTACTGGCTTATTTGTTATTTAAATAAAACCATTTGCTTGTGAAAAAAGAACAACTGACTAGTTAAGTCATAAGTTATTACAGTTTTTTTGTTTTTGTCTATTATCACAGTAAAACAACATGAAACTCCAACTTTAGGCCACTACTTAAATATTAAAAAGGAGACATCTCAAGACTTTAACCTGGTTTATTCAGACACGCAACACTAAACTTGTTCTAGAGGTAGGGAAATGTGGAAATTCCTTTTTAAAACAATGATTGAGGGCTAACTCGTAACTTCAGTTTGAAGTTCAGTTCAATATTTTCTGTATTAGGATATAAGAAAAAAAAATAACCTGGTCCTTACAATGTTCTAAAATTATTTTAATCTGCAATAACTTTAAATGTGTTTGCATGACTGTCTCTCACAACATTATGGTCGAGTTTCGACCTGCTCTTCTTTACAGCGTTGCTTCAGTTCATTGAAGTTTGAGCATTCATTTATGCACAGCTCTGCTAAAAATCCAGCATTTCAATCAGGTTGAAGTCCGGACTTTGACTGGACCGTTGCAACACCTTGATTTTCTTTTTAAGCCATCCTGTTATAGATTTGCTGATGTGCTTGGGATCATTTTCCTGTTGCCTAACCTAGTTTCAGCCAGGCTTTAGCTGTCAGACAGGAGGCCTCACATTTGCCGCTAAAATCAAAAACACAGATCCATCCTGGCTTGCAGTAGTAGTTCACAACTATGTTTTTGCTAATAAGCACAAGTGGCATGTACATGAGTACAATCTTTGATTCTGAGAAGCAACAAAGAGTTTTTGTCACTATTAAATTAACTAATATTCAGGTTTTGTTCTCAGTCTTAAATTCTGATCAATAAATTTGAGAAATTCAATATTTAGGCTTAATTTAAAATCGGAATATTTGAGCCAAATCCAAACTGCATCAACACAAAGATGAGTCTCATAGCTATACTGCTTCATCTTATTCAAGGCAGAAGTTTAAACAAAAGACATAAGAGTGTAAACTTTACACTTTTATTTTTTTTTTTGCAAATACACTAGAAATGTTTACAAAAGCACTGTAGAAACATCTGTGCAGTGTAAATTATCAAAAACTAAAAATGAATATTACTTTGAAATCATTTTGCACCTAACATGACAAGGGAGATTGTCATTTTCAGCAGCAAAACAAATTAGTATATCTATAAAGGAAATGTCTGTTAGTGACTTCAGGATATTGAAATGGGGAAAAAAAAACAAAACAAAAAAAAAAACAGTAACAACAAAAAGGATGGTATGGCACTAGTGCTCATCCCTGAAGGAGGGCTTCATTCATCTAGATATGTTACACAATATCGCCGCTTTACTAGGTCAAGATAATCAGCCTTCCAGTAAAAATCACTCCAGTTTGACAGAAATAATTCATTATTCCACAAGCACAAGTTCTCATACTCATCAAACACAAACACCCAAAACTTAAACCACGCCCAACATCGTTACAGACTCTTTACAGGACTCTTTGTTCCCAGTATGGCATACTGGGCCATCTTTTATACTTAAGTTTTCTTCAGTGTAGGGAAGAAAAGAAAAAAAAGGCTAAATACAAAATGAATTACTATATTACAATACTAATAAAAAAAAAGAAAACAACATAAATATTGAAATATTCTGTGGCCACTTGCAAACATCCAGTTTATTTTACACAGCTTTGTATTGCTTTGTCTTATAATACTGAGATTTTTTTTTTTTCTCTGCCCACAAAGAGCATTGATCACTTTTGTTTGTTTCGGACTGGGTGAAAATAAAACTAATACCATTAAACATGAAAAATTTCCTCTTTTTTTCTCTCTTAACTCTCGCCTTGATGTAAAAGGCACATACACTCATTCAAGCTCCTGCAACAATGCTCAGATACTTTCACAAAAGTTGTGGCACAAGTTTAAGGAAGGAGGGGAGAAAAAAAAAAAAAAGAAAAAAAAAAAAAAAAGTAGGTTTTGTAACATTATCGCGGAGAGTAAACACAGTGCCGGGGCAGATCTATAGGGGTTATCTTTGGTCAAGTTGGAATGAGCCAATGGGCTTAAAGGACCGGACTCAAAGGTCAGTATAGTACAGTGGAATGAGAGTGATGGGTCAAACACACAAACGCGATCCTCTGGATTAAGGTCTTTCAGGTTCAAGTCGATACATTTTTAAAAAGCTGAACAACGATGAACCGCGAGTTTGCACAGGGTGGAGGTCGCATGCGTGTGGACTTCTTTTTTTTTTTTTTTTTTTAAAGGCCTTGAGTGAATTGATTTCACTTCAGATTGAGACTTCGTCACTGTTGGAAATATTTGCTTTTGTGAACTGATACCACTATCTGTCCATTGAGTCTATAGCGAGAAAGATGGTTAGTCTGACTCGGCGCCGAAACTGGAAATAAAGGGAAAAAGCTGGCATGCGAAGGATCCTGACATTTGCCGAATTATTTTAATTTTTTAAATTACTTTTGCAAGGTAAATCTTGGATACCACAAATTAAAGCTGGATACATGTGTTTTATATACTAAATCAGCCCATCAGCATTGTAAGTGGTTACCTTGGACAACTTTTCTGGAGACTTAGAAGGCTACAGCTACTCAGAATAATGGAAAAGCATGACCAAGAAAGATTACACCACTAAATAGCAACAAGCATGGATTATAACTAATGTGGCTTTTCTTCATTGGACAGCGCAGAAAGGACCAACTGAGGGCTTAAGTGCTCTTAGAGTAGATATTCAGTCTGTGCTATCTAACGACCAAAATGGATCACCGTCTTGGAAATGCTGAATTCGTTTTGTTACTGCTGGAAAAGCAAGACAAGCTTTTTTCTGTTTCCTAGCTTCAAGCTAAGTTATGCTAACTGGCAGCAGGCCATAGCCTGAAAGGACAGAGTGGCATCTAAATGTTCACCAGAAAGCAAATGTGTGTCTTTTCCAAACTTGCATTAAAGGACTCTCGACCACAGTGTTATTAAACCCAAACTCCGACTCCGGCCCCCTTCCAGATGACACTGAAGTGGCTCGGCCCTTTTGAGAACCTCCAGCGAACTGTTTGCTAATAAAACCCTCAAAGATACATGTGATATGGTCATATCACCTGCCAACAGATGAAACAGAGGTTACAAAATATCTGTACTCATAACTGTAACTGCTCTAATTCCAATAAATGGCAGCAAACTGTGGGCTTTGTTTCTTGCACTCAGGTGTCAGAGGGTCGGTAAAAAAAAAAAAAAAAAAAGCCCCTGTGGTTCAACCCGAAATTTCATGTGAGCACATGTGGACCCCACATACAGATACATGTTCATAGGTTATGGCATTTTTAGCAGCAATAACAAATACAAAAGTATATCAAAAAAAGAAGACACTCCTTGTGATGAACACAAGTAACACAGAGGCATGGATGTCCGCTGTCCATTTACAACAACATCCATCAAAAACAATACTAGCCAGGACAAACTGTTGAAATGTTCTTAACATATGGACCACTTTGCATTGTCAGGACAAAACATGACAAAAAACACAAACAAAAAGACAAGAAGTGAAAATATACAGGGCACAATTTCCAGGCAAAGTGCAGGGAACTTTTCCACGCAGACAGTATTATGGCCTTAAATTCACTTCCCCACTGGCTTCCATCGCCTGTGGGCTGGAAGGCGTGCCTGACGTGAAACGTGAAATGTAAGACAGACAGTGATTCGAGCGCTGCGTGCCGAGTTTGCCTTCCGTGTCTATAGCTCCTTGGCAAACTGAATGAACAGCGAGTGGTCACGGCACACGACAGTGTCTTTGACAGATCAGCTGTAAATACATTTACATAACAGGACCAAAGGGAAAAAAATACAACCCCCCCCCCAAAAAAAAAAAAAAAAAAACCAAAACGGTAGGCTTGTGTGAGGACTGGTTTTAGCAATCCAAATTGTGCTTTCTCTAATATGTAACAGTGTAGACGTGCAGGAGCGCGAACACCAGAGCAAGATTAGTGTCTTTCAGCACACCGAGAAGGACTGCTTGCTGGATTTGGTCAGAGGTATTTCATCAGTTCCCCTTTACATATGTACAAGATTTTTCCAGCTTATTTGAACGATGCACGAAAAATAAAGAACACGCTGAACCATTGTAAGGCAGAAAACTGGTTCAAGACTCCCTCGTAAGTTCTGTGGGTGTTCATTTTTTTCTTCCTTTTTGTTTTGAAGTGTTCAGTGATGCTCAGTGCCATTTGTCCTATCGGTTTTACAGCTAACGAGTGAAGGTCTCAACCGAGGACTCGGATATAGCTGACGTCTGAATAATTCCATTTTTAAACCAGTGTTTTTTCTTCTGGGAAAGACAAATAAAAATGAGTCAAGGAGGAAGCAATTACAAAAAAAACTATTTCCGGTGTTTCACTTTATCACTCTTATGTTAGGGGAAAAAAATATTTGCACGCCGTCCATGAAAACAGGACACTGAAGTGTAAGATAAGGTCCACACACACGTTCACTGACTGATACTAGAAGTCCTGTGTGTGTGTTCGTGTGTCTCTGTACTATTCCATTATCTTAGGAAAAAAGGCAAATGGTTTGGCTCAGTCTGTTCCACGTATAAACGAAAATACCAGGCTAGGAAAACCGTCAAGTCTTCTGAGCTCAGAGTTTACTCTGCAGGGATTTTCTAATCTGTTGGCTTAAAGTTTTCTCCTCGGACAACACTGACTGACAGGATAGAGAAGGAATGCGACAGTAGCAACACCCCCACTGTTGTTCGCGTGTATGCAAAATGCTCTGCGTGTCTTGTTAACCGTTAAATTTTTGCTCAGAAGGTCATGCATCAGAGTGCTAGAGTGACACCTATGTATGCTACCATGTTCCCTCCGAAGAATTACAGGAAATAAAGAAAGCCGCGTCCTGGCCGAGCCCACCCGGCCAGTCCCTTTATCTTTTAGGGCCAACCAGGACAGAAATGAGGATTAGAGTGCAGGGTTGTTGGTTGTGCTGCAGCAGGCATAGAGGGCCATGCTCAGCAGGTAGAGTGGAGGAGGACAGACAGTCTTAAAAGGCTCAGTGAGAGGAGCAATGTCTTTGTTGACTAAACAATTACTGGGGTTTGTGTCCAACTGCTTTCCCCAACCCCCAAAGTGAAGTGAAAATGAGCCCACTGTTTATGCAACCCCCCCGCCCGCCCGTTATAACGTGAAACCCCCGTTCTGCTTCCTCAGCCCCCTTCCTGAGGGGATCCTCGATCAACACTTCTGTGCCTCCACTGGAGACATGGCAATGTAGGAACCGTTCTTCATTGGCTGGCTGGCCGGCGTCTCTGATGATTCGTCTGTTTTGTCGCTGACCGGAGTGTAGGCCGTGTCATCTTTCGCCGTCTGCGCGGGGAGAATCGAGGATAGACGTCGTCAGTACAAACAACAGAAGTGGCAAAAAGTCTGCTTATTAACATTAAAGATATGAATAAATGCTCTGAAATGTTTACACTACAATGCAAATGTGCACCAGTTGTACAAAAACAAAGCCACCACAGAAACATTAACTTAAATTAGGGATAATAATAATAATAATAATAATAATAATAATGACAATGATAACTACTATGAGGTGAGAAAATGTCCCATAATGATAATTAAAATGATAACAATGAGAGATGGTGGATAACAAATTAAAAAGGAGAACAGAAAACAAGGCAAAACTGAAGACTTACAGCAAAAGAATGAAAAGCTTCAGTAAAATCAATACGTTTTACTTCATTCTAAAACAGAAAAGGAAAAAAGGGGGGTTACAGAAAATTAAAATTAGAACATGGTTAATACAACATTTCTTCACATTGCAATTAAGCATCAACATCCTCTTTGTGCCGACATATAAACTTGGATGCACATGCGCATGTTCAGGAACAGCTCTTGGAAATATTTGCTTTTGTAGATGAGACAGTGCTCGGCTTAGCACAGGGGTGCACAGCTGGCCTGGCTCCATCTCCAAATCTCTCAGATTATTTATATTGTGTAATCAAAAGCCAGAGAAGTAGGTGCCTGCAGGTAAATTTCTGTTTCCATTTTTTTGTGCTAAGCTAGGCAAGCTGTCCTCACGATTAAGTTTCATATGCGGCCACGCAGAGACGCACACAGTGGTATCAATCTCATTTAAGAGATTAGCAACAGAAGCAAATATTTCATCAAGCTATTCCTGTAACATGTAGCAGGCCTCCTTCTGCACACAGAATAGCAAACTGTAATAATCTGTGAGCTGGGGCTTCAAACTAGGAGTCCTGCACTGTTAGAGATAACAGGGGGAACATGTTGTACATCATCTCTAGGCTACTATCGTTCAATGAACTGCAGCTATTACGCTACATTCATGTCTGGTCTGACTGAAAGGAAATGTTGGACAACTTTTGCTTCCTGAAATCAAACATGCATCAGCTGTTAGGGAACGTTCAACAAGGGGAAAAAACCCCAACCCGCATCACGTGATCCATTCGTATTGTGGAAAACTGCTCATGCTGACTTTGCTGCGCAGATATCATGCAATGTGTTAGTTAACATGCACGCAGCTGTGGGTTAAACTTGCAGCTCCTCAGGGTCAATGGTAGAGGAAGTTGTTGTCCATGCAAGAACCAAATGATCAAAACCTTTAAGACTAGTGTTTACTGCAACTTATGACTAACGTCTAACTACCAGACTTAGTTATACTGTGAGATAATGTCAGTGGGCAGCACACACACCTCAAAACTGAGTAACTCTATCATTACTGCAGATTAGTTCACGGCAGAATGTGGCAGTCCCTACCTTCTTCTGGCGGTTTCGGCAGAACAAGACGAGAAACACGAGCAGCAGGATGATGCCCAAGCCCACGATGAGGACGGGGAAGTTGGACACAAGAGTCACGATGAGGAGCAGTGACCTCATCTGGGCTGCTGACTCATCGTCAATAGTCGCCGTCTAGAGTTGTGAAAGATGACAGTACTGACTAAGCAGTTCACTCGCAGTTAGTCAAACACGTTAAGCTGTGCTAAAAGATTAGACCCTCACCTCATTGACGAACATGATGGGGAAAATGGTCTCGGTGATGTTCTTCGTTTTGCTGCGGGGCAGAAAGACAAGCACGGCGAGGTCAGGGGGAGACATCTGGCTCAACATGTGGTTGAAATGGTGTCACAGTGTATGTGGCAACAGTAAACAGTGGATCAGAGTTCAACAAAGCCTGACTTACGGAAAGCCTTGGACTCTCTTCAGAATGATGTTGAGCTGAGCTCTCTTACAGGCACGAATGGGAACTCCTGCCGTCTATAAAGAGGAGAGCAAAGACAAAAATTGGGGAAGAAGTTTAATTTTCTCTTTTTCTTTTAAGAAAAACTGCAGCAACAAGCATGAAAAACTAAACAACAGAATTTAGAGGCCAAGTTAGACAGTATCAGAGAAATATGTGTTTATAATTCCCAAACTATGAGATACTTTAGCTATTGTTTGAAAACTTTCTTTTCCTTGTTTGGATTACTGTACGCATGATATCACATAGATATTCTTTTCCCCCCATCGTCAGAAGAATGCGATTGCTGTCGTCTTTCCATCTTTGTGTATTATTTGAATCTTTATTTAACCAGGAAGTGAAACTCTTAGCCACCGAGTCACAATGCTACCGCAAGTATGTGCTCTGAGCATTTGTCAGCAGAAACAAGGAAGGTGGTGGGGCCATTCTGATGCGAAAGTAGATCACAAAAAAAAGCTAAATCTGTTATTTTAACATCACGTTCTGTAAAATAGTCAGATGTCTATTCATATTAATGTACAGAATTCACCTGCTTGCTGCTACTACTGCACATTCACCTATATATATATATATATATATATATATATATATATATATATATATATATATATATATATATATATAAATAAATAAATAATGTTCTTCCTCTACCCCCCCCCCCCATTTTTGCACACATGTCGAGGAGCGTGTCAGGCTACATTTCACTGTGTGTTATACTTGTATAACTATGCATGTGACAAATAAACAACCTTGAACCTTGAACGTGCAATTTGAAAACTGACTTGTGCATGAAAATATAAAAGAAAAGAAAAAAAAAAAACTCAAGTAAAAGACTTAATTTAACTCACTCAATGTTAAAGTGATGCCGTGTTTATGTGGTAGGGATGATCAGTACAATAGCATTAATTCAAACTATAATAATAATATAGCTGAACTTTTTTTTTTTTTATAGGAGTGAAAAACAAAAAATAATGTTGCATGCGTGTTGAGCACTGATCAGTAAAATTACTTATAATGAGCCGAACACAAAATAAAAAGAAGTCCGAACAAAAACAAATAGAGCGATTAACCCCCCCTCAAAAAAAAAAAAAAAAAAAAAAAAAATCATGAAGCAACCACTCTAATTTGGAAGGACAGATCAAAGTCCATTACACACCCATTAGTCATGATAACAGCACTGAGTGTTCAACATACCGGCTGCAGATCAAGATACGTCTCGTGCTCCTCCTTGTTGGGGTTAAGGCCATCGATGGCGTTGATGTAAGCGGGGTCAGCCTGATAAAAGTGTGGGAAGGACACCACGATGGGAGCGCCTTGAGGGAAACAAATCAGAGTCATATTTCTATCTAAAGATTAAAAGGAAGGAAAAACGATAAAAGTAGTAACTTGAGATAACAGCTAGAGCTTTGTGTGATGGAAACATGCACTCGTGACTGTAAACCATATAATAGAAATGATAGCTAATGAATGTGTGTTTTAGGTTTTATTGAGCGATGGTAATGATTAGCTGAGAACGCTGCTTTTCTTTAAAAACAAGAAAACTAATGCGATCAGTCCTTTAGCAAAGGAGACGTTACTCCTTAAAATGACGCATTAGCAAAACAGAAACACCGTGCTATGAAGGATGCTCTGTCATAGGAGTAAAGTATAAATAGTCGTTTTCATTTAGTCAATCAAAACGAAACTTTGATTTTTTTCCCCCTTTTTTCTTTAAAACATATTTAGATTTTAGAAAGTGTTGAGCACTAAATATTTCTCCAGAATTGATCAAAAAAAAAACCATTTAGATGTGGTTTGAAATGCAACATCCTCATCTTTTTTGTCTTAGTCTGGACCCTCTGGCAGACAAAGTGTCGGTACAAGAAATGCTGGAAGAAAAGTCACGTTGGAAAGCCGAGTCTCCAATTATGGAGATGGGTCGGTGATGTCTGCATGCACAAATCTTGAACACTTGCAGCGTGGACAGTCTGTGCTAAAGATCTGATTTGAGAATTTAATCTCATTTGATTGTAGCCTAAACAAATTTCCTTTTAATATATTAATTTAACCTTTGAAAGCTGCTGTTTCTAAAACCCACACAATTTAAAAAAAAAAAAAAAAGGTGGGTGCAGGTTGTAACTGTCACATCACTGCTACAGTGAATAATGATTTTTTTCTTGTGGTTACAGCACTCAGACAGTTTCAGGATGACACCACTTTGCATATCACGGCAGGCCTTGATGTTGATTGGCTGAAATGTCACACCACAACAGAGTTTCCTTTACATTTGAATTGCAGGAAGTGATGCCAACAGCCAATTGTGTTCGATTATGGCTGAGTTTAATCAGCAGCAGCCTAATATAAAACCATAAAACATTTCCTATTTAAGACTCTTACAGTGTGGATTTTTTCACTCAAATGTAATAAAACTATAAAAGTAATTAATCAAATGAACAAACAGGAAAGTTTAGAGGTTACGGTATAGCATCTTTCCTTAAAGCCCAGTTAAGATCATGTTATCAGAACAACTGTACTTCCCTTAATAACCACCATAAAATAGTTCAATAACCCCTCCTATCTCAGTCGGCACAGTTAATTATTGAACCACTGAGTAAAATCTGGCCTGCTCAAACAGTGGGAATGTCAGATAGCAGCCAGGGCACAGGGTTGCTCACTGAAAGGACCTTTTTTTTGAGGGGTGGGGGAAATGAGGAGAAAAACAAAAATGTGTCATGGGGCCAGTGTGTGGGGGAATTGGGTAATTGGGGCAAGGGAGAGGCTGACGGTGAGATGGCTCGGTGCTCCTACCTTCTCGACAAACGCTGACTTTAAGCACCCCGGTGCCGAGACAGTCACCAGCTGGCACACAGAAGCCCGCGTTGGCGGGGTTGTTTTTGGGGCTCATGAGGACGTCATTAGGGGGTGCAAAGCGGTACGCTTGAATCCCTTTCACCTCCACGTCTTCCACATAGGCTAAATGAATAGACCTGAGGAGAGAAAGAAAGCGCTCATCACTTAAGGACTTCAGGATGGGTTTAATAAAGACCTCAAGTGCCATTCAAGAAGGAAATAGTTCTCTTTATATTTATAAATCTTCTAAACAGAATAAAGAATGACAACGCTCATTTCCTGTTCAATCTTGGCATGTCTGGGCCTAACTCTTTCCAACTGAGTTTCTACTGGATGCCTTCTCAGAAGTTGTTCTTATCAGTGTGTTTGTAAGCACACACTGTGCGACTCAGTCGGCATTTCCTTTCATTAACCTCGGTTGAAGTTCTTGTCCTCACCCCACCGGGTGCTTTGCCTGTAAACAAATTTAAAGCCACATAAGCATGCACACCTGCAGAGATCAGCAGCGAAGATGTAGAGCAACTCGTTCCTGTTTATCAGCGGGTGGAAAACTGCGCCATCCGTGCCGTTGATCATGTTGCTCTGATTGGATGACCACCACGACATTTCCCTGTTGATCAAGAAGAACCAGATATTAATTTGTACTAAAAAAACCCCAAACAAACAAGTATTAGTACTGCTCTAGTTTGCAATTCCACAAAAAAGCAAATATTAAAAGAAATTATACTCATTTAACCCCCCCACCCCCACCCCACCCCCCAATTCTCCCTCAGAATTATTTTGCAACCCGTTCTCAGCCTTCACCTTCTACAACAATACAATCTTCCTAAATGCTGAAATAAACAGGGGAAAAACCCATAAATATTTCATATCTCTCACAGCTGCTATTCTTTGGACATTATGTTTTTGGCATTTGGCCTTACTCACATTTCCGGTATTATACGACAAGTGAATAGAAAGCAGGGAATTATCAAGGTCTCTCGAGCTGAAAAATCAAACTGCTGACTGCGATTACACCCATACCACCACTGTGCTACAGAGTCACTACAACAGCAGCCATTTTTGTACGAACAAGGAATTTCAGTATAGTTTGACCGTTTTTGTGTCAGAAACCGAGTATTTCTGTATTGCTTCATCAAAGGGAGTACTTTTTTCAGCACACACAGTACTCTAAACACACATTCAAAGTGCAAGGTTGATGTAGATATCCAAATATCCATTTTGCAACCCCTCTCCCCCTAAAGCCAGGGAGCAAAGACTTTCCCCTCTGGACTTTCGGATGAACATTGCATAACGTAGTAAATGCTAGTAAGGTGCGTGGAAGGAAGAGGAAGCCATTTGCCGGCTAGAAAGTGTTTCCTACCATTCAAGAAACAATGAAAATAAAAGAGTTTATATAAAGACAATTGAAAGTGCCCTGTATGAGTTTTTACCTCAGGCCGTTCCACGTGTCGATCTTCCCATAATCCAAGTAATTCTGCTCACCAGTGTGGAACACAAACTCTCCTTCATGGGTGCCGTTTTTCTGTTGGACAGACAATAAAACTGCTGTCAGCTGCTGTGATAGAAAACTGTGCGGGATGGTAAACAGATATTCTGCTGCTATAAGAACATCAGCAAAAAAAAAAAAAAAAAAATGTAATTCAGCTTTTGTATTTGTTAGTGCAACCACAAGTAACCAAGTGAAGATTAAACTTCAGTTTAAATCAATATTTTGAACAACAAACTGATCAGAAATCAGTTCAAACACAAAAAGGCCAAATACATAAATTTTCTGTTACCAAAAAAAACAGACTAACAAATTAGTAATTGTCTTTAAGTCACTCTAAACGCTACACTCAGGATCACGTGGTTGTGGCGTCGCTAAGATGCGAACAATACTCTATAAACAGGAAATAAAAGTGTCATCCATCAGCATGTGAGCATTCAGAATTTTCTTACATGACATTACCACAGACTTCCTCTTGTTTTTCCTTGTGTGACTAACCCCTAACAACAAGAGAAACAAAAAAAATCTCTGAAAACAACAAAGTGAGTAAAACTTAAATGGCAGCTGAGCTTACCTTCCACATTAGCCCAAAATATTCATCTACTTCAGGCTTCATGGAGTGGACTTTTGTGAGAAGAGGGTCTTTAAAGCCCCACAGAACCTCGTGCACAGTGCGGGTCATGAACAGTTCAACACCCAGGCTGTTTATGTACATGGAAACAATAGTTCGCAAGAAGAAGGAGTAGGAGTTCAGCTCGTTCATTATTGCCTAAGGAAGACGGACAAAGAGAACAATGCTACCATCAGAAGGCTGGAGGCAAAAGGTGAGAGTGCTCCCATCACACACAGTGGAAAAGATCACTGAGTCAATAGTTGCATCTTCCTTGGCTTGCTGCCTTCTGTTTATCCGTTTAAAAAAATGAAAATGCTACAATGAAAATTTTGGGAACATGCGTTTGGATGTCATCCAAAATCTATATGACCTTTCTGCTTCTAGTCATAGAAATCCATTCGCTCACCACAAACGGGATGTTGACAGTCCTGACGATGTCAACCTGTGGGTCTCCGACGGACTTCTCAGGCACAAAGACAAAAGTCTTTGGGTTCAAGGCGTAAACCTTGGTGCCATTTTCCAGGAAGGTTACATTTTCCCGTGGCCTGTACTCCCTGGTGTGGACAGGACATTTGTCAGTTATTCCAAGTTTCTTTTGTTTTGATATCACACATCAAAATAACTTCAGATGGGTTTCCTTAAACATGGCTAAAATATTTCACTTTTCCAACATTACATATTACAGACGCATTTAAATTTCTTCACAAACTGACCTGTAAGTATAAGGTCCGATCTGTTTAACAGATGCCTTCCCACCTGCCATGAACACCTCTGGATTGGTGACGTTGAAGAAGTAATACTCCATATAAACAGGTGGAGGTGGATTCTTCCATGACTCGAATACTTGGCTCTTTTCTGTTAAAGTAATTTCCTATCAACAAAAGAAAAAAAAAAAAAAAAAAAAAAAACACCATTCAAAAACAGGAAAAACAGGAATAATATCACCCAAAGCATGAAGTGATGAGAATGTTGCTGCGTTGCATTTGATATTAGGAGTGCTTTTAAAACCCTTTTCTAGTCTCAAAGAGGGCCATCTGAAAGAACACATGGCACCTTTCAGCAAGGAGCTGGTGCCGGGCCAACACCTCAAAACCCAGAGGGAAGCAGAGGAAAGTCCTTTACAGCTGAAAAACCATCAGCACAGCGAGCCAGTCTTAGCAAAAACTGAGCAGTCTTCCAACTTCAGCAAGCCTAGGCAAGAATCTGACAGTGGGTTTTCAGTCCGCCCACGGTACTCGCATATTGCACTTAGTGGCGTTAGCCATCATACTGGATGCAGGATGTCAGGTAAGATTTGTAGCCAAAATACAGAAAAACAAAATGACCACAAAAATGCTGAAAACAGCTTCAGACATTTCCCAGATTCTTTGGCTAAACTCCTATGGGAAAAAACCTAAACAAAAATGAAGGTCTCTAGTACGTAAGCCGTCTGTAAGATTAACCTGGACACCACATGGCTGAACATGAGGAACGGTAACAATTAACTTGAACTCCCAGCTGTAAAAAGAAAATTAAAGACCTTCAAGTATGTTGACCGTTCGTTGACCAGAAAAAAAACAAGCAAACACTTTTTTTTTCTCCCATTCCTGCCAGTTTTCTAAACTTAGTGTGGAGAAACAACCCTCTTCCGTCTGTGTCTTTCATTCCTCAAATGATTTGTCGGCTGAGCGGTGCTCTTTAGAGATCCTATACATAGTCCTCTATGGCTTCTCACGGGCACTTACTGTTGTGAAACTATAGCTTAAGGTGTGGCTGCACTTCCTGTTTGGGTTAATATCTTGTTTTACTTAAAGCTATTGTTTTCCAAGCTTTGTTACATCAGTTCCTCTTTTCCTGCTTAAGAAAACCACATATCAGATTATCACAAGGGTCAGCTAAAATATCTACTTTGATCAAGTTAGACAACTGATTAAAGAGGGGAACATAAGATTAAAGCAAACTACAACTGAGTGAAAAAGACAAATTTAGCTGATTTAGTGTTGTCTTCTGTTCAAACCTGACTACAATCAGCAATTGTTTCTTTGCCAATTAGTATTTATTCTGTGAAAAATAGTGCAATGTAAATTATTCAGAGACCGAAATTGTGAATAATTACTTTCAGCCTGACATCCCAGGCAGATGACTATCCAGTATGTGGAAGAACAGAACTTGAGGTACTTAAGAAGTGAGACTCTCTTGAGTTTTGAAGATCCTGTTTCTTAATTAAGAGCTCGAATAAAACTGCATGAAGTGAGAAAGAGTGCTACCATCATAAGATGTGTCCACGCGCTAAACAACAAGCAAAAATGACCCAATTTGTTCCCTTTTAAAAGAAAGCGTCTCACTTTCGAAACAGGTTTGAGTCAACGTCGGGATTTTTCTGTGAGACAGCCTGCATGGATCCCTGTGTTTGCCAAACCTTGAACAAAGGTCTTTGGAAAGTCCTTCATCAAAGTTGTATTAACATAATTTATCTCTCAGAAAAACCTTGAAATAAAAAAAGATAGCCAAGGGACAAAGCAGGGAGGTTTTTCAGTGCACACAGACACACTGTGGTGGAAAAATTGAAATGAACTGGACCTTTGTCAAGCAACTTCAGGTACAACTAAGGTGTGGCGTCACAAGCTCCTGCTTTGATCAGCAAAAGAAGAAAAACAAACATTGTAAGTATTGTAAAAATAAAAGCTTTTGTAAATTTTTCTTTGTGCTTCCACAGTGTTGAAGCTTTTACATTTAAACTGTGCCACATTTTGAGTTTTACCAACATGACCTTGGTCTTGGAGGCTTTTATACAGTGAAAACACAGCTGAGGAGTGGCGTGAGTGGGTGTTCTCTTCTTTTCAGTTTCGTCATCTGAGCTCAACGACTTGGGCTAGGCCAAGCCCGGAACAACAGCAAGGAATTAGGAGAGGTTGCTCCTTAACAAAAATCATACCCCTGGGGGCAAGACGTCTGTCAAATTCCTCACATGGCTTTTATAACTCTTCCTCCACATCCGGCTTAACACAAACTCAAGAGTTTGTGCCTGGAGGTAACGCAGACTTGCCCCAAACACATCGGCTGCTTCTTATTACAAAGAGACAAATTTAAAGTCAGATTAGATAGATTTGTTTGGAGTTGGTTCAACACGTACAAGCCAGCCTAACTCAACGGGAAGACTGTGGTGAAAGAGGATTAGCTATGCTGTCATTTCATGTAATCGCCAGCCACATCAGAATTAGGTCCCCTGTTGATGAACTTTGACTAACTCTCTTAATTTGGGTCCCCTGGGATGGTGCTGTGACTGCGAATGAGAGAAAAAATGCGACCCCGACCTAAATTTAACCCCAGGAGGGGGAAACCATGTCAGTGAGGCAGCTGTTATTGAGCCACCAACTTGAAACAAATAGAATGTTAAACCTTTCTGCTGAGCTGATTTTAGCCTTTTCCTCCTTAACATGAAGATGCAATTTTTTTGAAGCAGGAAAGAAAAGGCAGAGAGGTTTTAAAGTACTGATAAGGATTTGCAGACGGCATTCAACACAATTTGTGTCAGTAAGAGGAATGTGAGGCATTTTAAAGGGCAGAGAGCAGCAGGTTTATCTGAGAGAGGGTGTCAACTGGCAGCACCCCCGCTCCATCACCCCATCCATGTCCTAAACTACAATAAAAAGCAGACATTCATGGTTCAGGCTGACCCACCCCTAATGCCCCACCAGTCCGCAAGCATGCAGACACTTAACTGCAAAAGTGCAATGGTGAAAGCAGGTTTTTGAAGCAAAAGCTGTTTCTGTCTAAATTTGAATCCAAATACAGTAAAACACAAATGTTTAGCCTGAGTTATTTCTCAAGTGAACGTTATTTTGTAAAATCACTACACAAAACTGAAACCCACTAAAATTAAGCATTCATGTTGAGTAATTTTTACCCAGATAAAATTGCACAAGAAAATTTTGCTCACAGCAAAGACACAAAATAAAGCAGTGCTGCAATTTAAGTAATGTACAGGATTGGACTGCGTGCAGCTGTATTTTAAGGACCTACTTCACCAAAGAGCCAATTATCTTTGGCAAGACGTGAGGATTTATCAATCAAATAGATGCAGATTTGCCTGATTTATACAAGTTGGATGCTTGATTTTCAGAAAGAATGACGAGTTCTACAATATGCAAAGAGAGATATAGATCCACCACTCTCAGTCTCTCCTGCCCGCTCACTCAACTCCCTTCCCCCCATATCCCTCCAGACCTGCAGACCACCCCCCAAAACTAGATTTCTACTACTACTACTACTACTACCGATGATCCTTCTCAGAAACCTAACACCTGAAAAAGACAGTGCATGGTGCCTGTATGAACAGAAATGTGCCATCAGGTCATTGCCTGGTACTGGAAAGGTTATGAAATGATATACTGATGATAGATTATATATTTCTCTCATTTCACCCAAAAATCAGCCGCATCTAATATAAGCAAACTGATGCAAAAAAAAACAAAAACTGTTCAAGGTAGCCAACAAATAAGAGGAATCATTATGAAATGAGATAAGGTCATGACAAGCTCACCTCATCATATTCCCCCCTCACTGTGGGAGTTACAGGGGATTTCTACCTACAGCGGTCTTTGTGGAAAACATTAAAACAAACCGAAACACGTTAAATGGCCTGTCTTAATTGAAGCTTGTAAAAAACAAAACCCTCGAAATCACAGAGCATTGTAAGGCGACTTAAACAACGTATAAGCCTCGGATCCTGCGGATTCGTGAAGGTGGGCAGGCTCTGGGTTCATCCCGCATCGCTGGAGGGGCAGAATGCAGCAAAAAAACAGCTCATAATAACGTGAACAGTTGAATCTATACAATTTACTCGGTCTTGTGACCCTGCATGTGTCATCACAGGTGAGATGCTGTAGGTGTAGGTGCATGATTGGCTACTGCAGACGAAACGCTAACATTTGAACCCCTCGTGTGTGACATATGTAAAGAGTGGCAAATGAACCGAAAACGTAAAGAAATCTTTTTTAAGAGATCCAACTCACCTTTTTTAAGCGGCTGTGGATCATGGTTTGGAAGACTTGAGCCACGACCAGGGCGATTCCCACTATCAGGAGATGAGCGCAGATGAAGCCGGTGGCGTAAATGGCACAGGATCTCCGAGTCATGCTGCCGGGCGTCTTTTGCTGTCCTCTTGGCACACAGAAAAAAAAGAAACCGAAAACTTTTGGACGGTATTCTCCAAAAATCTTCAACTAGAGACGGCGAAGGGACGGTGTAACCGCAGTCTCCTGAGCAGCAGCTAGGGTTTAAACTTCTTTCTTAACGGCTCCGGCGTGAGCTCCACAGTCAGGCAGAGGCGAGGTGGAGGAGGAAATGTGTATCAAAAATGTTGGCACTTCTTCATTAAAATACCAGATACTACTAAAATCTGGTACCTAGAAAGATAGAAGACGGAGCTGCTCGGAGGCGGTGATGAAATGAAACGGCAGCTATCGGGACACAGAAAAGGAGCTGACCTCCTCCTCCCCTTGCTCTACGTATTAATGTACCCGGTCAGGCGAGAGGCGAACAGCGTCGTTTGGGTAGGCTGCAGGGGCGGTGGGCGTGTGCAAAGAGAAAGAAACGGCAGTGATGATGTTTTTCTTACAAGACCGAAGTCACATAAAAACACAGCAAAACACATATATAATGCATCTACACACCAAAAACAGTCTATTTTGTCTTTCTTTTTTATGTTTTTATATTTCTCTATATATCGATTTTTTGTGCGTCTTTGCGCACACTTTGTTTGCTTTTGTTGTAGCCAGATGACCCCAGACAGCTTCTCTTTGAGTTAATGCTTAACAACTGTGATTATATTTTAAGTCACAGTGAAACACGAGCTGGCAGTAGTACACCCAGTGCTACCAGGGTTATGAATGATTTGGCAGCAGCGTGCACATCCACATGCCGCCGGTAGTGTGACACCCGGTGACTTTTTAACAAGCTTACTGGGACCGAGCTGCACCGCACATACTGGCGGTAACTGTTTTTGGGAAAAGTGACGTTGGGAAGGAAACACCTTCAGCTCGCTTCTCTACACATCACATCAACTGTGCAGACAGCTGGGACCCGTTACTTTTTATACGGAAACCGCTAGCTCGCCTCATCTTACCTCCTTAAATACGAACCGCGTGGACATGAATAATGTCCCATTCAAGCAACCAACGATTGTTGACGCGAGCCCTTTGTCCGACCAGCACACGTTTTCATTGGTTATCGTCCTCCCGGACCACCGTCTCGAGACCACCCCCTCGAGGCGCTGATTGGTCAGACGCTGGTGAGTACGATGTTGAATTCATCGACTGATTTCTGGGCGGGGCTTCTATAAAGGGGGAACCGGACGATGTGACGCTCTCCGCCGGGAGGAAAGTGGATTCTCAGCGGCTTGTGAGGACACGGCTGAACCCACGCATGATGCTGTGAAGAACAAGAAGAATGTGGAAGATTTATTGCTTGTATTGCACAGTTATCGTGAGGCAAAGTACGATTAAATACCGGCAAAAGTGTAATATTTTAGGTCTTGTATACAAGCAAAAACAGATCGTGTTGACAGAATTTATGTTTTTACTTTAACTACACTAAAAGCACGTATGAATGACCTTTATAGAGCACGTACAGGAAAGTACAGCTGTTTTTAAAACAAAACAATGAGCTCTGTTTGGTTTAGTTACATGCAGATGTGCAAGAGCTGTAAAGCCTTGATTTCACACACACTGGGACATCTAAATAGATCAGTGTATTTGAGTAGGAGCTTCCTCGATTCATATTGTTTTTGTCTGAGGTGCTTCTGGGAAGATATATATCTATATATAGAGACTTGAAAACGAACAATTAAACTGACTGGCATGCAAGCCATTGTCAGTTTTAACTTCCTGAGGAAACACATCAGTTTTGTTTGGTATTTTTTGTTTGTAGACATGTTTCATTAAACATAACAACACCAGGACTATGCAAGTTTTTTTTTAAATGATTTAAAAATGTGTTCCCTGAAGTTCCTTGTTTGTAAGTTTATTTGTGTAGTTTAACTAATTAAAAGTAATAAAATGTTTGAAAAAAATAGCTGTGTGGAAGTAAAAAATTAAAGAGATATTTCTTCATACCTCCTTCTTGATGCATAATGAATTATTGCCCATTTTATAAATGTGCAGGCCCACTTCATGCTTGTTCTAACAGTTAAGATGTTAGAGCTCGATAACCACCCATCATGAGAAGCTGTCCTGGCATGCTCTCTTGCTATTTACCTAATGTAGTACTGTTTACACTCTGTGATCAGCCTCGTACATGTGAAGTTTATTGTCACACCCTTTTTCTCTGAACAGGAATGTAAGGGGACCATGACATTATACTTATGCTTACGTGTGTGCAGTTCTACAAACAGGGTAATTGAGCGACTTTTCATCAAAAGGCCCTGAAGGCCTATTTTCTCAGTAAGCTCCTTCCAGTAAAGGCACACTACATGTACTGGTATTTTACAGAATACATTTTTAGTTGGTTTTACACAAGGTCATGTCATTGTTTTTAAGTATGTGGGGCTTTGCACCAATTACTATTTTTAAACATTCAAAATATGATGACATTTGTGGGGACACTGATCACTTTCCAGGGCCATGAACTTTGCAGCTGCACTTGAATAATTTGGGTCAGTGCTTTAAAACCCTTTTCTACTGCTGTACATGTATTCACATAACATCTGTTCATATGAATACGGATTCTGTATGTATGTATGAATTAGTCCTGGAAGTAGGGACAGAGATAAACAGGTAGCACTTGTTGCAAAACAATGCCAGGAAAAGGGTTGACTAATCTCACTTTAAATATGTTAAACTTTCAGCCATGTGTTATGACCAGATGAAATTCGTGAAAATACGATTCTTCTCAACTTTTTCCTGAAGTTTTCTGTAGTTTTTCTAATGTTTGTCTTTTGGTATTTTACAATGTTCTTCTCGAAATGGACCTTGTGCTAGCAGAGTCTGTATGAAATGTGATGATGTTTTTAATCAGAAAAGGTCAGAGATGACATTTCTTTAGTATGAAAACAGCATGAGGCTGAAACAGGACTGGCCAGTGTGAGCCACCATCACCCTTATTTACAGGTAACACCAGCTGTAAAGGAGATACCAGTGCAGACACCAGTTTACACATTAAAAAGAAAAACCTGGCTAAATCTGACTCTGCTTCCCAGCTCAATCACCCATTCACAAATTTATCCCAGTGGTTGCAGCTCTTCTCTGCAATAAATGTGAAATCTGAATGACCCCTGTGAAAGAGATCCAATCTCTTGAGTAATCTGTTTGTTATTGACTAGATGTTATTTGATGTTTGGTCGGTGGCCAACAGGTTAGGATTCACCCTGCTATAAAAGGCTGTCTATGCAGTAATGGACAGCCTGTAAGGTGAGCAAGGTCATGCAGCGGCCTCTTTCATAATCCATTCATAAATAAAACAGGACAAAAGAGCACAGGTTTTTCTTAGGAAGAGATATACATTGTTTGATGTTTGTTACTGGAAGGAACTTACTGGACCGGACTCTCACCATTAATGAAATTGAGTGTTACCTCATTGTGCTGAGCCTTATGGCAATCCCAGAGGATGGGGGCTACAGGAGGGGGCAGCATCTGTTCAAACAAGCGGAGTAAAAAATGCTAAAGAAAATCATCAGGGGGGAAGGATAACAAGTAATGCTGCAACATTGTTTCTGCCAAAAGAAAGGGTGGGAGGGTGAAGCGGGGTAAAACAGTTCAACCTTTGTAATGGTCTCTTTTTATGTTCGGTCAGCAGAGCGACACTGATGTCTTTTTTTTTTTCTTGCTGGACTTGTTGGAGGCAGAAGACATCAAACTTTGAAAGCTGACAAAAAACTGTTTTATGCAAATAATGGGGCTTATGGTGAGATAAAGGAAACTATTTATACATGCCCCAACAAGAAGCCTCTTATCCGTAGGGTAAATAATTTCAGACAAGTTCTTCAAACTAGTGTCTGTTGTCCACATAGATCATTCACTGTATTCTGACACATTTTTGAGCCCCCCCCCCCAATCCACAGGGCTACACCAATAGCTTTTGGTTTGTGCTTTGAAGACATGGCTAAAGTTCAAATGTGGTTGAACAGCAAGCCCTATTATTTTTAAACAAATGGCCATTCATGACTTTGGAAAAGAAAGTCTTCTATGAACGTATCTGTCATTCTGCAGAGTCAGCTTGGTCCGTGATTACATGGTGAAACGGGACTTCACTTCACATTGTTTCCTGGGAACAACTTCAGGTCACCAACCTCACACGCCCAACAATTATAATGAGTCAGTCAGTTTAGAGTCAGTTACTCATTCACCCCTGTTTAGTCTCATATTGTGAACAGAAAGTTGTTATTAAGTGTGGTTCTATTGCAAGTATGGGCACCGCTGAAGAGTAAATCCTGTCTCATATTTGTTCACAGGCCAATTGTAAACACTTCTTAGCCGATAAAGAAGGTGTCAGATAACACAGGCGGTATGCAAACAATGATTCACGTCTTTAGACTGAAATTTATTTTCAGTGTATTCATCAGCAGCACTGTACGAATAATACAGCCAACACCCTCACAGCTTCACAAAAGTAGCTGCAGGTTATATCTTCACGTGTAAACAGGGACAAAGAGGTGTGTCTGAACTAAGACAGTTGTAAATGGAAAACTAAGACTGTCCTAAATGCCAACATCAGCATGCTAACATCCTCATAACTTTAGCTAACATGCTGACGTTGTGTTCCCTGTTAGTTCAGTATGGTAGCCTTGTATGGTTTTATGTGCTAATTATTGCGTCTTGCAACCCTGAACTTGATAAGCAGCTAAGACAATGGGTGGATGGATGAATTAAGCTGATGTAAATGCCATTGGTTATGTTGCAGATATTACACATTGGAAAAAGAAAATGGAAATGTGACTTGATGATTGAGCTTGATGTGAAATCAGAGGACCAGTAGTTCTCAGTATATTGTACTGAACAAAACTAGGAAAACTGGGGGAGATTACCAAAGCTATTACTCTTTATGCTATGGGTGCCACGAATGTAAACTTCATTAAATTGCTGGGATATTTCAGTCTACCATACACTGAAGTCTCTAAACTAGTCATGCTAGCATGAGTAAAATGACAGTTTAACTGTTCAAGTAATCTAAATGTTTTAGATTACTTGAAGGTCTAAAGCCTTTAGGTTTAATTCGCTTCATATGCAACATTTGAGAAAGTGTGATTTTGAGTTTGGAAAGAATTTTAAAGGAATCTTATTTGCTTTCCTTGTTTTTATTCATCTTCAGTTTTCCTCTCAGAAGATGGAGTAATATCCCCCAGACTCTCATTTGGAATGGAGTAAAATGTCAAATCTAAAATGATAAACTCTGTTATAATAACTGTAAACAAAGCTGTGGCAGTATGTTTAAAAACACAACATTGTTACGCTGTGAGAGCCATCAGGGACTTCTTAAACACAACAGCAGCATGGTCTATATCACCCTTTAAACATAATCTTAAAAAAAAAAAAGATAACTTGAGCTTTTAGATGGTTAGATGGTTAACCGTTTAGTTAACTCAGGCAATGTTAAAGCTGCTTGGTAATAAAACAAAATGAAGGCAGCTTTTCCTAATTATTAAAAAAAAATAGAAGTACGGTATAGTTTTACTTGACAGAAACGATGTACTTTCTGTAGATTCAAAAAGTAAAAACCAACCACACCATCCAGGCACATCTTATCATCTGTATTCTGCACCTCCCTCCTTAAAACTACACAACAGAAACACCATTAACTCCTTCTGTAAATACTGCTTGACATAAGCTGACATAGGGCCGCACCATAGTGGAGCCTGGTACCAAACATTAAGTCACGATACTAGCGAGGCAGAGACAGCCTTTGTAAGGCTCGAGCCGTGATATACAGGCATAGTTGTGGGCATGGGGTCTTGTGAGGAGTGCTGGGAAAATTTCACTGGAGGTGATTAATGCAAACAGAGCCATAAAGTACTATGGGAAGAGGACTGAACACTAAATTTATTTCATCCATTCCTTGTTCTCTTTGTATGGACTTACAGTGACTGAAACTGCGTTGTATCAGAAAAAATAAATGTTAGGTAATCGGAGAAATCCAATAACTGCTGAAGAAGCAACACAGAGATCAAAGACAATGTCCTGTACAGCAGTGAAAGCACACAATTTTGAAGTATTTTAGGTGCTTTCTGCAACTTAATACTCTGACTCGACTATTTTTCAGACAGAAATACTGTTCAACATGGACCTAGTAGTTCCTAAATGTGTGTACTGGTGAGTTTACAGCTTTAGCGATTCCACCAAAGACTCAGTTTCATTTAAACTTCTCGTGAGATTTCATGTTCACAGCAGGAAAGGTCAGGCAACACAATTCCAACTTTGTGAAACAGACCTTCCTACATCAAACATCAATAGTCTATTGATTAAGTGAGTAGTTTTTAAGTCTCTGAAGAGCGCCACACTTCTAGGTTAAAAACCACAGGACTCGCTCTACCTTAAAAAGTGACAAATGAATGCAGTTTTACATTTTTTTTTTAAAGTAATTTTAAAAATGTAATGAAAGTACTTTTACTTTACTAGGTAGTGAAACCTAAGAGACGATCTTCCTTTCTCACTGTATGAATGCGTGTTCTCATGGCATGTTACCATAGTTTATTTACTCAACTGAGTTTAAGTGATGGACTGACCACAGTATTTCTTTGTCTGCCTAGGTGTGGCTAATTTCCCACCATTCAGCTTAATGTGTTTTGTTAACTGGAGCCAGTGACTCTTTGTTCCAGGGAAGAGCGTTAATTTAAGAATTCAAGATGGCGCTTCTCTCACATTACATCACAATGGCTGAGAAATAATCAGTGAGTTTTCACCTGGTTTAAACATATACTGAGTTGACCCGGCTTAGTCTCTGGGCTTCAGAGGAAAGTCATGCAACAATGTATGCATTGTGCTTTAGGCATAGTCTGACAAATCCAGCCCACAATCTGTTTCACTCAGTAAAAGTTGCGGGACTGCAGGATGGCTTGGAAAGGCAGCAGAAAATGATAGTTGTTTTGTAGGGGTGATAAGAAATTCTTTAATACCAGGCAAAATGAACAACTTGATTAATATAAGGACATTTATTATTTCAGCTTGTTGATCAGCAATTTGCTAATGCCTCTCTGCGATTTGGGACTGTGATGAATAATTGTCCTATTACAATTTATTGACTGAATTTATGAATTTATTAGCAACTTATGGACAGTGAATTCCAGTGTTTATCCATGCTGAAACTAACTGTCAATTGCACCCTGAATTATGTATTCTCTTAGATACAGCCTAACTGGAAACAGGTGTCATTAAAAACAATATAAAAATGAATACAAAAATATTTATATAGCAAAATAGCATGGTCAGTGTTTGTTTTTCCATTAAAAAGCAGTAACCACTGCTTTAAAAGCATTACTTTAGATGTGGAGGTGGTTATATGACAAAGTGTGAGTAAAGTTCAGAGAAATTCACTCCCTCAAAGGCTGACAGGACCTTGACCACAGGACCCTGAAGATGAGCGATGACCTATCGTGCAACAGATGTATTGTACTCCTTACAAAGAGCATGTTGGGAGGTTTGCACATCCTCTTTGGTGTATTGTTTTGTACGGTTGCTCAACATCCTAAAGGCTGTAAAACATTGTTAAAATTGGCAGCAAAGACTTTATAACTGGAAAGCCAGCATGCTGGCAACCCCTCTGATTTCACTGTAAACAACAACATTTCCTATTTATTGTAATAGTTTCCCTCAATTGTACTTTTCCGATTCCCGTTGATGAAAGATAGAAACTCTCTGGAGGAAAGTTAATGTTGTCTTGTTGTTTTTTTAAATTGATTTTATTGTGCATTTGTGCAATAAATAAATAAATAAATAAATACAAATGCATGCAATCGAACAAATAATAAAATCAGTTCTTTTTACTTTTGACATATCTGGCCAAGATAACCCCCCTCCTCCCAAAAAATAAAGAAAATTAAATAATTCATCTGAATTATTACTTCACCATTGTATTGGATTTGTTTATAGATAAATTTATGAAAGTAGGATTTGTTTCAGTAATGTAATAACAAATGACTCTTTAACAGATCACAGCACACACAGTATCTTAAAGATTGAATGTGTAAATACTGTAGACACACTGGTCCACATCCCAGTGTTTGCTCCAAGACGTTTTGTTTTTTTTCCAAATGGGGCTGAACTTTCTAAAGTCAGGCCATCTCCGTCCAACCATTTAGAGAGCTCTTTGCAGACAATGTCCACTCACGCCAGTGCAATTGGTCATTGTCAAACAACTTGATAATTTTGGGTGCATGGGAAGGAAATTCTTCTGGAGAATAAAGGTGCAGCATGTAAAACTTAGAGTGCATATGGTTTCAGGAATTTCCTCACTGCCGGCAAAAGATTAAACAAGAAAATATGTTCCCAGTTAAGAAAGAAAGAAAGAAAGAAAGAAAGAAAGAAAGAAAGAAAGAAAGAAATCAGTATTCAGTGACTTTGCAGCCCCTAAAAGCAGCACTAGAAACTAAATAAGATATATAACTTTCAAAGAAGTAAAAGGCGGCCTGAAAAGGCAGAGATGACTGAATTTTCCTGCCCTTGAGACAGACAGGTAGTGCTTCAAGTCTGAGATAGGAACATGGAAAATATTCTGATGCCAACTACAGTTAGCTTGGTTGCACTTACAGACAAAAGTGAAAAACACATTTTAGGTAAATGCCAACAGCAGGTCAAAGCTGTCAGTGTCACAGTGATGCCACACACAAACTGGAAAGTTCAAAGGTCAACAACTATGCTAAAAATTAGTAAGGGTGACAATTTTGATGTATGCAACACAAGGGCGTAGATTTGGCATGGATGGAAGGGACATGTCCCCACCAATATCCAGCGATTATTGAATTGTCCCCACCAATAATTTGATCTCTTCGAGTAAAGAAAAACAAAACCGATAGAAATAAAAAAAAAAAAAAAGCGATCTGTCAACGTCTCATTCACCCAGCGGTGCAGAAAGAGTTAAATTACGTTCTCTACTGGAGTCCTATATCATGTGACAAATATGGCCAATGTGATTGGCTGTGCCTTTCAGGGCGCTCTGTTTAGTTTTAGCAGCGGCAATCCTGCGCTGCTAGGAGGAGAGGAGGATGGCAGCAAAAAGAACCTGGATATAAGAAAGTATTTTTCAAAGAAACCTGTAAGTCACTTAAAGTCAAGTTCACTCATAAAACCTGTCCATCATAATAACGTTACAGGCAATGCAAGGCAATACATGCCAACCCTCCCGTTTTTTCTCGGACAATCCCGAATTTCAGTGCCCCTCTGATTACTCTTTCTGGGTTGCAAAATAAACTTTTAAAAATTTTTCAGGCGAGAATGTAGCTGTGCAAACTTCAAATATCTGAACCGGGGAGAACAGCAAACTCCCGGCACATCGTTTTAGGCTTTGGCCCACATCAGTCTAAAATTGTATGTAACCATGAATAACGTGTTACCATGTCCACCAGGAGAGACTGGACAGTATAGATGTAAAACAAATATGCCAGCAGTTTATCTCAGTTAATGAGAGGAGAAGGCATGTGTTTGGCTCCTTCACATAGTGGACATTGAGTTGTTGTGTGGGACACCAGTAGTCCATGTCTGTTGCTGTAACAGTAGTTCATGTTTAGAGTAAAACACCCCAGCTCACTGACTTGATAGGGGCAATTGTGTGCCTAAAATGTTGCATAATTTTGCTAAGAGATCTTTTACTTTGTGGTAATCTTAGATGAGTAGTTTTCTGGACAAAAACCACCAGGTCATTCAGTGTTCCCTTAGTGCTAATGTATCAGAGATGTTGGTGTAATATAACTGAAGTAATGTTGTTAAGTCCTTAAAGTCATATTCTTTTATTGTCATGACTGTATTTTAAGCTATTTTTATTTTTGTATGATACCTGATTTATATGGAATATGGTTGAAGTAAACTAAAGTATAAAATACTTAGTCATTTGTTTAATAGTAACTTAACATTATATAATTCACATGTAAAACTATGAATTGTAATTTTAAATGGTTTAAAAGCATGTAGAATAGCATATGTAGGCAAGTATATTTCTCCCTTTTTTTTTTATCAAGAAGCAAAGACGAAAAGGAAAAAAAAAAAGAAACAGGGCAGGGTTCGGTGGTTGAATCATCCGTCCCCACCAATGCCAAAACCAAATCTACGCCCTTGATGCAACAGAAAACTCAGGTCATAAGCACGAAGGAAGAGGACACTCTGACCTGACACTTGACCTTTGCAGTCCACTGAATGCCACCCAATCTGACTGACGTATGCAGAAAAAGCTTTTAAGACACCTTCTGGGTGGAGCAGAGTCGCAAAAGTGAAACTTTACCTACGGCTATAACTCTAGGCATAAGATGTTTATGACCAACCACTTACTGATCAGTGTTGCTGCTGATGCATCGTGTCTTCACCTCAGGGCAGTCTTGCGACACCTCCACAAACCTACAGCCAGGAGGAAGAGCCTCAGGGCGGCTAAAGTGACAAACAACCCATTCACAGTCTGTATCAGCTCCAACACTGGTCTTACTGAACGCTATACTTGCTGACATTTAAATTCCAGCACAGTTTTTAAATGCTAAGAATTTGTTCCAGTCTAGTGGTTGCCTTTTCCATCAGCTGATGGTACATAGCTCCAGCCAAAAGGTCTATGGAGAAGTACTTGCTTTCAGCACCAAATTTAATTTAGTATGAGCACACCAGGTGCTGCTCCATCAGCAAAGGGGCCATGTATGCTCCTGTGTACATTTTGACATAGGCAGGTTTCTGGTGTCACTGTCACATGGCTGCATTCAAGCGGACTGTGTTGCTGGCAAAGAAAACTGAAACTGCGGATTAGACAGTTCACTGACTGCATTTGAACAGCTTACTAACTCAGTTTGTTTCTATAAATAGGGATCATCAGAGCTCAAAGAGGGGAAACAGAAGTCTCTCTGTCCCAGCAGTCTTTTCCCTGATGTTTAAACAGCAGGAGAGTCCGGGGACCTAAACTGGAGCTAATTAGCTAATTCATGAGGCCTGAAGGGAGCAACATGTGATTTAATGCAGTCGGCAGCAACAGCCATGTTTCTAAACAACAGGTTTTGTCATTAATTTCTATACAATCCGAACAATTTCTCACATTAGCAGAAAAATATGGAAAGTATGCTTTAAGAGTGAAGTACAAATGTATCCTGGGAAACACAGAAGGATTATAGGCAACTTATCTCTACTGGAGATGTGTGTTGTATCTAAAGATATGTTTGACTTTGTAGTTGCAGTAGCACATATGAAAACAACATCTACTGATCCACACTGAGGGGACATAGGTTTGTTTTAAATCAACACCTTTGATTAGGCATGGCTTGTTACACACCCACATTATGTTGATATGTAGATTAGTTACACTGGCATTCTTACTGGGACAAGTGACATTTCTTTTTCTGAATAAGGGCAGCGACTTTTGGCTTATAAGATGTCAGTGCAAACTGAAGACAATAGTGAAGAGGACTGTCAGTCAGTGAACAATGAGAGCTGCTTTTTTTTATTTTATCGAGTTTGTACGTGAAAAGCTTGATTCACATGTGTATGTCGACCCAAACATAACGAGCATGACGACTACTACTTTCTTAATGTTAGAAAACTGGTGGGTGTTGACATCAGTCCAAAACTCGTCAGTGGAAGGACTCACCGCAAAGACCCCCACTGTTACAACACCACGGGTCTCTGGCAGAACGCATCACCTCTGTGGGTAGAGCGAGTCCATGTAACCGACCAGAAAGCTTCTCTTTCAACTTCGCTATGAAATCAGTCATCACATCCACGACTTGGGCCGGTGATGAGATGCATTTGCGGAGTGTCGGAAAATACACCCTGTGCTCAACTCAGTCGAAAAGAAGGTTAAGCTTGACTTTAAATGTCGTTCAGAAAGCAGACATTGGCCATAAAGCTGTTGTCCAGAATGTGATTCAAGTGTTTCTGATTTTTTTCTTTTTTTTGCCTGCTACTGGGGAACAAAGTTGTGATCTCCTCCCTCTGAACACCGCAACACCCTCACTGCAAATAAAACACATAGGTTGGGTATTTAGATTTGGCGGTAAAATAAACAAGTACTCGTCGGTACTTGTTTGCCGTACACCTTAAATGTGACACAGTGGAAACATAATGAAAGCAAAAGTTATTTTAACCTGTGTTCCTTTCATATGAAAATGAGCAGTTTTAGCAAATTAACTATAGTTTTTCTCTGCCTTTTTATTTTTATTTTTTATTTATTTATTTATTTTTTTTGGGGTGGGGGGGGGGGGGGGTGACTATTCAAGGAGCTTCCGCTGTTACCATAGTTACTGAGTAACAAACCGCCGTCGGACGTCACGAGTCAGCAATCGTACCGCTTGTTTTTAGTGGGGTTTTCCAAAACTCATTAACAGATAATATTTACGAAGATGGAGTCTAAAACCAAACAACCAGTTTTTCCTTGGTAAGTCACTTAAAAAATTTTTTTACTGTACTTTTTTTTTTTTACATAGAAAATATTTGCATTCGCCCTTTTTAACCACTGCTAAGAGAAGTGTCATCGCACTGTCTAAAAAGATGTACTTGTAATGTAATAGTGTTAACTAATGTTACTTGTAAATAGAAATCGCACTAATACATAATATCCCCTTTCAGACTGGTTTATTTCTGGCAAACTGCAATAAATGCATTTAGAAGTAAAATTATTTCAGCTTTATGCTAATGTTGTATTGCAGTGCAGCAGGCCTGCATGCTCCAGTTAATTTATATGCTGAGTAACCTTTTGCGTATAAAACACTGTATAAGTAACATAAGGGCTTGTCTAATGAATTTAACTCCATCTCACATAGGTTCAACAATAAAATATAATATTATAAAATGGCTACAATAGGACAGTTACATAAAATACTAATTTCCTACTCATATTTTTGCTTCTACGCTTGAGGGACAATTTGCTTCCCAGAGCATTTTTCCTAGTTGTATTATTGGCAGTATTTTATGTGTGCATTTCTAATACCTATTTCAGATACTTTTCAGACCATTGCACTGGTTTAACCTCCTAATTTCTCTTTGCTATTTGGGTTGATTGGGACCTGATGAATGTAAAAACAAAGAATTACCAGATTCTTTTTTAACCTGATTTTTGTATCTGAGAAAAATTTGATCCACATATGAGGACATTCGTTTTAAATTTTGATAGAACAGTGGCAGTATATGGTCCTTGTAAGTGGATATCAGGTCCTTGTAGAGCAAAATTTAGTATTTTGGTCTAGACAACCCAAAATATGATGTCCACATATTGTCCACCATCACTGATGCTGCCTCTTAGACCTACTTCCTGTGTTTGCCCACCTGACCTGAACAAGTATGAGGGCAGGGATGAGGAGACTTGAGAAATACATAGAATTCAGATGAGGAAGAGGAAAAGGGAGAGGCAGGACTAGAGAAGATAAACATGGTACTCTATATCACCGCACACATGAAAGAGTGCTATTTAAAATTGTCACTGAGCTGCTTTATTTATATCTTTATTTATATTCTAAAGGATGAGAGATGTGCCTGTAAGTGGGGGGCGGGGTTGATGTATGCCATTATGCTGCTGAGAGAGAGGCGATACAGCTGGACGCTTTACCCTGGTTAAGAATTTCAATATCTCTGAGATTAAGAACACAGTACAGAATAAATAATAAGACAACACCAGTCTGCAGGTAATCTAAGCGAACTAGAGAAACACAAATAACAAAATATAATGCCACTGTTCTTAAGCGGGTAAAAGGATTAAATGCTGGCATGCCACAAGAATTAATAAATAAACAATAAAAATTTTAACCAGGGAAAATTGATTTTATGGCGATATTGTGAGTTATTAGATTATATAATTAATTATCTGTACTGAATGCCACATGTGGACACATCAAGTTACTTCCTAACATAAATGCTAAATTTCGATTTGTTGTTATTAAAAACACCACTATGCTGGCTCAGTTTTTCCGTAATCCATTATGTCTCTTTCTGCTTAGAAACCACTTGCTTGAACTTTTAAAAAGTGCGTGAATGGGTGAACGAGACATGTTGTAGAAAGTGCTTAAGCAGAGTAGAAAAGTGCTACATAAGAGACAGTCAATTAAGCAAAAGACTAATTTGAAATTACCAGATTAAAGTGAATAATTTCATAAAACAAAGCACACTTAAGCAGGAAGCCATTCATTTTCTAAGGGTTAAATCCTGAGTTTTACAACTTAGCATCCATAAAGCAACTTCTGGCATTTATCATTTTATATGATCTTTAATTTCAGTGGTCATGTGGATGTAAAACTGTATGTAGTGTCTCACAAGTCAAGTTAGATAGAGAGCGCTTGAAAAGTTTGCTGGCTATGTCCCAAAATAAGATTTTTAATCTCCAACAAGATATACTAACACCACCTTTGTTGATAGATTTTCGCATATATTGTCTCTGTAGACATCACGCAAATGTTATGGCACATTAACTCGGACACTCCTCACCTGAATTTTTCATAAAGATCTGAACAACCAAGGAGACTCTTAGTTAACAAAGGTAATGAATACAGTTGTCATACAACTAATAATACCCTTGGAAAGCTTATAAAGGTCACACTACCAGAAGCAAACATTGCTTTCTTTGCAGACTGTAGCATAATATATCTGAAACTGGTAAAAGTCATATACCAGACTACTCCAATTTCCCTCAGTAAGAATCTGAAACTTGAACTTGCTTTAAACTGCGCTATGCTACAAAATATGATATTGCTACTGCCAAAAGTTTGGAAAGACAGATAAGGGTGTTCATGTAGGAGAATATTTTTGCAGTATCAAAAAGTCTAAACACAAGAACATCGTGTTGAATTCCATTCCAGCAAAAAATAATAATAATTAAATAAATAAATAAACTATCAAGCCTTTTTAAAAAATAAATCATTTTATCATTTGAGCAGATAAAAAAGGACATGGGAGTTAGTACAGACTACGTAAGTGTCTAGCTGGCAGAGGTAAATATAAAGACAACTCAGAGAACAGAGTGCAAGTATGTGAAGCAGAAGCATGTTACCTTTTCAAATACACAAAAAGTGTCTGCTTACATGAAGAGACACTTTAATTTAAAAAAAAGTTTGATTCCTGAAGGACCAGGCTCCATGACATATTAAAGACTTCACATTACCAAACTTTAGAAAAGCTCCTAAAAGTAGAATGGGAGGCAGAGCCTTCACTTGCCACGCTCCTTTCCTGTGGAACGAGCTGTCTATGATCAGGAGACAGACGTTACCTACTTTTAGTTTTTTTTTTTAAAGCTTATAGGTAGGGCTAGATTAAGTGAGTCTGAACCATGCCTTGGTTAGGCTTCTATACAGTCAGGCTGCTGGGAGAGTTCCCACGATGCACTGCATGTCTTTTATTCTCCACTCCCACTACAGCATTCTCTCATAAACTATGAGAGTGTTTTGTACATTGTGTCTTTCCATTCACTTCCTCCTTCTGCTTGATGTTTCTTCCTGTTAAAAAGAACATCTTCCTCTCCACCATCACTTCCTGATTTCCTATTTTTTGTATGTTTGTCACACAAAAATATTTCAAATTATCAAAAATATTTAAATATTAGACAAAGACAACACAAGTAAACACAATATTCATTTTCTGAATGACGGTATTAAGGGAGAAAACAATATCTAAACCTACATGGCCCCTAAATCTAATAACTGGTTGGGCCAACTTAGCAGCAACAACTGTGAAATAGTCTTTTTCAGCACTGAGAAGGAATTTTGGACCACTTATCTCTGCAGAATTATTGTAATTCAGCCATGATGGAGGGTTTTCAAGCATGAACTGCCTTTTTAAGGTCATGCCACAGTATCTCAGTTGCATTCAGGTCAGGACTTTGAATAGGCCACTCCAAAGTCTTAAGTCATTCAGAGATGGACTTGCTGGTGTATTTTGGATCATTGTCCTGCAGCAGAACCCAAGTGAACTTCAGCTTCAGGTCACGAAGAGATGGCTGGACATTCTCCTTCAGGATGTTTGGTAGACGGCAGAATTCATGGTTCAATTTACTATATCAAGTCTTCCAGGTCCCGAGGCAGCTTAACAGCTCCAGACCATCACCCTGCCACCACCATATTTTACTGTAGGTATGACGTTCCTTTTCTGAAATGCCATGTTAGTTTTACACCAGATGTAACGGGACACACACCTTCCAAAAAGTTCAACTTTTCTCTTGCCAGTCCACAGAGTACTATCCCAAAAGTCTTGGGGATCATCAAAATGTTTTCTGGTAAAACTGAGACAAGCCTTTATGCTTTCTGTTTATGCAATCACTAAGACACGCACTCTTTCATGGCACGCATTTTTAATTTCTCTTTGCTATTTGGGCTGATTGGGACCTGATGAATATAAAAACAAAGAGTTACGTGATTTTTTTTTTTACCTGATTTTTTGTTTCTGAGAAAAATAAGATCCACATATGAGGACATTCGCTTTAAATTTCGATAGGACAGTGGCAGTACAATGTCCTCGTAAGTGGATATCAGGCCTTTGTAGAGCAAAATTTAGCATTTTGTTCTAGACAACCCAAAATGTGATGTCCACCTATGTGGACACCAGGTCCTAGGAGGTTAATGATAAACACCGTGATTTAGAAACTGCATTTTGTGTTTACTTGTGCTATCTTTGTCTAATATTTAAATTCGATGATCTGAAACATTTAATTGTGACAAACATACAAAAAAATAGGAAAGGGGCAAACACTTCTGTCACAACTGCTGTTGTGATATATATAAAGGGCACATTTTCAATCTTCTTCTTAACAGAATATGAAAAACAGCTTCTAGAAAAATATCTGTGTTGTTCAGCAGGAAATACACAATGAGTGTCTGCTTTGATATATCTGATTTTGTTTCTCTGGACAACACAAATTTGCTTTTACTGGGTTGTATTCATGTTGTTTCACAAAGTTTTTACATTTCTCTAAATCCCCAGGTACAGGGAAAGGTTGCAAGAAAAGTATCTTAAAGTCCCGGATAGCAAGCTGTCATCTAGCAGGTGTTGGCATTTCACAAACACGAGTCTCTGCTCATCAGTGACACCTGGGGTCTACACAGGAGTCTCACCTCTTATTTTCCCGGGGACTCAACAGCACAACTCCAGTCAAAAGCCTAGAAAGATCATCTCTAAAGAGCATGCCTGCTTCTCAAAGCAGATGATCCAGAAGCAGATTCGCAGTACGTATGTCGCTTCTGTAGAGGAAAAACTCAAGCAGCACCCTCTGGCTATGTACCCTCACTATAAGGATCACCTGACTCCTGAAGTAAGCTCCTCTATGCCAGAATGACATAGCTTCAGGTTAGGCAGATAAATGATGCCTGAATGAAGGCAAATACCTTCACACTGTGTTAAAACATATTTACATGGTCTTATTGTTCTCTAGTTATTTAATCGGGTGGTGGCTGTTTTGGACCCAGATTTGAGCGTAAGCAATGCCTCTGCACTTCCTGCACCTTCAGAAGACCTCGCAGAGGAGGAGGTCAAAACAGGAAACAGCCAAACTTAAAATGTAGGTACACACGCAGCTTAGAAATACCTGGCTGTTTTAGTAATGCCCAACATGACTTCTCTGCTTAAATGCAGAGAAGTCATCCAACTCCAAGAAACCCTTCTATATAATAAAAAAAACACATATAAAGGGTATCAAGAGAGACCAGTTGGTCTCAGTAAAACAACTGAACACAATTAAGGACATCAAAGTATAGTTTTCAGGAGATAGTCTGCCTTCCTGGTAACAAGTTTGTTATCTCAAACTGAAAAGTTTGAGATAACAAACTAACAAGAGAGCACATTACTGTTTCGCAGAAGTTACAAAAGAACTAATATATTCTTATAATGACATGATACTTATGTTTGACTTTTGCAGGATGAATGCTTCTGATGGTGCTCCTCCTTCAAGTCTGTTTGCCACCAATTGTGCCCATTCAAGCACACAGCAACTTCTCAGGTTTTGTATAAAATCCCAACCAGGAAGGCTATTCATATTTCCAAAGCAAGAACAAAATTCAGTACAGATCACAAATATAAGTGAAATATAAATTTTGATATCTTTTATTTGGGGAGGAAAAAAACAGTTACTTGCAAAAATAAACAAATTCAAGAGTCCAGCAACAGGTCCAAGTAGCTGAACTAAAATGTAAACAAGAGATAGAATGGGGACTTGGATCTGGCACAAATCTCAAGAAAACCCATCGTCCTTTCCCGTCTAACATAACAAACAGCTGGTTTCATGGCAAGTAACACAAACCATCAAGAGTGAAGAGGATACAAAATATTTGGGTTTAAAGACCTCTGTGTGGTAGGTCCACATCGTTTGTATATGGAAAAAGCTCCAGAGGATACAAAGGACAAGGGTGTTTAAGTATGACTTTATTTCTAAAGAATCTCCTTTTTTGAAGAGTAAGATAAAGATCAATAACAAGAGGTGTGTATATTTGTTATCATATAAAAGAAATATGGATAATTAAGTAGTGCTTATAAACAAAGGATGGCAGAAGATTTCCAGAGTCCCTAAAAGCAGCCGGAACTGTACTAGATGTACTGTATGGGCAGCATGTGTCCCAACTACTTGAATCACAGCTTTTATTATAAATTTATTATAAATCTATGCTATGAATAAAATAATTATTAACAGACTTCACATTTTTCAAGCACTTTATTTAAACATGATAATACAGCTGATTGTTTTTTCAAATCAATCAAATCAAATCACTTTTATTGTCACATCACATGTGGAGGTACACTGGTACAGTACATGTGAGTGAAATTCTTGTTTTTTCAAAACGTTCTGCTGTCAGAGTTCATTCTTGTGACCTTTGAAAAATGAGGCATCTGTAAGACAAAAAAGAAAAAAACATAAAGGTATGATATTTGACAGATTATGATCAATCAGAAACACAATGGAATGTTAAGCGTGAGATGCTGTGAGATGCTAAAGGACAAGTGTAATAGCCTTTAACGCAGAACTGGATTTCAGCTGCTGTCACACCTAAAAGTCTTTTCATCTGTTACTGACTTACCTTTAAATACATGACTCTTCTTGTTGATGTTATTCAGCCTTTCCTACACATTCAAAGACTCTGAAATGGTTGCCTTGATCTCTCCAGTAAAAGAATAAACTATAAATGACTCAATCTGTACAAACAGTTGACTCATGTCATGATATCGATGTAGAGTGAACAATGCTTGTAACATGTTTTTTAAAACAATGTAACTGTAAATGTAACTATCATCAACAGCAGGAAACAGTTTTCAAAGTAAAAGTCTTCAAATCAGTTTGGTTTGTTCTTGACTACTGTCTGAATGACCTCAGTTTTGCTCAGTTGTGATCATTAAGAACTTTAAGAACTTACTGATAAAAGAAGAGGGGTTCAGAAGCATTTTGGCGTGTCTCTGTTAGTTGTTTGGGTCAGAGGTCAGGAGAGAGTGGACTGGTGACCTGCGACCCAGTGAGAGTAGCGGTGGTGAGGAAGTATCCCTCACTGCAGTCTCTGGTATCAATATAAAATTGCCTAAAAAGCAGAGTGTCTGTTACAGATTTAAACCAAATCTTATTTTATTAAACTGCTCTATCTTGCATTATCTAGAGTTATCTATTAAACTATCTATTAAATATTTTTTTGATGATTTTCTTGTTCAGTAACTTAAAAAAACCCCTGCGTATTTAACCAAACAACGACCAAGACCAATTAATAGTGACAAGGAACTGTTGCAGGTCTAAAATTAAATTAAAATAAAATAAATTAATGCTTAGTAATAAGAAATTAGATATATTAAATAAAAACTGCTTATGAAACTCACTCTGACTGAAGGACTTGATTATTTTCTCATCTGGTTCAGCTGTCTTCAGGAAACATAGCTCGCTGTACACAGTGTGTGTGCAAACAGAGATTCATTACATTGCTTTACAGGCCTGTAGCACACTGCAGGGCCTTACATGAGAGGTAACAGGTCACATGGCTATATGGTGTGATCATCTCACAGCCTTAGGGCAAGTCACACTCACAAAGTCATGCAAAATATTTAGAAAAACAAAAACAAAGGGCACTTTCCCTACCTGCTGAAGGTATTTCTCCTCAGTTTGTAGCCAGTATCGCAACGATCAGTTCTGCGTCACAGACAAAAGAAATATTACAATATGGGTAAAGTGAGATATAACAAGAGCGTATGAGAGTACAGCAGAAATTTGGGTACATACAAGCGTTTGAATGATAAAAGGCAAATTTTTACATTTTATATTACAACATAGACTTTGAAACTGTGTGGTCAGTGAAAGCACTCACCACGTAGGGCTCATCTATGATTTCTTGCTCACTTAGAAATATCACATGATTTTCATATGTGACCTAAGTCGGCCTAAGAATAAAGCTAATGCTTGGGGTGTGTGGGAACTGAGCCAGACGTACAATGCGGTTCTGTGTACTCTCTCTGGTGCAGACCTCCTCCTGTGAAAGCTGCTGCCAGTGGTGCTGTTATCGGTGTGTGGTCCAGGGTTCTCCAAAATCCCTCCTCGCAGGATTTTGTCAAGAGATCTGAGCTCACAAGTGGGGCTCTCCAGCTGCCTCCTTGACTTCAGCAGCCAAAAAGATGTGCATGACAATGTAAATGAAGTGATATTTGGTAAAATATTTATTAAAATGTTCATTTTTAACAGTGAAATCAAAATATATGGGACAGTCTTCTTTTATCTGAATTAAATCAATAAAAACACATAAAACTGTCTCCGCAGTCCAACACAAATAGCATTTCAACCCTGTGTTGAAATTATTTACAGTCTGTTTTCTTTCCCAGCTCCAGGAATTCAAAGGCTGAGCAGATGTCTCGTGTCTGTACAGCCAAATAAAATGATTCACACAAGCACTTGACAGACTGAAAGCAGGAGGGATAGGCGAGATATAGGGAGTTTCTCACTGTACCTTGATGGCATGCTGGGAGGAAGGTGGAGCAGTGTGTGCAGATGGGATCAGGGAGTCCAGATCAGGTGGACACACTTTCAGAGCTGTGTGCAGATTTTGACCTTGGAGCTCCTACAGAAAACAAATGTGGTCATGTCTCCCACTGAAAGATGTGCAATATTTAAAAATTATAGCCTAGCCTAACACACAGCTGAGAACCTTAGCATTGAGCACTTATTGTGTTTTTTTTCTTTACACAGACATAGAATACAGCATATTCTTGCTTATAAAAAAGCTCTGTCCTACCAATTATGTAGAACAGCTTTACCTTCAAGTGGAGGGCATGCTGGAGTTTTAAGCGGAAATATTCCTGCTCCCACAGCTGGATAAAATCCTGACAGTTTGCAAAGCTCTCCGATATCTTTTGAAATACAAAAAGAAAATGCGGTCACACTGGGACACAAACAGAGATACACAAGGACTCACAAAGTTCCTTTTTATACTTGACTCTATAAAATTTTGAACTTTTAATTCGAAAGGAACACAATAATTCTTTGGGAAACAGGAAAGCATGATGCTACCAATTGTAGAATCTTTTAATTTATTTTTATTTAAAAAGGATAATGAACATTAACAGAAGCATGTGGGCCCATCATGTAAATGGGGCAGATTATGTACTGCTTCCATAAGAGTCAGCCAGGTGCTACTAATCAAAATGCACTGGATTTTCTAATCATCAGACTTGAACACCTGTATAAAACCAGAATTTTGGCAGTTTGGTCTGGAGCATTCAGCTGTTTAATTAACACAATGCCAAAATTGTCCCATGAATGGATGCCTCGGCAAGATCAGACTGCGCATTGCTCAGAGAAATAGGAAAAAACCCAAAAGCTACCTCTCCAACTCTACAAGCCAGTTAGCATGTTAAATGTTCAGGTGCATGACTATTGAAGAAAGCTGAACAAGTATGGCTTGCTTGGAAGGGTTTCCAGGAGAAAGCTTCCTCTCTCTCTAAAAAGAACAGGCAACACAGCTTAAGTGAAATCTGAACAAACCACAGGACCTCTAGAACGATGTTCTTCAAAGTCAAAGTGGAAACATTTGGCCATAATGCACAGCCACAAAACCAAACAGAGCATTATCAGCTTAAATACTTCATGCCAAGTGTCAAAGGGATGAAATGGGCTTGTTTTGCAGCCATGGGACCTGTAGTCATTAAGTCGACCATGAACTCCTCCGTATGTTAAAGTATTCTAAAATCAAATATGTGGTCATATATGTGTCAGCTGAAGCTTGGCCGTAACTGTGTCACAGAACAGGACAATGATCACAAGCACAGCAGCAAATCTACATCAGGATGGCCAAAAAGAAAAGAATCAAGGTGTTACAATGGTCCAGTCAAGTTTAGACCATAATTAGAAGAGTAAAGAGCATTTTATGATTTTATTAAACAGTGTCAGCAAAAGAAAAAAAAGGAAACAGAGGAAACTGTTAAAAAAGAAAACAGTTACCAGCTGAGGAGAAAGTGTATTTTAAAACATTTATTCTTCACCGCACACTGCTTACACTCAAAAGTCTGCATGTTTCAGGCAGTCACCAACATATTCACGCTTCTAAAAATTGCAGGTGTCAAAAATTGTGTCATGACTAAAATGAAGTGTAAATGAATGCCACCTTGTGAAGGATTGCCTCCAGCTCACTGATCCTATCTGTTAACTGCTGATCTTTGGAGCGAAGCACCTCCAGCTCATTAGCAAGTTGTCTCTTCTCCTCCCTGACAAAGGTTAGTTCCTGGAGCTGACGCTCGGTCTCCAAGTTCTGGTAGTCTTTCTCCTGGACAAGAAGAGAACATGGAGTAAATGCCTATCTCACTTCAGATGAATGTGAAGAACTGGAAAAAGTATGAAAAATTAACTGCCAAAAAAGCAACAACAACAAAAAAACAGTTGTATAGTGTTGCATATTTGAAGACTACTGATTAAGACATTTTGACTGCTATGTCATCAAGAGCTAACTTGTCAAAAGTTAACATGGTAAAAGCTCACGTGATGCAGCTTCTCCACTTTCTCCTCCAGATGTTGAATTTTGCTCTGCATTGAGTCCACCTGCTCTCTCCTGGCAGTGATCTCCTTCTGCATGTCCAAGGCTACCTGGAGGCCTGAAGTGGAGTCAAACCCATGGGACAGAAAGATGGCAACATAAATAATCACAGAGCTCTTCTTTAGGGTGGATTACAGGGTAGGGAATTACAGATTACATCTCTCAGACCGAAATGAAGCACAGGAGGTCAAAAAGTGAATTGAATAAATTTCACTAATATTACATTTTTTTGTTCTCTGAAATGCAAAATGTCTCTGTGATACTAAAGGTCGCTAACGTGAAAGTACTTCACTGTAATCTGTACACCTGACCAAATATATATGAAAATCACAAGCAGTTCTTCAGAGTTTTATTTGTTCATGAAGACTTTTAATTAAGTTGCATTTTAAATTATAAACATTGATCAAACCATGTCTGTCAGCCCCTTTGAGGGTCCCCAAGGTGCTCTGGATCTGATCTAGCTCATCGTGGGCGTTCCTTATCTGACTCTGAAGATTCAGCACCACACCCTCATGCTCCTCGTTCTTGCAGCTGTGCAGCCGTTGCAGCTCCTTGTGCTCCTCTGAAATCGTGCCCGGACAAACACGTGTTACGTCCAGAGAGAGAAATAGACGGTAACACATAAGCAAACACACACCACAACAGAAGGGCTTGGTTAACAGTGTAAACATACCAAACATAATTCTTTGCTTTCTTAACACAGCAGGACAAGAAGATAATTTGATTAGACTAAAAGCCAGGAGAGCTAAAGTTTTTCGAGAAACACCTCCATGGTCTACACAGTAATTCCTGGTAAATGGAAGGCTTGACTTCAGCAGTTTATTGATTAGAGGTATCAGACGACCCAAAGATGGATGCTTAGCTTATGTTATACAGGGTTTACACAGTGTTCCTACACTTAACAAAACGTTTTGCATTCTCCTGTCGTTGTTGTCCATTTGATAAGAAATAATGTGTTTTAAAATTGAGAAAATTAAGCTGTCTTCAGTGAGGGTCATTGATATGTGCAGGAAAACCCTGAATACAGTAAAAATGTACTTTGCCAGCTTACTATTCTAGGCAGCACATTTCAGACATGTCTATTTTAACCTGGACACTGATACTTAGGTTAGTACTGTAATGAGGGCAAGGGAACAAGGTCACCCTGGTAAAAGAGATTTAATTTCAACAGGAATTCCTCTTAAAATGAAAGCTAAAAACAAACAAACACATAAATAACTATCCATCTCCCCACTCAGTAACAGAACAGAGCCTCAAGTCAGTAGGGTCTATCATTCAAGGTAATCAAGCACAAAACTTCAAACACTTCTCTGTGCTTACTATGAAGGTATTTTTAAGTGATATCTAAATTTAATTCAATTTCATTGGTTAACACCTGAATGTAACTGTAATAACTTTAATCTATTTGCTGGCTTTTCCCAAAGAGAAGTTTTTAAACAACTCTTTTTTTCTCCCTGGAAATCAGACTCTTACCAAGATTACAATACTTTTGCTAAATTCTCCTCAAAGTCTGTCTGAGTGGAATGCCTCTCTTACAAAACCTAAAGCCTTTTTTAAGATATTCTATTGCATAGTGTGAGACAAACTGCATGTCACAGACAGTAAGGGTGTAACAATTCTCCTAAACCACAATTTGGTTAATTACACAGTTTTCTTTAAAGGGAATGAATAACAAGAGAAAAGGCAGATTTGTGTTAACCACAGATCACTTGATCATTACTGTCAACAGAATCATCATTAATCAGCTGAACAGCATCTTTAAACTTTCATCAGACTACGCTTTAACCAGTCACCTTATTTCACTGATTGTGAAACAGGGTACATTCAACTCACTCGTAAGGCTGACTAACTGCACACGTCGCAGTTCCAGCTGGGTGGTAAGCTGCTGTTTCTCCAGAGTCTCCTCCCGGATGCGCTGGCTCTGCTCAGCCACAGAGGGCTCGAGCTGTCGTCTCTCATGCTCTACAGCAGCCAGGTGTGACTTATGGCGATCTACCTCAGCCTTACCGGCAAATGGTAATAGAAAAAAGAGAAAAGGTGGCATTAGGACAGGGGTGGGCAACTCCAGGCCTCGAGGGCCGGAGTCCCTGCAGGTTTTAGATGTGTCCTTGAACCAACACAGCTGATTTAAATGGCTAAATTAGCTCCTCAACATGTCCTGAAGTTCTCCAGAGGCCTGGTAACAAACTAATCATGTGATTCAGGTGTGTTGACCCAAGGTGAGATCTAAAACCTGCAGGACACCGGCCCTCGGGGCCTGGAATTGCCCACCCCTGCATTAGGACATGTCAACAGGAAAAAGAAAGGGAAAAATGTGTTTTGACCTAATACTTGCTTCTGACCCTTAGCTGCTGCATCTCCAGCTTGTGCTGGTTGAGCTGGTTGCTGAGGAGGCTGTTCTCCTGTTGAAGATCATCGATGGTGCGGCTTTGTTGGACTGTCATCTGGATGCTGCTCTCGATCTGGAACTTTAGAAGATCTATCGTCTTCTCTCTGTCACTCAGCTTCAGCTTCAATGTCTCTTGTTCTATCTGCAGGGTCTGGCACTGACTCTGAGCCTCTTTTAACCTGTTAAGATGCTAAAAAAATATTTAAGCCTGAATTCACTGAAAATTGTGATCTCCCCCCAAAAAATTTTTTATAAAAAGCATTAAAAATATTCTCTCTAAAGAAAAAAAAGCACCTGACTCAAACACAAGTGTATTACTTGATGAGTTTCTTGTTGCTTTAAGTGGAATTCTTTGTCTTTCTCCCACAGGAGTTCCTGGGATTTCCTTCCCTCGTGGTCCCTCTGCTCCAGCAGGGCCTCTAGGCGGGTTTTCTCCTCCCCAGCTTGGTGAAGCTGCTCCTTAGTCACCTTCAGCTGCCTTCGAAGGACCTTTAATCCCTCCTGGAGCTCACACTGCTGCTGGTCACAGCACCTCTGGATAAAGCAGGAAGCACAGTGAGTTGCCTGCACTGGAATGGGCAAAAATTATAATCTTTTGGAATTTTACACATTAAGGCAACCCTCTCTGAATGTTGAGAACTGCTCCTGACACAATAAGATTGTGAGTATAGTAAATCATGAGGCCAAAATTAACAGCAACCTTGTTGAATCCACATGGGCTAAGTGGCCAACTGGAAATGACAACTACTGAGTCCATTTAGCTTTTGTGTCTTTAGATGGCATGTGGGAAAAAACTTTATTCGTTACACAACACTAATGCCAAGCGGGAGATAGCAGTTGCCCAGTGTATGATCAGTGTATGCCCAAACGAGCTTGTTTGGGTGACTGAAAAATCACCAGAGTTGTATAAAAAACACTGTATTTCCTTTCCTCAGCCTTTGGCAACACATTTTATTTATCAAATAACAGGAAATTACACAGACTTCTTTTAACTGAGGTAACACAGGCTCATTACCTCAATGATCATGCTTCCATCCTTAGCTAATGCCCAAAGGCTAACTTTAAGACAGAAAAAACCCCAGGCCTCTTGGATAGTGTTGTTGCTTTGTAATTTGCATGCCCAGTTACGACGTTTTTTACATATTGCCTCACAGCAACAATGAACTCCAGCCTTCTAGTGTTGGCATTACAGAAAGACCTGATCAGTCAGGATGTTCAAACTTCAGTTGCTATAAAGGAAATTGTTGCCCTATTGTATAGATGGCGGTGCAGTACATAAGAACAGTATGAAAATATTAGTTATTACAAGAGGGGTGGTACAGGCTCAGTTTATACTGCCTTAGTAACCTTAAAACCCATCCATTTATAAAAAGCCTCCTTCTGGTTTTGCTAATTGTCTTTGACCACTCCCACCTACATCTAAAGAAGTTTCACAAGCAGATTAAATAAATTACATAATTTTACCTAAACTTGACACAAAGTTTAATCCGGCATAACCACTGTACTTTAATACACCGACATAACAGTTTATGCACAGAAGCAAGACTGTGGTACCACACCTTATGTTGTTTAAGCTGAGAATGAAGTTCCATTGCCTGTTGCAATGATTTGTCTTTTTCTTGCTGAGCACTCAAGAGCTGCGTCTGAGCCTCACTCAGCTGCTGCTCCAGACCACAAACCTACAACATGACAAAACACATACACAAACATAAACACATAAAAAAGACGCACATACTGGCCATTTACTGGTGCTGCTTCTCCACATCCAAGCAGCACAGTTCAGAGAAGCGAATTTATATCTGCCTGACTTAATAACTTCATCTTTTCAACATCATCTTTACCTTATCTTTAAGGCTGGAAAAGGTTGACTCCAATTCTCTGGCCTGATACTCATGCAGTGAGGGCGGTCTCACGGTGAGTTTTCTGGGTATACAAATCATGAGTGAATACTGTCATATTGTCTGACAGGTTTACAGTAATACAGAAACCAGCAGGGAGTTATCACTGCACTGCAAACTATCTGATGAATAATAAAAAGAAGACATTTTTTGACAGCCACTTACTTGAGCAATTCCACTTTGGCACACAAGTTGAAGCTGTTGTCTTTTGATGAGCTCAGTATATCAGTCAACATCGCCATCTCCTGGCCAAGAGTTGAAATGAGGTGTTCCAGTCTAAGTTGACACATTTTGCACAGGGTTTATTTACACGGTTAAGGTAGGGCACAGCAACTTTTTAAGTTTACTTTGTTTCTTTGATGGCACACAAGAACTAAAGAGAAGTAATAAAAAGAATAGCTATGATTCAGTAAAGAGTTTGTTAATCACTAAAGGCAAGAATTTCTCAATTTTGTTTCTGACAAGAAGATGACAATCATTATGTTTGAGCATATTTTCAACAGAATAACTTAAACCGCCTGCTCCATTGAAAAAGAAAAAAACAACTGCTACACTGAAGTTGGTATTTATATTATAAATATTCTTCAAAAGTGACACAAATTATGGCAAAAATCACACACAAACATTCTGATAATTTATCATGTAAATTTGCTGCTTTACTTTGTACTTCGTGTGAGTGAATGGAAAATCTTTAGCTTTTGTACAACAGGTTTGACAAACCCAGCTCTAAGAATCTGTGATGGGCAGTTGTTGACATTCAGTAAATGACAGAATTCACTGATTAGTTAGGAAAATGATATACCTTTCTTGTTCAATTGCTCCACTGTATTCCTTGTTCCCCATCTGTTCTTCTGACTGATATGAAACAGAAAGAAAAAAATCATGAGAGTCATATTTTTTTGCAAAATACACCCATTATTGTACTCTACTGAATGCTATCACTTACCAAAAAAGACCTCCCCTGTAGCTTGTCGTTGAGATCCACATTTCCCTTAGTAGGAATAAATTGCTGCGTTTTGCGATTCTCATGTTTAGTGCCGGTGACTGAGTGTTCAGATTGTTTCCCATCCAATGTATGATACACCTCCTTTATGGTCTGCTCCAATGTTTCAACTTTCCTATTAAGCGCGACAGCCTCATTCTCCATCTCCTGCAGCTTCTTGTCCCTCGACCTTTTGAGTTTCTGAAGCTCTTCCAACAAGCACAGCATCTTTTCCATCTGATCAACGTGTTTCCTCGAATCCTTTAATCTACAAATCAAAAGATATGTGGGTCAAGGTGTTTCAGGCATTTTATTTTATATATGTAGAACTGTATCTGTGTTTTCACCTCAGGTCAGACAGGGCATCATTCTCCATCTGGACTTTATGCAGCTCAGTTTTCAGGTTTGTGATGGCTTTCTGAGGACAGCATGTTTCTTGTTCAGCTTGATTAACTGTCTGTGTTTGGGGAGATGAAACATAAAAGATACATAATGCAGAGAGTGCACTATCCTCCTCTGCTATTAACATCACACATGACCAAACTATTACATAAGATTTCATGGCTGCAATAAAATATGAACCTTGTTGAGCTGCAAGTCTGACAGCTGCTGAAGGCAGTCATCCATTGCATTTTCTAACACCTGCTTTCCAGGAGAGCTGATGTCCCTTTGGGCTACTTCCTGGTTTAAAATATCCAGACCAAAGACCAAAGGCTGAGTCACTGCCTGCTGGTGGGTTGGAAGAAAGGAGGAATCTCCAGGAGAGTCATCTGCCAAAACAGCAACAGATGTTTAAAACACTCAGAGCGTACACTGTCACTGTTAAGATAGGGTGTTTGTTTATGTTGAATTCTTTCCCTTCATATCTGTGTATGCATGCTAGTTATTTGGATTTAAACATTTTCTGAGACCCAAATAGCTTAGAAGAATTTGAGCTTCAGTACTTCTGCGCCTTTGGTTTTCAGCCATTTTATTCTACTCTGGATTTTGTAAAACAATAATTAGATAACACATTTCCCCCCCATCTTTCAAGTTAGAGTGGCATAAACAAGATGTGTAGAAACACTTGTACTCACAGATATGAGGTTTAATATCATGGCAGCTTTGTCCAGGTGACCTACAGCTGCCGCCAAATCTCTCCAGAACCACCTTAGTTGCATTTTCCACCTCTTCTTGTAGTCTTTGGGTTTCCTTGGTGCGGCGATCAAGCTCATCACTGTCAATACATAGAAGCTCAGGCTTAGACTAACTCATACAGTGAATTCAGTTCAGATTTGTTTACTAATGGTACCCACTGCAGCACAGCCTGATTTATTTTCTTTGATCAAAACAGAATGTTTTAAGCCTAATTGTTAAAGCTGTGAGGAAGACTGCCATGCATCAAAACCAGGACCTGGTTCCACAGGAGAGGATAGCTGAAGGCTCTGCCTCCCACTTTACTTAAAGCACAGTGAACCACAAGTAAGCCTGACAGGGCAGTCTTACAATGAAGTGCTCTGTTAGGATAATATGGTACTATGAGGTCTCTAAGATATTCAATTTTGGCTTCAACAAGGAGCCAACACGGGACAAATGCGATCTCTCTTTCCAGTCCCTGTTAATACTCTTGCTGCTGTGACTTGGATGACGATTTGATGATTTGGATGCTTTTTCAGGGAGCTTTTAGAACAGCCGGATTAATAGGAATTATAACAGTCCATCCAAGAGTGGCACATGCATGAACTACCTTTCAGTATCACTGTGAGACAGGACATTTATAATCTTGACAATACAGTGCAATAGAGTGAAAGAAGGAAGTCTAAGTTCTTTTTTTAATGTTTATCTTTCATTGGGTCTGTCCTTTAGCATCTTCGGGACAAAAAACGTAGAGCGCGTCATTTTTTCAGTGCAAAAGCTGTTAAGTTATGGTGAGGAACCTTACCTCAGCTCCTCCAGTGTCACACTGTTGAATCTCAACCGAAGAGGGCCATCATGGGGATCTATAAAGTAAATAGGAACCGTCCAAGTTACTGAAACAACGTTTAGCATACTAACAGGCAATACTTTTCTTACTTAGCTTACCAGCGGTTCCAGTTCCTGCCGCTGTTGCTGTTCTATCTTTCGCTGTGGAATGGTATCGTAAAACGTTAGTGCCACTATTGATGGAAAGCCTATAGCTCTGGGGCTCAGAGGGCTGGGACCCCGTGGAAGACATCTCATTTTTTATGTCAAGTCATTGATTAAGACATTTACAAGAACCTGCAAATGACAACTGCTAACAAGTTGCTAGAGCGTGCAGTTTCATCACCATGGAAACAGCATCGGTGGTAGTGACGTGTCATGCGCAAAAGCATCGTCTCTAATCGGAAGAGCCAACTCCCATCATATTTGCCAAATAAAGATAAAATATGAGGCTACAGATGGTAATATATTAAGAGCCATTGAGAGCCAAAAGAGCCAGCTCTTCTTTGGGAGCCGTGCCACAAGAGCCATCACTAATTTGTAGCTAATTTGGCCGACGTGGTTGAGCGGTCTTTGAGTGTAACCGTTAAAATATAATGACAGACTTGTATGTGAAAGTCAGAACCGGTGAACTACAAGTTTATCGGTTAAGTGACCGTAAATACGAGGCAAAACATAAGTACTGCCGACAACTGTTATAGCCAACAGGCGCCTTTTTGTGCCACTTCGTGACGCAAACAGGCAAGACGTTGCGTTTCTAGAGATGCATGATGGTTAAAGTAGTTTTCCCCAGCAGGTCCGGAGCTGCTTGTTTATTACGGGCGACGGGGAGGGGGTCGTCGCTCTTCGACGGTGATCGAGGTCTTATTTTATTATTTCCCGTCATCGCAATCAAAATGGAAACATGGAGGAGTGAAATCTGAATTGAAGTCACGGAGCTGTTACTATCCTGCACGCCTTCCGCTCCTGGGCAAGGTAAAACGACTGCTTGATTAGCGCTAGCTAAGTTAGCTTACACTGGAGTACTTTGTGTGGGTGACGCCCCCCGAATGTTTTTTTTTTTTGGCAATTATTGATGTTTTTGTTTTTCAAAACACAATTTCTAAAACCCAAAAGAAGGAAATAGCCTAGCTCTATTAACTCAGCCCCGTCTGTAATATGAAATCATCTCCCTGTTTGGATTAGCCCGGTGACCTAGTTTCAGGTCAGTGGTCATTTAGCTCAAATATCTACATCTACTTAGATTTGGTGGTGGTTTAGTAGTTGTGCTTCGGCATATTTTATGCATTCACTTAACAAATCACTTATAATATTGTAACGATTGTCAGGTTATATACCAGATTATTATTATTTTTTTTTTCGTAGGGATACCGGACAGCCTGTAGGTGTAGTTTAGGAGGCAACAGTTACAGTCAACATAGGGTTACTCTGACAGTCTCTTGGATTTTAATGGAAAATAATAAACAAATATTACACTATGTTGTTTTCCAGATGAGGGATCTTCAGGACGTTGACAGTTTGCTCTTGAAAGAGTTGAAGTCATGCTGTGCGACAGAGTACAACTTTCTTCCGAGGGAGACTGGCCTGAAGTTGATGGAGTCTGCCTCCACAGAGGTAGCCCACTGCCCACTACTTTTGTTTTTGTGGAGTTTTTTTTAGCTGTGTTTGCAGGCATATGTGTTTGCTAAAATGACTGCTATTTTCAGTGATGCCTTTCTAATATATAGTGGTACATTTGTAGAATCACAGCGGAGTATCTGCAAAATGCAGAGACACCAGAGTGGAAGAACTGTGGAGCCTGACCAGCTTCTTTGGCTACTGCACCCAAACTTTTGTTCAAGCTGTCAATTTACTTGATAGATTTCTCACCATTATGAAAGTAAGAATTCCAAGTTAAACGCCAAGACTGCAACTGTGCATGTTTAATGTCCTTTAGTCTCCTTTGACTTTGATTCATTGGATTTTGGCTCATTTCTGTTGATGATAGGTGCAGCCTAAGCATTTGCCCTGTATTGGAGTTTGCTGTCTTCACATTGCTGCCAAAATGGTTGAGGAGGAAAGCAATGTCTCACCCACTCATGAGCTTATTCGCATCAGCCAAAGCAAGTTCACCGTGTCAGACCTGTGTCGTATGGAGAAGATCATCTCAGAGAAGCTCAGTGTGGAGCCCAAAGCAGTGACAGCCTTAACCTTTCTACACCTCTACTACTCAGCCTTCACATCCCTGTCTGCTGGAAGGTAAATATTTTTTTGTATTTACTTTTTCTTGTTGCTAATGCTGCTCCAGACTGATTGGAGCTGGTCAAATAGTTACTGCTGACTGAGGCTTGTACTAGCAGATCACATTAGGATTCCCTCTATATTTTAAGGGAGGAGATCCCAAGCATTGGGAGACTGGAAGCCCAGCTAAAAGCCTGCTTATGCCGGCTTGTTTTCTCTAAAGCAAAAGTAAGCAAGGTGACACTTTTACAGCATAGCAGCATTAGTTTGGAGTATCAGGACTAATTAATCTGTTCTTCTTCACAGCCATCCGTGCTGGCGCTGGCCCTCATTGCTCAGGAGTTTGAAGCCCTCCAGTCAGTCATGTTGTTGAAGACTGTCCAGCAGTTCCAAAGACATGTAAAGGTATGAAGAGAATAGGGTGCGGCAGCTAAATCCTCTCTCAAACAGTCAGTATTATTCCATCATAATATATTAGTAACAAGGGTATTATTAGGGTATTATCATATTAGTTTTTAGTTTTTATAGTGTACTTTTCACAAGAAAAAATTTGTTTGATGATATTTTAGCTCATCAAGCTGAAGGTTTAATGTACTTATGAGTCAGGAGTCCGTCATCCATCCATGCATCTGTTCACAATTAACAAGAATTGCGACTCCTGCTACAATATTGGTCATTATTTAATCAGGATTGCACATAATTATCACCTAATGCGTCTTCACCCAACTTTTGCCCAAGGTCAAGGTCACATTTGTAATTCTTTTCTTTCTTTCTTTTTCTTTCAATGGGCAGTAACTCGGGAATTGTGATGGAGCCAGATGAGCTTCCACATCCCTGATGTTGTGGTTTTTAATGTTTTGGCAGTTTCACTGTAGTCTTATCACAGCTGTGAAATGAGGATTTGAAGCTATTTATATTTAGACTTTTTCTTCCAACTCGTTTGGCACCAACTTTTCTGTCTCCAGCCAAAAACATGTTGTCTTTGTTTCACCTATCCCTGTGTTTGGAGGAGCTGCCTCACCCCACTCAGCATGAAAGTCCAAACAGAAACGGTGCGACGAGACATGACTGCAAAACAAGTCTAATTTTTATTAAAACTGAAAAATTTACAAGCAGCAGACAAAGTCTCTCCCTTAGAAAGACATGGTGACCACTAATATGCTTTTAAAACCCTTAAAAATCCAGTCTAACCTATAAACAAAAGTCAAGAGTAAATGTTACTCCCCCAGATGAAGCACCTGTATCTGGTGTGTAAACGTAGCCTGTTATATTTTTAAAGATAATTGTGTTCGGAAAACTTGTTTGCAGTTTGGCCGGGGTAATCCCGGAGAGACTGTAAAATGCGGTATGACTTAATGTTGCCTGGCCAAATGCATGGGAAAACTGTTAAAAAATATATATTTTAAGGCCATTCCTGTTTGTAACCTCTCAGATGTTTCCTGTTTTTCTTCTTCTCTTCAGATCAGTGACAGTGAGCTACTCCACTGGAAGGAACATGTGGCCAAGTGCATGGTGGAGTACCGCTCGAGCGAATGCAACAAACCAGACAACAAAAAGCTTGTTTGGATCGTGTCAAGGAGGACGGCTCAGAATCTCCAAACTAGTCACTTCAGTGTGCCCGGTCTGCCAACTATTCCCGAGAGAAGCTGGGATGAAAGCGAGAGGTTAATAGTTAATCTTTTCTACTTTCTTTGTGCTATAATGATTTCTCGGGTGTGCTGGGCTTCTTGGAAAACTAAATGGGATAATTATGGTAAAATCAGGTCAGAATATTTTCCACAGCTCATGTGTAGCACACAGCAAATGCATTCACATTAATGGAATGCAGTGGTTTAGAAGAGGTAGCTACAGGAAACAGCACAGTTGATAGCAATGAACGCTTAGGAGTTTTAGCCGATCTATTCTCATATCAGTGCAATCTAACATCGCACGGACTTTATACTAGGATACGGTTTATGTTAGACTGCTATGTTTATCCTTTGATCCTCTGTCCTGCATATTGACTCTCTCTAGTGTACATAATTTGACACACAAGTCTCACAATAAAACATGCCCTAAAGAGATGTGTGCTCTATGGATGCAACTGTATTAAAAAGTGATGATAAGATGGATCAGCAGGTGAAAAAATAGATTTGCCTTTTATTTTTACACCTAGCCTCCATACATGCTTATTGTATTTACTTTGTAGGAGGATCTGTAAAGCTGCATTCAGATAACACAAATTTGTCCTTCACATATTAGTACTAACATGCATACTTTGTGTGTGTGTTTTGTTTTGTTTTGTTTTTTCAAGATCCAGCAGGTTAGAGCCTGCAGAACCGCTGTGTAAAAATGGCTTAAGAAAAGTCAAAACGTCATTTTTCAAGTTTCAATTTTACAGCAGAATTATAAAAATGATTGGTTAAATATGTGCTGAAGAAGAATTATTCTCAATTAACTTTCAATTAGGTTATGGTTAGCATTAATAGAACTCTGGACTCATTATTCCTTGATTTCACTACTAAACCAAAACCAGAAACATTAAAAGAGTGAGGCGTGGCTCTTGGAGAGCAAAGATGGTGGTAGAAATGTAGAAACTTCCAGAGGAAAATAAAAACAAAGACTAACTTTACTCTGTGAGTTAGGACTCTGCATTTTGAACCTGAATTCTAAGGGTTTTGGCAACCGCTGTATCAAATATGTTTTCTCTTTTATTCCTTTTTGAATGTTTTTTGCTCACACTAGCAGGGAAGCTACATCTACAAACTGTAGACAGAAACACACACCCAAAAATCTTATTATTAGTAGAAGGTCACCTACAAATATGATAAAACATCAGTCCCAGAAAGTTAATTCTGTTCATCTGGACGTAATGTTTTCTGACGCCGTGTCCAGATGAACAGATTCAACTTTCTGGGATTGCTTTATCTGACTGGCTGAGCATGCATCAAAACGTAGAACATTACTCACTAAAATTGAACAGTGAAGACTCCACTTCACTGAGTCACATTACCCAAAGTGAGGCAGAGCAATTGGCTAAAGCTGCTTGTGATGGGACACTGTCCTATTATGCGAAGCAGCCACACCCTTAATTCCACCATCAGCTTCACGCAGCCACGAGAGGCACTGCAGTTTTTCTGCTGCGGAGGTTGCTGCTTGTTTAAAACCTTATTTTAGGTCAAATCAGGAAAGCTTCTAGGTGTTTTTCTATCAGATATAACAGATTCTGTTCAAGATTAAGATTTTATCCAGCAGTAACCAATGAAATCAAAGTCAATTTGGAAAATGCTATAAAAATAACGGTGCTGGTGCTGTTTCGAGTGGGACTTTGCTTAAATCCCATTCAAAATGACTGTAAGTAGGGTTGTAACGATTAAACAAAGGAAGCACTGAGTATTAATGCTGTCTTGTCTCATAGCGAGGACTCCTGTGAGGACATGAGCTGCGAAGAGGACAGCCCATGCGGCTCGTTAGGAAGCGACGGTGAAGGAGCCTTCTTCCCTTCCACTTTTCTCAACTGCAGAGAATAATGACTCCCAGTAGTGCAGTAACACCAGATGTGTATTTGTCCCCTGAACTGTAACAGATTTCAGGGCAGACCTGTGTGTTTCACTTGTGTATCGTGTATCGTATGTATGCCAAGTGACGGGTTTGGATTATTAAGTGCCTGTGTTAATTCATTTTACTGTTATTCTGATGTAAAACAAACTAAAAAACAAAAACATATCATAATAGTGCAAAATCGAAATTTGCAATATCTCGGCAGCTCAATGGCAATACATGTGAATGTCTTCTGTTTGTGTCTAAACTCGACACATTCCAGGAAAACTAGTGAGGCACAAGTAACAACTTTAGGATGTCAGTAATTAGACACCTTCACTGTTGAGTACCAGCTAACACACTAGCACATCCACATCCTTTTATTGTTTCTTAATATATATTATATGCCACACATACTTACAGTATTCTGCAGATGTCAGTGTGCTAACTAACAAATGTTATTCTAATGTGAAATATATGATGTTGTGGTGGGAAAATACCAGCCTGTAAATGCATGGAAGATTTTTAATATGTGACAGTGAATGTTTTCATGTTTACCAAGATAAGCTTACTGAAAAAAACGTTTTAAAAAAAATGTACATAACATGTAAAAAAATAAGAAAAAAACATGGTGCTTAATGTGTATTGTATTAAGATATAATGTGAAATATGTTGGAAGGTCAGTAATAATCCCTCCAATTAAAAAATACTTTTTAAGTGTTTTGTTCTGTTTTTATTTTCTTACTTTTTGAGGTTTTGTCAAGTCTTATCATTTTAACCTCTAAGATTAATTCAGTTAGATTTGTTTTTGTCTCAAAGTGTATTATGAAGACCCTACAACCCTTATAATGGCAAAAAAAAATAAAAAATCCCCCAACCCAACATTCAAATGATCACCTTTGAGCAGCACTTTCCGACAGTGGGGAAGAAGAACTCTCTTTTAACAGGAAGAGAGCTGCTGTCTTGGGGTAGTAGGTGAGGGGAAAGAGAAGAGACAAAATAGAAGAACAAAGCTATAGGAGAGAGTAGACATGCAGCGCATGACATGGAGAAGTGGCAGATAACTGAAGGACCGAGAAAAGGGTTTTAATGTAATTTTTAAAATTAATTTTAAGAATATTGAAAGAAAGCAGTTCTACATATTTGTTTAATGTGGATGTGAAGATTCTACACTGGGAGCAGGCTCAGTATTGTCCAAATTTAGACGTAACTGCTGGTTTGTTTATTTGCGTGTTTAAAAGTGGAATCACGGCCCTTGAGGGGAGTTTTCTGTATTTTTAGCTTCTTTTTTTTTTTTCATTTTTACCTGTGTTTACTGTGTTTTGTGTCACAGAATCACGTGATGCCTTCAGATTCCATAGTTTAGGGTGACCTTCTCAGTAAGGGGGTATAGCTCAGTAGTAGAGCATTTGACTGCAGCTCAAGAGGTCTCCGGTTCAAATCCGGATGCCCCCTTCTTCTAACAAAATAGATGTTGCTATAGAAAATAATCTGTGACGAATGAGTAATTTGACTTGCTGATATTACAAATAGATATTTATAATAGATATATTATAAATAATAATGCACTACAAAACCCTTTCTGCAAGCTGCACTACATGACAGACATCTCCATTAGGAGGCAAGATAAAGATCACTATTTTACATGTTTATAGTGAAATAAATGTATATTAAAAAATACTTGTATGTGCATGAATATGTAAAGAAGCATATTTGATTGTTTGTTCTACTTTTTAAAATGTATTTATACTGTGAAAATGTTAATTTTCATTCGTTGCCTCAAGGCAACACTGTGCAGTTAGCCCAATTTTTTCAGGCAATATAATGCATTTGCATATGTGTGTAGAGATGTGTTTGTGTGCATTTATATGATCATAGTCAATGTTTTTTACTTTATAATCTACTCATAATTACAGGACATGGATGTGAATACCTTTTATGGAAGGAAACCAAGGGAATGTGCACTTTCTGTCCTCAGTAAGTGAGGACAGTGAGCTTTCAGGGAGTGACAGTGAAGTAAAGGAGTGGATCCCTGAATGAGGTTTGAGGGACACTTAGGAGCTCAGGGGTCAGTTGGTAAAGTAACTGTGTCTGTGTGTGTGTGTTAGTGGCCACATGGCAAGCAGGTCTGGCCCGGATCTGGTATCAAGTCGGCACTGTGGCTGACTTCTGGCATGATAAGACGTATGTCATCCACATATGGGCCAGGCCTGGCATGGATGGCACTGTCTATGTGATGGCATGCCATATCTGGCTTGGTTGTGGTTTGGTTTATGAGGCCCAGGCCTACAGAAAACAGGTCTGGCCCAGATCTGGCATCAAGCTGGCACTTCTGACTGACTGGTGTTTTGGCAGAGTGTATATCAACCAGATGTGTGCCAGGTCTGGCAATGATGCCACTGTTTATGCGATGGCATGCCATATCTCAGGTGGTAGAGCAGGTTACAAACTGATTGAAGGTTATTGGTTTGATCCCTGGCTCCTCCAGTCTGGATGTCAAGAGTGTGAATGTGTATGAATGTAGTTAGGAAGTAGTTAGGAAGCACTCAGTTAAGCGAAAGTCGGTGAATGTGAGATGTTGTATAGAGCAGTTTAAGTAATCTGGGAGAGTAGAAAAGCGCTATATAAAAATCAGTCCATTCACTGTCTGAACAGAGTTTCGGCATGTTACTTTTGCACTGTTTTGCATGTTCTGGCACGTTGTTATTGCATGGCTTGATTAAGGTACACATTAGGCTGGCATCTGGGGCCAGAGCTGAAACTGTTCTGGACCAGCACAGGGCCAGCAGTGTGTCTACAACTGGCCCGTGGCTGCACACCACCTACAGGTGGCCCACATACCGCAATGAATGATGGCCCTTTGGTGGCCCAGATCAGGTTTGCCAGAGGTAATCCACACATGGGCTAGCACAGGACCACCAGTGTGTCTGAAACTGGCCTTGTGCTGGCCCATGTGTGAGCCACCTCTGGCAAACCAGGTCTGGGCCACCAAAGGGCCGTCATTCTTTGCGGTATGTGGGCCATGTGTAAGCACATTGTGTGGGCCTGATCCGGGCCATACCAATTTTGCTGTGTGTGTGTGTGTGTGTGTGGTCGTGTATTACTTATTGTTGTGGGGACACAAATTTGTTTACACACTCACATTGTGAGGTCTCGCCTACTTTATGGGGACAAATTGCAAGGTAAATCATTCAATTTTAGGGTGAAGGCTTGAGTCAGGGTTAGGTTCAGGCAGGGACTTGTGATGGGTAGGATCAGGATAAGTCTCCAGGAAATGAATGTAAGTTAATGTAATGTCCCCAAAAGTGATGGAAACACAACGTGTGTGTGTGTGTGTGTGTGTGTGTGTGTGGCGCGCGTGCATAGGGTTAGGGTTAAATGTTGGATGTATTTTGGTGTTTTATTGTTCTGTGAAATGTTTACATTGTTTATTTGTTGTTATTTATTTGTTCATCCTTGTTGTACTAATACAACTTATTATAGAATAACTTGGCGTTGTACTATCCTTATCGCACAGTGTTGCCTTGAAGCAACAAACCAATATCTGTTTGGGGAGGTGTCAAATTTTATGATTGATATATTATTAGGGACCCTAAAGTTCCCCCAAAATTGGGAGAAATATTTTTTTCCCCAAAAATGAAAAAGTCATGCAGTAGAGGGCTATTTCCTACTTATCTATAGACCCAGACTGTTATTAGTCAAATAAATCACTTGGATTTTTTTTTATTTTGACTTGAGCCTCAGTGTCAAGATTCCAGTGGTAAAGCTCAGTGGTAGTGTTCAACTGTAGATCGCTTGAGAATCAGTGTTAATGATGCAGAGCTGCTTGCTGTAGGGGGTGTAGCTCAGTGGTAGAGCATTTGACTCTAGGTCAAGAGGTCTCCAGTTTAAATCTGGATGCCACCTTTTTTTTTTAATATCACTTTTTAAGTATTAGGTTTGTACTACAGGAACTCTTTAGCTTAAACTATATATCTATATCTATCTATGTATTTATCTATATAGTTCCTGTAGTACAAACCTGATACTGTCGAGTTGGATTGTTTGTTAAACAGTGATACATGGTGCATATACATGGTCAATAAACGCAATTCTGATATATAAAAAAAAAGGGGGCATCCGGACTTGAACCGGAGACCTCTTGATCTGCAGTCAAATGCTCTACCACTGAGCTATACCCCCGAAATCCCTGTTAATCACTGCTATTGTAGAGAGTCATTGAGAGGCACACACTATAGGTCACTGCAGATCAAGAGTTCTCTTTTCGAAGACTGCCTAGATGACAAAATTACACTCTGCAGATTCATTAATCTAATAGCACTTAGGTCTCTCTATAGAAGAGTAAAAGTAAATCCTTCCTGCCAGTCAACCTGTAAAAACATCTCTGAAAGGCAGATAAAATTCTTAATGTCAGCTGTTGTCCAACAGTGTGCCACTGTGCTAACACTGGCTAAAGAAGCAGGACATGCAGAGGCTTTATTGTGACAATAAGGATATGATGATATGTGAGCAGGTTATCTGATCCCCTCACACTTTTTAGCATTTATTTTTTGTTCTAAATTCTGACCTGTGCTTGCTTTTGTTTTGTGTACTTTTCAGCACCAAAAAGACAGTAAAGGAAATTCAATCAGTTAAAACCCAGTATATAAAACCCATTCCATTAACTTTATTTGTATGACCGCAGATTGTTTTCACCCTAATAAATTAGTCAGCTTTTACCTGCTTTTCATTTGAGCTTCAGTGTTGAGATTAAATATCAGAATGCATTAGAAAACAAGCCCAGAGCGCCACAACTGAAAGATGAGACCCTAAGTTCCACACTGTGTGCAGTCATACACAGGGGGGATAACTCAGTGGAAGAGCACTGCAGATTAGATTGTCTCCAGTTCAAATCCAGATGCCTTGTTGTTTGTGTTACTGTTTAACAAACAATCAAAATCGACGGTATCAGGTTTGTACTACGGGAACTCTCCAGCTTAAACTATATATCCATCTATCTATTTATCTATATAATTCTTGTAGTACAAACCTGATACTGTCGAGTTTGATTGTTTGTTAAACAGTGATACATGGCGCATATACATGGCCAATAAACACAATTCTGATTCTGATATTAAAGAAAAAAGGGGGGCATCCGGACTTTAACCAGAGTCAAATGCTCTACCACTGAGCTATACCCCCCGGGCTCTTTAACAATGACTGCTATTGTAGAGAGTCATTGAGAAGCACACACTATACAGTTCAAATCTGGTTCAAATCCAGACGCCCTCTTTTAGAAGACTGCCTAGATGACAAAATCACACTCTGCAGATTCATTAATCTAATAGCACTGAGGTCTTGCTATAAAAGTGCAAAAGTAAATCCTTCCTGCCTGTCAACCTGTAAAAACATCTCTGAAAGGCAGATAAAATTCTTAATGTCAGCTGTTGTCCAACAGTGTGCCAGTGTGCTAACACTGGCTAAAGAAGGAGGACATGCCGGGGCTTAATTGTCATCGGCGTAACTTTGTGCTGAACAGTGGGAGTGTCAAGATCTTGGTCTAAATAAATAAAATCAACAGCCTATTTATGCAAGATATGTGACAAAGTGGCTAGAACGGAATTAATTTGCCAATTGTCACTTGCATATATTGTTATTTTGTGTTCTGTTATTTTACAGTCAGCCATAATGCTTTAATTTAGACATTGCTGGTGTAGCTTCTCTTAACACACAATATCCCGGGTTTTGTTTGTGGTAGCAGTAGTTACATCCTTTACATCCATGCATGTGTTTTAAAGCAAACACTACTAACCATCAGATAATCTGAATTTTCTTCTGTTTACAGGCACATGTCTGGTAAATTATGTTTCTTTATGTTGCTTTGGTTATACTTACCATGGTGTCCATGTTGTGTATTCAGGTCCTATATGTGAGACAGGTGTATGGGAAGGGCCGCCCACTACTTCCTGTTTATATAGGGTCATGAGGTCAATGATTGCATCACTGGGTGTAACCAAATGGAGGGTTTTTCATTTTGTATAGTATTGTTTGTTTTCTTTAAAGTAGCCTTTTGAGTTATATTGTATGCAGTGTTTTACTTTACAAACCATTTAGTTGAGTAAATGAGTTTGTCAGTTTCATGCATGACTTTATTCCTGTTCTTTGTTTAGAATTGTATTATTTGGTTTGACCTATTTTGTTTCAATGGTAGGGACTAACGAGGTCAGGTGTGGGCAAAGTCTTGTATAAAGCCAGTGGATTTTTGCATGCCTGATTGATTGTTTTATGGTAAAAGGGAGATGCCAGCAATAAAATATGCTTAAAAGAACTTCAATTGTCTGCTAATGCTATTTACTTATCACCTTCCTTGCTGCTTAAGTTATGCTACATCACAAGATAATTCATAATTTTATGGGGGGGGGGGGGTTATATTGGTTGGGTCTGATTAATGGGGGGGGGGTCATGACCCCTCTAGAAATTACGCCCCTGTTTATTGTGACAATAAAGATATTATGATATGTAAGCAGGTGATCTGCTCCTCTCACACTTTTTAGCATTTATTTTTTGTTCTTAATTCTGACCTGCGCTTGCTTTTGTTTTACGTACATTTCAGCATCAAAAAGACAGTAAAAGTATTAAAGAGGGTGCAGAGGAAATTCAAGCAGTTAAAGCCCAATATATAAAACCCATTCCATTAACTTTATTTGTATGGCCGCAGATTGTTTTCGCACTAATAAATTACTCAGCTTTTACCTGCATTTCACTTGAGCTTCAGTGTTGAGATTAAATATCAGAATGCAAAACAACTGAAAGATGAGACCTCAAGTTCCACACTGTTGCAGTCATACAGGGGGGGTAGCTCAGTGGAAGAGCACTGCAGATTACATTGTCTCCAGTTCAAATCCAGATGCTGTTGTTTGTGTTACTGTTTAACAAACAATCAAAATCGACGGTATCAGGTTTGTACTACAGGAATACGTTAGACTGAAAAAACTGTATATATGTATATAAACAAACAATATAAACACATCAAAGGGAATAGGGGGTATAGCTCAGTGGTAGAGCATTTGACTGCAGATCAAGAGGTCTCTGGTTTAAGTCCGGATGCCCCCTGTGTTAAATGCATGCTGCAGTATATTTACTACTCTATTTATTTAGAGGATGTTAGGCATTTACCATCTGACAGCAATACCTAAGTGAATTAATGAAGTAGTACTGGTGGCCCAGAAAGTCTTGTACAGTAAGAAAACTCCATAAAACGAAAATACAGTTAAAATACTAAAATGTATGCCCTGCCGGGATATCGAGATTAAATTCCAGTACGCATGACTTAACTTATGCTCGGAACTTTTAAATCTTCTGCCAGTCCCATTCAACTAATTACCGAACAAGCGTCTCTTTGTGCCGAAAGCTGCATCAGCTTGAGTGTGAGGGGGTGGGATTGGAGGTGGTGATGCTGCTGGTGCAGCTGGTGCGGCTGAAGTACGCGGCTTGCGGTGGAGCTGTCTGGGATGTGTTGACACGCATTTCTGCTCCCATCTCCTTGATTAACCCGGCAGCCTGGATGGTTTCGAGCCGCAGAGGAGAGGAAGAGGAATGAGCGCGGACCGAGCAGCGGCATCCTTATCATGCAGCCGCAGAAAATCACCACCCGTCCATTTTACACGATTATATGAGCCGATGAGCGCCAGTTTATGTGTGCTTTTCAGACGGGCGGCAGCGTTGTGCAGACCCGGGAATAACAACGCAGGCCAACACCTCGCTGCAGCTACATACAAGGAATGAAAACGCTCCCAAGATGGTCCGCATCGCCAAGGCCCTGGGTTTGGTTATTCTGTGCGTCGCCGTGCTCATTTTATCCCTCATCAGCTACGTGTCTCTGAGAAAAGACAGCCTCTTCTCCTCCTCCAAATACTACATGGGAGGCCCGAGGATTATGTTTCATGCAGGCTTTCGGTGAGTGAGAATTTTTTTCATCACAATGAGGATGGATGATCAGATGCAGAATTGGGTTGATGTAAACAGTGTGGCCTTTTGTGCACGACTCCAGACTTCATACTTTACCTTCTATATATACTTGCTGTCTAGGTTCAAACTTTAAGTGGGCCTCAGCTTCCAATCATAATGTCATTCATGCAGTACCTTGTAATTAATGTTAATGGAGTATGGTGTTTCCAAATGTAATCAATCCTTTTCACATTTGCAAACCTCCATTTAATTGAATAAACATTACAACGTTACTTTCAAAAGCAACCCAATTAATTGGATGACCTATTATAGTGTCTAAGTGTAGTGTCTAAGAATGAATAATTTAGAGTTATTGATCAGATTTCAATCGAATCCACCCGTTTTTAAGGCGGACTCTTTAGTTATCAAACCCAGGCAAAGGCTCGAAAGTCATGGTCCCGGGACTTCTGACCCAGTGTTTTGAGTTTTGTGAGTTTTGTCATTCTGTATTAAGTTCATTTGCATTCTTAAGATCCCTAGGTTGTCTGTTCAGCAGCCTATGGTTGATTAGATTTCCCCTTATGTCTTTGCCCTCTGTCTCCCTTTGTGTGTTTGTGTTTATTTAATTGTGAATTCGTGTGCCCTTTTCCCCTTGTGTTTTATTCCATCATGTTTATCGTGTTTCCCCAGCCTGTTATGTCTGTGATCTCCCCGTGATCTCTCTCCCCCCTCCTGTCTGCGTCTCTGTGTCCTTCCTGTGTTACGTTTAAGGTCCGCGTCTTGGGTCAGTATTGTCAGTTCCGTGTCCTCCCTGTCTTGTTATGTGTAACCCTCATCATCTGTGCTCCCCGTGTGCTCCCACATCCCTCATTACCTTCTGTGTATTTATGTCAGAATCTCCCTATGTTCCGTGTCACGCCGTCCCTCATGCTGTGTGATCCCTTGTGTGCCTTTCGGTAAAGTTTAGTTTATATTTTCCCAGTCTAGTTTAGTTTTATATCTTTCCTTTGCATCAGTAAATAAAGCTGTATTTTGAGTTCATCCCCATGTGTTGTGGGTCCTGCATTTTGGGTCCAATCTCCTGCCTGTACACAGAGATTCATGACACACTCAATAACGGAGTTAAAGAATCACTTGTGGGAAAGATGATAAGATGAGAAACATGCACAACATTATTTCAGTTCACCAAATCATCAAGCACTTAAAGTATCATTATTCAGTACAGACACTAGAAAATCACAGGAAACAAACTGGTAATAGAGTTGTTTTATGTAAAGGTTTCTGAATTCATACAATACAAATTCTCTTTTTTAAGTGTGCTACTGGAAAGCACAACAGCCTCCATGAAATACATGAAAAACTGCATATGAAAAATAACTTTCGTTTTTCCAGCTACCTTGACTATTTGCTCCCTCCTTTTTACTTTTCCTGTAGGATCTCTCTGTCCTCCCCCTCGCTCTCCATCCTCCTCACTCAAATAGAAACTGGAAAATGACAAAAATCTAATAATATAATAATTATTATAAGAGCTAGCGGGAGATTCCCAGTGGACAAAAAGACAACACACTGCTTAGTTATGCGAATGTGGGCAAAACAGAAGCTACAGCTTTATCATTTTTGGTGAATTGTTATAGTGAATGAAAGACAAACTGATCCATATCATTTTATAGCAATATTCAAACTGAATACAGGCTGCTGCAGGACATAGACAGGTAACATCCTTTTGACTTGCTGTCACCTGGATCTGGAGCGTATCATAAACAAACACTGAAACCCAATTTAATCAGAATAGGAATCGAAATTTGTAACAAACTAAAATAATAATGCACATGAGTTTTATAAGTCATGGCAATGTTTTGTTGTATTTCAGTTAAAGTGTGTTTTAATTCTGCATCACTGATTTGTGTCATGTAATTATCTCTTCGTGTTCTTTCTGCTGCAGCAACAAAAGTCTTATTATTCTTGAGAAGCCACGAGCCACGCCTGTGTGTGAGCGCTCTGTAACATCATGACATCAACAACACTGGACATAAAACCTGTTTTCATTCTTTCCTGTACTGCTATCAATAGAAAAGTCAGGAAAATAAACCATTAGAAGATAATTCCAGAAAATAATAATAAAATACGCCACAATTAATACTAATAATAGTTTTTAGGGGCTCTCTACAAAATAAATAAATAAATAAAATAAAAACCCAAAGGGGTCTAAACTCATTTAGGCCTGTTTTAACTAGAAAAATATCTAAATATTTTCATTTTTCCCACTCTCCTCTTTAAAGAGAAAAAACAAAAAAACAGTTGAATCATTTGAACATTTTTAACTGTAATTATTCTAAACATGAAAGTCTTTTGAGGGGCTGATATGAAAAGCAGATTGACCAAAGTGTGCCAGGAGCAGATCTGATTGGATCTTTCTAAACAGCAGCCAGTATAGCTGCTGCTGTTATTACATGATGACTCAGCTTCCAATGTTTTGTGGACATTAATTTCAGGTCTCAGTTCGCCATGAATTTCCTGGACCCTTCCTTCATCCCCTTAACTAATGCCCTAAACGAAGAGCTCCAAGGAAAACCGTCCAAATGGAAGTTCAACAAGACAGCTTTTTATCATCAGAGGTAAAAGATTTGACTCCTAACTGAATTCTGCTTGTCTTCTTTGTGAAACTTGAGTATTTTCTGGTCTGGAAATCAGACAGCATAAAACATCCTTCCTCTTCATTTTGTCTTCTGTTTGCTTGTGTTGTCCAACCAACATTCAAAACCAACAAGTGAATTGTTTGTGTGTCTAATTTTGCATATTTGTTATATGAGATATATGTGTACATATATATATATATATGCATGTATGTATGCATGTATGTGCCTGTAACATTCTGTAAATAAAAAAGGGATGTAGTCGCTGTGATTGGTTTTGGACTTTTTTTTAACATCTTTTTTTTTTCAGGAAAGATATCTTCAACTACATCGACATTCCCAACAACTTTTCCCTTACGAAGAACAGCGTGCGTGTTGGCCAGCTGATGCACTTTGACTACTCCAGCCACAAGTATGTTTTCTCCATCAGTAACAACTTCAAATCCCTGCTTCCCGACACCTCTCCCATCCTCAATAAGCACTACAGCATGTGTGCCGTGGTGGGAAACAGTGGCATTCTCACCGGCAGCCACTGTGGCCCTGAAATTGACCAAGCCGATTTTGTCTTCCGCTGCAACTTTGCCCCCACCGACATCTACTCCAAGGATGTAGGCAAGAAGACCAACCTGACCACCTTTAACCCCAGCATCCTGGAGAGGTATTACAATAACCTGCTGACCATTCAAGACAGAAATAATTTCTTCCTCAACCTAAAGAAACTGGAGGGAGCCATCCTGTGGATCCCTGCCTTCTTCCTTCATACCTCAGCTACAGTAACTCGGACCTTGGTGGATTTCTTTGTGGAGCACAAGGGACAGCTGAAGATTGAACTGGCCTGGCCAGGAAATATCATGCACGACGTGAACAAGTAAGATCTGATTCTGTTGAGCTTTGCAGGGATGGAGGATTTTTTAGGCAAACCATGAAACCAATGTGATTTTTCCATAGGCTTTTTAATTATCACACAAAATGAAACATTTCTGCCATAAAGTATTTTTTATTATGCTTAATAATCTTCAGAATTCACAATTTACTGCAACCTTTATAAAGACTATCATGCTACTGTACTGCACTACTGTTCTGTAAGTCTATGAATAAATGACAGTAGACTATAGACCTATCATAGGGCTGTAGTTTTAAATTTTATACTATGGGACACAATGTTAAAATAGCTAAAGCTTCTGTTAACCAAAAACCTTATTTCCTTATTTCAAACCACACATCCACTGAAAAATCCCAGGTCAACCAGTCATGCAAATCCTCAATCAGTTCCAGGTTCCTGCAGCTCTTTATATTCACATTCCTTGTCACCCAGTTTCTGCTCTCCACCTGTTGCTCAGATAAATGTTTATTGGTTAGGTGTAGAAATGCTTTCTAACTTTATTGACTGAACAGAGAGGTTTATGTCACACTGAAGAAAAAGAAACAAAACAAAATAAAACAGGCTGCTTTTATTGGCAGCCAAAAAGCCTAAAAACAACTTAAATCCATGAAGAAACATCTCAAAATGAGAAAATAACATAAATCCCAAACACAGAAATCTAGCAGAGAAAACACAGGGTTTGCAAAAACTATAATCTTACTAACACCAAAAGGAAAGACAGCAACTAAATACACAGTACAAGTGAAGGGACACTAACAAAGCTGGGAAAAGAACAGAGGAAGGCAGTAAAAAAAACACACACACACACAGACAACCACCTGAGGATATGACCTTCAAAATAAAACAAGAAATAAGTGAAGGAGGGACCAGGACAAAACTCACGCAGACAAAGAAGTGCACACAGGAACACAGGATGCACATGCAAAAGGAAAAAACAGGATAACAATAACTGGAATGCCAGTGATGTTTTAGCTCATCCGACTCATGATCCATCACAATTGACAGGTTATTGTAATATGTGAATCACAGAACCTATAAGTTTTGTTGTTATTGTTTGGCTGTATTACACAAACTAATGAGAACTGAAATCCACTGAGAAGTCAGGGAGGCTCCAAAACAGGACAAATGAATCGTGTTTCACTAAAATGTGACCAATACTCTGGGAGCAAGTAAGTGATTCTTTGAAAATGCATGTGACCTTGACCTTGATCACATTCAAGGAGGCCCATTTGTTGATCATTGCGCAATCTCACAAAAACCTGCGTGGTAATCGTGAAGGAATAATAATTATTATGAACTATGAAATGGACAGATGTTAAGACACCAGGCCGCTGTCCTTTGGCCAGATGAGCTAAAAATCAGAGAGTTATTGGATGTCTTGTTAATATGTAACAAGTAAAACTGAACCACAGGCAGTACAAAGACCAATTTAATCCACCGCTAATATGAAAGCATTGATATGACAGCACCGACTGATGTAAATGTGGGAATATTGTGGGAGTATATCTGAAACCCTGGTGTCACCAACATGGTAGTTTTATTTAAAGTGTGGCAAACACTAAAACCATGACCACACAGGCCTATAATTAGTTGGTGAATGACTGGTTGTACTTTAGTTACATCAATACTTTTGTTAAACCGCTTGATTTAAAATGGAAAATCTGCACCTCCATCACATCTTGACTATTTGATTTAAAACTCATTGTGGTGGTGAACAGACACAAAATCACAAAAATTGTATCACCATCCAAACATGTATGTGCTTAACTGTACATTACATGATAAAATGTTGAACAGACAACACAAAGTTACAGTCAATTTGTGATCTATTTGTTTTCTTCTCAGATACTGGAAGACTAAAAACCTCTCTCCCAAGCGTCTCAGCACTGGTATTCTCATGTACACGCTGGCCTCAGCCATATGTGACGAGATCCACCTCTACGGCTTCTGGCCCTTTGGCTGGGACCCCAACACAGGCAAGGATCTGCCGTACCACTACTACGACAAGAAAGGGACCAAATTCACCACTAAGTGGCAGGAAACCCACCAGCTGCCCAGCGAGTTCAAGCTGCTCTACAAGCTGCACAGGGAAGGCGTGATCAAACTCAGCTTGACGCACTGCTCTTAGACATTCGATGAGTCCGGGATGGTTTAAGACGTGACTCCAGAGACCATTACCGACATACATCAGCTCAGTTCAAACTTCTGTTGTGGCACACATGATAAGCATGATAAGTGTTTGGGCAGTTTATGATCATCCTGCAAACACACACTCATGTCACGTTGTAATTTTACATGAAGATGTCAGGCTCACTCGAGCTGCAGATCCCAGCGTTGTTATTCATTCAATATGTTGTGTTCAGCACCACAGTTAGGGGCTTTCATGCAGCTCAGTTGCTTTCATTATTCTCCTTTGCATGACTGCTGGCTAAATAGTTTGAGCCAAACAGACATCTATTTTAACTGGAGTCCACGGGGGATTCAGCTGTGGGGACGCAGTAAATTTCCACTTCTGCTTGAAACAGATCGATTAATCACCTTTACAACAGTATACCAATTCTGTACACTGAAATCACTGCCTAATCTCAGGGAAGGAGTTAGATCAGTGTTTTTTGTAATCAGATTTAATGCCTCCAGAGAGGTGCGGTTCCTGTTTTCAGGCCTTTTCCCCCACGAGGTGTCAGACAATCTGCACTGCTCTAGAAGATGGTATTTGTTTACAAGATTGTACTCTATATAAATATATGTGTGTCTTTTTTCTCTGTAGACAGCCTGACTGTCCACTTCAAAATTTTTGGAATAATAATCAACATTCCAACAATAAGCCATAAATTCATGGAGAGGTGTTTTGTGATCATTAGGTCAGAACTGCAGAACGTGTTACCGGCCTTCATTACGTAGGTGTTGAGAAAATGAGACATTTCCAAAATCTACCAACAAGACTACGAGGATAATTTTCCATCAGTAACAATGAAAATATATGTAATGGTAAACTTACTTGATTTAGGATCAAATTTAGCCAAGCAATTTCTGATAAGAGATCATCAAGTTTTGTTATCATCATGTATAAAAGAACCGATGTTTACAATTAAAATATTATCAAAATACATGACAGACTGGAGCAACAGCTCCATCTATTTGCCAATTCATGATTAAATCCCAGATTTCTCATTTGTGGGATAATAAAGGTTTATTCTAGGTTTATTCTATTCTATTACCAAGTTTGAATATCGCACCTAAACTAGTTTAAAACTTAGCTTACTAAATTGGGACCTCAGGAAGCCACTGGTCAAACCCAAAACATGGTAATCCCTGACCTAACCACTCTGTAAAACTGCAAATCTTTCACACATTGTCTAAAAATATTTACTCGTGCAGATACAAGATGCTATTTTGTGAGTTTTAAAAGATCTGCTAACCAAAATTTCTGATCCTTCAGAAGAGCCAAGCTATTTATTTCCGCTCTTTTACCACTCTTAATCAAAGTTATTAGGTAAAAATATTTATTTCACAGTTAAAGGCACCAGTGTTGCCAGATTGGGTTTTCCACACAGTTTTAAGCTTAACCTTGATGGTTAAAATTATGTTGGACAAAATTTAGGCTGTTTTGGGATCCTTTTTGATGATTTAAAAAATATGCATTTTAAATAATAGTTCACAATAAAACCCAAGAGTGTACGTATTTGACCTAATCCGAAATTGTCATGGCGGACTGTCTGCCATGACGCGAAATACTAAGACTTTATGTTCCAGTTGCTGCTATGTTATGTCAGATATCAGTGAGAAGATGCTGCCACAGTGGGTTAAATGTATACATACATATATATAAACTACAGAAAGGAGTGGGAGAGTGAGGTGAAGCATCAAAGCTTATATGTAAAATAGTCAGTCATGCTGTTTTTATATAAACAGTCTGAAATATTTAAAAGTATAAATGTACCTACTATATAAGTGGGTAGAGTGTGTGGATGCCTGGGTGCACTAAATTGACTATGGGTATGTGCAAAATGGAGCACAGATGTGCATGGATTGTTACTTTGGTTGGTTTTAAGTGATACGTGATAATTGTTTGTGGTTGACAGCAAGTGTTTCCCTGCAAACTGACAGGAAGAATAGTAAAAGAGGCTTCTGCTTCTCTCCCTCACACTCTCTTGTTTGCGTTTGTGTGTTGATATAAGGATTTCTGTTGGGAGCCATTGGGCACCAGCGTGCATTGCTCTTGAATGTGGTGCAGTGCAGTGGTGGATTGCTACTTACTCCCAGAGTACTGGTGAGATTTTAGTGAAACAAGGTTAATTAGCCCTGTTCAGGAGCCCTGCTGACTTCTCAGTGGATAAATGAGTACTTGGTAAATACTTCAGAGGGTTAATTACACCAGCGGTTCGCAACCTTTGGGCCACGGACCGGTCCCCGAGTCGTTTGGTACCGGGCCGAGAGAGTTGAGGCTTGGTTGTGATTTATGGAATTTATGGTTTTCAGGTTTTTTATCGGTTTTATTGTTAACTCGGTTTCCCTAGGTCTTTTCCCGTGTGTTATGAATAAATCTTCTTTTTTTGGTACCAGTACTGGTTTTATTTTTTTGTATTTATCCGCGACCCCTGAAAGACTGGTGCGTGAAAATATTGTCGGCCATAAACCGGTCCATGGCGGAAAAAAGGTTGGGGACTGCTGACCTACACAACCAAATGCCTGAAGTGTTCATGAGCAACCAACCAACTGCTAAAAAAATGCTCAGTGAGGAAGTTGTATGTCTACCTTAACTGTACCAGGAATTGAACTGTTGAGATTAAGAATCGCTTTTGCGAGGGTGTCCTAGGCCAAAATAGAAAGCACTGACCTAGCAACCTTGTGGAAATATGTGAAAATGTTGGTCGTTTCCAAACAGAAAAACCCCAAATCATCATTAGTAAAGACTTTATTATTGAGCTGTAACATATCTTCCAAATCTGAACGGTTTTGTGGTTAGCACACTGTTAGCTTAAAGGAAGTTGTGCATAGTTGATTATGCTAGCCTACTTAATGCTGTTTAGTGGAATGTAGTTTTGCTTTTACATGATATAATTTCAGATCTTGTAAGTTTATGTTTACACATTCAGATTGTTTCTTTTTCTCCTGCCTAAATGGAAACATTAGGGAGCTAATGTTAGCTAGCTAGTTACATGAGAGAGTCTAAGTGGGTTATGATATTTATTATTTACTAACAACATATTTATGCCACATGCTTCAATATGTATGCTTAAATTGTCACTTAGTAAACACAAGCTTGGTTTAAACATACAAACAAATGTCAAAAATCATTTTTGACCAGGGGCTACCAGACTCGGACCACCTTGTGATGTAAATCATGGCTCAAGTGTGGCTTAAAACATCAGGAAATAGAACTTTTTTAAATAATAACCGATCTTGAGGTTTCCCACTATGTCTAAAATACCCTGCCGACGATTGAACTTCACTATTTATTAGACAGCTTTTGTTGACTGAAGAAATGTTCTTTATTCCTACCGTAACTGTATCAAATTCAATATTCGTGATGCAAGATAAAATGAATGAATGTTATATGGCTTATTGCATCTTGTACAAACAGCATGAAATATTTAAGTGGTAATGCATGTGAGGCACTAACAGATCTTTTAGGCTAGTTTTATACAACCTTTTTGAAGGGTAAAATTTAGTCATTTGCTATTGTTTGTATTCCTGGTGGTGTATTCCTTAAGAATATCACTGGTGTCTTTGTATGAGAGCTGTTTGAAGGCTAAAAAGAACGCTGTATTCCACATGGGACCAAACTTCTACAGATCAACTTAAAAATGAACAAGCTTTATTTTTTATAACTGTAGATAGTCCTGGGGTCTTAAACAGTCCACCTTATCGTGCCAGACTGAAACAGACTGGTGGATATGGGGGTGAGGAAGACTGGACCCAAACAATAAAAGCTGGCCACATGACCATCCCATGACTCTGCAACATGTGCTCCTTGTTGCAAATTCCAGCTTAGGCTGAGGTTTAACACACAGAGAAATGCAGTCATGCACATTTACCATATGTAGTATCTGTTCTTTCGTCTTGTTCAAACGAACTAATTCAAATCGTTAACTTGTGTGTCTAACCTTTAAATCACAGTGCAGTCACGACATTAAAAGCAACAACCATGAAACTGCACATCTTGTAAAAAGACAGCCAAATGTTAGAACTTTGATTGTTATAGATGTGTAAGAATAATTTAAGCAGTCCCTTCACTGAATGTTTTGTAGGTACACCAAAGACCATGTGCTTAAAAGAAATAATGGAAACTGATTTGTGAAAGCTCTATGACAACTAATGGCAGTAGACAGTATAAAAAATGAAAGTGGCAGCCCTGCACACCTCCACTGATTTGTAAAGTCTGAATATGAAGCCTCAAGCTAAGTGTTTTCGCCGTGACCACCTTGGTGTTTTGAGACTGCCTGTGGCAAGTGAGGGCTGGATCTGGCTGAGAAACTAAGTACATGTATACTCATTGGCTAACGACTTGCAATATCCTGATCATGACTTACAAAACTAACCTATTGAGTTGATTAAGTAATGATAAAAATGTTTATAAATGTCACAGACTGAAGGAGCAAAGGGTGTTTTTCCATATTTCTATGTAATAGGACAGGAAGTCTTTTTACAGTCAAGGGAGTCGCCCCCTGCTGGATGCAAAAGGAATACAAGTTTGAGGCACTTTGGCTTCAGAACACTAGGGTAACCCCACAAACATTTGAGGTTTTTAGGGCTGACACTTGCCTAATGGCCACTGTTTTGCAGAGATTTCCCTAATTAACTACATTCGTAGAATGTCCTTGTAAAGCTATGAATGTCCTCCTTCAGAGTTATTTGTTGGAAATATCCAGTGGTATACTGCTGGGCATTTCCTCCTCTAAGAAAATTTCTCGTAACATTAAAAATCAATGTGCAGAATGTGTGTAAAATATGCTGATGCCAAGAAACTCTGTGATGATTGTATTCCAGTCAGAGTAATATATATTTTTTGTGCATTACAGTATGTTTAAATGACCAGACAGTGATGTGCATTACCTAAACATTAAATGTGTTTATTCCAAATTGAGCACTATACAGGATTTGTTCTTTAACAACCCTTTAACATTTCCGTACTTGTGTTTGATCTGCATGGCGATTTTGTTCCATTATGCTGCTTATGTACATGTTGTATAAAAGTCATAAATCATGTAAGTGACTGTACTATCCTGGTTGTTCGATCAGCAGCAATCACCCAAGTAAGAAACCATGTCCTACAGTAAATGTTTTTTGATTATATTCCATGATAAATATACATTATGTGCCTGCATATTCCTTCCATCAATGCCTCAACGTGTCAAATAAACAGTATTTTTCTCTGGTATGACCCATTTGGAGATTAAAATTTTTTTTTTAAAAAGTAAACTAACAACAACTACATAAACTAAATGAAATTGCTGGCTTTGCAATATATTTACACACACAAAAATCTTATTCTGCTTGAAATAGTGGCTACACATAAAGTCACATATACTTTACATGTAGAGACATTTTTATTGTCCCCGAATTTCAGCTTCTTGCGTTTTTACTACTCTTCCATGAAAGATTCCTCTATTTGCAAGATGCTAAAATGCTCAAAGGTTTTATTGCATAGACTATTTCACACTGTTATTAACCCTCCAACCGTTCCTGGGTGGATTTGCAGTGGTGCTTAGGACACACATAGACTGTATGTAAGTGGCTAGTGAAGTCCTCTTGTGAAGCCCCACACTGGGTATTTTCACCATTGCCATCACACCTTTTTAAAACTACACCTTACCAGCCCAGTGTTGGATCTGACTACAACAGGATCTACAGTTTGTAAATCAAAAATCTTTTATTACAAATATTACATTTTAACATATGAACTTCTGGGTGTGTTTAATATAACTGGAAACTGCCACAAGCCCATAAATTAATCAAGAAAATTTTTATTGAAAGCCAAGGGCCTTTCCCCCCCAAAACTTCTTTGGAACGGGAAGTCTTTTGGAATTGGAAGTCTGTATTGGCATTCAGAGCCAGAGGCTATGTCCATCTTTTATATACAGTTAGTGGATTTGGATAATTTTAACTTCCACTTTTAGACAACTTTCCTCACATTATCTGTGACTGAGTGGAATCATTGACTACCAGCTGCCTGAGGCAGCAAAGCAACCCCAGACCAGATAATTTCCAACATCATGCATCACACTTAGTATGACTTTCCTCTGGAAAGCACCCTTTGGTCTTCTCTTTCCTAGATTTTGTATGCCCAGAGAAGGCTTTTGTCTTTATCAGCATTCTGAGCCTCTTTGGAGAGTAGACATGTACGCACTGGCACCAACAGTTACCTGCACATACTACGACTGAGTTTTGGGGACTATATTTGCCACTGGTATATGATTTACTTTACAGTGGAATGATTATTTCAAAAGATTTCACAGGATTCTGTAGAAAGTCTGAGAGTTCTTCAGATACTCACACCGCACATTTCAATGACAAAAAGAACAACACACCCAAGATGTCAAAGGTTTAAATAAGACAGACCACATGTTTAGATATCACTGCATAAAGTTCTTCAAAACACTAGCAACCCAACCACCTAATTTTACACTTAAAGAAAGATAAATGTATCAGTGTACTTACTTTTTCTATCTATATTTTTAATCATTTTTTTGAATTATAAAAATTACTCTGGGGCATTTGTTTGAACCCATATCTTTATCTGTGGTGTGTTTGTACAAACATGTCAAAAGAGCCAATATTCGACTTGTTCACAGAGCTGTGTAAGTCTTTGGACCACTACTTTACTTGAAAATGGGAATAAGGGCCAGGAATGTTTTTCAAACAGACATATATGGAAATGCAGTTTAAAAGGTAAGAAACTGAGTTTTCAATCGTAAAGAACTTGAAAGACACAGGTATTGACTGGTTATTTGCCAAGTTGTTTCCTATGTGTAGACACAATACTGGCTCATCTGTTGAGTTGCATATTTTCCGGTGAATGATTATAAGTCAGGCTAAAGTGGCTTAAATAAACATTCTTCAGATAATGTGTTAAAAACAGCCAGTGTCCAAAGAAAAACTTTGAATGACCTTCAGAAAGTAAAGACCAACATAATAAGAAAGTTTGGCTCCTTGGATGCAAAATATAAAGAAATAAGGGGTTCAAGACTTTTACATAGTACTGCAGTTTTTTATAAGTGGACATACAGTTGTTTCATTTTGCAGTTTTCTTTTATGTTGTTTCTGACAATACAAAGTGTGTGAATAAATAACACTAGAAGACGAATTTATACTGTAACAATAATAACGCTTTAAATGAAACTTTCCAAAGCTCTTCTCCTTTCATGTACAGTATGGGCTTATATTTTGCTTGGTTTTAGGATCTCAAATGTCTCATTTCACAGGCTGTTGTAGATCTCGAGAAAATGGTAGGATCTCAAAATGCAGTGATATATGGTGTAAAAGAGAAAAGAGGAGCTGGTGGTTGCAACATCAGCAGGCACACCTCCTCCTCACAGATGCCTCCTCCACTTCATGGCTGGAGACGGGGCTGCCATTGGGTTCTGAGCCTTGGCCCCCGTATGTGCTCTGCTCCATCCTCTTCATCACCAAATTCAGCAGGGTGGTCACCGCCAGGTCCACATCAGCACCCGTCACTGCACTCGTCTCAAAGTACGGGATGCTTAGGAGAATGTGGAACAAGAAAAAAAAAACATTAGCTGATCTTAGAAATGATTGTTTTACAATCCAAAATAAGTCTTTGCTCTAAAAGTTTTTTTTACAGATCCAAGATCAGGGAAAACTGTTGACCAGCACCATCTTATGGTGACAGAATTAAAACTAGATTTCCATCATCTTCAAGGAAAAGAGAAAATAATTTATAATCTGAACTCATTAACTCATCATGAACCTGTGGAAAACACAAACTTCTAAGTCACAGTTACCAGATGAAGCTATATAAATATAAAATGATATTAAATTTAAAATTTAAAATAGCACCAGAGTAGTGATAGCAAACAATTTTAATAAAGTGTCATTTCGTTTTGGTTTGGCTGATAATGTCTTTCTCAGCAATTAGGCTGTAAAAATATAATGATCCCACTGTCAGTTTGCATTTGTAGGTCATGCTGAAAAGCCCCTTTGGGCTCCAGCTTGGAAAATGGGATCTCGTTTGGGATAATTCACACTTCTGGCTCAAATGAACTCATCAGTTCAGGCAACCACTTTCATCTATTCATAATAATGGATATTGTGCACAAATCAGCAAAAAGTCCAAAAGTTATCCCCTTCTCATCTGTCATTTATAAATCTGTAGGAAATCTAGTAGGACACACTGGATGTCTTTTTTATGTTGTACACTTGGCATCGTTACTAGAATCAGGTGATAATGTATGAAGGCCAAGAGAAAGTTTTTTGAGAGACCTACTAAAATTGGAGAAGCTAAAATGAGTAAAAACAATTCATAAAATAATAATTTACCACAGAACAATAGCAATAAAAAGGTTACAGTAACCTTATATTTAATGTGGTAGAACGTCAGGCTTAATAAGGCTTCTGAATATTAAAAAAATAAAACAGGACATAAGATCAATAAAAGTCATACACAAAACTGTAAACTGTTGTCACATGAAGTTTGGTTATTAATTTAATACCATGGCACTTTGTGATTTTTATCTGTGAAATGTGCTATATAAATAAATTTTACTTACTTACTTACTTACTAATAAACAAACAAACAGCAGCCATAATTATGTTTGCACAGAGGAAAGAAAAATGAAAAAACAAGTATGAAAGTACACTATTATGTCTCTTTATGGGTACAGACATATTTTTATGATTAATACAGTGTTTGTAAGGCCTTACCCATATCTGTCTGCCAGATCTCTGGCTTGCCTGGCGTGAACACTTCTCATGTCTCTGACGTCTGCCTTGGTACCCACCAACACCACATCTGGACTCTCACAGTACGCGTTGGCCTGCAGCTGACCTGAAACACAGAGGAAGTCACGTAAAGCCTCAGCATACATGAGAAGAAACTCAGAATCAGTCGAGATTATTATCTGTGCAGCAACATAAAACTAAATATATTGATTGGAAGCAGAACAGGGGGCTCAGTGGAAACATACTCATCCAGTTTCTGACATTGAGGAAACTTTGCTGATTGGTCAAGTCAAACATCAACAGGAAGCCCATGGCATCTCGGAAGAAAGCTGTGGTGAGGCTGCGGAACCTAAAGAAAAAGCAGATTTTTTAGAAAGCAGATGTCAAACTGACATGTCTAAGCACCTGCTGAATGGATTTAAATACAATACAACATTCATGGTCCCAAGAATCCTACTGGCGTTTGGGATTTCTGTAACTGCATCCCCAGCAGACCCACAAGGCTAAAATTGTTTTTTCTTAGCACAGACTGTATATATATAAGGGTGGAAGATGTTACTTGCATTGTTTCTAGGAGGTAACTACTCTGGTTCCAAGAAGAGAAAATAGCTTTCAGTTTGGTTTTTCAGTGGCCTCAGCAAAAGTTATTCCAGTTTATGGTCTTTATCACAGGTTTCAAGTCTTAGCGTAACATTAAGTAGGATGATAAAAGCAGAGTATGCTTTAGCCACTACCTTATGAGCGTGTGGGTTACTTGATAAAGTCTGTGCCACCTTGTACACATGGTGTCTGGTTTCATAAAGCTATGATGGAGAGGGCTCAAAGAAATAGGACTTCAGTAACAAGTGGGTGACATCAGAGTGGCTACACTAAAGTAAGAACTATGCAGTCCTGATTACACCTTTAGTGCTTCTACAGGAAGGTAAGTAGCAGCAGGGGGCTGCTAATCAAATACATTTAATCAACTGATCATCAGCAAGTGTGAGGATCTCTTTAAATGCAGAATCTATTGCATTTTGCTTGTCTGGAGCATTGAAGGGTGAGTTAGCACAATCCTACGACCTTTCTCAGATCAAACAACAAATTCAGACAAGCGCCAAATTTCAGACTCTACAGGCCTCAGTTAGCATGCTAAGGTTTACAGTGTTGGGAAGGTTACTTTTAAAATGTATTCCACTACAGATTACAGAATACCTGCCCCAAAATGTATATTGTAACGTATTCCGTTTCATTACTCAATGAGAGTAACGTATTCTGAATACTTTGGATTACTTAATATATTATCATGCTTTTTACAACTACATGAATGTACTATTGCTGTGTGATTTATTACTATTACTGAAGGTTACTCGCCATACCAATACTAACTAGATTTTTAAATCTTAATATAAAATGAGAAACAGCTGCATTTTTTGTAGCGAACTATAAAACAGGTCAGCGGCTCCGAACCGTAGTAAAGGGACCTCTGGCTAATACGTTGGGTTCTGTGTCGGGCTCATAGCCGAAAACTAGCTTTACTTTGTTTTCTGGGTCAACTTTGCGAGAGACAGAGAGAGGCGTTGAAAGGCTGCTCCAACTGAACTTATTGTTGTTTTGAAGGAAAACACGAACACAGTGTACAGTCGAGCCTTAATAGCTTACTTACAACTGGGCTCGTCAGGCACTCTATTTGGCTGCAGTGGTTATTTTTATATTTACATGCTTCCAGCTCCCGTTTCTGGTCGGTGACAACTCGTACTTTTCCACTCTTCTTTTTCTCCCTCCCTTGCACACAGACAGATAATGAGTATGGCAGTCCATTCTCCCTGCAGCACGGACTACACTGCCCATGAGGCTACATCCTTTAGGGCTATGCCTGTAACACTCTGCCTGTTGCCTTCATATTAAATAATGTTTTAAATAATAAAGATATTCCTTCACATCATTGTACAGGCTGCAAGTAGGGGTGACATGGGTCGTGAGATTGAGACACAGACATTAGAGTCTCTTAATGTGATTTGTTTGGGTTCCCACCAGTGTGGAATTACCAAAAATAGAGAGGGCATAGCTTAACATATAAAGCAGGAAAAGACCGCTGTGTAATCCATTTATTTCAACAAAGTAACTGTATTCTGAATACCACCTTTTTAAACGGTACCTGTAACAGAATACAGTTACTCATATTTTGTATTTTAAATACATAACGCCGGCACATGTATTCCGTTACTCCCCAACACTGAAAGTTTGTGACAATACAATTAGCAAAAGACTGAACAAGTGTGGCTTGTATGGAAGAGTTGTTCTCTCTAAAAAGAACGTGTCAGAACAAATGACAAGATGTCAGGAACAATATCTTTTGGACAGATGACACCAAAGCAGAGATGTTTGTCCATAATGCACAATATAGTGTTTAGCTTGGAGGAAACCAAACACAGCATATCAAGGCAAACACCTTATACCACCTGTCAAGACTGTTAGTGGAGGGTGAAGAATTAAGCTTGTTTTGCAACCACAGGACCTGGGCACCTTGCAGTCATTTAGTCAATCATGAAACCCTCTGCATACCAAAGTACCATGTGCCTGACAGCTAAATTTGGACATTCCGGACATGAAATGGACTACATAAACCAGGTGTGAGGAATTAATTATCAGGTGCAAAGATTTTTAAAATGATAAATAATGTTTCGATCCTCCACACACACACTTATTTATGAAATATTAACTATGAATTATGAAACAAAGAAAAATTTCATGATTACCTCTCTTGTCCTGCTGTGTCCCAGAGCTGAAGGTGAACTCTGAAGTTCTTCTCAGTTGCCCCATCTACACCTGTCCCCGTATAAACCTAAAGCAGTACACAGAGCCCAGTAATCAACTCAAAAAGTTCAAAATGCTCCACATCCAAACCAAATTACACGATTTCTATTTTACGTTTTGTGTCATTTCTTTGGATTAGCAGGGTGCGTGGACGGATGCAACACAGTTACACTTATGATAGGGATCAAGCAAAATAGATAATTTGATATAACAGGTCTACGTTATGGACAAAACTCAACGTGACCATAGCTGTACTGGCAACATAATACCACACTAATGTTTTAGTTTCATATAAGCAGTTAATAGAGACGTCTTTTTTCTCTTGGCTACAGATTGACTACAGAGATTTTCATATAACATAAAAACCTAGCATTTTCAGTATAGCTGATTACATCAGGAAAAATACATTTAGGGTTGCTACTTCAGCTTCAAAATCGTGGTTTTACTCACTAAGGATTTACAGGATTTCATTTTGTTCTTTGTTATATTTTTTCAAGAAGAAAGTATTAAACTTTTGGTTTGTAATTCTCTATTTTGTTTTAATTATTTCCCTAAGACGAGTTTGGCATGTCTAAGTGTTTATTAGATATTCAGTTAGATTTTCTTCAATAGATTATTACCATGTTACTAACAACCTGAGTTAACACATTTTTTCTAACAGACGATGAAGCCAGAAAATAATTTTACCCTCTATATGCATACTTTTTCTTTATTATTGTTTTAAGTAAGAAGAACACTCTCAGATTGAGATAGTTTTTTAGTCCAGTGAGTATTTGCAGATTTTTCTTTGTCTTTCTTGTAAAATTTAAAATAGTTTCAATAAATGTGAAAAGTTCTACTAAAATAGAGCAACCTGAAAGCCTCAATTTATTGTGACTTGCTGCAAGAAGTCAGTGAAACAAACAAACTAACTAACTAACAAAAAAAAGACCACATATGACTGTTAACACAAAGACAACAAAAACATTTTAAATAACATTTGATACTAAAGATGCAGATTTCACGGGTGGGGATCAATATTGGAGGGAGTCTGGGGGTCATCCCTTCAAACATATCTTTGTTTCTTTTATATTTCCTACAATATATCTCCACTAGAATGCTTTCTTGACTCTGGTGATCCCACATTAACCTGACAAATAATAATTTGTTGTGTACTCTATTAAAAGTTAATGGCCAAAGTTAAAAGTTATTTCTGTATCAAACATTATCTGCCAATTATTATAAAATACTTAAAAAGATAAATGTGTAAAAGGCTTACCTGGCCTTACTGAGTTTTTGAAATGTTTTTTTCCCTATAATTTAAATGCCATTAACATGTACTCACCACTCTCTTTTCCCTGAAGTCGATGCCCACTGTGGTTGTGAATTTGCGGTTGAACTTGTTGTCAGTGTACCTGTAGAGGAAGGTGGTCTTTCCCACTCCTGAGTCCCCCAGAGCCAGCAGCTTGATCAGATAGTCATAGTCCCAGTTAGCCATTGTGCAGCTGAGTGCCGAACCTGCCACAGAGTTTAGCTCACAGTACAACGCTTTGCTGGTTTTCACATGTCCCAAACCATGAGAGTTGAGACACATGTGGGAAAATAACAACTTATAAGGTTAAATTCTTCAACCTAAGCTGCAGTTCTCAGTCTGAGGCTGTAGGACCATCACACAGGCTTAGCAGGACGTCATAACTCCCCACTCATTAGGCACTGATCAGAGAAGGACTAGCACATGACTGGAGCTGGCTTCCACATGAGCAGTCAAATGCCTCTCCAGAGTTTTCTCTAACTTTGCTTAGCAAAACCCAGCTTGTTTGGCACACAGAAGTCCTTTTATTGACTTAAAGAGCTATGGGCAGACAGCTCAGCAGTGCATGACGCTACTATGTCATTGCAATGCTTTGCTTACACTGTCAGCTGGGGCTAGTCCAGTAAAGGCAGGATGGGAAATCCCATTTAATGATGCCAAATAGTTAAAAGTATTTTTCTTACTCCCTTATGTACTTAAAAAAAAACTACATTAAAAGAGATATTACTATATCTTACTCTGTGCAATCAAGTGACAAGGATGCTGCTTAATTAACCCTCTAATGATTAACAAAAAGATTTACTAGATTAACACAAAACATTACTTTAGTAATTTTCTAAATAGTCCAAACATCAATACTACACCCTCAGCACACACAAACCATTAAAACTTTAAAATCTTACCAGTCTATGTGGAGAAAATGAAAACATCCGTTCACAAGTTGCACCGCTTGTTCTTATTAAATAACCACTATCATCATTCGATGGTACATTGCATAGCCTGAACCTTTCCCCTGTGCTACATGTGATCCAGGGAGGAGTTTAATACCAGCTTCTGCTGTGTTTACAGACCCTTGTGTTTTCCGCTGTTATTTATGAGGAAAAAGGGCTCTTTGAACACTGGATTGTCTGTGGATTTAAGTGGAAATGGTCCAACCAAAAAAAACGGGCCTCACGTCTGGAGGCTCAGTGAAGTAATCCTGCTTCTAAAAACAAAGCGGCCTGTAGACGTTTTTAAGTTCTATAAAAGGTTTGATTTCTAAAAAGGAAAACTATGTCACTTATAAGTGCTGTGGTACAAAAAAAAGAACTGAAATATGAGAACTTTAATCAGTAATGTCTGAAGTGAGGCTTTCTGCTCATACTCATTTTTAAGGTTATAGTTTAGTTATTCCATTATTGAGCTTAACTACTGATCATTGATGGAATCAGTTAATTTCCTCCTTTATTGCTGGGCAGGTTCTGTATCTTTTCTGTATATACTTAAACAGTTAAAAGCAGGATTAAAAGCTTAGTATACCCCTCCTTTTAAAGTCCCCCTTCCTTTACGTGAACTACATACCGATTGGTTGCCTCTCACAAAAAATGGTTTGACCATGTTTAATATGAACATCTACCATTATAATATGTTGTATGATAGAAAATATATTTTATACACACGGTAAAGATATCACACAATATTAGATATCAATTATTTAATGCTTAAGAAAAACAAACATTCTGACATTCAAGGTCATCTGAGTCAATTTAGGTTATAAATTACTTTAAAAGAAAAGTTGCTTAGTTTGTTCAACAACCCAACATCAAGAAAACTTTCATTTATCTTTGTGACATTGTTTCTAACTGGGTTTGAAATACTTGAACAAGTTGTTGGCCTGGCTGCCTTTTCCTGGAGCCTTTCTGTCTTTGGACATCAAGCTTTTTCCTGGTTTCTTAGATGAGGAAGTCTTCAGAATTGGCTTCTGCTGTTTCCACTCAGACATTAACTCCCTTTGAACATCCGGCGGAAGCTCAGAAAACACCTTAGGGTCCACATTTCCCGGGAACTCGCAGTCAGATAACCGGGGAAATGACAGACCCCCTTCTTCCATGACTTCTTCTTCTGGGAATGCACTTGTACCTGCCTTCCCCTGGTGATTGACGGTGGTCGCTCTGTTGGAAGAGTTCAACTTGTTTGCAGCATCTTTTGTGTCACTAATACTTTCTGAGTCTGTAAGTGTCTCAGGAAGTTTGCTTTTTGATGTGCTGGGGACATCAGTGCCTGACTGCCTGCTAGAAGTGCTGTACAGGGAGCTCACATAAGCAGGAGATAACAGCTCCTTCTGGATGTCCTCTGGAAGAAGCTTGAACACCTCCGGGTCAACATTGGGAGGCAACCGTGTCACAGCGTTAGCCGTTTCGTCAGGGTCGCACCCAGCTGTACTGCAGGATGCATTTCGAGTCTCTTCTACAATGACAGCAGAGTTCTGTTTCCATCTTAACCCGTGTAATGGTGCCTCAGAGCTAGAAGAACTAGAAGAGCTTTGTATGGCGGGTTGTTTATTGTGTTGAGTAATCATGCCATCTGTGCCAAACTGATGATCCATATCAACACCATGAGAGGAATCGACACACTGGAGAATGAAAGAGGAACAAAAGTGAAGTGAGGAAATTCAGAGTACTAGCACACTCCTTCTAGGAAAGAAAAATCCTGCATTAGGTAACTGTGCAGTGTGAAAGAACAGCCTTTCTACTGACCAACATTAATTATTTCTTAAGAACCCTTCTAATACCACTTTGACTTTAATTTAATACCTATTTCATGATCATGATGTTCAAAGTAGAGCCAATATGGCCTTAAATACATTTTTTTTTTCAGGACTTCCCGCTGCTAACACAAAGCAGCGTTTTCATGGAGTTTGGTTACATATGAAGTCCACTCAAGTTAAACATGTTTCATGAAAGCCCATCAGCTCAGACCACATGATCTGGATAAATTATGTCTTTAATGACATTTCGACGCAGAACATGAAGGAAAGTTTCAGCTGTCATTACTTATTTAAACACAGTTCACAGTTTTTCTTCGGACTAATAAATTTGGCACCTAACAAAGACGTTTTGTTGCTACCTAAAAAGAAAATCACAGGGGTTGTAATATTTTAAGTGGGCTTTCATTTCCTCAAGCATGGCCAGAAATAATGTGCGGACCTCTCTTACATATGGTTACACACACTTATTGCCTCAAGAATATGATGACTAGTTGTGCTTATGTCCATACTTGACCCTGAAGGGCTAATTTTAAGTCAGGAAAAACCCCTGAAGTTGCTCTGGAGTGTTTTTAGAAACCCACAAATATTTGCCCTTAACAGCCAAATAAGAAAGGAAGAGGAGTACTGCCAATGGTGGGAATCAGGTTACAGTAGCATATTTTTAGAACAGGAAATCCAATGATTTCATTACATCAATTTGCCTATAATGATGTGCCATGGTTTCCCATTCTGGCTCAATATCTCTGACCCATCAGAGTATGGACAAAGATCCTCTGGGTATCTATAACATTAGGATGCCGTCAGTGGATCCTCAGTGATCCAGCTACTGCAGATCGTAGTATTGAAATTGTCGAGTGCAACTCTAATGGCGCTTAGTAATAGGAATGAAAGAAAATGATAGATAATTCCTGCCATTCAGACAAAATTAAGAAACTGTACAAATGGTCAAGTCCTAGCTTCTCCTTGTCCCAAAGAAAGGTAAAATTAATTTCTTTGGGCTGTTGAGACAAAATAAGACATATTAAGAGTGACTGATTTGTTTTTTTCATTATGGTTTGACATTTTATAATTAATTAATTAATTCATATACTAATATGATAGAAAATAAAGTTATTTGCAGCCCTAATCAGACAGAAATCAGATCCAACAGATTTTTTTATGAGTGATTCTGAAGGCCTTAGCGGGCAATCCAAAAAATTTCACTTTTATAGGCTACAGTTAAAAGATTTTACTATGTTTTTTATTACAACCCCTTTCATTTTCCTTTTTATGGAAAAATCAAACTAAGATTATCTAACAGTGTTGACAAGCCACGTTACATTTTACCTGGCACTGCGATAAGACGGCCTGGGATTTTTTGGGAGATGTGCTCTGTGAAAAGAACGATGTTATCGAGCCCTTCCCGGTGACGGCAGCTGCTCTGGTCTGCAGATTACTGAAGCACACGTTAATGAGGGTGAGGTGGAAGGGGGCGCCGCAGTCCACCATCCTGTAGAAGAGTTTCATGGCCAACGGGAGCAGCTGCATGACAGCATCATCACTGCTGCCTATAGACGCATTAGAGAAAAACTGTTTTAATGGAAAAAGTTTTCCTAACTGAGCTGATTTTAACTGCTTTCATTAAACAACTAATTAACTGATTAATTTAAATTAACGTGATTGAAGACATTACCAGATATTACAAAGGCTCAGTAGATATGGTACATCTAGACTTCTAGTTATAGTCAGACCTGGATGACTAAAGCTTTTTATTATGTTTTTGTTTAGCGAAAAAGCAAGAAATCACTGTAAACCGACTTAAACTCAAAATCAAAAAAGTTTATTTATGCTCTGATTTTGACTTGAGAAATCAACTTTAGCAACTAAAGTCTGCAAGGTTAAGCTCCTTCCCAGCGTGCTGACAAAATCTCGGGGAAAAGGATGTAGTTTTCAAAGGCAGAGAGCCAGGACAAATATATTTTTAAAAAATGTATACATTGTTTAATATTTTGGCTACGTTTTATTTTTTGACTCTATTAGAGAAGCTTTGCATGCTTCACAGTTCAAACTAAACCTTATTTTTTCCTCTAAAAGGAGGCGCTTTGTTAAGCAGAAGGAGGAGGAGCCTCCTGTGTGATACCATTTATAGAGATATCTGCTCAGAGTGACATCGTAAAACTCTAAGTGGATGATAAACAGCTTTTAACAGAGCATTTGGAGCAATCTGAAATCTGAAATGTTGGATTCACGGGCTCATCTAGAAATGATCTTATTTTGAGGATCTACCATTTAGCAGTACATGTGTGACAGAACATAAGAAAAGGATCTGTAAAACATTTATGAGAGAAGATTTTTGAAAAAACAAAATTTAATTATTGACAAGGGATAGACGGAGTGGGTAACTCTTGCTCTTTAGGCAAATGTGTAAACCACTACAGTGTGGAAGCACATTTTTCAAAAATTTATACACACAGAAAATTAAAAACCTGATAAAGCCTCTACAGATATCAGTCTGAGCTCTCCCTGACACGTGAGCATACCAGAGCTGATCTTCTGTCCAATGTGGTTGGGGATCGGACACTGCCGGCTCTCCCGACTGAACCACTTGTTGGTCGTTGTGTATTTACGGATTGTGAGCCTGAAGGTTTGAGGCTGCCTGCCGTCTTTGCGCATCCTGCTTTCAAATATAAAACCAAAGGTAAGATTAAGGAAGCCATCCCCCTGTGGTGATTCAGCTTTGAGCTGGTAAAACAAACCTTTCAACCAGACTGCTCAGAAGTTGTTGTGTCTTCTCTGAAACTTCTTTTGTTGAGGACATTTTTTTGAAAGAGTCTTCATCACTGAGAGACTGAAACATAAAGAGGAGAGCAATGCAGCCAAGAAATGTAAAATCATTTCCCATCAAACATGACTAGAATTAAAGGATTTCTACGGCAATTTACATATTAAAAACACAGGAATCAATATTATTTATGAACTTCCATTTTTACTATTCATCTGCTTCCTTAAAGGTCACTTCTGGATTATTTTTTCTATATTTTAAAACTAAATAACTATGGTTCACTAAACTGAACTGTATTGCTTAAACTCAAAACGCCAAATTAAAACCAAGTCACTGATGTTTTGTTTGAATACTACTAAAACTTATTTATCAGTGAAGTGTTTAAAAACATACAACCTCACACTATATAAGCTGTAGATAGCAGTAATTCATTCCCAATAGTTTCTTATCTTATAGTACTGCAAGAGTTTCTGCACAGCAAAAATAATAAATGGAAAGGGCCTGAATAAATGGAGCAAACACCCATTTATTCATAAATCTTTATACTGCAGCCGCTCCCTGCTGATCATCAGAAAAAATGCAGGTTGTAGCTACAAAAAAGAAAAACTCATACAGCTTCCCGACCCTAACTTTCTTAGATACCGGGAATCTCAGATGTCGCATCCTACCTGAGGGGCCCCAGTACAAGTAACAGGTGAGTCATCAACACCGAGGGACAGATTCTTCAAACGCTGAGCAGTGGGACTTCCAAACTCCTTCGCCAGGTCATTCAGAGGACACAGCTGCAGGTCTTTTATGCTGACCAATCCCAGGGCTTGAAGTCTCTTAGCAGTTTGGTGACCCACCCCTGAGAATACAAGATGGCACCACAAAATATATTGTCAGGCATACTTAACACATGTGACACACAACAAAAATGCATCAGTGAGTTTTGGATAAAAGCCTCTTTAATTAAAAATGCTCCAAATGTTAAGGACAACAGTGTAACAATTATACTTCATTAAAACTCAATCTCGATGCATATCATGTTATGCATTTCTGTTCACCTACCTGCCATCTACTGATGATTAACTATCTTTTAGAACATCTATACCTGGCACTTTGCGGACACTGCTTAGGCAGCCCATGATGTCACTGATGTTTTCTGGGAGCAGAGTGGTTTGCTGGTTGGGTTTGAAGGTGCCTGAAACCAGTTTGGCTAGCAGCTTGTTTGTGGCGATGCCAGCACAGCCGGTCAGGCCCAGTTTGCTGTGGATGGCTTCTCTGAGCTCTGCTGCAATGTGTGAACCTAAAGCCAACCTTGGGTAGTTACTGGCTTTAACATCTGCACCTGAACAGGAAGGGGAAAAACTGTGGGTATGAGCACACGTGATACAGTTTAGGATCTGCAGGTGAGCTGTTCATGAAGAACGAAACTGAAAGCACTATGCAAATATCTCACGAGTTTGAGCTATTTTTACGAGCCATTTCCCAGTTTCAGTGGGCCAGATGTACATCTACACTTCAGAAGCACAAATGTGACTTACTTGGATGACTGTAGACGTGTCCTTTAAATGAAAAGTCTTCAGACTTCACTATCTGTGCAAGCCTTTGTTCTACCATCTCAGTGACGTCCATGAAGTTTTCATCAAATCCAAGCCTTTCCACGAGAGGACAATAAGACATCAGCAGCTCTGGATGGCAAACGAGAAAAGGTAAATATATACAAACGGTTATCAGATGAAAACATCAATTCCATTTACTCCATTTAGTTTCTAATAACCAACAAGGAACACCAGTAGGGTGGTGAACCAAACAGTGGGTTAAAAACTGTTTACATTCTTGAGGAAAACAATTGCTGAAATGTAGGAATTAGAGATTTTAGCAGTTTAGTCAAAAAGGGTTGTTTTCATTATGAATTGTGGAATTTAAAAGTTGCCCAAATCATGATTTTCTTTAAGAGACCGACTCCAAAATTTGATATCGTGTTGCTTTAAGCAGCTCACTATTTAATTTGCTTGCTACAAGCTGAAAATAAATCCATGTCATAGAAACAAACACTAGTCACCGGAGAAAAACGGCATCCCAGATAAACTTTAAGGGTCACGTCACCATCTGGCATAAATGGCTAGTCAAAAGAAGTTACAGCAAGGCCCTCTTGTTACCCACATCTCTCAGTCATGTGAAAGGTTTTTACAGGACTGCAAATCAAATGCAGCTGATTATTTTTTCATCACTAAGTGTGACCACCTCTATAAAAAGCATTCAGCACAAATCAAGGATGACTATTTTTTCCAAAGCCAAAGTGGAAATATTTGGCTGTAAATCACAGAAACAGCATATTAGCACAAACATCTTATATCAGCTGTCAAGCATGGTGCTAATCTGGGCTTGTTTTGCAGCCACAGAATCTGGACATCTTGGAGTCACTGAGCTGACCACGAACATCTCTGTATACCAAAGTATTTTAGAGTAAAATATAGCATACACAGCAAAATACAGCAAAAGCCTGGCTAAAACTGGGTTATCAACATCATAATAATTCCACGCACAAATCTACAGCAGAATGGCTGAAAAAGAAAAGAATTAAGATGCTGCAGTGGACCAAAGTCCAACCTGATTGCTATGGTGCGACTTTAATCTCCGTGTTTAGCCTGACCTTCCAAGCTTCTTTTATTGCAGCAACTACAATTTCATTTTCTCAGAGTGCACTTTAATGTCATACTGCACACTACGACAAAAATTACTTTATTTACTACAGCGCACTATTTTCACGTCACACTGGTGTGATGCACTGCTTACCTGTCATTTTATATGACATCTCTCTGTAGTGTGTGAGGTCTTCTCCTTTAACCAGCACCAGCTCAGGACATTTCTCCTTAGCATCAGTCACAGACATCAGCTTGTTGACACCCCTCTCCCTTGCCACATAGTTACAGGTGACTATGATGTACTTCTGCTGTATACCTGATGATATGAAAGTCATTTGGAAGCTTTGGCACAAATGTTTTTTTACACTTTTTTTCTTTTGCAGCTTTTATAGCATGCGAGTTTACCTAACGGGACTTCTCTCAGTGCAGGGTTTCTGATCATTTCCACCTGAGCATAGAAGCAGTCCAGGTCAAAATGCAAAATGACTTTGTGTGCAGGTACTGGCGTTTTACTGATGCTTGGTCCTGAAACACACATTATATGTACAACAGTTACCATATCTCGAACTCTGAAAGTCATATGAAAGCAAAGAGCAACTGTCAGATTTCAGTTTCAGACTGCCTAGCTTAAGTTTCCAAGTTTACCTGAAGCAGCAGCAGCAGCAGCAGGGGGGCTATGTGTCGATGAATCCACGAAACTGTTCCTCCACTCGTTTTCATCCTCCTCATCCTCGCTGTTTTCCATCTCAAAGCTCGTAAATGTAATAAATTTTGCTGAAATATAGACTGCTACAACTACTGCTGCCGTTGTTGTCGTAATAGTTCTTTCATTGTAGGTCCCAATTCAGTTACGTGCAACGTTGCCATCTCTCGACATGGAGGGGTTACTGCAACGCAGCAACTACCAAAAAAAAGTTTCTATAAATGCATTTTTTTAAATTTACAAACACAATAAATAAAATCTATTTTTTAAATGTCACGGAATACTGTGTTATTTAAAGGCATTAAAATTAGTTTTTCAACAGTCGTCACGCGACCTGACCAGAACGTATATAAATGAGGCTGACGTCACCTGATATCGGAGGCTCCGGCTGCTAACGTCCGTTTGTTAATTAAAAAAAAACAAACAAAAAACTGAGGAAAAAAGTGCGGAAAGTGGCTAATGTTTCCTTCCTCGGGCTTTTTTGCTGATATAAACTGCCCCTTCTCACAACATGGGCGTTGTGAGCGGCCTCACTGTTTATACAAACATCCTACAAAGCTGGCGCGGGACTGGTTTGCTGTCTCATTTGAATCATCCAAAGTGGACTTCACAGGTAAGTGCTTCAACTATGCCAACTGACTTCGAACAGCTTGTGCATTAGCTTGCCGTTTTACCTGTTAAAAAGGTTTAATTGTTTAAGAAAAACCCCATAAACCCTGGGAATTATAAGAAGCTTTTAAATCGATTAAAAGGGTTTTAACGTTACAGGTGTAACATAAAAATTAAGCACATTATTGTAACTGCAGGTAAGGACAAGTGTTTTCTTAAAAAAAACCCTTCTACCATGTGTTCTTTAAAAGTTTTATTTTGTCACTAAAGGGGCACGATAGGATCTTCACACATCAAATAGCACAAAAACTAAATGGCAAATTATCAAGCTGTCACTTACATTTAAGTAAATACTTATCCCGTTTCATATTCACGTTGAACAGAAGAACAGAGGCCTTATACGGGCTGTGGAGATGACTGCCTTCATGAGCTGGAGCGGATCAACAAGGAGATTGAATCTGTAAGGCATGAGGTGGAGCAAGAGCGGATGCGACTGTCACGTTACCAGACTGTACAAGCAGACCGCATAAACAACACGCCTGCTTCCAAGCGTGAGTCTGGGAGTAAAACTATAGACAGAAAAACTTATGGGCCATCGTCTGGCACAGATTTTACTAAAGCACACCAGCGAGGAAAGAAGTATGTGGTTGACAACTCAAAACCGAGGACTGATTTGGAGTATGACCCACTGTCCAACTTTTCTGCAGACTTGCTCTCTTTCAGCTCATTGACAAAGGACCAGAAGTTGAAAAGTAGACAAGTAAAAGACAAAAGTCCGGAAAACACTGCCCCATGTATTGATAAAGAACCATTTGCGTATCAGGCTCCGATTTCCCGATCACCATCTCCGGAGCCACTTGATGTCTCTTCTGAAGGTGAAGACCTAATTATTGATGTTCCTCCTTCTCCTGACAAAACGGGTCAGAGAACTGCTAAGTCTGTAGCAGGTAAATCCTCTCAAGTGACAGCAGTGGAGATAACGGAGGAAAAAAAAGAGCCTAATTTACCTGATTCTCCATCACGACACTATAAAATACCTCTGTCTTCATCAGATTCAAATAAAACTCATCATTATGTTGAAAACAGTCAAGATTTACTAACTATACGTGCTGACAAAGAGTCTGAAGATCTAAAAAATGGTGGCAATGTAGTGGACTTAACAGGAAGTCCAGAAGACCTTGTAAATGAATGTCAAAAAATTACTAAATCAGTATTGGAGAAGATCCCCGAACAACAAGATCACAACCTGAACAATCCTCAGTGTGACCTGCTCAGTATCTTTGAGAAAATTAATCAGCAGGAGACACCCAGGAATTTACTTTTTTGTAAATCTCCAGCCTCTAACTCATCACGCAGGCAAGTGCCTCAGGACAGAGTTCAAAGTCACAGCTGTTCTGAAAAAAGTACACCCTCAGCAGTGATGGGAAACCAGAAAAAGTCAAGCAAAATGTCAGGACAGACACAGGGAATGGCTGCTGACGGTCCTAACCTGCCTCTAGAGCAAGCAGAACAAGGGTCGGAGAACAGCGAGTTTGAGGGTCTGCATGTTTTGTCAACTTCTGTCAGCTCACAACTCGGAGCCGAACCGTGTTCTGAGCAGACTTTGGTGACGATAAATACTGAAGAGATCATATTAATCAACTCCAGCTCTGATGATGAGGAGGAAGGGCTCAACCATTCAGGAATGGAGCTCTCAGACAGCGACCCAATGGAGGAATGCTACAGGATCTTCATGGAGGCAAACAATGAGGGAAAAGGAACTGAAGAGACTCCTGGTGCACATGTAAGTAGCCTGTAGAGACTGCAAATTCATTATGAAGAAATTCTTTTGAGAATGTAAAGATTTTTTTCTCTCCCCTTGTATTTCTTAGTTAGGGGCTGTGGATGCAGAGAAGATGGAGGTAAATGTCACACCCAAGGGATTACCAGGAAGGAAAAGAGTGGCTCATGAAGCCAAACAAACAGAGGTAGGTACAGTCCAGTCTCATAGCAAAATGTGTGTTTACAGACAGATGATGTCCTTTTTTAAAATCCAAAACACTGTTTTTATTGCCTAAACAGTATTTTAATACCCAAGCCTAACCTAGTAGTTTTTAATAATGATAACAAATTTTAATTGAATAACGTATTAAAAATAATATGACAGAAATGTGGGGGGAAAAAAAAAAAAAAAATCACCATGCTTGGCAGATGAAAGGTCACACTCAGGAATATTAAAAAGTAGGGTTGGCCATTTATGTCCATAATGACTCACTAGAAGTCGTGGCCTTTTTTTAAGATCTGTTGTGACATGATGTAAGTCAGCAGTCCCCAACCCCCGGGCCCCGGACCGGTACCGGTCCATGAGTCGTTTGGTACCGGGCCGCGAGAGTTGAGGCTCAGGTGTGAAATGTATGGTTTTTATTGGTTTTCAGCGTTATTTTGTTATCGTTTTTATCGTTAACTCGGTTTTCCTGGGTCTTTTCACGTGTGTTATGAATAAATTTTCTTTTTTTCGGTACCGGTACTAGTTTTATTTTGTTGTATTTATCTGCGACACCTTAAAGGCCGGTCCGTGAAAATATTGTCGGGCATAAACCGGTCCGTGGCGCAAAAAAGGTTGGGGACCGCTGATGTAAGTTGACTAATCTTTACCCAGGATTGCATAATCAAAGTTAAGCATGTGTTTTGAATGACCTCCTCTGTGCAGCAGCCAGTAGCTAAGAGCAGGCCTCAGCCGCAGGTTTTGGTTCCACTCTGTGAGCCAATAACTTCAGGATTTGGCTCTAGACCCTCTGTCAGTTCCAAAACCCAGCAGGTTCAGCAGAGAGCCTCCACTCTGACTGCTTCAGTTAAAGGTGGGCAGGCTTTTGTTTCCTCCACCTCTCAGAAGAAACCAGAGACCCAGTTTACACCTTCTGTTTTAACTCAAAACCCTGCAACCCTCCAGCCTGTGCGCAATGGTAAGTATCTGTTGGCAGTAGTAGTGATGATTGTTTAGTTCTTAGACACATTAAGAATTAAAAAATGCAAGAGCATGATAACGTGTAAATGAGATTAGATTAGATTCAGATTACTGGCAAGTTGTGTATTTTTTTTAATTATTGGCACAGTACAAGTAAACCATGTCTAGTATGAGTATGCTCTTACTAGCTTTTCCTCAGTACACATTTTTTTCTGTTCCATAGCTTTTGTGAACTATATACCTTTGGGACCAGCTGTTATTGAAGTGGGCAACAGCTTGCATTTGATCCTTCCAGACGGTGCCTTCCCTGTGCCCATTTCTTCCAATTCCAATCCAGTTACTCCAGTTTTAACTCCAATAAATCAGGTTCACACAAGGGCCCTTGCTATCAAACAAACATACCATCCACATGCAGTTACTCCTATGCATCCTATGCAGCGATGCCGCCTGGCAGCACCAGTGCTCATTCCTGCTGTTGCACGCAAACCTTTACTAAACTCTACTTTTACATCTACATCTTTACGTTCAAGTTCAACTATTTCTACTGTTCCTCAAAATTCTGGTCAAGCTTCTGCAAAGGTAAGAACTTCAACTAAACCTGGATCGTCAGTACAAGTTAGAAATGCTTAACCCACTTAATAAATATTAAGTGGTTCTGTCCCCACAGCCGTTGCCTGCTAAACGAAAACTGAAGCAGCAGTGTGAGGCTGCCAAAGACAAAGTGCCCCATGATGTCAGACAGCGGTATGTCAACATGTTTACGGAGGAGTTTCTCAAAACGACACCCAATGTTAATGATGCCTTTGAAAAGGTGAGCATATGTCACAATCTCCTCAGTAACAAACCCTAGTGTGGAAAGAGAGAGACACATGTATGTATTTTATTTAACTTTTTTTCTCCGATCGTTCTGTTGATAGGCTCTTGCTGAAGAGAAGACCGTGTACAATCGGAGTGTGAACAAGCTCAAGTATATGAGTGTTGCAGTGAATGCACTCAAGAGGCTGAAGAGTCAAAGCACTGTTGCGGCTAAAGGTGAGCACTTCATGGAAAAAGCTGTAGGAAATTACCTGTTTGTAAAATATCTCCAGAATCTCTGTAGATGTTGGGCATACAATTCATTCACTGTACAATTATTGTACTTTTTGTTCACCGAATTACATAAAATAGTCAAAATGTTCAACTCATTGATAATTCATTCAGTGTTACAGACTTTTTGTGATAATTTATTTAAATTCTTATCCAGGGCTTTAAATAAGGAAATTCCCTGTTGCTTTCTAACTGTACTTGTTTAGAGCAGATGGACTGACATCTCCCCATTCACAGTACTAGCAAGAAAAATTATACTACACTCCTGAAATCTAAAAATACTTGAAACATTTGATAGGTGGCCTCGGAATAAGGACATGTACTACCGGGGGGACTGGATACAGTACCTCAAGCAGGGTCTTTCAGAAATCAATTACCTGTCTGATTAGAGTGTTAAAAGGGATGAATGGGCTACTAGATAAACCACATTATAATTGGTATGAATATCTCGTAATTGTAATTTTGTGCTTATTGTTTTTGATATATCTTGAGGTTTTGTTTTTTTTTTTGACTTAAAAAAAGATAATAATAAACAGATGTTTTGATCTGGTGTATATAACGGACATTTAAATATTTGTTTTGCAGATGAAAACAAAGTCTACAGTCAAAAACTGAAAGGGAACATACCTCTTAACCCAACAAAGTTTAAAGGAAATTGTGAGCATTAGTTTCCTTTGTACAAATATAGACTTTATAATTATTAAATATTTTGACAGTTTATGAGTGTTTTTATTATTCCAGCAGATGACATGGCATTGTATGAGAGTCTGAAGGATTATATTTTGACTGATGAAAAGCTAATTGAGAGTAACTATCCCGTTCAACACCCAGAGAAACGTGGTTCTGCAGTTCTTTTTGCTGAAAAGAAAGTTAATGCAGATGGTAAGTGGATATATCCAACCATGCTCCCTGGTATTCCTATATTTCACTAGAGGGCGTGCTTAACTAAAGTATTTGGACTCCGGGTTGGTTCTCTCTGTTAAGTGTTGTATTTTATTTGTTAAAAGCACTGAAGAGGATCTGCTGTCGCTGTGGTGCTACATACTCTGTGAGCCAAAGTGGCAAACACATTCGCAAGGAGGAATGCAACTACCATTATGGGAAAGGAGTTGAGAATAGAGGTTAGAAACCATTACCAGGTTATTCTTGACTATTTGATAAAATATTTTGACTGGTGTCTTTTCACCATCTAAATGTTAAATCTATGTGCTATATAAACATGCTTGAAGGTGCGCACCGTCCTAGTAGACCAACTTTTTAGGAGCACCATACTGATACTAGTTCAAAGCCCTCCTTTTGTAAGCAGCAGCCTCAAAGCAACCTGAAGACTTGAGGGCTGTGCAGTAACAGTTTTTAAGCATTGGTACATTTTTAAAACTTTAATAAAATTTTCCAGTGCCCGGTGGAGTGGAAACTCGCTACAGCTGCTGTCAGGGAGTCATGGGAGCCCCTGGATGTCAAGTGTTTAAGGTAAAAAGGGGAAGGAAAAAAAAAGTCCTGAGTTAAAGGAATTCTTGTCAAATATTTCATATGTACCACTTTGTTTTGTCAACCAGTTACATGTCCATGATGCCCTCAGCCTGGATGGGTTTGTGTCTACCATCTCCCGGGGTCCCTCAGACAGGAGCTGTCCTGGTGTCTATTCCTTGGATTGTGAAATGGTGATGTTGGATTTGGGGATTTACATGTGGCTTTATTAAAATGTGCAGTTAAATAGATAGTTTTATAAGCTGCACTAACAGAATAAACAGCCTCACCTCACTATATACTCTACCTTTAACTCTTGTGCCCATGGGCTTTATGTCAGAACTTGTTGGTATGGAAAAAGATTTCTGAAGTTTGATTTTTGTTTTTAATCAGTTTGCAATGAAAACACATGTTTGCTTTTGTAGTGCTACACCGTTCATGGTTTGGAGTTATCCAGAGTGACAGTGGTCAACTCGAGTCTGGAAGTTGTATACGACACCTTTGTTAAACCTGAAAATGAGGTCATTGACTATAACACCAGGTAATGTGATAATATATCTCTGTGCACTACATAAACTATACGAACTCGCTCTGTTATTACAGAAGTGTGGCAGCAGTCTGAAAATTGTTCTGTATAATGGAAATTTAGTCAATGCTAAGTTCAAGGTTTAGCCATTATTTCAAAGATGGGAAAGATTTTTTTGCTTCATGACACACATGATGAGGATGATGGAATGAAGCTAACAAGACCAGTGCAGCTGTGCTTAGAGCCTGTGTGACACCTTACTTGTCCAGATTTTCAGGTGTTAGTGAGGAAGATGTGAAGGGTCACCATGCTTCTCTAAGAGATGTCCAGGAGACCTTGTTGAGCTTCATAAATGCTGACACCATTCTGATTGGACACTGCCTGGAAACAGACCTCTGTTTACTCAAGGTGATTTCTTGACTTCCCTTTTCACACATATTCTTGTTTATTTTTATTTTTTTAAGTGCACAGCGTATTCCACATTTTACAGCTGCAGTCCTTAATAGAAAATGATTGATATAAAACCATCTGGATATCTTTTTTTTTTTTTTTTTTATAGTTTATTTATTTATATAGCACATTTAATTACAACAGGAACGTTGACTAAAGTCCTGTACAAGAATACAAAATACCTAGTAAAATAACTGATAATATTGATACCAAACATCAAATATGAATGAACAAATAACTCACATTTGTATTTACTGGCTTTTAATACAGCATGAGTTTTAAGATAAGATTTAAAAAGATTGACAGTAGGAGCCTGTCTGATGTGTAGGGGTAAATTATTCCACAGCTTAGGCGCTACCACTGCAAATGCTCAATCGCCTCTATGAACCAGCCTCGACCTTGGTATGGCTAAAAGCAAAAGATCACTTGATCCTAAGAGATGTTTTAAACCAGAACCATGGAAGAAGTTTGTAAAACAAAGTACAACACATCTGGTTGTGAACATACGATTTGAGACCTTTGTTTGTTGTTACCCTAGTCTTTAAAATGTTATGTTTTCTATTCATCATATACTCAAAGTATTCAACAGGATCCACCTAGGCATTTTGCAGCTTATACAAATTCACAGCAACTGGTATTGAGAGAATCTCAATTAGACTCCCCTTTGTGCAGCACATGGGGACTGCAAGGACTCCCTTTGTCTCTTTAGATTAATCAATGAAAGATTTTTAGAACACTTAGTTACAGAGTTGGTCATTCAATAACTTCACAAGGCATTTTTACCACCCAGGCTGTTTTATAAAAATAAAAAAGTGATGGGGTATTTTCAACACCCTGCTGGACAGGCAGCGTGGACACAGTTTGTGAATTGAGTAATTCGAGATTGAGGCAACGTAGGAGTTTGAAATTGATACCCTAGGTGTAGCTATTAAAATTCTGAATGTTTGAATCCCAGTGACCTTAACATCAGATTTTCTGAAAATCTTGTAAATGTTATAAATCAAAAAAGAAGTCACCTAGGATTTTCAAATACATGCATAGGTGAATTTGTTAATAATATTTTAAGACTTTGAAACCCCGTGGCCTCAACATTAAGGTCAGAGGTCAGCTATTATGAAAAGACCTAGGATTTTCAAGTTTTTAGAAAAATGTTACCTTTACAACCTTCCGAGCTGTTCGATTGGATAAGATGCTATACACTACTGTGTGTTCTTTAAAAAAAAAAAAAAAAAAAAACTACTGGTTTTACAACACTATAATTTCAGGGTTGTTGTTTTTTTTTTTTTTTGTTTTGTTTTTTTTTTTTTTTTGACAATTATGCAGTTTAATGTCTCATTGCAGTCTGAAATGAAAGCATAGTAGAAACAATTGGAGTCAAAAAAGAAATCAAGGAATAAATTACTAAACCCAAATGTATTCTAAATTTTTGACTTATCAAAGTAGCCACTTTTGGGAGATATAACAGCTGAACACACCCATTGCGTTCTTTCTAGAGATGGACCGATCCGATATTACGTATCGGTACCTAAATTACTGGATCGGATATCGGAGAGAAATTAAAAAATGTAATCCGATCCATTAAATATCACAAAAGCACCTCAGAAAACTTGCGACATGGCGTAACTTGTCGGAGCACTATGCGTCACGTGATAGAGCGGTTGTGGCGTGCGAGACCTGTCGGTGGTCTGGTTGAGCCATTTGGAGCCTCGCTACCAAACCGGCATTTCATCTCCGAGAAAGTTATCCCAGAGAGAAGTAAAGCAAGTGTGTAAGTTCATCTCTGGATGTTTGTAAAGCATTCCCACGTTAAGCTTAACAACCGATATATGGAGCGACTGTCTCTCTTCAATCATGAAACTGATCAATGATCAGCTGATCGGCTTTTCTGTCGAGAGTTCGTCTCTCTTGTAAGTTTATCGCCCACTTTGTACCAGAAAGAGGAAACCAGCGAATAAACATTAGCAGCACATTTACACTTGATAAGCTGTTGTTAGAATTTATTTAATATTACTTTCTACACCAGGATCCTTTTCTACTGTGCAGGGGCGGGTCTAGCAAAGTTTAGCCGGGGGGCCAGGTAGGGCATTAACAGGGAAAGGGGGGCACAAAGAAATACTTTTCTTTCTTATTCTCATTTAAAATGTCTCGCTTTAATAAATAATTATTTGAATCTTACAACCAAAGTTTTAATCTGATGTAAAATGTATAGAAGTCCATTACTGTATATAGTAACTAATAAGTCTAATATACCCTAGTAAGCTAGTACTTTTTCCTTTAGGAAGGTACCATCTGTGCAGTCTGCAATTCAGTTGAAGAAAGATGTTGAATCTATTTAATTATTGTGGAAAAATAATTGATTTCTGAGCTTCTTTTTTTTTTTTAATTTTATTTTTTTATGCGTGCGTTAAATTAAAGTTGATTATGTCGATTAAGCATCACGAGACGGAGGGTGCTTAATATTTCTGCTGAGTACTCTTTAAAATACCAGAATAGGGAGGTTGGTGCAGGTTTAAGTGTATTAGATTGATCAGTTTTGCTGAACTATGAAATATTTGGGGTGCAGTGTATTTTTTTGCATACAGGTTTAACAGAATAGCTTTAGTTAAAACTTGAGTATGAACTTATACAAAATGCAGCAAGATATTAAAAAAATAGTTTTATTGATTAAGAAATACACTATATCGGCTTCGTATCGGCAGATATTCAAATTTATGATATCGGTATCGGACATAAAAAGAAAAGTGGTATCGTCCCATAAACGTGTGGCACTTGTAGGTTGCTTTGCTTTCACCCTTTTGTCCAGTTCATCCCAAACCAGCTTGATGGGGTTTAAGTCTGGAGGCTGTGCTGGCCACTCCATGTTTTCAAGCTTACAACCTTGTTCGTTCTCCTGAGGTACTTCTAGCGTAGCTTGGAACTATGTTTTGGGTCATTATCTTGCTGTAGGATGAACCCCTGACCAACTAGGCGCATACCAGAGGGTACTGCATGGTGCTGCAGAATGCTGTGGTAGCTGTTTTGGTTCTGGGTGCAAAAAGTCCCAGACCTTCACACTTCCTCCTCCATGTTTGACAGTTGATGCCACCACTGTGGAACGATCCTTGCACCTACTCAACGGCGTACAAAGATCCTGTGTGATTAAGCCAAGATTTCAAATCCATTTTCATCAATCCATTATACTTTCTTCCAGTCTTCAGTAGTCCAATGGCGGTGTTTCGTGGCCCAGCCAAGCCTTTGTCTTATTCTGAAATCTCAGCAATGGCTTTCTTGCTGCAATTGGTCCTGTCATACGTGCAGCTTGAAGTCTTCTCTTCACAGTTGCAACTGAGACTTAATTACTACGACCACTATTAAGCTGTGTTTGAAGCTGATGTCCTTTGAGCAGCCTATCAGCTGTTAACACTCAGAAACTTGTCCTCTGATTCAGTTGTGGCTTTGGGTCTGCTAGACCTCTTTCTGCCAGTTTTCTCCAGTTTCTGAGTGCCTTTTGATGGTAAAAGAAACTGTACGCACTGACATTTTGACTTTCCTTGCAACTTCTCTGTAGGAAAGACCTACATTTTTAAGTGTTATGATGGTCTGTCCCTCTTCCATTGTTAATTGCCTTTTTCTCACCATTTTTGTAGAAACAGTACTTTCTGCATTACAAAACTGTTCAGCTGATGCACACGAGGGTATGGTATCACAGTGTTCCAACACTGCTTTTATGCAGACAGGATAGTTGTAACTAATCCAGAAAAGTTGGAACACCTCTAGCTTTCAAGGCCTGATCAACCTCCACTGCTGTAAAACAGCTTTAAATTGTTAACCCATTTTGTGTTCCCTGAAAAAGGCCTTTTTGTATAATTCTGAAATGGACATTATTTTTCAGTTTTGGGAAACCTTTCTTCCTTTTTTTTTTTTTTTTTTTTTTTTTAAACCTTTGGCAGTTCAACACTTTTGTACCATTTCAACCTGTTCATTGGACTTGAACAACATAAATTGCAGTAAATAACAGAGAAATTTGGGTGTTCGAAACTTTTGACCGGTAACGTATTTCAAACACATAATTGACAGAGACCAACAGATATTGAAACTACATCATGGTCTGGTTGTCTTGTATACCCTAGATTTAATTTTATGTATGACATTTGGACAAAATGGTCCAAATGTCATAATACAGTAATCTCACTTCATTTCTCTCAAATGTCCTCCAAAAGTATTTTATTTTGACCATCTTAATTGCACTATAGTGGTCCCTCGTTTATCGCGGCAGTTACATTATAGGTGAAATCTGCGAAGTAGCCAACTTTAATTTTTACAATTATTATAGATGTTTTAAGGCTGTAAAACCCCTCACTACACACTTTATACACTTTTCTTAGACAGGCATGAACATTTTCACTTTTTCCTCTTGTTTAAACACTCTCAAACTTAAAACTTTTGTAGAAAAATAAGTCCAGTATTATAGAATGAAACCAAAGGCCCCTGCAGGTGCCTTTGACAGTGCAAAACGTTTCATTGATATTATGTTTGTAAGTTTTCTCCCCAACAAACAACAAAGTACAGCACTTTAGTCACACTGGTAGAAATTGAAGATTTATGTAAATTTGACAAGCTGAACGCATTCTCTACTGGACAGCAGACACGGCACGGGATTGACAATGGTCTACAGCTAATCAGGACGCGGAACACAATGTGCTGTTTAAATTTAAAAAAAAAAAAAAAAAAAAAAAAAAGCCCGCAAAATTGCACACAAAAAAAATCCGCAAAACTGCGAAAGGTGAACCGCGTTATAGCGAGAGACCACTGTATTTCTAATGACCCAAACCGAATTTTTATCTAAAGTTTTCACCAGCAGGTGGCAGCACATTACAGGAAAGTCTTAATGTAATGTAGCTACCAACCCCTCTCTTCAAGTAGAAAAAAAGTCACCATTTGCCCTGACTTAAGCAAATCACATACAGGAATTGTTTTTGTATGAAAAGTTTCTCACAAAAAGCTACCTTAGCAAACATATATGAACTGGTAGAAACAGGAAGCAGTCTCATTTTAAAAAAAAAAACAAAAAAAAAAAACGACAAACCCTGTAAAGCTGCTCTGAAAGCTGCTCCAGTGTTATTTTCTCCTGAACGGAGCATGGTGTTGTTCTGGGAGGATCTAGTGGTGATGACGGGGCCACCAACCTGTCCCTTTGACTAGAAGGCCAGTACTTCCTCTGATTCTCCATTATATTTCCTACACCTTTCAGGGCAGAGAGTCACTGCACCATTTTATGGCACAAAGTGGTATTACATGAAAGTACTGCTGGGCCCTATTTCAGCTTCAGCTTATATATCCTCTTTAAGTGTTTTGGGCAGTAAGATTCACTGGTTACTTCTCCAGATTTTGTTCATATTCTGTAGCTATAGTTCATGTTGAAAGTAAAACAGAGTAATTTATCAAGTTTGAACCAATAAGAAAAGCTTGAGATATCTTCCTGTTTACTGCAGCTGCTCCACGGGATGGTGGTGGATACATCGGTAGTCTTTCCCCACCGTCTGGGCCCCCCTCACAAACTGACCCTCAACAAGCTCACAGCTGAATACCTCAGAAGGATCATTCAAGAGAGTGGTGGGTTACCACTATGCAAATGGTTTATCTGTTACTATAATATCATTACATTCCAAATAAAGATGACTTATTAATATGACTTATAACATTAAATGCCACAGACTCATGGAGCAGATATCAGATTTATTGCTGAAGATACTGACTTCAGTTGCATAAGATTTTTTTTTTATTATTTTTTTCCCCCTTAGTTTGTGGCCATGACACTGCAGAAGATGCTACTGCCTGTATGGAGCTGATGCTGTGGAAAGTCAAAGAAGATGGAAAATTGAAAAAATGATGGAAATAAAATTATTCCTGTACACTTCATGTGGGGGGAGGGGTGACAAATACTAGCTGTGATTCAAATGTATTATTTTGTGTAAACCTCGTTCAGGACACGGAGGGCAGTTTGTTTTTTGTTAGTGTGATTTATGTTAATGAGTTCTGTACGTAAAATTTCAATTTGGAACCCATCTTCCATATTTGTATAAATGTTGACCACATGTAGTGCCAAGAGGACCCACAGTGGTGACTTTTCATGAGTAGTACTCAAGTAAAGGCATAGAATGAATTTTGTGTTTTCCTTTCTTAAAAAAGCAAAACTCAACAGCCAATCAGCATTCTGTTTTTAATGTGAGATTAACTTCAGGTACACTTCTGCAAATCGGTACACCTGTCTTCAGTTAAAGTAATCAGTGGTGATGCATAAAGAATAAGATGGTGGGAAACTCAACATACATGAAAGAAAGTCTCATGTAGGTAACAAATATTGCCCCGGCACAACACTCACAGCACCTTTTTCAGTTGTTATTCAGCCTTCCTTTTGGTCTTTCCTGACACAGCACCTGTGCAAACAGAAACTGCAGGTCTTGATGAAGATGAATATGAGGAGTAAAACTATAGTGAGGATGAAGCCCAGGACATCCAGGCTGTGATACTGGTACCAGGTGAGCTCATGGGCCTGGACCCTCAAGTGCTTGGCCCCTTTGTTTCTCAGTGTGAACTCTATCCAGAATACTGCCTCTTCCAAAGCACTTATGGGTCTGTCGTGGTGGATGCTGGGCAACCGCATAGCATTTTCTTTGTACCTGTGAATGTGTATAAATTAGAAAAAAGATTGTAAAAATGAATATCATTCATTATGGGGTGATCGTGGCTCAAGAATTGGGTGTTCGCCTAGTAATTGGAAGGTTGCCAGTTCGAGCCCCGGCTCGGACATTCTCGGTCGTTGTGTCCTTGGGCAAGACACTTCACCCGTTGCCTACTGGTGGTGGTCAGAGGGCCCGGTGGCGCCAGTGTTCGGCAGCCTCGCCTCTGTCAGTGCGCCCCAGGGTGGCTGTGGCTACAATGTAGCTTGCCATCACCAGTGTGTGAATGGGTGCATGACTGGATGTGTAAAGCGCTTTAGGGTCCTTAGGGACTATTAAAGCGCTATACAAATACAGGCCATTTACCATTTCTTTGCTTTTTCATTAATGAAAAAGCCATAAAACTCCAGACCATAAAAACTCCAGAAATTTGTATACAGAGGTCATTAAAGTTCTTCTCTCGCCCCACCCGGTCGCAGCAGATGGCTCCGCCCCTCCCTGGACCTGGTTCTGCCGGAGGTTTCTTCCTGTTAAAAGGGAGTTTTTCCTTCCCACTGTCGCCAAAGTGCTTGCTCATAGGGGGTCATATGATTGTTGTTTTTTTTCTCTGTATCTATTATTGTACGATCTATTGTACAATATAAAGCGCCTTGAGGCGACTGCTGTTGTGACTTGGCGCTATATAAATAAAATTGAATTGAAAGTTCAGCTCAGCAGGGCTTTTTTGTGTTAGCTGGCTTCAAGAAAAAATAGTTCAAGGTAGATTCTTCACGTTTCATACTCTGAGCCTGCTACATTTTTTTCCTTTTAAAGCCACTTTTCAGTGCCTAATTTAAAGTGCAGATAGTTCAGAGAACTCACGATTTGTCATTAATGACGGTGTTGACTGCATCTCTTAGGTCCTCAGCTGTCATGAAGTTCAAATTGAGAATAACTGCAGTTCCTTTTTCCTTCATGTGGATCATGTTGTCTGGCTGGTCACCGAACACGGGTATGCCCACCATGGGAACTCCGTGGTAGATGGCTTCATAAATCCCATTTGTGCCTCCGTGAGTGATGAAAGCTCTAGTTTTAGGGTGACCTAACACATGCCAAATAACCGTGTGACATTGAAAGTTAGTTTTTCACATGTGAAAAAAAGGAGAATTTCAAGAACCTGGAACAAGTGCTTTGAGCCAAGATTGATTTGCACGTTGTAATACCTCTGTGCATTCAACTAATCTTTAGTGCAACCTCTTGGAGAAAAAGAACTAGCCAGGGTAGATTTGCACAGGGTGCAATATGTAATCAAGATCACATCTGTTAGAAAAGTATATAATATAATATAATTTCCTTTTGTTAATAAACAGAATGCTAACAACCTGCATTTAATGTTGAATGCATGTTTAATTTATGTCATTGCAGATTTAAGAAAGTCTGTGTTTGATACCAAGTTTACGTACCCAGGAGGTCATTCTGAGGGATCCAGTCATATATTCTAGTGTTGGCACTCAAGGTTTCTGGTTTTTCTCCTTTGTACCTCCACAGCACCTGTAAAAGTAACATTTCTTACTTTACATTTTTTCTTTTGTAGTATACTCAGCCCAGTATATTTAAGTAATATATCACAACGTATTATGGAAAAACTAGAGAATGCATTTCCTGAAGAAAATGCAGTGTGAATGCTGATAGTTGAATGTTTTGAGCTGGATTGTGATGATTCCTGAATGTTAAAAATGTTGAATGAGCTGAAGAAGAGAATTTTTCACCTGAAAATAAAAGTGCTAAACAGGTGAAAGCTGACACAGAAGAAGTTTCAAAATTGAAAGGTAGCTCAACATGCTTAAATACACATTAGAAAAAGCTGAGTAATGACAAAAGAAATTTAGAGTCAGAAAACATCTGAATGAATATTGAAATCTGATATTCTTTAAATGACTTGGAAGTACATATGTGAAATGTCAAAAAAAAATTGAATCAGAACAAATCTAGATGAGTGTTGACAGCTTATATTCCTTAAAAAGTAGAAGAGTGGAATTATGTATTTTAAATGTCTAAAATCAAGAATCACAAATGGGAAAAAATGTTTCTGCATCTGTGCACATATCTGTCTCTGTGTTCGTGTGTGTCTGTGTGTGTTTATGCACGTGTGTGTCAAAGTAATAACAGAGATATTAAATTAGGTTAGATGAGTTTAATTGTGGGTGAATCCACTACAGACAGGTAAATAGTTTCATGTCTGATCATCCAGTCAGAAAAGATGATTCTAAACTTGATCAACTGACTCCATCTGCCCAGATTTGAACCACCTGTCTGCTGTAAAGAAATACTCCAATGAACAACAAGCTTGAATTTAACAGGCCAATCAGAATGCTCTATCCAGTTGGCCTGCACTAACTACTGGAATACTATTACTCTATAGCAAAACCAAGTCAAATCTCCCTGTCTGCACCTGTTGAAAAACTGCTTCTAAATTCAAAACCGTAACTCCTATCAAAAAGACCCTTTGAACCATGAGGACATGTCTACACAACAGTGTGTTTTTATGTTCCTGGTGTCAAAAATGGGTTCACAGGAGCAATTTAAAAAGTGGGGTCATTCCTGCTGTTGATACAAATTTCTGACAGACTGATTAATTTCTTACTTTGGACAGAAAAGCCCACAAATAGTAACTGAAAGTCGCTGCAGTAAAGGCCTGGCAGAGCATTAAAAAGGAGGTAGCCCACTATCTTGTGATTTTCTTGACTTCAAGACTTCAGGCTGTCATTGCCAGCAAATGGTTTTCAAACACGTATTAGAAATGAACATTTTATTTTCATTTTTATTCAATGTAATTTGTCCAATTACTTTTGAGCCCCTGAAATGAAGGGATTGTGTGTTTTCTTTTTTTTCTTTCTTTCTTTTTTTTAATGCTTTAGTTCCTCACATTTTCATGCAATGTATTTGCATTAAAGCTGAAAGTCTGCACTACAATGGCATCCGAGTTATATCATTTAAAATTACAAAAGCCAAATTAGAAAAAAGATGTCTCTGTCCAAATATTAATAGACCTAACTGTATATTGAAGCATGAGGTTAACTTGTCATTAGAAATCATCAGCTGTTGACAAAGTCTGATTTTTCACACTCTGTATTAGGAAAACAAACATAATTTTCTGGAAATAACATGGAAACTGGGCACTTGCACGTTGAAATGTCCACAGTCTGCAATGTCATTAAAAAAATTGTAGTTTTGGTAGTTCTGGTTTTCAGAAGTAGAGCACTCTGAAACTGGTTATCTGAATCATGAAAAACTACTCCATGCTTTCAGGGTTTGAACAAACTGATTACAGTTGGCACAAAGATTATCCTCTGACCTTTTGTGGGATCTGAGCGAGGCCTGAGGCTATCATGTTGGCCTTCTCCTTGGTGACGTTGTTGATCATGGATCCTAAAGTGTAGATCACAATGCCATCATCTCCAGAACTCTGCACAAATTCCTCCAGATCCTGTAACAAGTCAAATATTATCCCACTGCCAGCCAATCAGCTGTTTTCTCATTTTTGTTCAACATTTTGATGGCTTCACTGCTCCTGGCAGTGAAGCCATCCAATGAGAAAGAGACGTTGAAGGGCTCATAGCGAAAGCGGGCAGGTTCATTGGTGTTCATGTACATTGATGAGCTCGGGACCAGTACAGTCACCTGGTGTCCCCTGTCAACCAGCGTCTCTAGAACAGGCTTCGTGTTTATCCAGTGGCTGCCATCAGTGTACCACACCAAAATATTTCCTCCATTTGCACATGATGTTGCACAAAGTACCAGCAGGATGCAGGCAGAGAGACGCAGATCCATGGTGTCTGAATGTCAGCAGGAAAACTACCCGTGGTCTGATTCTTTGGTGAAAGTATATCAGGAAAGATAATTATTAACTCAATAAATCTGAACTCTGACTCATATCTGTCTGTGCTATCACAATGGGTTAAAAGGTAATCACAGTAAAGTTGACTGTACTGAGAAACAAGACTGATTTCTAACCTGTCCCAGTACCCTAGGGTGGCTGCGGATGACCCAGGTCTTTCTCTGTCTGCCTCTGGCTCCAAGAGGCATTATTAATTAAGTATAATATTAAGTATATCTTGTGACACATGCACAACACAGCAGGATTGTTGATGTGTGTAGGATTGCTGTATGACACTTCAGCTCACCTCATTATATACTCTACCTTTAACTCTTGTGCCCATGGGCTTTATGTCAGAACTTGTTGGTGTGGAAAAAGATGTCTGAAGTTTGATTTGTGTTTTAATCAGTTTGCAATGAAAACATATGTTTACCTTTGTAGTTTTAAACCATTCATGGTTTGGAGTTATCCAGAGTAACGGTCAACTCGAGTCAGCTAATTCTATACGACACCTTGGATTAAACCTGAAAATGAGGTCAATGACTATAGCACCAGGTAATGTGATAATATACCCCTCATCTTTCTCTGTGCACTACATAAACTATACCAACTCGCTCTGTCATTACAGAAGTGTGGCAGAAGTCTGAAAATTTTTCTGTCTATTGAAAATTTGGTCAACACCAAGTGCAAGGTTTAGCCAGTATTTCAAAGATGGTAAGGTTTTGCTTTATAACGCATATGATGCAGCTCTGCTTAGAACCCGTGTGACAACTTACTTGGCCACATTTTCAGGTGTTAGTGAGGAGGGTGTGAAGGGTCACCATGGTTCTCTAAGAGATGTCCAGGAGATGCTGTTGGGCTTCAAAAATGCTGACACGATTCTAATTGGACACTGCCTGGAAACAGATCTCTGTTTACTCACGGTGACTTCTTGACTTCCTTTTTTTAAAATGTATTCTTTTTTCTTTTTTTTTTTTAAAGTTTTTCACAGCTTATTTCACATCTTCCAGTTGCAGTCCTCAGTAGACTTTAATGTGCAAATAATTAACACAAAATCATCTGGATGTCTGTTTTAAACCAGAACCATGGAAGGCGTTTGTAAAATAAAGTACAAAACATCTGATTGGTTGTGAACATACCATTTGAGACCTTTTTGTTTGTTGTTACACTTATTTTTTGAAATGTTATGTTTTCTATTTATCATATACTCAAAGTATTCAACAGGATTCGCCTAGAAATTTTGCAGCTTATACAAGTTCACGGCAACGGGTATTGAATCCCAATAATCAGACCCCTATGAGCAGCACATGGGGACTGCAAGGACTCCCTTTGTCTTTTTAGATTAATCAATGAAAGAATTTTAAAACACGCATTTTTACCCCAGTGCCCTCAGCATTAAGGTCAGAGGTCAGCTGTTGTGAAAATAAAAAAATGTTAGCTATACAAGCTTCTGAGGCATTCGATTTGATGAGATACTATACACTACTGTGTCTTCTTAAAAAACTACCAGTTTTAGAACACCCCAATTTTTCCAGTTTTCTATTGAAAATCATGCTGTTTAATGTCACATTGCAGTCTGAAATGAAAGCATAGTAGAAACAAACAATTGGAGTCAAAAAAGAGATCAAGGGAAACCTTTCTTCCTTTTTTTTTTAACCTTTGGCAGTTCAACACTTACCTTTGTACCATTTCAACCTATTCATTGGATTTGAATTACATAAATTGGAATAAATAGCTGGACAATTGAGGTGTTTCAAAACTTTTGATGGGTAGTGTCCCATATAGAAAAGATATATATAAATCTTATAAAGTTTGTATCTGTCTTGTGTGAAACTTGTATGAAAAGCATACAAGAGTGAAAACAGATATAAGATCCCTTGAAAAATTATATAAATGAAACTTGTATGTTTTGGATACTTCCTAAAACAATATCTGAAAGTAATGAGAAAGTGGCCACTTTCATGAGTAAATCATATAAGTTTTTACTATTTCTTTTCCATATGGGGTATTTCAAACACATAGTTGACAGAGACCAACAGATATTGAAAATTCGTCATGGTCATGTCTTGTAGACCCTGAATTTAATTTGTCATAAGTCACTTTTGGACAAAAGGGTTGAAATGTCATGATACAGTAATCTCACTTTATTTCTCTCTGATGTCCTCTAAAAGTATTTTATTTTTTCCATCTTAATTGTACTATTTGTAATAACCTGAACCAATTTTTTATCTAAATACATGGATACATATATCTTTTACCACCAGGTGGCAGCACATTACCGTAAAGTCTCAGTGTAATGTAACTACCAATCCCTGTCTTGAAGTAGAAATAAAAAGTCACTATTTGCTGTGACCTAATTAAGCAAATCACATACAGCAATCGTTTTTGTATGAAAAGTTTCTCACAAAAAGCTACCTTAGCAAACATATATGAACTGGTAGAAACAGGAAGCAGTCTCATTAAAAAAAACCCCCAACAAACCCTGTATTATTCAAGGATCATTGATTCATTTTATTCTTGAAGAGCTGTGTGCAGCGATGGAAAGCTGCTCCAGTGTTTATTTTCTCCTGAACTGAGCATGGTGTCGTTCTGGGAGGATCTAGTGGTGATGACGGGGCCACCATCAAGGTGTTTCATCCACTGTTTGCTGTTCTTTTGACTAGAAGGCCAGTACTTCCTCTGACTCTCCATTATATTTCCTACACCTTTCAGGGCAGAGAGTCACTGCACCATTTTATGGCACAAAGTGGTATTACATGAAAGTACTGCCGGACCCTATTTCAGCTTATATATCCTCTTTAAGTGTTTTGGGCAGTAAGATTCACTGGTTACTTCTCCAGATTTTGTTCATATTCTGTAGCTATAGTTCATGTTGAAAGTAAAACAGAGTAATTTATCAAGTTCAAACCAATAAGAAAAGCTTGAGATATCTTCCTGTTTACTGCAGCTGCTCCACGGGATGGTGGTGGATACATCGGTAGTCTTTCCTCACCGTCTGGGCCCCCCTCACAAACTGACCCTCAACAAGCTCACAGCTGAATACCTCAGAAGGATCATTCAAGAGAGTGGTGGGTTACCACTATGATAATGGTTTATCTGTTACTATAATATCATTACATTCCAAATAAAGATGACTTATTAATATGACTTATTATAACATTAAATGCCACAGACTCATGCAGCAGATATCAGATTTATTGCTGAAGATACCAACTTCAGTTGCATTGATTTTTTAAAAGATTATTTTTTCCCCTTAGTTTGTGGCCATGACACTGCAGAGGATGCTACTGCCTGTATGGAGCTGATGCTGTGGAAAGTCAAAGAAGATGGAAAATTGAAAAACTGATGGAAATAAAATTATTCCTGTACACTTCATATGGGGGGAGGGGGAACAAATACTAGCTGTGATTCAAATGTATTATTTTGTGTAAACCTCGTTCAGGACACAGAGGGCAGTTTGTTTTTTGTTAATGTAAATGGTAAATGGCCTGTATTTGTATAGCGCTTTACTAGCCCCTAAGGACCCCAAAGCGCTTTACACATCCAGTCATCCACCCCTTCACGCACACATTCACACACACTGGTGACGGCAAGCTACATTGTAGCCACAGCCACCCTGGGGCGCACTGACAGAGGTGAGGCTGCCGGACACTGGCGCCACCGGGCCCTCTGATCACCACCAGTAGGCAACGGGTGAAGCTTCTTGCCCAAAGACACAACGACCGAAACTGTCCAAGCCGGGGCTCGAACCGGCAACCTTCCAATTACAAGGTGACCTCCCAATTCTTGAGCCACGATCACATTAACATTTATGTTAATGAGTTCTGTATGTTAAAGTTCAATTTGGAGCCCATCTTCCATATTTGTATAAATGTTGACCACATGTAGTGCCAAGAGGACCCACAGTGGTGACTTTTCATGAGTAGTACTCAAGTAAAGGCATAGAATGAATTTTGTGTTTTCCTTTCTTAAAAAAGCAAAACTCAACAGCCAATCAGCATTCTGTTTTTAATGTGAGATTAACTTCAGGTACACTTCTGCAAATCATTACACCTGTCTTCAGTTAAAGTAATCAGTGGTGATGCATAAAGAATAAGATGGTGGGAAACTCAACATACATGAAAGAAAGTCTCATGTAGGTAACAAATATTGCCCCGGCACAACACTCACAGCACCCTTTTCAGTTGTTATTCAGCCTTCCTTTTGGTCTTTCCTCTCCTGACACAGCACTTGTGCAAACAGAAACTGCAGGTCTTGATGAAGATGAATATGAGGAGTGGAACTATAGTGAGGATGAAGCCCAAGACATCCAGGCTATGATACTGGTACCAGGTGAGCTCATGGGCCTGGACCCTCAAGTGCTTGGCCCCTTTGTTTTTCAGTGTGAACTCTATCCAGAATGCTGCCTCTTCCAGAGCACTCATTGGTCTGTTGTGGTGGATGCTGGACAACCGCATAGCATTTTCTTTGTACCTGTGAATGTGTATATAAATGAGAAAAACAATTGTAAAAATGAATATCATGCAGTATTAATCAAAAAGCTATGAGACCATAAAAAATTGTTTACAGAGGTCATTAAAGTTCAGCTCAGCAAGGCTTTCTTGTGTTAGCTGGCTCCAAGAAAAAGGGGTTCAAGGTAGATTCTTCACGTTTCATACTCTGAGCCTGCTACATTTTTTCCCTTTAAAGCCTGTTTTCAGTGCCTAATTTAAAGTGCAGATAGTTCAGAGAACTCACGATTTATCATCGATGACTGTGTTGACAGCATCTCTTAGGTCCTCAGCTGTCATGTAGTTCAAATTGAGAATAACTGCAGCTCCTTTTTCCTTCATATGGACCATGTTGTCTGGCTGGTCAAGAAACATGGGTATGCCCACCATGGGTACTCCGTGGTAGATGGCTTCATAAATCCCATTTGTGCCTCCGTGAGTGATGAAAGCTCTAGTTTTAGGGTGACCTAACACATGCCAAATAACCGTGTAACATTGAAAGTTAGTTTTTCACGTGAACAACAGGAGGATTTCAATAACCCGGCATAAGTGCTGAGTTGAAATTGATTTGCACGTTCTAATACTTATGTGCATTCAACTATGTGCATTCAACAGATTACATTTGCACAGGGTGCAATACTATCAATCAAGATCAAATCTGTTAGAAAAGTATAATTGATCAATTTTTCCTTTTGTTAATAAACAGAATGCTCACAGCTTGCATTTCATGTTGAATGTGCGTTTAATGTATGTCATTGCAGTTTTAAGAAAATCTGTGGTTAGTGCCACAGACCCAGGAGGTCGTTCTGAGGGATCCAGTCATATATTCTAGTGTTGGCACTCAAGGTTTCTGGTTTTTCTCCTCTGTACCTCCACAGCACCTATAAAAGGTAACATATTTCTTAGCTTACATGATTTGTTTGTTTTCTGTTGTAGTATACTTACAGCCACACTTTAGGCAATATATCACAAAATATTATGGGGAAATAAAACTGCAGTATGTGTTTCTAGTCAGCTGTTTTCTACCTGTCATCTAAAACTGCATAATCGGAGTGATTTGGGTATAAAACTCTTTGAATGCTAATTTTAGATTTTATTTTAAAGTTAGATTTATATGTGTATTTATAAGATTGATGCAAGTTTTTTTTTTCTTTTTACCTGTTTACTGAAACCTGTTCTATTTATAGTTATATAATTGACATCGACATAATCTGTAGACTCTCAGATAGGTATCTACATTCAAATTGGATGAAGGTTTTAGGAGTGTTTAGCTCCTTAACATGTGCCATGCTCTTCTTTTAAGGGGACCAAAAGTAATTGGACTAAAGGGCCATTTCATCATCAGGTGTGGGCAATTCCTTTGTTATGTCATTATCAATTAAGCAGATAAAAGGCCTGGAGTTAAATTTAAGGGTGGTGCTTGCATTTAGAAGATTTTGCTGTGAACAGACAACATGTGGTCAAAGGAATTGTCACGGTCCCTGTGTCTCTCTGGCTGGCCCACACTGGTTACAGGTTGGGTTTTTGTTTCTCTCTCTCTTTCCTCCCTACTGTCTCCTGCTTGCCTGGGCAGAGTTCAGAGTTACTGGGCTCTTGCCTTTGGCTCGCACCTTTTGCACCTGGGTTTATTGCCACCACCTCCTGCTGATCTGTCCTGATCACTCTGGCGCTATTTAAGGGTAGGGCTCTGAGCACCTCATCGCTGAAACGTTTAACCCCCATAGTTCATGCTCTCTGCTCTGTTTTAAAGTTGTCTGTCTTTAACTAACCGTCGTTTCTTTAAATAGATTTCCCGGACCTGTTGGTGGACCCTTCCTGAGATTCATGTGTGTGGCAGCGTGAGTGGAATTTGAGAGTGAGTGGTCGAAGAGGAGCGAGTGTGAGTGGTGTTTGAGCGGCAGTGCGTGATGTAAAATTGGAGATGGCTGATTCTCACAAAGAACATGCAGCCTAAAATGTCCAAAGTCTGCAATCTCATTAAAAAATGTAGTTTTGGTAGTTCTGGTAGTCAGAAGTAGAGCACTCTGAAACATGAAAAACTACTCCATGCTTTGCAGAAAATTAATTTCAGCTGAAACAAAGATTATCCTCTGACCTTTTGTGGGATCTGAGCGAGGCCTGAGGCTATCATGTTTGCCTTCTCCTTGGTGACGTTGTTGATTACGGATCCTAAAGTGAAGATCACAATGCCATCATCTCCAGAACTCTGCACAAATTCCTCCAGATCCTGCAACAAGTCGAATATTATCCCACCACCAGCCAACCAGCTGTTTTCTCATTGCAACATTTTGATGGCTTCACTGCTCCTGGGAGGAATATTCTGTGATGTAATGATTAATCAGATAGTAATAGTTGAGTGTCCTTACCTCTGGTAAAGGTTTAGCAGGTCTGCAGTGGATCCCACCAACATATTTGAAGTTGGGGAGGAAAGGACGAGGGAATTCAAAATCCCAGTAGGTTCGGATTAACCAGATGTCTGCTTTACTCATCAACTCACAGGCACTGGTGGGAGTTCCTGTTGCAGGACATGGACATCAATGTATCACCAATAGTTTATACAAGGCATCATATTTTCTTAATCAGATCTGATGGGATATTAAAACACTGCGTTTGCATTATTAGCAGATTTCAAATAGTTTTTTTAAATCAGCCTATTTGCTCACCTTTGATATCAGAGTAATATCTGTCTAATACGTTCCAAAAAGTGTGATCAATCACAATGTCTTGAAGAGCGTAGAAGAGAAAGTTCCACACTCTCTCTGAGAAGTCCATCTTATCTGTGAGTTTGCTCATGGCACTGGGAACAAAGGATGGTGGAGCAGGCATCTGACCACAATGCCTCTCCCAGTTAGTAGCTAAGGAGAAGCGCAAGGAGAAGACGAGTGGGATCCCCAAAATATCTGCTACTAAGTCACTGCCAGCTTTCCAGGGGTCAGCTAAGAGAAGGTCATAATTTCCCTCTTTCAACTTCTTCATGACGACTTCTGATTTCACCACACCGTCCAAATACCGGATACTGTACTGAAGGTTTGTCTTTGCAATGTTAATGTATCTGATGTAGATCTCCCAGTAGTTCATATAATCAATCTCGTATATGGAGAATTGGAGGAATTCTTCTAAAAGCTTCTTATAAGCCTCCAATGAGAAGGAGACATTGAAGGGCTCATAGTGAAAGCGGGCGGGTTCATTAGTGTTCATGTATACTGACGAGCTCGGAATCAGTACAGTTACCTGGTGTCCTCTATCAACCAGCGTCTCCAGAACAGGTTTCATGTTTATCCAGTGGCTGGCATCGGCGTACCACACCAAAATATTTCCCCCGTTTGCACTCCATGTTGCACAAAGTACCATCAGGATGCAGGCAGAGAGACGCAGCTCCATGGTGTCTGAATATCAGCAGGAAAACCAGCTGTGGTCTGATCCTTTGTAGAAGTATCACAGGAAAGATAACTATTAACTCAAAGTTAAACTCTGACTCACTTCTTTCTGTACAGTATTGCTCATTTCACAATGGGTTAAAAGTTAATGGGAATAAAGTTGACAGTACTGAAAAAAGCAGGATTGAACCGGTACACTGTAAAATCTAATTAGTTCCCAGAACTCAGAAAAATTGAGGAAACTCGTTGCCTCAAAAAAATTGAGTAAAGCTTAGCTAAAAATGACTAAATTAGGACAACTTATTTATTTTGAGTACTCTGTACAAGCTCATTTGTTCCCAGAACTCAAAAAAATTGGATCAAGTTTACGTAAGATGACCAAGTTAGGGCAACTTACTCATTTTGAGTACACTGTACAACCTTGTTAGTTCCCAGAACTCAAAAAAATTAAGGAAACTCGTTGCCTCAAAAAAACTAAGTAAAGCTTACTTAAGATGACTGTTAGGACAACAGCCATCATTGCAAGTCTGCAGTATTAAGAATAACTTGATATTTCTGATTGTACAATACTAATTGTTTACCTACTGACAAACATTTCAAGTTCAACTAAATGAAAAAACAATTTGTGGTAACCTGAATATGATTAAAAATAATTAACAACACTTTTTGTAATGATGTTAAAATGAGCCCAACTTTTATTTTCAAACACAACAAAGTATAACAGCCAACATACTGGACACTGTTCTGCTGAACAACAAACAATTATATTGCCCTCACTGTTATAATCTTACAATGAAACAAAGTCTCAGATGTAATTATTCTGAAAATAAGTTTAGGCCTACCACAAGTTTGTTTTGTACTTACATTACTTATATAATCAAAATAAAATATTTGTTGTTCTGTCACAAGTGCAGTCTCTGATTTAAACAACATATTTGTTTTTCATTCCAACACAGGAGCTGGAATGTTGTAATGTTTTAAGGATGGCTTGTTTCCAGTCCAGGCATTACTGCCTGAATGACTATCATGGATCGAGGTGATCCAAATGTAAGTGCAGAAGAAAGTCTTTAACTTCCCTTAAGTACAGTGGCAGTGGATGTGGGTTGGAGATGAGCTTGAACCTGCAGGCGACCATCTTCACTGACCACACCATCTGTGACGGAGGACTCATCTCTCCTGGTGTCCTGCAAGCAAACAATCATATTTTTTGGAACATGAACTTAATTGCTTTCTTAAAACATTTTTTTCTGCATTTGGTATAAAATAGACTCCAATTTGGACAATCTCAGGCTCCCTCCCCACCGGAGAGGTGACATTCAATGTCCCAATTGTCAGTCTGGATAGCCCTGACCACCACCCAACATACAATAATGTCATGAAAGCATCATTTTAAAAAGGGCTATGCAAACATGGCCAATAACTTTCATTATAAATGATGTGCAAAATGATTTGGGCACAAAACAAAAGAAAACTTGCAGACTTCACTATTTACAGTGTAGACCCTCTAAACTAAGTTTGGGGGATGTGATCTTTCAAGAAATGCAGACCAAACTGTTGTTGTTTGTTTACTTACACAGCATGTCTTGTAGAATTAACTGGAGTCACCAGCAACAGCATAGTGCAGTCATATCTCAAGTCTAATAACAGAAGACAGGGAACGATCAGTAAAGAATCAACTTCCCCAAACCAAAGCACAAAAACAATAAGTAAAACAGGCTGATCTAAAGTATGATTAAAGTCCAGCCTGATTAATATAAATGTCACTGACAGTTGCTAATATATTGGAAAACCAAAATACTTACCACTGAGTTGATGTCTTTCTGTCCAACAGCAGGAGTGCTGGTCCTGAGCCTCAAAGACAGTAAGAAGCAAGCAGAGGGAGAAAAAACAGAACATTTTTCAGAAACTGATTTGATCCTTAATGGCTGTGCAATCATTGTAACATAGAGTTTGCTTATGTTGTTAAATAAAGGCTAGATTTGACACGTCTCTGAAAACTTTGGTGCATTTTTGCAAATATGTGATGTCTTGATAAATCGAGCAGATATTTGAAGTTTACACAGCTACATTCTCGCCTGAAAATATCTTAAAAGTTTATTTTGTGACCCAGGAAAAGTAATAAGTTTTTTAGCCGTGCTCCTCCGCCATTGCCGCGCTTACAAGTATGCACAGGCTCCGACAACCACGGCAGACAAATGCGATCCTCCTTTTCCCCAGACTACCCTTTCTGGGTCACAAAATAACCTTTTAAGATACTTTCAGCCGAGAATGTAGCTGTGTAATGCTCAAATATCTACTTAATTTATCAAAATAACACATATTTGCAAAAGTGCTTCCACGTTTTCGGAGAGCTCTGTTATCCACCAGCGGGATAGCTGACCGGGAGGTCAAGGCTTGATAGAGTCCGCCAGCACAGCTAACTCCTGGCGTATTGTTTTCAACCCCCTATATATATATATATATATATATATATATATATATATATATATATATATATATATATATATATATATTAGTTAGTTAGTTATGGCTATGGATTGAAAATACCCCCCACACCACACCCCACCCCACCCCTAACGCTGCACCTCCCGAAGAATTTTGTCTGGGTTCTTATCTCACTTTTTTATTTCAAACAATCAACAGAAAATTTCACAGACATATTTTTATGTAAGGTTTTTAAGGCTGTGGTGTTAATTTTTAAGTAACATGAGCCCAGCGGCAGCAGCAACGCTAGACTAACACTAACTAGCTAGCAAGATTATAAACCTGGTGCTAAACTAAAAGAAGCCACAAAATCAATTTGAATAAGAGTAAACATTTACTCACCAAGTCAGTGTATCAGATAAAGATTCACAGCAATGAAAACAATAATATCTTGAGCTGACGCTTTTCCAGGTTTGCTCAACATATTCCATAACAAATGCTGGCACCATGAACATGCGGACTGATCCCAGAGGGAGGAGGAAGGTAGTGATGTGGCATTTTCAAAACACATCTTTCATCCTTCCACACTGAGAAGCAAAACTTCCATCTTACTTAGTTTTTCTAAGTTAAGACAACTCAAATAAATTGAGTTTATCAGCGTTTTTGCATAAAATGTACTGGTAACTTATTTAAATCGAGTTCTAATAACAAAGTGATAAAAACTGAGTTCAGCCTATTTAATATTTTTAATTAAACACAATTTTACATTTTACAGTGTATGAGAAATCCACTAAGAAATTAGTAAAAATGTCAGAGCTCGACGTTGTTGTTAGTCGGGTAGAGACGGAGTGAAGTAATGCAAAACAATGGTCATTTCAACTGTATAGGCTTGGACACTGTTGCATAATCTGACGAGGACCAAAATATTTCCCCCGTTTGCACTCCATGTCACACAAAGTACCAACAGGATGCAGGCAGAGAGACGCAGCTCCATGGTGTCTGAATGTCAGCAGGATCATCAGCTGTGGTCTGATCCTTTGGTGAAAGTATTTTAGGAAAGATAATTCTTAACTCAGTTAAGCTGAACATTTACTCAATTCTGTCTGTGATTGTGTCTGTGAAGGTTCTCAGTCATCCAGGTCATCGTAGTCAAAGGAGCTTGCAAAGAAAAGCGTCTGGACTTCTTTAAGTTGCTTGAAGACGTTCACCTCTCATCTGAGAAGCTTCTTCAGTTCTAAGGTCAAATGGTGGGGAGTCCCAGATTTAAACCTAGTGGGAGTATCCCCCCACAGAGGGACAAAAGGACCCCCTGATGATCCTCTAATCGCCTTAGCCAAGGTGTGAAACTGGGTGTGGGTCCCAATCAGCCAGGGTTTCGGGTGAGCTCATTGTGAAACCTAGCCCCACCTTATCATGCGAATTCCTGAGGTCAGATGGCCCAGGATGTGAGTGGGCGTTAAGGCGTCTGGGGAGGGAACTCAAAACTGGATTATAGATGGCAGACAGTTGGTCTGCCATCTATAACTCAAAACTGGATTATAGATGGCAGACAGTTGGTCTGCCATCTATCTTGGCTCAGGCGATTAGAGGATCATCGTTAGTTGCTTCACTCAACAGCCTGACTTTAGATGAATGATTCTGACAATCTAAATTTTCTTTCTTATTGAATGCACCTGCTGTGGAAAGTCGTACAAGGACTGTGCATGGACTTCCCCTGTACAGAGGGCAACTACAAATGTTACCCAGGCTTAATACACAGAAAAAATTATCCCTGTTGTCTTTGCTTAATGATTGGTTTAAGTGTTGACAATCCAAATTGCTGGCATTGCATCTTTCAACGTGTTTGTGGGTAGATCTGAATGCACCAGGTTTAAGTGCAGCCACTCAGCCTCTACTCAAGGTGGTCATAGAACCAGGTGCAGATGGTCACTAGTTAATCTGGTAGTAGGCTATGGCACTTGGCCACAGGTGGCAGTAGTGGACTAAACTCCATTTGAGACTGCCCCAGCTGCTATGTGATACATCAGTAGATCGGCTACAAATTGAAGATCATATGCAAGTTTTGGAAATTAAACTATGAATATTCTTAACTTGGCTTTAAAACTAAAAATCTCTAAATCTCTAACCTCAAAACTAAAAAAAAACACATGGCAAACCACCCGACAAATAAATACATAAACCCATTTCTTTGACCGTCACCAGTTAATTTACAATGCCAATTAATCTAGAACACCGGCCCTATTTCAACTTCAGCTGACAGTATCTCACAAAAGTGAGTACACCCCTCACATTTTGGTAAATATTTTGTTTTATATTTTTTTAATGGAACAACACTGAAGATATGACACTTTGATACAATGCGAAGTAGTCAGTGTACAGCTTGTTCAACAGTGTAAATTTGCTGTTACCTTTATATAACGCAACACACAGCCATTATTGCCTAAACCCATGGCAACAAAAGTGAGTACACCCCAAATTATGCCCAATTAGCTATTTTCCTGTCCAGGTTTCATGTGACCTGTTAGTGTTACAATGTCTCAGGTGCAAATGGTGAACATGTGTGTTGAATTTGGTGTTATTGCTCTCACACTCTCTCATACTGGTCACTGGAAGTCTAACATGGCACAACATGGCAAAGACTTCTCTGAGGATCTGAAAAAAAAAAAAAAGAATTGTTACTCTACATAAAGATGGCCTAGGCTATAAGAATATTTCCAACACCCTGAAACTGAGCAGCAGCACAGTGGTCAAGACCATAAGGCAGTTTAAGAGTACAGGTTCCACCCAGAACAAACCTCACCATGGTTAACCAAAGAAGTTGAGTGCACGTGCTCAGCATCATATCTAGAGGTTGCCTTTTGAAAATAGCTGTATGAGTGCTTCCAGCATTGCTGTAGAGGTCGAAGGCATGGAGGGTCAGCCTGTCAGTGTTCAGACCATATGCCACACACTGCATCAAATGGTCATTGTCCCAGAAGGAAGCCTCTTCTAAAGATAATGCACAACAAAGCCCGCAAACAGTTTGCTGAAGAAAAGCAGGCTAAGAGCATGGATTACCTGTGATCTGATGAAACCAAGACAAACTTATTTGGTTTAGATGGTGTCAGGGGTGTGTGGCAGAAACCAGGTGAGGAGTACAAAGACAGTGTGGCTTGCCTCCAGTCAAGCATGGTGGTGGGATGCCATTGTTTGGCTGCAAGAGTGCTGCTGGCACTGAGGAGCTACAGTTAATTGAGGTAACCATGAATGCCAATGTACTGTGACATACTGAAGCAGAGAATGATTCCCCCCCAAAACAGTGCCCTGTTAAATAAACTGAGGTTAAAGGTACTTGACTGCCCAACCATGTCTACAAACTTAAACCCTATTGAACATCTGTGGGGCATCCTCAAATGGGAGGTGAAGGAGCACAAGGTCTCTAACATCTACCAGCTCCATGATGTCATAATGGAGGAGTGGAAGCGGACTCCAGTTTAGTTCCAGTTTAGACATCAATGGCTGTATGTTGAGTTATTTTTGAGGTGACAGCAAATTTACACTGTTATACAAGCTGTACACTGACTACTTTACATTGTGTCAAAGTGTCATATCTTTAATGTTGTCCCATGAAAACATATAATAAAATTACAAAAATGTGAGGGGTGTACTCACTTTTGTGAGATACTGTATATAGCCACATTACATTACATCGTGTTCAGGACACCAGGATGTAGTGGTTGCTTTTTCATATTACTTTTTTTTTTCTTTTCATATTCTGAATTATCGTCAAAAAAAATGGAAAATTGAGTTTTAGGACACCGCAGCACTTTAAGTAAAAACTTATTCCTGTACTTTTCAACATGTTCATACAAAAGAAATGTTTACGAAATTTTGTCATCCAAATGTATCAGCTTGTATCAACCTCTTTCATAACATGATTTAGTGTTTTTTTGTTTTTGTTTTTCCTCATAATTTATAATAACATAATTTATGTAAAATTGTAATTTGAACCTTTTATATCTATATGACTGTTGATGGCATGGATGTATGCCTAGATTACTAAAAGAGAAACTTGTGTTACTCAGCTAAAGGCATAGAATGAATTTTCTTTTCTTAAAAAAATATACTCAACAGCCAATCAGCATTTGGTTTTTAATGTCAGATTAACTTCAGGTACATTTATGTAAATTAACACACTTGTAATTAGTTAAAGTAATCAGTGGTGATACATAAAGAATAAGATGGTGGGAAACTAAACATACATGAAAGAAAATCTCATGTAGGTAACAAATACTGCACTGGTCCAACATCTCTGGCCTGTTTCAGTTCAGTCTGTTATTCAGCCTTCCTTTTCTTTTTTCCTTTCCTGACACAACACGTGTTCAAGCAGAAACTGCAGGTCTTTATGAAGATGAATATGAGGAGTAGAACTAAAGCGAGGAAAAAGCCCAGGACATCCAGGCTGTGATATTGGTACCAGGTGAGCTCATGGGCCTGGACCCTCAAGTGCTTGGCCCCTTTATTTCTCAGTGTGAATTCAATCCAGAATACTGCCTCTTCCAGAGCACTCATGGGTCTGTCGTGGTGGATGCTGGACAGCTGCATAGCATTTTCTTTGTACCTGTGAATGTGTATATGAATTAAAAAACATAATCTGAATTGTTACATTTTTATTATTTTTTTCCTCTTTATTTATAGAATTTTTACATGTAGCTTGACATATCAGGGCTAATAAAACAAGTACCAAATGATACAAAGATATACCTCATTACAGTTCAGGCAATTACAATTTTTGGGAACTAGTGAACAGCTGATAACCAGTCCTGATCCAAACGTCCAATCCAATAAAAAAAATAAAAAATAGGCAAGGCTTGAGTGTAACACTCAAAACAGGAGAGAGCACTGCAAAATAAAAAGTCCTGTATAACTGAAGTGTTGTGCAGGTAAAAAACACATGAGTTAAATACGAGGTGGATGTGTTGCCACTGTTACACAGGTCAGGAATGTCGGGGTATATTTTAGATAGTCTAAATCAGTCTTTCTCAAACTGTGGTACGCGTACCACTAGTAGTACTTGGGTTCTCTCTGGTGGTACGTGGGAAAGCTCCAATTTTTTTAATAATAATGGATTGGATTTATATAGCGCTTTTCAAGGCACCCAAAGCGCTTTACAATACCACTATTCATTCACGCTCACATTCACACACTGGTGGAGGCAAGCTACAGTTGTAGCCACAGCTGCCCTGGGGCAGACTGACAGAAGCGAGGCTGCCATATCGCGCCATCGGCCCCTCTGGCCAACACCAGTAGGCGGTAGGGTAAAGTGTCTTGCCCAAGGACACAACGACCAGGACAGAGAGCCCAGGGATCGAACCGGCGACTCCCGAGGCTCTTCTGTGAGCCAGAGTCAACCAGAAAACGTCTCTCCAACCACGAGTCCTCTGTGAAGAGCAGCCTTTCCTTATCGCCAGCGGTCACGGCATCTACAGAGCGCTGGCAGGCTCGTTTCCCTGGGCCTTAAAACTGCAACGATGGAACGGCGGTGATGGTAAAAACACAGCCCTTTTCCGCAGTGCCACAATCCTAGCCACAATCGATGAGTTGGAGAATCCGTGGCGCGGGAGATGCCGTTGGTGAGTCGGGAACTATCTCCTGGATGCCGAAGCTCTTGGTAGCCAGGAGAAGGCAACCTGCTTCTTCTGCGAGTGAGTGGTAATCCTTTGCAGCCAGCAGTGGGAAGTTGGCGAGGTCACCTCGCAACGGCAACTGTCGGAGGAAGAGGAATCCACCGTCATCCGTTCCTAGCAAGGGCAGCATGCCCTCCATGAGCTCGAGAGCTGTACCAATCACCCAGGCCTGAGAGAGGGAGTTTATCAGCCCGCTCTGCATCGGAGAGGGAGTAGCACCACAGCAGCAGTGCCTTGAGAGCGGTGTATTTCCCTTGGGTGGGGGGGATCACCATCATCATCATGGAGGGTCATCACACAGCGGGTGGACAGCGGATCCAGCGAGGCCACCACATGATAGTAATTCATGTCGTCAGCTGAAACGTCACGAAGAGCAAACTGAACTTCGATGTGCACGAACCACAAAGGAGGGTCGTGAAGCTAAAATTCCGGCAGCTTAACCGCAACAGCAAAAGTTAAAATGTACAGCTCTGCTATCACTTCCAACATAAATGAAGACTGAAAAATAAACAGCAGTGGCGTTTGTAGGGTTACTGAAGTTGGGCTAGCTGGTATATAATTATGTGCTGCACGGTGGCTAGCTGCACAGCTATGTTAGCATAACATAAACTCAGTGAAGCTGGAGTATGATAGCTATTTGTTCCTGATGATTAGGGACAAATTTAATCGAATGGCTGGATGCTGTAAACAGACCAAACTTCAGTCAGGAGAAAAACTGAGATAATCCATCCACAATACAAGGATAGTCATTAATATTCTGCTGCATGGGCTGGGCTGTAGTTACATCGTAAGGTTTTAAAAACTGAGCTTTAAAATGATTAGCAGTAATAAAAACCGAGAGAGGCCGACAGTGATCACTGACTGTTTTTAGGGGCTTGTTCAAATAAATAGAACAAAATAAAAAGCATTAAAACCGCTTTAATAAATGCAGAGTAGTTTGGACCTGGAAGCAGGGTTCATCAGGTAATCACTTAAAGATTGGATATCCCAACTGCTGTGAATGTTTTAATGCAGTACAGTTGTTATATTATCACTCATCACATCCTGTTTATGAAAGTTAAAATAAATAATATTCATATAAGACATAAAATTGTCTTGTGTAAACTGTATGTAGGTGTTAAATAGGCATATACTACTGTACTTTAATGTCGGTCATAAGCATGGTACTTTAAGAGCATATTTTATGAGGTGGTACTCATTGCAAAAAGTTTAGATCTTGAGAAGTGCAATCTGTATACCGTCTTAAACTGAATAAGGGAGAGTCTTGCACATGAGGACGAGGTATGAATTCTGTCAATTACTTTGTCCCAGTAATCTTTCCCAAACATAAGGCCCAGGTCCTGTTCCCAACTTTTGGGGGGGGGAGTTCAGTAATTGCCCCATGTCTTAATTAAGGTATTTAATAATAATGGATTGCATTTATATAGCACTTTTCGGGGCCTTCAAAGCGTTGTACAATCCCACTATTCATTCACTCTCACATTCACACACTGGTGGAGGAAAGCTACAGTTGTAGCCACAGCTGCCCTGGGGCAGACTGACAGAAGCAAGGCTGCCATATTGCGCGATGGGCTCCTCTGGCCATCACCAGTAGGCGGTAGGTGAAGTGTCTTGACCAAGGACACAACGCCGAGACTGTCATAGCCGGGGCTCAAACCGGCAACCTTCCGGTTACAAGACGAACTGCAAACTCTTTGAGCCACGATCGCCCTTTTTTGTGTTATAAGAGCCTTACTGTGAGACATCATCTCAAATAAGTCTTCCTACCATTGCTTAGGGGGCTGACTTAAAAACTCTGGCAAGATAGAAGATGCACAGTGTGTTATTTGAAAATAGCGGAGGAAATGATACAAGTTATAATAATACAAATTATACAAAGACTACAGGTCACTAAAGCTTAGAAAAGTGTTATGTTTAAAAAAAAAATCATAAAAACATGTAATACCCATCCCTCGTGGACTCCCATATACACGAGTTCACGAGGGATGGTGGCAATAGGTGGTTGTTACAGATTGGGGCCAGAGCAGAGGCAGAGACTGAATTGAAGTGACACCGGAATAGATATCATATTATATTGATTAGAGAGGCAATTACAACAGGGTTATGTGTAAATTGTAACATGGGAACAGGAAGGGACGAAAATAATAGTGCTGAAAGTGAGGTAGAGAGACATGATTGCACCTTAAGCCAAAACTAAGTAGCTTAAGGATCATTCAGCCAAGTATACGTTTGAATATTGACTGCACAATAATAAAACATCAAGTTGGGCAGGGCGAGACCATACGTTGACCATAGTCCTTCACTGCAGACTGCACCTTGTCTAACTTAGAGGACAAGTCCTCAAAGGATGACTCAGTGTCTGCTAGCAGTGCAGCTCTATGCTCCTCGAGCATTAGGCTAATCTTGGTACGATGCACATATTAACGAATTAGAATATAATAGTCTTATCACTCAGCAAGAACTTTCTTGACAATATCAAATGTGTCCAATAACTTGAAACTAGACTTAGCCGAAACTGGCTAATAAATAATATTGTGCAAAAAGCAGATAGCGTTTTCACTTTAAAATTAACAAACATTCACAATGGCTTGAAAAAAAATCAAGTATCCACGTCAATAAAGTGCTAATACTTACCTATTTTCCAAATATGAAAACTGAGTAGCATGAAATCACAGCTGGATGCTATCAACGTGGGTTTTTGAATTGTGAAACAACGGGTAGGATGGTTTGTGAGGTAAGATGGACTCCCAGAACACCCGGAAGCCCCCCACATTTTTTGTTTTAAATTGTTATACTTTTTCTGGCTTATAAAATAGAGATGCATTTAAAAACTCTACAACTGATAAAACCCCAAGAACTCTGTGACCAGTGTTTGAAGTTGAAATCAACATCAAGAGATCTTTTAATCTTGTTGTGCTGTTTTGTAGTTTAGTTTTGTCCCAGTATAGTTTAGCTTAACTCTGTTTTGCCATTTTTCCCCTTGTGCTTTATGTTACAATAAACCACCTTCACATCGCACACCTGCGCGTGGATCCTCATTTAATTCCTCACACGGCTCATCCCACTCGCCATGAGATTTTATGAATAAAATTGATCCGAGTAAGTCATTACAATGTACTAAATGTAAATCTGCGGCAGGGACCTACTTGCACTGTCTTTGGACTTGCTCAAAAATGTCAAAATTCTGTCTCTGTGTAACAAAAGAATTAAAGGGTATATTTAAAAGCAGAATACAAAAAGATCCAGCTCAGTATTTATTGGGGCTGCCAACTCTGAACAAATTTCCAGATTAAAAAAAAAAAAATAAACTACTATGTAAATTATTGTTCTTGGCAAGAAAATGTTTTTTTTTTTCATTGGATCAATGAAGAACCACCAACAATAACTCAGTGGTATAAAGAAATCTTTAGAGTCTTACCAATGGAAAGACTGTGTGCAAAACTAAGTGGTATTGACGATATCTTTTTGGATATATGGCGCCCTCCAGTGATTACTTACCTGATGATCTGAGGAAAACTATAGTGAGAGGGGCAGCCCCATTCCAATGGCAGGTTGGGTTTGTCAGGACAAATGTGTAAATGGCTGGTAGACCCAATTATTTACCATTCTCTATTAGTTTTCCTTTTACATGTCTCAGACTGCTTATTGTGTTGTTGTTGTTGTTGTTGTTTTGTATCAAAAAATTCAAATAAAGAGATACATTTAAAAAAACAACAACTTTGTGGTAGTTGAACTTTTGTGCTCATTAGACCTTTATTACGGTGGCCCCTAGAGACAAAGCATGTACAAACTCCAAAACACTTACAAATTCCAAATAGCACGCACAAACCCCAAAACACGTACAAAATCCAAAACACATGCAAACTCCAAAACACGTACAAAATCCAAAACACGTGCAAACTCCAAAATACTTACAAAATCCAAAACACGTACAAAATCCGAAACACATGCAAACTCCAAAACACGTACAAAATCCAAAACACATGCAAACTCCAAAACACTTACAAAATCCAAAACACATGCAAAATCCAAAACACGTACAAAATCCGAAACACATGCAAACTCCAACACACTTACAAAATCCAAAACACAAGCAAACTCCAAAACACGTACAAAATCCAAAACACATGCAAACTCCAAAACACGTACAAAATCCAAAACACATGCAAACTCCAAAACACTTACAAAATCCAAAACACGTACAAAATCCAAAACACATGCAAAATCCAAAACACTTACAAAATCCAAAACACATGCAAACTCCAAAACACGTACAAAATCCAAAACACATGCAAACTCCAAAACACTTACAAAATCCAAAACACATGCAAACTCCAAATCACAATGGAAGTGCTCCAGGACGCTAGGGGCAGTGTTGAGCTCGATTTGCAAAATAAACGGCAAGTTTGTTGGGCTGTATGGGACGGTCTAGTCTCCGTCACGCTGCCCAGGTTGCCTAGCAACCATGATACTAACCGCTGGAAACGTGTCATACAACTTTGTTTGACAGAAATGAAGGAGAACATATTTTGTTCATTTGTTTGTTTGTTTCTGCAAGAGCTTTGTGTGATTTGATAAGTATCTGAGGCTGAGACCACAGGACAGTAAACCATGATTTTTGGGCTTTGGGCTATTTCTGTACTGAACAGTCATTTAAGATTAGTTAGTAAATAACAATTAGCTACGGCCCTATGCATTGCCAAGAAAATGGTCCTCATTAACTGGAAAAATAAAAAATAATCTTAATTCTAACCAATATAAAAATCATCTAATAGATCACATTAGTCTTGATACAGCCTCTGCCATCACATTTGATCAATCCCTTTTGGGCTCCTTTGATCGGCTTCATCACCTAGTGGGGGTGGGGGGTCATGGTTTGGTCCTGCCTTCGCTATTGTGGTTGATATGGGGGTAGGGACGGCCTTAGGGCGTCTGGGGAGTCCCAAGGGATGTTTTCCCTGGAGGGCCTAACCCGGGGGATGTGGCCATGACCTGGTTAGGGGCTCTGGTGGCTCTTAGATGGTGTTTTCCTTGTGGCTGCGTACAGCAGAGATGGGGGAGGGTCTGTTCTGGCGGACGTTGGTTACTGGCCTGGTAGCCTGGCTGCCCCTGGGTGGGTCCGGGACGGGTGTGGAGGCTTGGGGGTCTGGGGGTGCTCCGCCCCCGGTCTGGGGTGCTGGCTAGACCTTGGGGGCTTGGGCTGTTGTGCCTGGCTGTTGGGTCCTGGCTGTTGTGTCGTTTTACAGCATCCAGAGGATGGTCGGTGTATTCCAACCCACCTCTGGCGCTGGTACCCTACCCTTAATTTTAAATGCATATAGACACTGAGGGTTTTCGGGAGGAGCCGTGCTGCTCTCTGATAGGAAGCAGGAACCATGCTCTCCGGTGTTTTAAATGCACTTTAGAACAGCATACAGCAACACTCACCCCGGTTCTGTTAGCCGTCAGGGCTGGGGGGCTGGGAGGAGGTGCTGGCCGTCAGATTGGGGTCTGGGATGCAGGGCCTCCCTGCTACTGCAGATAAGGAGGTGGTCCGCTTGCCTCCACCCCAGAGAGAAGGGTTACATCTCCTGGGTCTAGGTGCGGCTTGCCCCTCTGGGGGCGGGGGTACCTGGACCTGGGATATAGAGTATGTTTGGGGAGTGTGACTGTCTGTGCAGTGTCTATTTGTGTCTGTCTACACGTTGGGTGAGTGCCGAGTATTTGGTTGTGTATGTGGGGGTGGGGATGCACGTTTGTGTCCGCGTGCGCCTGTTCATCTGTGTCTATATGTCAGGTTGGGTCTTAGACTCAACCTCTCTGGGTACATCTCAGGCCCTCCAAAGTACGGAGGCCTATCTCCCCTCACCACACTCCCTGCCGGTGGCTGATGCCCTCAGACATTGGTGTGTTGGTGGTACCTGTCGACTGGGGCTGGGCGCTCATGTATGTACCGGCTCACTCCTGGTGGCCGATTGGCGGGGCCTGGCGCCTGTGGCCCAGCTGGGCCCCTTCCGGGGGGTGGGGTGCCCTCAGGCCTCTGGCCTCTGGGCCTGAAGCTCGGTCCTCTCTGGCACAGCTGGCTGCCGGCAGAGCCCGCGGGCACGCCACTGCAACCCCCTCTGGCCTCTGCTCCGTAGCTGCTGGGTGACCTCTCGTTTGGGGCTCTACTCAGCTCTTCCCAGGAGGGTGGCACGGTTCCCCCCCTTTGGTGGTCCTCCTCGGGTCCTCGTACTCTGGGGCCTCTGGATGTCTGGGGCCTGGATCTCCTCCATACCTGCTTCATGCCCTGGGGGACGGGGCTATGGCTCCCCACACTCCCTAGCAGACCGTTACATGGAGAAACCTTTGGAATACAAGCATGCTGATCCACACAGGTGTGCACACAGGTGTACACACGGGTGTTCACAGACGCGGACTACAGCTTTCTTGGCTGCTGCCTCAAAGCACATTGTGCGCTGTCTATCTTGCGTGCTGCACAATAGCATTTAATATTTAGTATCTACTGTTATCTACTGCTAGCTAGTTTATTGTGATGGTGCTGTATTTATTATGTTGCTCTTTTTTGTTTGTTTTCTCTTCTGTTTTTTTTTCTCCATACAGGTGATCCAGGTGTTTTGTTTGTTTTTCTTTCTTTCTTCCCCCCTTTCTCACCGTCTCTTCTCCCCTCTGTTTTTCTTTCTCTCCCTCTCTTTCTTTCATTCTTTCTCCCTGTCCTATCCCCCAGTCATGTCTGTCCCGTTTGTAGCAACCGAAAATAAAATAAAATAAATACATAATTATAATAAAGGTCAATCAAATGGACCAATATGGCAAGGCCATGATGACCCACTTGGTAAAATAAATCCGCTTGGCATCTTTCTTGGCCTTAAGACAACAATTCTGATGGCTAAAGATCCAAACGGGACAACAAAAAAGAAAAAAAAAAAAAAAAAAGTAAATAACAATTAGCTAATGTTGTTCATGAGACTAAAGTCATATCACTTTGGTAATGTAAATATAATATGGCCAATATTATAGTTATTATATTAATCCTTATTAGCTATTACAGCAGTGAACATGAACTCTGTGTCAAATACTGAGCCTCAGTACAGATTCAAGTTGCAGTTATTTATATGTCTTATCACCTTAAATCTTCACTCAAAGACGAGTATCTTTGACAGTGCATATATAGGTGTATCATATATAAGAGACAAATGTTGTTCCTTCAGTATGTTGGCATTACTAAATTTGGCTCATTGCTTACATATATTTATAAAAAGAAAATGTACGAGCTGTGAAAACTGTTTCTGATAGAATGAAGAGTAGACTGATCAATTAAATATTCCTTTATTGGGTGAGAAAATCAGACCATGTCATAACTGCTTTAAGTCATACAGAATAGATATCAGAGCCTTAAACAGGCTGACTTCTGCTAAATGGGTCAAACTGGGCAGAAAGTATACAAACACATAACATCCTTATAGAATATGATGTAACACTATAGATCAACTTACCTCAGAATATATAAAGCATATAAACAATTACAGCAATATGATGCAACAAACACAGCAGTACTACTAATCCAAAATACTCAAAGCTTCATAGAACTGAAACAAACATTTATTTTTAGCTCCATTCTGCTGCTGATACATACTTTAGGTTTCTGAATATTAAACTTGTTTCTGCCTTTCATAGTGTCTAACTTGAAGGCCCTGAGTACTTTCTCCCACACTGAAAACACTGGAATGATCAAATTATTTGAACATTACCTAATAAGACTGATTCAGGCCAGACAATTAGTTATGTTAAGCTTTCCTAGCAGTCCTTCACAAACAGGGAACAGTCTGTCTATTCTCTGCATCTGTCAGCTGCTGCTGGCTCTTCCTCCTCCTCTTCCTCACACACTGCTGAGTTTGTCCTGGTGGATCATCAGGGGTGTAAAGCCTCACAGATGATGTGCAGCAGTGGGTCCCTCAGTCTGTCCTCACTCTGGACACTTGCAGTTGTCACACATGGAAATCAAATGTGTGATAAGCTGCAGGATTCAAACACAAGTGTAACTTATAACTACATGTTCATACTTTTATTACACAATCAGAGAGAAAGAAAAAGAGAGAGAGTGCAGGACAGACAGACAGGTGACAGTCTCAGGTGTATACACTGCTACAAAACAGCACAAGAGAAGGAGGATTTAGTGTTTGTGTTATTACGAGTGCTAAACAAGAAGAGTTCCCAGATGGTACAGTGGACACATGTGTGACACCTGTGATTAAAGCATCTTTCTTTCAGCTTAACGAGTGAACCGTCAGCTCGTTCAAACACACGTTCAAGTCCGTTTGGCTCGACACCACCGAACAGAGGCAGCAATATAACATAGCTAACATTAACAGTGCAGTGAATCCTGCTTGTGCCATGATATTCAGGACTGCAAACCGAGCAGCATCACTGACTTTCAGCTTGTTGTGTTTGTGGATATATGACTGACTTTAATTATCCATAAAATCATCACATTCTCTGTAAGATTAAAGTCAACTATTGAACGGCGTATATTTTGAAGTAAAGGCTTTAAAACCAAGTTAGTACAAACATCGCGAATGTCACATAACTTTCCCGACATGTGGCCAACAGTAATGTTTTAATGTTCTTTATTATAAAAACATTCGCGCATAAATAAGTGACATAATATTCAGTACTTACTTCTGAAAGTTTACTCTTCGGCCGCTCCGCTTCCGACGTTTTTTTCGGCAAAATTATCCACACCGACTGCCGCGCTATGAAGTCTGGGATATGTTGGGCTATGAAGGCTACAGCGACCCATCCTTAAAATTCAGGGAAATGAAGGACGCATTTGAGGGCCGCATTTCGAGCAGCCTTTGAACTGGGACAGCCTTTGTCGTGTCGCTGTGACGTAATCGGCCTTAAAATGCGGCCTTTAAGGCTGCAGACCCTGAATTGGGATACAGCCCAAATCCGGTCATTGGTACTTCCTGGCTTGTGTAGTTACTAGGTAACAAAAGCTCAACACTGCCCCTAGCGTCCTGGAGCACTTCTGTTGTGTTTTGAAATTTGCATGTGTTTTGGGGTTTGCACGTGTTTTGGATTTTGTAAGTGTTTTGGATTTTGTAAGTGTTTTGGAGTTTGTAAGTGTTTTGGAGTTTGTAAGTGCTTTGGATTTTGTAAGTATTTTGGAGTTTGCGTGTGTTTTGGATTTTGTACGTGTTTTGGAGCTTTGTCTCTAGGGGCCACCGTACTTTATGATATGCTGTTAATCTGTCTTTTGAATTCTCCTATGAAGCAGAAAAACAATAGTTTGTACATAAAATATAGAAGTTGGCACTGTGACATCAACCACTGATTAGTGAAATCTTGTTTTGAAGTGTGAACCTGAGCATGGCCCTGAGAACCCAAGGGCATGTACATTCAGTGACTTGTGATTACTGTCTTTATCATCTTTCTATGTAAAGCTCTCAGCCTCAGGCTCTGTGTGCGCTCACACAAAAAGAGGTGTTTTATGGGACATGTGACTCTGCTTCTGTATGAAATGATCTCTTTGCCACCTAGTCCAGTCAGAGATGCTATCAGATGATGATAAAATTCTTAAAATTAATCTCTAAAGAACATAAAACTGCAAGAATAAACAGTTAAATGAGGCGAGAGATTAATGGTACAGAAAATCATTAATCTTGAAATTGTTGTTATTGTATTGTTATTGTAAAGAGCCCTTAACTCCAGTTAATAATTTAATCACTTTGTGCAGTCTCGGTGCTGCTGTTTATTTCTAAGGAGATGGCTGCACGTTAGAGCTTAAACTCCAAACTGGATCGAATTCAACGTTAAATGTCATGGTCTCAAAGCCTAATAAGAGACATGGAAATAACTTTAGTTTGTTGCAGATTTAAGTGAAACGAATTTGATTGTGTGAATGGGTATTCTTGGTGTGTGTTCTACTATTCCATCAGTGTAAAAGAGGTTTAACAGCAAATTAAAACAAAGTACAAAAGGATTGCTAAAACTTTTTAACATGACCAGCGAATAAGTACCCTGCACTTATGTGCAATTTGCAGGCAACAATTTAGGTTTTTGCAAGAAACAATAAAACAAGTACACTGGAAATACCCTGTGCTTTCTGGGGCACGGGTTGTGTTATTTTGTAACTAAAAAATGTTGCACAAAAAATTGCACTTAATTACAAGGTACTTGTAGTCTAACAATGTAATTATTTTATTATTTCCTGCAAAAACCTGACTTGGTACAAAACATTACATGTAATTAAAGGCTACTTGTGCCTTAGGTGTGGGTGCTACATTGTAATTGTTTCATTGTTTCGCTGGTGACTCCATAATATGGTTTGCATTCCAGAAAGTACAGGGTACTTACAGTGTACTTCTTTCATTATTTCCTGCAAAAACCTGACTTGACACAAAATGCACGTAAGTACAGCGTACTTGCACCATATTTGTAGTTTCTGTTATAAAGTGTTGCCAGAACATTTATACCTTTTTTTTGTATTGCTAAATTAATACATGCACATTCCAGTGACAATAAAGGGCTCACTGGTTTTAGTAAGGTACAGCATAACAACTTACATTTATGAAAAAAAAAAAAAAGCCTTGCAAAGGCTCTATAAAGCACCCCAAAACATGCTGCAAATCAATTAAAAAAATAAATAAACGAATGAGAAACCTGGGGTCCGTTCTTCGTACCTCGCTAAGTAAGCGGAAGGTGCGAGATTGATAAGGAGAGTTTTCAGAATTCAGCGTATATTGTGGGATAGACAGGATCCTTTAGCTCAGCGCGACAGTGTGCTCATAGAGAGATATCGATTTTCCCGTGAGGGTATTATTTACTTAACCAACTTGTTGACGAGGGGGTGCAGGACCACCACCTGTTTTTTTTGCTCTGCCCTTTTCTTGGTTGCTGTTATAAACAAACAAACAGATTATTTCAGGGTCTCTTTTCAAGAGACTAAAAGCAATATAAGTGATAAATATTACCATTCTGTAGAATATTCTTATATTTCACTTTTACTTGTTCCCATGTTCTAGTGGGTCCTGTTGTGGCTCTGATGTGAAAGAGGATATAATGTAATATAATATAATATGATATAATGTAATATAATATAATAAATTTACCCTACCGCCTACTGGTGTTAGTCAGAGGGGCCGATGGCGCGATATGGCAGCCTCGCTTCTGTCAGTCTGCCCCAGGGCAGCTGTGGCTACAACCGTAGCTTGCCTCCACCAGTGTGTGAATGTGAGAGTGAATGAATAGTGGCATTGTAAAGCGCTTTGGGTGCCTTGAAAAGCGCTATATAAATCCAATCCATTATTATTATTATTATTATTAAATTACTTACGAGTTTAATTTGTCAGCAACTTTCTGCCAGCCCTCTCTCCTTGCTTTTGCAGCCTTTGCAGTGTTCCCTTGCGTTTTAATTAAACTCTGAAACTCCTGAAATCCCTCAATCAAGAGTTCTTGCCCTGCTGCCGAAAAATACTGAGCGCGCTCCTTCGACATTTTCACCGACCAATCAAAGGGTTGCCGATCAATGTTTCTACTATCGATGCGTAGCCCCTTTTAAGCCACCCAGTGATCTCACATTACTTCATCCAGCTGTACTAATCGTCAACAACAGGTGTGTTCGGAGAACCGGAATAGCGAGCTCAAAGTTAGCGCGATGATTTGATCTTGGATGTGTCATTTGATCTTGGATGTAGTAAGCGAGGTATGAAGAACGGACCCCAAGACCAGATTATGTTCAGTGTAGGTGTTGAAATTGCAAATAATTCTGGTTTAAGGTATGTTATGCTTGTAGGACTGCCACAAACGATTATTTTGATAGTCGACTAGTCACCGATTATTTTTGCAATTAGTCGACTAATCAGATCATGCATCCATTGTACGTAAAACATACAGCTTACTGCACAAGCATGCATCTGCTCTTATATAACTATCATTAGCTTACAGCTTTACATGTGTAAGGTATGTGCTAACTAAAAATAAAGACAAGATGATAGTTTATTAAATTTTAATGAAATTTGCAGATTGTTTGGTGAAGTTTAATAAACTCCTTGCTATCTAAAATATAACGGGACACCGGAGTATATTCTCAAGCATCTCACACTTCTGATAATCAGTTGTCTGCTTGACGTTTATTCAGCTGTGTAAAAACTATAACTTTAATCTTAGCCAAACCGATTTACTCAGGAACAAATAAAATACTAAAAAAAAGCCAAACAATAACATTTTAAAGTTATCTAAGTGACTTATATATATTTAACCTGAGTAGCGAAAGACGGCGGTGGGTTTGAAAACAATTTGCCGGGAGTCCGGTGTTCTCACGGGCTCTAGTGAGCCTTGCTCCCGGGTAGCTATCGAGCTAGTGACTAACAGACCTCTCCGAAAACGTCGGAGCGTTTTTGTAAATATGTGGTGTCTTGATAAACTGAGCAGATATTTGAGGTTTACACAGCTACATTCTCGCCTGAAAATATGTTAAACGTTTATTTTGTGACCCAGAAAGAATAATAAGAGTAATATTAAAATTAACTAGCTGCCACCATTGTTGGAAACTGAGCAGGGCTGCACTATGAATTCTGGGACAGAGCTACTTCTTCAGGGTTTAACGGCAGCTGGCATCCTTGTACATGCAGTGCTGCCATCTTCTGTTTCAGTCCGTTATTACACTCTTAAATCTACTACTTATTCCTGCGTCTTTTGTGATCTTACAAAGCTTCAAACGACGCGTCGACGATTAAATCAGTCGTCGACGATTTTGATAGTCAACGTAATCGTGACTAGTCGACTAATCGTGGCAGCCCTATATGCTTTGCCTTCATACTTTTCATACTCTTGAGCCCACACTCATCTTTGCTATAAAATCTATACTTTCAAATCCTAACCAAAAGTATATATAGTTCAGAGAACTCACGATTTGTAGTTGATGACTGTGTTGATTGCGTCTCTAAGACCTTCAGACGTCATGAAGTTCAAGTTGAGAATAACTGCAGCTCCTTTTTCTTTCATATGGACCATGTTGTCTGGCTGGTCAGCAAACATGGGGATGCCCACAATGGGAACGCCATGGTAGATGGCTTCATAAATCCCATTTGTACCTCCATGGGTGATGAACGCTCTAGCTTTAGGGTGACCTAAGACATGTCAAATAACCATGAAACATCTGGAGTAAGTTTTTCACACTTGGACAGCAAAAAAGTTTCACTAAACCTGGACAAGTACTTAGCTTTAGTTTTAGGGTGACCTAAGATATGCCAAATAACCATTAAACAAACCATTAAACATTTAGTTACTTATTACACACTTGGACTACTTGGGAATGGCAATATATGTGAAGAAGTGATTTAAGCTGAAATTTAACTTGCATGTCCAGACATCTGTTAAAGTGGAACAGCTTTGAGAAAATGAACTAAACAAAGTAGGTTAGTGCAGCATGCAACATGTAATCATGATTTAATCTGTGAGAAAATCTTATTTCATTCAGTTCTCCTTGTTTTTAATATAAGAAATGCTCACAGCCTCCAATAAAACATTTAGTGTTGAATGTGGCAAAATAAGCTCCAGGTATAGTTAAAAAAATACAAAAGTTTTAAAAAGTTTTGTAGAAAAAATTATGTTTAGTGTGCAGTGAAAATTTGCCATCTTTGTGGAATCTGTTTTCGCTAAGATAAGTTTTGATGGAATCAACGTTTCTATACTGCCCATCATCTATTGATCCGTTATTCATCTGTGATTGGTACCCACATTACTTACCCAGGAGGTCATTCTGAGGGATCCAGTCATATATTTTAGTGTTGCCACCCAAAGTTTCTGGCTTTTCTCCTCTATATCTCCACAGCACCTATAAACAGTAAGATATTTGCTAACATGATTGGGGTTTTTTTTTGTATGCTAGTTTTATATTGTAATATAATTTTTCAAAACTTGAAGGGTAGGGGACAGCTCAAGACTTGTCATTAGAAATCAACAGACAAACAGACAAAATCTGACTTTTCGCACCCTGTATGAGAAAAACTGAGTGATGAAAAAATTGGAGATGGCTGATTCTCACAAAGAACATGCAGCCTAAAATGTCCACAGTCTGTAATGTCATTTTAAAAAAAGGTAGTTTTGGTAGTCCTAGTAGTCTAGGGTGACCATATTTTGATTTCCAAAAAACAGGACACTTGTCCTTAAAGAAAACTTTAACATATTTAAACAATGCCTTCTCTGTGCGGTTAATGAATGGCTTTCAAGTCAACAAGTGGAAAAAAAGAGGATGGTTGGTCACCCTATAGTGGTCAGAAGTAGAGCACTCTGAAACTGGTTATCTGAAACATAAAAAACTACTCCATGCTTTGCACAAGTTGATTACAGCTGAAACAAAGATTATCCTCTGACCTTTTGTGGGATCTGAGCGAGGCCTGAGGCTATCATGTTGGCCTTCTCCTTGGTGATGTTGTTGATCATGGATCCTAAAGTGAAGATCACAATGCCCTCATCTCCAGAACTCTGCACAAATTCCTCCAAATCCTGTAACAAGTCAAATATTATCCCACCACCAGCCAACCAGCTGTTTTCTCATTTTTGTTCAACATTTTGATGGCTTCACTGCTCCTGGGAGGAATATTCTGTGATGTAATGATTAATCAGATGGTAATAGTTGAGTGTCCTTACCTCTGGTAAAGGTTTAGCAGGTCTGCAGTGGATCCCACCAACATATTTAAAGTTGGGGAGGAAAGGATGAGGGAATTCAAAATCCCAGTAGGTTCGGATTAACCAGATGTCTGCTTTACTCATCAACTCACAGGCACTGGTGGGAGTTCCTGTTGCAATGCATGAGTAAAGGACATTAACGTATCACCAATAGTTCATACAAGGCATATTTCCTTAATCAGATCTGATGGGATATTAAAAATAGTTTTATAAATCAGTGCTTTACGCCTATTTGCTCACCTTTGACATCAGAGTAATATCTGTCTAATACGTTCCAAAAAGTGTGATCAATCACGATGTCTTGAAGAGCGTAGAAGAGAAAGTTCCACACTCTCTCTGAGAAGTCCATGTTATCTGTGAGTTTGCTCATTGCACCGGGAACAAAGGATGGTGGAGCAGGCATCTGACCACAATGCCTCTCCCAGTTATTAGCTAAGGAGAAGCGCAAGGAGAAGACGAGTGGGATCCCCAAAATATCTGCTACCAAGTCACTGCCAGGGTAGAGGGGGTCAGCCAAGAGAAGGTCATAATTTCCCTCTTTCAACTTCTTCATGACAACTTCTGATTTCAACACACCATCCAAATACTGGATAGAAAACTGCAGGTCAGTTTTCATTATGTCAATGAATCTGATGTAGATCTCCCAGTAGTTCATATAATCAATCTCGTATATGGAGAATTGGAGGAACTCTTCTAGAAACTCTTCCATAGCCTCCAATGAGAAAGAGGTGTTGAAGGGCTCATAACGAAAGCGGGAAGGTTCATTGGTGTTCATGTACATTGACGAGCTCGGGGTCAGTACAGTCACCTGGTGTCCTCTGTCAACCAGCGTCTCCAGAACAGGCTTCATGTTTATCCAGTGGCTGCCTTCAGTGTACCACACCAAAATGTTCCCTCCGTTTGCACTCCATGTTGCACAAAGTACCATCAGGATGCAGGCAGAGAGACGCAGCTCCATGGTGTCTGAATGTCAGCAGGACAACCAGCTGTGGTCTGATCCTTTGTAGAAGTATCACAGGAAAGATAATTATTAACTCAAAGTTAAACTCTGACTCACTTCTTTCTGTACAGTATTGCTCATTTCACAATGGGTTAAAAGTTAATGGGAATAAAGTTGACAGTACTGAAAAAAACAGGACTGAACCGGTATGAGAAATCCACTAAGAAATTAGTAAAAATGTCAGAGCTCGACGTTGTTGTTAGTCGGGTAGAGACGGAGTGAAGTAATGCAAAACAATGGTCATTTCAACTATATAGGCTTGGACACTGTTGCATAATCTGAGGAAGTTGTGGGTGCCTGTGCAACTGTTTCCATGCATGCCACTGAAACACAAAGGAGTCAGGATTGTTAGGATTCAAACAAGCTGTAACCCCATTGATGATTTGACTCTGCCAGTGTTGAGGTTCAAGGTTAAGCCAATATTTAAAAGATGATGGAGAGTTATCATTCAAGACATATCTGGTAAAATAAAGGAATTGATAAAAAGTTTTTTTTACAGTCTGTGATGATCTCTCCAGATTTTTTGAGGAGAATGTGAAGGATGAAGTTGAAGTGCACTGAGGCAACTGCTGTTGTGATTTGGCACTATTTAAATAAAACTGAATTCAACTGAACTCACTTTAATAAGAGAGGTCCAAAAGATCCTGTTGAGTTTCATGAGTCCTGACTCCATTCTAACTGGATATAGCCTTAAAACATACTTGTGTTTAATCAAATTTACCTTTCAGCTTCTTTTTTCATATTTATTAATACACAGCCATTTTCACATCTGTCAGTTACAATCCTCACTAAACTTTGATACACAAGAAAAAGATATGAAACCACCTGGATATTTGAAACCACAAGCATGCACGTTTGTCACATCTGAAGACGGCACTCTGAGTGCTTGTCAATGAAATTCCCCCCCTGACCTCACCTTTTATATAAGGTGATAAGATACAAGATACAACATGCCAAACACAATTACCTGACTGAGAGCAACAGATATTGAAACGGCATCATGCTCATGTGGTCTTGTCCTGCAGAGTCGGAATTACTTGATTATGAGTCATTTCTGGGCAGAAGTGTAAAAATATACAGTAATGTTTGAGACAAAAGTGATTTGGCAAGAACATGCATACAAAAGTAATCTCACTTTATTTCTCTCAGTCTTAACAAATTTCAATTCAACAATCTTAACTGTACTATTTGTAATGTGCCTAACCAAAGTTTTCCTACAACTTTAACCACCACATGGCAACTGGAAAAAGTCTTGATGTAGCTACTCGCACCTTTCTTGAAGTATTAACAAATATTAAAGGATTTGCAACTAAGCTAATCAAATAGCTTAATCATATTTTTTATATGAAAAATCTCTCAAAAACATTTTAAAACATGTTTGGACTGTTATTAACACTTACATATTCATAGATATCAGCCTCTTCTATCAGTCTACAAGAATATTGTTAATCATTGATTCATTTTACTCTTGAAGAGCTATCGTGTTTGAGGTTGTTTTTTTTTTCATAGGAAATGAGCATGGTGTCTTTCTGGGAGACTCTAGTGGTGATGAGGGCCTCCTTCAAGGTGTTTCATTCATTGCATGCTGTCCCATTGACTAAAAGACTGGTACTTCCTCTGCCTCTCCATTGTATTTCCTACATCTTCCAGGGCAGAGTTAATGCTGTATCTACTCACAAGTTGTGAAAGTACTGCTGGCTCTATTTCACATTAAATTGACACATCTATTGCATAAATGTTTTGGACAGTAAAATGTAGGTTGCTTTTTTTTGTAACCAGTAAGAAAATCTTCAGATGTCTTCCTGTTTACTACAGCTGCTCCATGGGATGGTGATGGATACATCAGTGGTTAAAAGCTAACCTTCAACAAGCTCACAGCTGAACACATCATAATGATCCATTCAAGAGAGTGATGGGTCACCACCATGCAGATGTTTTATTTGTTATTACAAAATCCTTACAGAGTATCATCTCATTGTTGAGTTAATTTGATCCACATAAAGATAAATCATTACCATACAATGAAATCTGACTTTAAATCTCACAGAATCATGATCCAGATATCAGATTTATTGATGAAGATGTTGATTGTCACAGTTCCTAGATTGAATTGATTAATAAAAATAAAAAAAATAAAAAAAAAAGGGAAAAGAAGGAAAAGAGTAAATAAAATATATGCATAAATTATGAAATGCTTTTAGGAAAATATTTCTGTATGCATTAAAAAACAAAAACAAGTTTGAATATACTGAATTCAATCTGATGTTAGTGTTTTTTCCAAACAAACAAACAAAAAGAAACCCCTAAAAAAACAACCCCAAAACAAAAAACAGCCAATCAGTATTTGCTTTTTAATGTCAGATCAACTTCAGGTTCTGTTACGCAAATTAGTGCATCTGTTAAAGTCATTAGTGGTGGTGCATAAAGAAGAAGATGAAGGGAAATTCAACATATATGAAAGAAAGTTTCATGCTGGTAACAAATATTGCCCCAGTCCAACATTCACAGCACCGTTTCAGTTTAGTTGTTATTCAGCTTTCCCTTTGGTCTTTCCTTTCCTGACACAACACCTGTGCAAACAGAAACTGCAGGTCTTGATGAAGATGAATATGATGAGTAGAACTATGGTGAAGAAGAAGCCCAGGACATCCAGGCTGAGATACTGGTACCAAGTGAGTTCATGGGCCTGGGCCCTCAAGTGCTTGGCCCCTTTGTTTCTCAGTGTGAACTCGATCCAGAATACTGCCTCTTCCAGAGCACTCATGGGTCTGTCGTGGTGGATGCTGGACAGCCTCATAGCATTTTCTTTGTACCTGTGAATGTGCATATAGGTTTAAAAAAAAAAAAACAAAAACCTTTGAATTGTTATACTTTGATTTTTTTTTTTTTTGCCAGACAATAAAGGGATGTATTTCAAAACTCTAAAACTGATAACGCCTCAAGTTAAAATTGACATCTAGAGATATTTCAATCATTTTGTGGCCTTTGAAGCTTTTGTGGTACTTCAACTATCAAGCCCATTAGACCCTTGTTCCTTCATGACCTGCTATTATGCTATGTTCATCATTTGGACTTTACTATAAGTCACGCCCCCAAAAAACATTCAATCATGAACTGTATAAAAAAAGATGGATGTAAAACAAGCTTTGAGACAACTGAGACCACACGACTTCACATTAGAGATGTAAAACTGGATCCATTTAAACATTAATGTTCTACAACCTAATAAATAACAATTGGAAATCACTTCATCAAAATTAAATTGTTTGAATAGATACTTGTCTTGGAAGTTCAAGTTTCTACTATGCCATCAGAGTAAAAGAGGCTTAACAGCAAATTAAAACAAAGTACAAAAACATTTATACATTTTTTGCATTGACAAATTTATACATGGACATTTAAATACATTTAAAAATAAAAAAATAATAATTTTAAAAATTGGCCAAACTAAGACTAGATGGTGCTCAGTGTATGTAATTTCCAGCCAGTGGATTCTCCCCTTGCTGGAAATTCCAAATAACTCAAATTTAAGGTATGTTATTCTTGGCCTTCATGCTTTTCATACTCTTGAGCCCACATTCGTCTTTGGTACAAAATCTATGCTTTCGATACTTAATCCAAAGTACAGATAGTTCAAAGAACTCACGATTTGTCACTGATGACTGTGTTGATTGCGTCTTTAAGATCTTCAGACATCATGAAATTCACGTTGAAAATAACTGCAGCTCCTTTAGCCTTCATATGGACCATGTTGTCTGGCTGGTCACCAAACACGGGGATGCCCACCATGGGAACGCCGTGGTAGATGGCTTCATAAATCCCGTTTGTACCTCCATGGGTGATGAAAGCCTTAGTTTTAGGGTGACCTAAGACATGTCAAATAACCATGAAAGATCTGGAGTAAGTTTTTCACGCTTGGACAGCAAAAAGGGTTCAATAAACCTGAACAACTAATTTGAGCTGATTTGAGTATTTTTGTAAAAATTCTTAGTTGGCAGTGTTACTGTGAACTTTACCGTCTCTGCGGCATCTGATTTCATTAGGATTATTTCTCATGGAATAAAAGGCAGACATAGAAAGAGATAACTGTGATTGGTACCAACTTTACTTACCCAGGAGGTCATTCTGAGGAATCCAATCATATATTTGAGTGTTGGCACCCAAAGTTTCTGGCTTTTCTCCTCTGTATCTCCACAGCACCTTTAAATAGAAAGTTCACATGGTGTTTTTTCATTACATCTTATTATACTTATTTATTGTAGTACATATATCACATTATTTTATTGTTGGGTTTTTTTTTTTCAGCATAACTAAACTTACACTGATCAGCTAAGTAACTGCAGGAGTTGTTAATCAGTTAAAGGTTGTGCAGGTAGTACTTCATATGTCACATTGAAAGAAGGTTTGCTGTCTCCCAGCACAGTGTCACGAGCATGGAGGAGTTTCTAGTTACATGATAGTTTGGGGAGGTATATCCATGGAGCGATGCATAGACCTACAGACTAGGCAACAGTACTTTTACTGCATTTAGGTGTGTGGATAAAATCCTTGGACCCATTTTCAGACTCTACACTGATGCACTGGGCCCTGGGTTCTTCTTGATGCACAACAATACACAGGCTCATGTGGCAGGAGTATGCTGACAGTTTCTGGAGGATAAAAGAATGGATACCGTTGACTGTCTCCCACACTGGCCTGACCTAAATCCAATCGAACATCTTTGGGACATTATGTTTCAGTACATCCGACACCACCAGTTTGCACCTCAGACTGTAAGGATCTAAGTCAGGGGTGGCCAACTCCAGAGCTGAAACTGGTTACTCTAAAACCTTAAAAACTACTCCATGCTTTCAGGGTTTGAACAAACTGATTACAGTTGGCACAAAGATTATCCTCTGACCTTTTGTGGGATCTGAGCGAGGCCTGAGGCTATCATGTTTGCCTTCTCCTTGGTGACGTTGTTGATTACGGATCCTAAAGTGAAGATCACAATGCCATCATCTCCAGAACTCTGCACAAATTCCTCCAGATCCTGTAACAAGTCAAATATTATCCCACCACCAGCCAACCAGCTGTTTTCTCATTTTTGTTCAACATTTTGATGGCTTCACTTCTCCTGGCAGGAATATTCTGTGATGTAATGATTAATTAGATGGTAATAGTTGAGTGTCCTTACCTCTGGTAAAGGTTTAGCAGGTCTGCAGTGGATCCCACCAACATATTTCAAGTTGGGGGGGAAAGGACGAGGGAATTCAAAATCCCAGTAGGTTCGGATTAACCAGATGTCTGCCTTACTCATCAGTTCACAGGCACTGGTGGGAGTTCCTGTTGCAATACATGAACAATAGACATCAACATATCACCAATAGATCATGCAGGTTGTATTTTCTTGGGCAGGTTAGATGGGATATAAAAACACAGCATTTAAAGCTTTAGCAGACTTCAAATATTGTTGTTTTTTTTGTTTTTTTAAACCATGTGCTTCATGTCCATTTGCTCACCTTTGACATCAGAGTAATATCTGTCTAATACGTTCCAAAAAGTGTGATCAATCATGATGTCTTGAAGAGCGTAGAAGAGAAAGTTCCACACTCTCTCTGAGAAGTCCATGTTATCTGTGAGTTTGCTCATTGCACCAGGCACAAAGGATGGTGGAGCAGGCATCTGACCACAATGCCTCTCCCAGTTATTAACTAAGGAGAAGCGCAAAGAGAAGACGAGTGGGATCCCCAAAATATCTGCTACCAAGTCACTGCCAGGGTAGAGGGGGTCAGCCAAGAGAAGGTCATAATTTCCTTCTTTCAACTTCGTCTGATTTCACCACACCGTCCAAATACTGGATAGAAAACCGCAGGTTAGCTTTCATCATGTCAGTTAATCTGATGTAGATCTCCCAGTTGCTCATATAATCACTCTCATACAGACTGAATTGGAGGAACTCTTCTAGAGCCTTCTGTAAAGCCTCCAATGAGAAAGAGGCATTGAAGGGCTCATAGTGAAAGCGGGCAGGTTCATTGGTGTTCATGTACATTGATGAGCTCGGGACCAGTACAGTCACCTGGTGTCCCCTGTCAATCAGCGTCTCCAGAACAAGCTTCATGTTTATCCAGTGGCTGCCATCAGTGTACCACACCAAAATATTTCCTCCATTTGCACACGATGTTGCACAAAGTATCAGCAGAATGCAGGCAGAGAGACGCAGATCCATGGTGTCTGAATCTCAGCAGGAAAACCAGCTGTGGTCTGATCCTTTGGTGAAAGCATTCCAGGAAAAAATAATTATTAACTTAATAAAGGTGAACTCTGGCTCACTTCTTTCTGTATTGCATTGGTCATTTTACAATGGGTTATAAAGCAATGATAGTAAAGTTGACAGTACTGAAAAAAACAAGACTAATATCTAACTTGTATGAGAAATAAATAAATATGTCAGAGCCTGATGTTGTAGCTGTTAGTTGAGGAGAGAGAGAGTGAAGTAATACAAAATAATAGTCAAAGTATTCAAAAGGATCCACCTATAAAGACTGCAGCGATTTCAGATTTCTTTTTAATTTTACATAAAAATTCACAACAGGTATGAACAGATTATTGATTATTATTATGGTCCAAATACTGGGCTTTTCTCAGTCCACTATGAGCAGCACATGTTGACTACAAGAAGGGAAAAAACTCCTTGTCTCTCTTTAGAATAACCACCTATAGATTTTTAAAATGCCCCCCCCCCAAAGATGCTTACTGGTTGAAGAAAACCGTAACCTGGATTTAACTAAGAAACTGAGGTGTTTAACTGTGAGATATTGCAAATAAAACCAATAAAGATTTATTCCAGTCAAAAGATTATCTATATCTTGTGTGTAAGTAAACAATTTCTAAGTTAGCCTGCCACCTGAACCTGACACCAACAGCTCTCTAGAACAAAATCCCCCTCGAAAGAAATTAAGCTAACAAAATAAACAAATAAAATAAATAAATAAAGCCACGAGGAAAAACAAACAATAAAGTAAGGAAAACAATCTTAGAGAAGGACAGGCCGCCAAAGTTTTACCGTTATATAACCTGGATTTAAGGCGTTAAAGTCGGGCCCATGACGGAGATATGACCGAGAGCCCCCAAATTAAAGTTTAAAGTATCAGTATGAATGTAACAGCTTGCACAACATGGGCAAAATGTCTCCAAGTGTAGCTTACCAGAGTAAAGAGACGGTGAATCCCGACAGCAGGTGACAGAACAGCGGCTCAAGACCGGCGAAAGTAAACACGGGCTGAATCCGCTAAAACTTAAGGTTATGTGTATAAAACTCTGGTTCTCTGAGTAACATGAGTAAGTGTCTTACTATGGAAACGCTTCCTGCGTGACATCATCAGAAGCTCAAATGCCATTATGCCAGCCCTTACAGGCTGCTAAGTGACGCCCATGTTAGGAGGGGCTAATGCCTCCCTCTATAATAAGCTGACATAGCATCAGATGTCATTCAAAACACAACACATAACCTTAAGTTCTTTCATAGCATTCCTTTCGTGTCTCACTATGGGAGAAATACCGACTCCCGGATTGCCAGACATGCTCCAAGTAGTTCATATAATCAATCTCGTATATGGAGAATCGGAGGAAATCTTCTAGAAACTCCTCCATCTGAATGAAAGAAACAAAGTTCTAATATATATATATATATATATATATATATATATATATATATATATATATATATATATATATATATATATATATATATATATATATAAACTAACAAAAAACAAACAACAACAACGCCCCCCCCCCCCCCCCCCCCAAAAAAAACCCCAAAAAAACCACACCCCCAAAACATAACAAAATCAAAAAAACAAACAAAAAAAACCCTAATATGCACCCCCTGTGGCTAGCCCAACTGCAGAAACACACTGGTGATCAACAGCTAGAAAACGGGCCTCCTTCCACTGGTTTAACACACAAAAAAAGAGTTTACAAATCAAAAAAAGTAAAGAAGCCAAATATACAACAAAATAAATTAAACCTTGGATCTAGAGCAGAAGGCGTCACAGTGTCACGCCAAATCATCCTTCATCTGACTGCTCTAATTGAATAATTCAGTTCATTAACATACCCACCAACCGGCTTCTCTCTTAAAATGTCCACTTCTAAGAAGCTGGCAGCAACAGGGCAAAGGAAATCCCAAAAGAAAAAGGCAAAGCAGCAGCACTTCTGTCAGCGCAGCAGTAGCGGCCCGCTGTAAGGCTATTGGCCGCCCACTGAGGCCCACACTTCCTGCAAGGCATCATATTGTGAGTGTTTACTACAGAAAAACTCAACTCAACTATGACTGTGACAAATCGGACTTACGTACCAATCAAACGGTGTCGCTCAATTCATAAACACAGTGGCTCACTGGAGGCTTCTGCGGCTACAACCTATAACCTATATTACAACAGAGTGAAATGAGGTACGCATGGCACCAAATAAACACACACCAGCCGCGATGGAGGCTTCAGGAAGATAATCTGCGGGTGATCGCTGTAACACGAACAACACAATCAAAACGTGTACCGCCAATTCAGTCTGAGGCAGCAGCGACAAGCACGCAAACCTCTACCTGTAACACCGGGGGAAGTCAGGTGACCGAAAAGCCGGATGCGGCTGACAGCAGGTGAGCGATTCATGGACGCTCAGATGGCAGCTATTATTTATAGCAGCGTCATCTAATGTGCTTGACTAATAGTGGGATCAAAAATTAGTAAATATAATACTCAATCTGCTACATAAAAGAACTGATAAAAGTTAATTTTACAGTCTGTGTGACGGTCTCTCCAGATTTTTTGAGGAGGATGTGAAGCGCCCTGAGGCAACTGCTGTTGTGATTTGGCACTATATAAATAAAACTGACTTCAACTAAACTCACCTTAATAAGAGAGGTCCAAAAGATCCTCTTGAGTTTCATAAGTCCTGCCTCCATTCTAACTGGATACAGCCTTAAAACAGACCTTTGTTTTATCTAGTTTACCTTTAAGCTTCTTTTTATTTATTTTTTCATTACACAGATGTTTTCACATCTGTCTGGCTAACAATCCTCACTAAACTTTGGTACACAAGAAAAGGATATGAAACCACCTGGATATTTTTGAAACCAGAAGCATGCATGTTTGTCACATCTGAAGACGGCACTCTAAAGACGACGTAATTTCCACCCCTGACCTCACCTTTTATGGTGAGCACTTTAATAGAATAAGATACCAGATACAACATGCCAAACACAATTAATTGACTCAGAGCAACAGATATTGAAACGGCATCATGCTCCTGTGGTCTTGTCCATTTCAATTTAACAATCTTAACTGTACTATTTGTAATGTGCCTAACCAAAGTTTGCCTACAACTTTGACCACCACGTGGCAACTGGAAAGTCTTGTTGTAGCTACTCGCACCTTTCTTGAAGTAGTAACAAATATTAAAGAATTGCAATTAAGCTAATCAGCTTAATTGTATATCATATTTTGTTATATGAAATATCTCTCAAAAACATTTTAAAACATGTTTGGAGTGTCATCAACAATTACATATTCGTAGATATCATTGTCTTTTATCAGTCTACAAGAATATTGTTAATCATTGATTCATTTTACTCTTGAAGAGCTATCGTGTTTGGGTTTTTTGTTTTTTCATAGGAAATGAGCATGGTGTCTTTCTGGGAGACTCTAGTGGTGATGAGGGCCTCATTCAAGGTGTTTCATTCATTGCATGCTGTCCCATTGACTAAAAGACTGGTACTTCCTCTGCCTCTCCATTGTATTTCCTACATCTTCCAGGGCAGAGTTAATGCTGTATCTACTCACAAGTTGTGAAAGTACTGCTGGCTCTATTTCACATTAAATTGACACATCTATTGCATAAATGTTTTGGACAGTAAAATGTAGGTTGCTTTTTTTTGTAACCAGTAAGAAAATCTTCAGATGTCTTCCTGTTTACTACAGCTGCTCCATGGGATGGTGATGGATACATCAGTGGTTAAAAGCTAACCTTCAACAAGCTCACAGCTGAACACATCATAATGATCCATTCAAGAGAGTGATGGGTCACCACCATGCAAATGTTTTATTTGTTATTACAAAATCCTTACAGAGTATCATCTCATTGTTGAGTTAATTTGATCCACATAAAGATAAATCATTACCATACAATGAAATCTGACTTTAAATCTCACAGAATCATGATCCAGATATCAGATTTATTGATGAAGATGTTGATTGTCACAGTTCCTAGATTGAAGTTGTAAAAAAACAAAAAAACAAGTTTGAATATACTGAATTCAACCTGATGTTAGTGTTTTTTCTTAAACCCACCTGGTTTTTAATGTCAGATTAACTTCAGGTTCTGTTACGCAAATTAGTGCATCTGTTAAAGTCATTAGTGGTGGTGCATAAAGGAGAAGATGAAGGGAAATTCAACATATATGAAAGAAAGTTTCATGCTGGTAACAAATATTACCCCAGTCCAACATTCACAGCACTGTTTCAGTTTAGTTGTTATTCAGCTTTCCTTTTTGTCTTTCCTTTCCTGACACAACACCTGTGCAAGCAGAAACTGCAGGTCTTGATGAAGATGAATATGATGAGTAGAACTATAGTGAGGAAGAAGCCCAGGACATCCAGGCTGAGATACTGATACCAGGTGAGTTCATGGGCCTGGGCCCTCAAGTGCTTGGTCCCTTTGTTTCTCAGTGTGAACTCGATCCAGAATACTGCCTCTTCCAGAGCACTCATGGGTCTGTCGTGGTGGATGCTGGACAGCCGCATAACATTTTCTTTGTACCTGTGAATGTGCATATTGGGTTCAAAAAATTAACCTTTGAATTGTTATACTATAATTTATTTATTTTTTTTGCCACACAATAAAGGGATGTATTTCAAAACTCTAAAACTGATAATGCCTCAAGTTAAAATTGACATCTAGAGATATTTCAATCATTTTGTGGCCTTTGAAGCTTTTGTGGTACTTCAGCTATCAAGCTCATTAGACCCTTGTTCCTTTATGACCTGCTATTATCTATTATCTATACCAAAAAAACCCTTTCAATCATGAACTGTATAAAAAAGATGGAAGCCAAATAAGCTTTGAGACCACTGAGACCACAAGATCATTGGCAAAGGGATTACTGAGGTTAGAAGAAAGCTTCTAAACTTTCTTTGTGTTAGCTGGCTCCACAAAACTTAAAACCCCAATTGGAGATGACCGGTATCACCACAATGGTTATGAACTTTCTTTGTTAAGCCAGGCCCTCTGCTTCAGGATCTGTGTGCGCTGAAATACAAATGTGTATTTTGCAGGTCATTTGACTCTTGTTCTGCATACTAGAGGTGTTATCTGATGATAACATGGTCATTAAATTTCTCCAATGAACATAAGGTTAGTAATAAACTTTTGTAAAGAAAACCAGAAATTAATGTTGCAGAATTAGTTTTCATTTAGTTCGAGTTAATAATGCTATTGTTGAGTGTACGCAATTTTGCATGCTTTTTAAAAATGTTTTTATAGCGCATTGTGTTCTGCGACACAAACTTGTCCTAAAACCTCTAATTTTTAGCTGTTTTTTTTTTTTTTTTTTAATAAAAAGATAACAATGTTAGTCTTTTCTGCAGCTATAGGGCATATATGGTATCACTCTTGGCTGGAAGCAGTGCTTAAACAATGGAAAAAAAACACAAACTTTGTCCAAAAAACCTCATGTTTAGCCATTTTCCACTTTTTCTTTGGTCATTTTAGCCTTTTTTGCCAGGATGAAGGGAGTATCTGCCATCAAACAAGAAGACAGCCGCATTAACTACGACGGTGTTTACTAGTTCACCTTACGTGCATTAATTTAATAACGTGATTAGCCTACTCAACATAAATTACACTCGAACAACATTAAGCTACTTGCACAGAGAAGAACGGCTGCTGCTGCCATCATCATCCGTCATCATTTCTGCTACACTGGCAGGGCTAGGGGCCAGGACTCTCCTCTTTGGGTTCTTGGGGGATGTTGCTAACTCCGGGTCCGATAACAGGCACCACACCTGCACTCGGTGTGAGGTCTTGCAGCAAGCTATCAAATACGCCGCATTTCTCGGCTCTTAAAAAAACGCTATGCGTCGCCAGGTGTTTCATCAGATTCGAGGTGTTCCCTCCTTTGCACAGTATCACCTTAAAGCACTTGTTGCAGGCTGCTGAGTTTGCATCTTTTGCTGTGAAGTACAGCCAGACTTTTGACCGCTTCGCCTTGGGCATTTTTAATCTGTAGCTCTGCTCTAAAAGAACGTACGTACCTGGGCCCACCTACTATCCTTGTAAAGGTAAAATGATTGGCTAGAATCCAAAGTGTATGACATCTCAGGAAAAAAAAGCACAGAAATAAAGCACTGAAATGTGCGCTGCTTTTCGGTCTGGTTACTACCGTTTATGTCAGAACTGGTGCCATAATGGCACCAGATACCGGTACCGATCCCTAGTAGTACTAGTAGTAGTAATCTATAATAATTGTAAAAAAAATAAAGTTGGCTACTTCGCGGATTTCACCTATCGCAGGTTATTTTTGGAACGTAACTCCTGCGATAAACGAAGGACCACTGTAATCCATATTTATGTTTTGCTTGGCCTTCATACTTTTCATACTTTTTGAGCCCACATTCATCTTTGCTATAAAATTTATACTTTCAAATCCTAATCCAAAGTACAGATAGTTCAAAGAACTCACGATTTGTCATTGATGACTGTGTTGATTGCGTCTCTAAGATCTTCAGTTGTCATGAAATTCACGTTGAGAATAACTGCAGCTCCTTTAGCCTTCATATGGACCATGTTGTCTGGCTGGTCACCAAACATGGGGATGCCCACCATGGGAACGCCGTGGTAGATGGCTTCATAAATCCCGTTTGTGCCTCCATGGGTGATGAAAGCCTTAGTTTTAGGGTGACCTAAGACATGTCAAATAACCATGAAAGATCTGGAGTAAGTTTTTCACACTTAGACAGCAAAAAGGTTTCAATAAACCTGAACAACTAATTTGAGCTGATTTGAGTATTTTTGTAAAAATTCTTAGTTGGCAGTGTTACTGTGAACTTTACCGTCTCTGTGGCATCTGATTTCATTAGGATTATTTCTCATGGAATAAAAGGCAGACATAGAAAGAAATAACTGTGATTGGTACCAACTTTACTTACCCAGGAGGTCATTCTGAGGAATCCAATCATATATTTGAGTGTTGGCACCCAAAGTTTCTGGCTTTTCTCCTCTGTATCTCCACAGCACCTTTAAATAGAAAGTTCACATGGTGTTTTTTCATTACATCTTATTATACTTATTTATTGTAGTACATATATCACATTATTTTATTGTTGTTTTTTTTTTTTTTTCAGCATAACTAAACTTACACTGATCGGCTAAGTAGCTGTGGGAGTTGTTAATCAGTTAAAGGTTGTGCAGGTAGTACTTCATATGTCACATTGAAAGAAGGTTTGCTGTCTCCCAGCACAGTTTGGGGAGGTATATCCATGGAGCGATGCATAGACCTACAGACTAGGCAACAGTACTTTTACTGCATTTAGGTATGTGGATAAAATCCTTGGACCCATTTTCAGACTCTACACTGATGCAGTGGGCTCTGGGTTCTTCTTGATGCACAACAATACACAGGCTCATGTGGCAGGAGTATGCTGGCAGTTCCTGGTGGATAAAGGAATGGATACCGTTGACTGTCCCCCACACTGGCCTGACCTAAATCCAATCAAACATCTTTGGGACATTATGTTTCAGTACATCCGACACCACCAGTTTGCACCTCAGACTGTAAGGATCTAAGTCAGGGGTGGCCAACTCCAGAGCTGAAACTGGTTACTCTAAAACCTTAAAAACTACTCCATGCTTTCAGGGTTTGAACAAACTGATTACAGTTGGCACAAAGATTATCCTCTGACCTTTTGTGGGATCTGAGCGAGGCCTGAGGCTATCACGTTTGCCTTCTCCTTGGTGACATTGTTGATGATGGATCCTAAAGTGAAGATCACAATGCCATCATCTCCAGAACTCTGCACAAATTCCTCCAGATCCTGTAACAAGTCGAATATTATCCCACAGCCAACAACCAGCTGTTTTTTTAATTATTTTTGTTCAACATTTTGATGGTTTCACTGCTCCTGGCACAAATATTCTGTAATGATTAATTAGATGGTAATAGTTGTGTCCCTACCTCTGGTAAAGGTTTAGCAGGTCTGCAGTGGATCCCACCAACATATTTGAAGTTGGGGAGGACAGGACGAGGGAATTCAAAATCCCAGTAGGTTCGAATTAACCAGATGTCTGCTTTACTCATCAACTCACAGGCATTGGTGGGAGTTCCTGTTGCAGTGCATGAATAATAGACATCAACATATCACCAATAGTTCATGCAGGTTGTATTTTCTTTGATGGGATATAAAAACACTACATTTAACAGTGTTGTTGTTGTTTTTTAAACCTAGTGCTTCATGTCCATTTGCTCACCTTTGACATCAGAGTAATATCTGTCTAATACTTTCCAAGAAAACTGATTAATCACGATGTCTTGAAGAGCGTAGAAGAGAAAGTTCCACACTCTCTCTGAGAAGTCCATGTTATCTGTGAGTTTGCTCATTGCACCGGGAACAAAGGATGGTGGAGCAGGCATCTGACCACAATGCCTCTCCCAGTTATTAGCTAAGGAGAAGCGCAAGGAGAAGACGAGTGGGATCCCCAAAATATCTGCTACCAAGTCACTGCCAGGGTAGAGGGGGTCAGCCAAGAGAAGGTCATAATTTCCCTCTTTCAACTTCTTCATGACAACTTCTGATTTCACCACACCATCCAAATACTGGATAGAAAACTGCAGGTCAGTTTTCATTATGTCAATGAATCTGATGTAGATCTCCCAGTAGCTCATATAATCAATCTCATATACATTGAATTGGAGGAACTCTTCTAGAAACTCCTCCATAGCCTCCAATGAGAAAGTGACATTGAAGGGCTCATAGTGAAAGCGGGCGGGTTCATTGGTGTTCATGTACATTGACGAGCTCGGGACCAGTACAGTCAACTGGTGTCCCCTGTCAACCAATGTCTCCAGAACAAGCTTCATGTTTATCCAGTGGCTGCCTTCGGTGTACCACACCAAAACGTTCCCTCCATTTGCACTCGATGTCACACAAAGTACCAGCAGGATGCAGGCAGAGAGACGCAGCTCCATGAATGTCAGCAGGAAAACCAGCTGTGGTCTGATCCTTTGGTGAAAGTATTCCAGGAAAGATAATCATTAACTCAATAAAGGTGAACTCTGGCTCACTTCTTTGTGTACTGCATTGGTCATTTCATAATGGGTTATAAAGTAATGATAGTAAAGTTGACAATAGTGGGAAAAAAACAAGAGTAATATCTAACTTGTATGAGAATTAAAGAAATAAAAAGGATGTGAAAGCCTGATGTTGTAATTGTTAGTTGAGGAGAGGCAGAGTGAAGTAATACAAAACAGTAGTCATTTCAAATGTTGAATTCACCAAACTTCTCTATGAGATGTCCAAGAAACCGTATCACATCTGAAGATGTAAAAAACTAGAGTATATTCAACAAAGTATTCAACAGGATACATCTAGAAATACTGCAGTTATTTTAGTCTTTCTAAAAATTTGACATAAGCCGGAGAGCCGGCATTGACAGATGAAATGTGATTGGTCGGGGGAGAGGAAGCAAAAGCAACCCTACCAGAATCCTTCAGAACGGCTTAACTTTCTCAAAGTAGTTGCTCTTTAATTGTGCTACTATGACTGTATAAAATACACCAAAGCAAGTGAGGTGGTTTTTAATATTAAGACAACTTTTTATTTAAAACAAACAAACAAATTAACTCAATTTTGGTGGAACAGAATTAAAAAGACTGCAGCAACGTTAAGGATGCTAAGAATGGAACCATAAAATGAGGGGGAAATTAAAGGACACACACACACACACTCAAGATGATTACTGGTCAAAGAAAACCCTTAACTGGATTTAACTAAGGAACTGACCTTAGTCTAGGTGCTTAACAGTGAGATATTGCAATAAAACCACTAAAAAACACTAAAGATTTATTCCAGGCACAAGCGTCTTTATATCTTGTGTATGTGTGCGTGCGTGCAAGTAAACAATTTCTAAGTTAGCCTGCTGCCTGAACCTGACACCAGCAGCTCGATGGAACAAAATTCCCCTCGAAAGAAATTAAGTTTCTGTCACGAGAAACACAAGCGAGAAAAAACAAACAAAGCCACACGGAAAAACAAACAAGAAAGTAAGGAAAACAATCTTCGAGAATGAAGATTGTTGCTGGTTGTGGCCGTTATACAACCTTGATTTAACGTGACCACAATACCGGAAGGCATTAAACTCGGGCCGCTGACGGAGACATGACCGAGCTCCCTAAAGTATAAAGTGTCAGTATGAATGTAACTGCTTGCACAACATGGGCAAAATGTCTATAAGCGCAGCTTACCAGAGTAAAGAGACGGTGAATCGCGACAGCAGGTGACAGAACAGCGGCTCAACACCGCCGAAAGTAAACACGGGCCCGAATACTGCGGTCAAGTGAGCCCTCACTTACGAAGTCACAGTCAAGCTAGCCGCACCGCCAGCCGCACCGAAAATGTGTTTGCACTACTCTTACGCATATTACGTTATGGGTGAAGACCGGCTTAGAAACGCAGTCTTTTTTGTCCTGACACTATTTTACTTCACAATCCACTCCTAGTTTTGGTTCATCTCCACTTTTCCCCCTGTGATCCACAGCCCAAATTACTGTATGATTCAGAGAAAACTGACAATAAAATTTACCCAATATACTCTACTGTACTTTTAATATCCTCATCTTTGAGCTCAGATTTCAGGAAAACTATGAGGTGACGCAGATATTTCACTGGATTCTGACTCTGGGTGACCCCCACTCTGCACCCTGTGATCCACAGCCAATATTACTGTACGGTTTTTGAGAAAATTGATAGTAAACTTTACACAATTTACTGTACTGTACTCTATATATTCTCATCTTTGACCTCAGATTACAGGAAAACTGTAAGAGGTGACACAGATATTTCACTGGATTCTGAATCTAGGCCATCTCCACTCTTCACCCTGTCATCCACAGCCAAAATTACTGTACGGTTTTCCAGAAAATTGATAGTAAAATCTTCCCATTTTGCTTTACTGTACTTTACATATTCTCATCTTTGACCTCAGATTACAGGAAAACTATAAGAGGTGACGCAGATATCTCACTGGATTCTGACTCTGGGTGACCCCCACTCTGCACCCTGTGATCCACAGCCAAAATTACTGTACGGTTTTCCAGAAAATTGATAGTAAACTTTGCACAATTTACTCTACTGTACTTTTAATATCCTCATCTTTGAGCTCAGATTACAGGACAACTGTAAGAGGTGATGCAGATATCTCACTGGATTCTGACTCTGGGTGACCCCCACTCTGCACCCTGTGATCCACAGCCAAAATTACTGTACGGTTTCTGAGATTGCTGTGTTAACAGAGTTTGACAAAGGCTAAGAAAATATACTGCCTAAAATAATATCAAACTTAAACAACAAATTGCAAAATTGCCACATCTGCTGTTATTGCCATGTGTTCGATAGAGCATTATTTAGTCATAGAAAATACATATCATTCAAATATCATCAGTAAAAGAAATACTCTCACTATGTAAGACATGTTAGCAAATTCAGTTAATAAATATTGTATCAAGTCGATACAGATGTTTAAAGGCATAATGCAAAGCATGTTTGTTTTTCATGGCTTACAAATGTGTTTGCCTTTAAGGCACGACAAGGCAAGTTTATTTATATAGCACAATTCAACAACAAGGTGATTCAAAGTGCTTTACAGAGACATTAAAAACAAAAACAAATATAAAGCATGATTTCAAATTGATTAAAAAAACAGTAGATAAAATCAGAACAGTAGATAAAATCAGTAGTTAAAATTTAAGTTTTGAAATTTAAAAGTGTGGATTTGGTGTTTTATTCAAATGCAGCTGAGAATAGGTGAAAAAAATCAAAATATTATATATAAATATAATATATATAAAATATAATATTATTATATATAAAAATCAAATATTTTTACAGACAACACCAGGGGTAGAGAGTCTCTTGCTACAGACAGATTTTCCTACTGCAGAGACAACACTTGGAGATGATGTTCCTTCCATTGTAAGAAATGTGTCATACACTTACTGTCAGATTTAAAATTTTGAAGCCATAGTGACAACCTTATCCAGCTATAGGGATCCAGCTTTTTAGATACAAATGAAACAAATTCACTCCAAAATGTAATCTTGAAAATAATTTAAATCTTGAAACAGAGTAATAATGAGTCATATGGAGAGCAAGAAAGTAGATTACAATAGACTTAACAGCAAGTAAACACATATCAAAGCAAATCACCAAACCATGAGGTGTAGAGCCTTAAGCACCCACAGGACAGCCACACAAAGACCTGAGTGTCACATCTGACCTCCATTTTAAAGGAGTAACCAACTCATCCTCCTGCTGCTGACTAACTTTTCACTCCTTGTCTTCCACCCTTCTAATTTCTCCATTTGATCTTGTTATTGCCCAATCAAGTTCCAAAATCTGAATCAGAATATTACTTTTTCATTTACAATAATTATAGTACTATATTCCTTTGCTGAATATTTTTTCCATTATAAAACCGTCATTACATAGTGATTCTTTTCAGAATATTTTGTAATAATGTGTGTGTTAACAAAGACATATAGAAATTTCAGTCTAATTGTTATGTTTTAATTAATTTGTCATTCGTTAGAATGAGGAAGACATTGTTGTTGCACCAAAGTCTCCACAATCTGTAGGAAATGTTCCTTTACCTTCAAGAAAAGAGGTAACTATTTGTATTTTATTCAGTATTACATTATGATGCTTTGGAAAAACATTAATTTGTAAAGAAACGAAAACGCTTTCTCTTCCCAGGATGCACTTCAAAAAACTGCAGAGAGTGCCATCCGTACCCCAGACACACAATCCCTCGACTGTAACTCTAAATCTTCATCTTCAAATGCAAATGCTAAGGTAATTTCATAACTTTCGCAGTTTTTAATGCACAGAGAAAGAAAACACGGAGTTTATATGTTTGTTAAACACTATCAGCATGTAATTACTATATTAAAAATTTAAGTCTTTTGAAATGTAATCCAAAGTTTAAATTTAAAGTTAAAATCTGTTTGTGATGATCTTTAGAGGTAAAATAAATATTTCTTAGTCATATTCACTTACTTGTACTATTTTGTTCATTAGTGAAATTGTAACATAATGATGCTGTTGGATTTTCATAGAGACACTGTAGTGACAAACATTGAAAGTATTTATATATTTTTTTGAAATCTATATCTGTATGTGGCAGAGGAATGAATCAGTTGAATCAGCTAAGATCAACACAGACAGTAGCAGTTCAGGAGAAAGATTTTTCACATCTGGTTTGCCACAGCAGAAAACTTTCTTTTTCATAAATGAGAATGAATGGAAGGAGTTACGGCAACATTAGTCAGAAAGACTATTTAAAGGACTGCAGTGGACAAATATAATTGCCAGTGGAATCAGAACCCTTAATCCGTACTGCAGTTTTGGATTTTGGAGACACAGTGTGAAAAAACTCTCTTCAAGATCAAAGGCACCGGTTTTCAGGTGTATGGGGTATTGCAGATTTCAGGACTGCCCTGTCACTGTGGATGTGGTGGTTTATGACGAAGAGACACCGAAAGCAGAAGTCGTTTTTAAAGGAGGTGACGTCTGCCATAATAACAAAGAGCTGAAAAGGCGGCCTGTGCGTGCACAATCACGTCAAAGTGCTGGAGAACTCCTCAAAAACAAATTACCAAGGAGCTTGTACTTGGAGTCTTTACAGAAAGTGCCACAAAAGGTGATCCAATCTGGCAACAGGGATGGTGCTCCAACAAAAGAAGTCTTGAAAAACATTGCATGGTCTGAAAGAAAAGCCAGTAGAGCACATCCCAACGAGTTGATTAGCTTACAAAAGGTAATTCAACAGTATCAGGACACTGAAAAGGACGTACTGCAGAAGATTCTGATGCATCCAAAGGGCATAATGCTGTGGTCTAAGAAAACCTTGTCAGTTTTTCATCAAAGATGCAAAGAAGACATTGTGTACTTTGATGCCACTGGAAGTATAATAAGAAAAGAAAGTGCTGGAAGGCCACCATACTATGTGTATGAGTTGGTTGTCAGAAACCCATCCAAAGGTGCTTCTCCTCTTCCAGTTGCTACATATGTCACGTGTGACCACACTACAGCCTCTGTGACATACTTCTTGCAGGCCTTTCAGCTCTTTTCTGGTAAGAGCATTTGGTAATCGGGCCTATAACAAGCCTGTCATGTTCATGTGTGATGGATCCCTGGTACTCCTCCGATCCATTTCCATGACATTCTGCAGAACAAGTCTAGAGGATCTGCTGCAGAAGTACTATGTCTTACTCACTGGCCAGCATTCAGCACAACAATTCAACATTCCCATTCTTCATCAATGTTTGAGCCATGTCATGAAAAATGCCAAGGACCTTTGTAAAAAACAGTGAGTACATTTATATCAATAATTAAAAAAGAATACAAGATTTGTAATGTAAAGGTCCTACTAACAGTGATTTCATTCATTCGTTTTCCCAGCATTCCAGAGACCTACAGGCTTGGAATGCATGTGTTTGGGCTCCTTGCATGCTGTGATAACTTCAAAAACATGGATGATGTTGTCCGTAGTGCAGCAATAGTGTTTTGCAGTCCTTGTAGTGGAAGGAACGTAACAAAACACTACAACAACTTGAAAATCCTTATGCAAAAAAGGGAGACCCTGGATTTGGATGAAAAGACTGCATGCTGAGGACTATAAGGTTAGCTAAGATTTATTATTTAAGTAATCTTATTAATAACTCTTTTACTTGTGTCTGTCCCAAATTAATTAATGAATTCACATTATAAGTTACTGGCCTTAATTTTACAAGAACAACAGTAACTGACTCAATTTTTAATTTCTTATTGTAGTTTAACATCTCAAATAAATTACATTAAAATTTATGTCAAATCTGGAGATGTTTTCGTGTTGTTGCGTCAGGTACCTAAAATACTTTTAAAAATTACATTTAAAACCTCTCCTAAGAAGAATTTTTAGAACTTTATTTAGTTACTATTGTCTTGTTGAAACACAGGTTGCATATTTGTGGAAACAACAGGAAATGGAAGTTGTTGTTTCTGTGGTCCCATCTCAGATTAGAGGTAACAACTTTGTCATACGTCACAGTGAGTTCCTGACCCTTAGACCACACAGCTGGCTTGTTGGAGAGGTATGTAATCCAGTTATTTAAAAAAACAAAACAAAAACAAAAGTACTGCATAAGGTTAACGTTAAAGCTGGGGCAGAACATTAGTTTTTCCCTACACATTCAGTAAGTACTGCTTTAGATCTACATTCCAGGCATATCCTCATGACTGAATACTGAGTATATGGAAGTAAAAAACTCTTTATTAACCTTTGTATTCCAAAACTTTATCATGTTTACAAAGTAATAAAAGGTTATTTATTATACTCCTCAGGTCATTGAAAATCTCCTGCACCACTGGGCCATTTGGCTAAATCTGGGGAATAATATCTACATTATAACCACTACACGAGCGGTGTGATCCTCTATGGAGAGAGAACTAATCAGGAGACAAAGCTTGTCCAAGGTAAATTTCTTTTTAATATATTCTAGAACAAATTTTTTAAAATTTAATTAATGTCTCGATATAAATGGAAAAAGTATTGTTGCAAATTTGTAATTTCTAATATGTCACAGGTGAACTTTGACAACTACAGAGCCATTTTATCCTTTGTGAACATTGGAAATGTACACTGGAAGTTTCTGGTTAGTACAAGCAGCATTTCTGTGAAAACAGTTTGTTTCAATAACACATTCTTCATAATTTATGTACTTTTAAAATTTTTATATATGTATCGCAGTACATAAATGCAGATGACAGCTGTCTGTATTTGGTCGATCCTTCAAGAAACTCTTTGGAGCAGGAAGAGTGACCGTGCAGCCAAAAGATTCCGGTAATTATGCGTTATTACATGTATATAATAACATAAAATATTAGAAAAGTGACAGGAGGACTTAGGAGGTCTTTTTCTAAAGGTGAACATATGGTTGTAGATGAAAGTTTAATAAAATCCGTGGTTATCAGTTGTTTAAAGAATTTAAAAAAATAATTCAAAATTACACACATATGTAATTTTAAATAATAAAAAAAACACTGACAGTGTTTAAGCAGTGAGACATTTGAGACAGTTAACATTTGTAGATTTAAAAGAACATGTTATTATTTTTGATACTTCATGTAACATAATCTAGAGCACAGGGCTTTCTGACACACCATTAAAACACAGTGATATGTATTATATGTGTCTATGTGATTTATGGAAAAGTGCAGAATGTTATTTTTCTGTGTGAGTCTTATCTTTCATTTGTATATTAATGTGATGTACATTATGTTCGCAAAGTGAATACTTCAAAATGAGGAGGACATGCTACAACAAAACAGACTGGGTGAATGTGAAACTTCGAGGAGGAGTACTGACACATCCATTTCAACGGGATGGTTCTAGCTGCGGAGTAATGGTCATCATGGTATGGTACCACATTAACGCAATAATATTTTTCTGTAAAATTAGATAAGAAGATGGGGTGGGGGAAGTTAAAATAATCTTAAAAGGTTAAATTGTGTAAACAGGAAGTGTAACATTTGCAGATGTTTTCAATTAAATTTTATTTTTTGTTTTGATTTCAGATGGCCAAAGCAGTAATGGAAGCATTCCCAAATAAACCAGAAATGACAGTTTTGACGACAAAAAAGAGATGGCCCAGGCACAAAGGACATTTGCACAGACAATACTTGAGGCCTCCGGTGTGTAATATCTTCTTCAAATGGACATATTTTTTTGTGTCAAACTGATGAACACTAACATATATATATATATATTATGTTTTAGTATTTGACAGTGACAACAACTGTGCCATGTGTGCAACGGCGAAACCACCTAATCCAGGACCCTCCATCACTGACTGGGTATAGTATTTTTAAAAATAGTTTTATGTTATCTACAACAAACTATTCGACTCTGTGTCTTTAAGGATTGTAATTGATTAAAAAATAGAATTATTTACTTAATGTGTTTATGAAAGTTCATATGTTATTTGTTTACAGATCCAGTGTGATAACTGCAACCGCTGGTTCCATTCTGAATGCCTGGACATGACAAATGAACAGCTCAGCAGTGCTCAGAAGACAGAGTGGAAGTGTGTGCTTTGTGTAACCTAATTCCACATGCAGTGAAAGCTACTTGAATAATCTGCTTATAGTTGTTATTGGTGTTTTGAGGAACACATGTGTAAAACACAATGTGTATAACATTCTTGCTTTGTGCACGTACTTTAAGTATTTCCTTTTTGATTTTTTGGGTTGATTTGTGTGATGACAGATAATGAATAACATGGCTGCCCCTCCCTGAGCCTGGTTCTGTCGGAGGTTTCTTCCTGTTAAAAGGGAGTTTTTCCTTCCCACTGTCGCCAAAGTGCTTGCTCATAAGGGGTCATATGATTGTTGGGTTTTTCTCTGTATGTATTATTGTAAGGTTTAACTTATTACGTAAAGTGCCTTAAGGTGACTATTGTTGTGATTAAGCACTGAATAAATAATGTCTAAAATTAAAGTTGCTACTTGAGGTGGTGTGTGAAAGACATTTTGAAAAATTTTAATTTTGTGTGGAAAGAAATTTCTTGTAGTTAAGCAAATACTTCAATGAACTCATTTTGTTCGGTAATGGATTAGGATTTAATTTTATCAGAAAACCGTACAGTAATATTGGCTGTGGATCACAGGGTGAAGAGTGGAGGTGGCCTGGATTCAGAATCCAGTGAAATATCTGCGTCACCTCTTAAAGTTGTCCTGTAATTTGAGCTCAAAGATGAGAATATATAGAGTACAGTAGAGTAAATTGTGCAAAGTTTACTATCAATTTTCTCAAAAACCGTACAGTAATTTTGGCTGTGGATCACAGGGTGCAGAGTGGGGGTCACCCAGAGTCAGAATCCAGTGAAATATCTGCGTCACCTCATAGTTTTCCTGTAATCTGAGGTCAAAGATGTCAATATGTAGAGTACAGTAAAGCAAAATGGGAAGATTTTACTATGAATTTTCTGGAAATCCATACAGTAATTTTTGCTGTGGATGACAGGGTGAAGAGTGGAGATGGCCTGGATTCAGAATCCAGTGAAATATCTGTGTCACCTCTTACAGTTTTCCTGTAATCTGAGGTCAAAGATGAGAATATATAGAGTACATTACAGTAAATTGTGCAAAGTTTACTATCAATTTTCTCAAAAACCGTACAGTAATATTGGCTGTGGATCACAGGGTGCAGAGTGGGGGTCACCCAGAGTCAGAATCCAGTGAAATATCTGCGTCACCTCATAGTTTTCCTGAAATCTGAGCTCAAAGATGAGGATATTAAAAGTACAGTAGAGTATATTGGGTAAATTTTATTGTTAATTTTCTCTGAATCATACAGTAATTTGGGCTGTGGATCACAGGGGGAAAAGTGGAGATGAACCAAAACTGGGAGTGGATTGTGAAGTAAAATAGTGTCAGGACACAAAAGACTGCGTTTCTAAGCCGGTCTTCACCCATAACGTAATATGCGTAAGAGTAGTGCAAACACATTTTCGGTGCGGCTGGCGGTGCGGCTAGCTTGACTGTGACTTCGTAAGTGAGGGCTCACTTGACCGCAGCGGCCTGAATCCGCTAAAACTTCCCTGACTGATCCGGACCGGACCCGCCCCGGATGTACCACAGGCTCAATACCGGATCCGTAACACCGGGTCCACTTGCAGAGCGGGAAGGATCATGATCGCAGATGTGTGGAGTCATTGTGTGGAACAAATCATTTCACAGCTCATCTGGTCTGGATCTGTGTTGGATCCGTTCATAGTGGCTGATTTTTGAGCAGATCCTTTCAAGATGAAATGTAGCTGAGTAACATGTTCATGGCTCTACAAAAGCTCAGGGTTTTCTTATTGCACATTTGTCTTTGATGATATTTGCAATGCTACTTTGAAAGTTAAATGTGAAATGGGGTTTAATAGTAACTCTCAATGACCGGTGTCAGAGAGCCTTGGCTATCAGTGAAGGCTGATATTAGTTCAGATTAGAGATGCTCACACTGGAGAACATTAAAACAGAGTGTTTTCTGATTATAACTTTTTAATCCAATTCAGAAATGTCAGGAATAATTAAATCCTCTGTCTAAAAAAGCCCATCAGTAAAATGTTCATAAACTGTACTAGTTTATTACTCTTGAGTATTTTAACTTTAACAATATTTTTCAGTACATTCATACATCAGCTTTAGACAATTAAGCGCAATCATTGTTGAGTATCATTATTTGAACTGAATTATTTGCAACTCAACTGAACAAAACTAAGCAAATCAGTTAGGTTAGGTAGAATTCATGTTTTGGAGATGGACAAAACAAAAAAATCAGTGTTTCCCACACAGAGATTTTAAGATTATGGTATATGAATGGCTGTTAGCCCCATTTTGTGTTTTTCCAGCTGGCTTGTCATCGTTGTCGCTGTAGTGATAGTCCACTAAATCACATCCCAAGACTGCAGTTAGACAGCCCACATTATCACCCTAATATTGACTGCAGCTAGATCTGGTTCTGCCCAAGAGATCTAATGGGAACTGAAATTCCATTACCCAAAAAAGAGCGCCAAGTCGCCTGCCTTCGACATGGTGATGAAATGCCAATATAGCTGCCCCCCAAAAATCTTAAGATTTGAAGCACCCCGACATTTTCAAAAAGATGTGCCACAGTGCCTGCAATGGACAGAAGACTGGGTCCAAACAACTGACCCTGCGCCATGAAGAATGAGATGTCACTCAAGTTCATATACATTTGAAGGCAGATGGGAAATAATGCAAATACATTTGGCAAGATAGAGTATCTTAATTGTGCTATTTGTATCTTGGTGCATGCTCAAGCATCCAGGTAAGTAAATTCCAAAAGGTTGATTCTGTTCATCTGGACGTGTCATTTTCAGTGAGAGAAATGTTTCGTCACTCATCCAAGTGATTTCTTCAGTCTCAGTTGACTGCAGGTTTCCCCGATCTTATAAACAGTACATTTGCACAATGGCTGAAATCAAGGAAAAGTGTCTGAACTTCTTTAAGTTTCCTTGAAGATGTTTCATCTCTCATCCAAGAAGCTTCTTCAGTTGTAAGAACAATTGGTGGAGAGTCCCAGATTTTAAGCCCTGTGGGAGTGTCCCCTAGAGGGTCATGGGCACCCTATTGATCCTCTAATGACCATTGACCAATGGCCAAGAGTACCATTCACAGAGAGCTGGGGATTGGCTACAGTTGGAGGTTGTTTGGTTTCTCTGATGTATAAATCCTGGCAATCCTACTGGCACTTAACAGCGTACACTACACAGCGTACACTACATTACTCTGTTTGTGTCGGGGGACCCAATCCTTGGGTGGACCAATCTTTTGGCGCAGCGTGTTTTGGGGTTTAAAAGCCACAGAGATGCAGTGTTTAGAAAAAAATTGCGTCTCAACTGTTCCAATACTCCTGACACATAAGGGATCACTAAGGGTTTTTGCTTAGGTGGCAGTTGACCATCTATCCTTTATTGGCTGGAACTTTCTTGAGGCGCCTTCCCAGCTTTGAGAAATGCCCAGCTGGGATAACCACATTTACTCAGGGTCTTCTTGATGTGATGTTCTTCTGCTTCCCTGGCCACTGTGTCTGTGGGGATGGTGTTTGCTCTGTGTTGTACCGTCCTGATAACACCCAGTTTATGCTCCAATGGATGATGAGCGTCAAAGCTTAAATACTGATCAGTATGGATAGGTTTATGGTACACATCAACTTTTCAATGCTCCCGATTACTGATGGAAAGTTCACAGTCTAGGAAGGCTAACTTGCTACTTTTCATATCCTACCTGGTGAATTTTAAATGTTGGTCCACCGAGTTAATGTGATCAGTGAATTGTGGTAAGTCCTGAGATTTCATTTTCACCAGGTGTCATCCAGATCGACATAACTGAACCAATGTGTGTGCTATTTGTAATTACCGTCAGCAAAAATGAACCTAAAACTTTCACCACCAGGTGGCAACACTTTCATGAAATAGAAACAAATTCACAGTTTGCTCTGACATAATTAAGCTAATCATTAATAGCAATTGTGTTTGTATGAAACCGTTTCACAAAAAGCTATCTTAGCAAATGTATTTGAACTGTCAGTAACAGATTGCTATTCCTACGTGTCATCATAGGCAACAACATCTCTTATCTTATCAGTTCACAAAAAATGGTGTTAATTGAGTATCATTGATTCATTTTACTCTTGAAGAGCTGTAAGCTGCTCCAATGTTATTTTCTTTGGAAGTGAGCATGTTATCTTCTGGGAGGAACTGGTAGTGATGAGAGCCATGTTCAAGGTGTTCAAGTCACTGTTTGCTGTCCCATTGACTAGGACACCAGTGCTTTGCATTGTATTGCCTACATCTTTCAGGGCAGAGAACATGCTACATTGACTCAGTGCACCATTTAAGTGGTATTACATGACAATAAAGCCACATTACATTAGATATTTTGGAAATAAAATTATAGAAGTTGTGTATTTTGGTGTGACCAGATATCTTCCAATTTACTGCAGCTGCTTCACAGGATGGTGGTTGACACGTGAGTGGCCTAAAAAAGAAACCTTTTTCTATTCTTTTTCAAATCCAGATTTGTGGCCATTACACTGCAGTAGATGGTACAGTATTTATAGAGCTGATGCTGGGGAAGTTCAAAGAAGATGGGGAAAAAACGATTGGGATAATATAATTCCTAAACTGTTCATAAATAAGAAGAAACATAGATAATAGATGTTATTCAAATGTATATGCTTGTGTAAACCTCTTTCAGGACATGGAGGGAAGTTTGTGTTTTGTTATGTGATTAATGTTAATGTGATTTCTATATGTAAAAATGATCCACATCTATATATAAGTTGATGGTAGTGTATTTGTGTTTGTTTGTTTTTTTAAACAAAACTCAACATCCAATCAGCATTTGGTTTTTAATGTCAGATCAACTTCAGGTACACTTCTGCAAATTGGTGCATCTGTTAATGTAGTTAGTGGTGATACATAAAGGAGAAGATGAAGGGAAATTCAACATATATGAAAGAAAGTTTCATGTAGGTAACAAATACTTGCCCCAGTCCAGCACTCACAGCACCGTTTCTGTTCAGTCTGTTATTCGGCCTTCTTTTTTGTCTTTCCTTTCCTGACACAACACCTGTGCAAACAGAAACTGCAGGTCTTGATGAAGATGAATATGATGAGTAGAACTATAGTGAGGATGAAGCCCAGGACATCCAGGCTGTGATACTGGTACCAGGTGAGTTCATGGGCCTGGACCCTCAAGTGCTTGGCTCCTTTGTTTCTCAGCGTGAACTTGATCCAGAATACTGCCTCTTCCAGAGCACTGATGGGTCTGTCGTGGTGGATGCTGGACAGCCTCATAGCATTTTCTTTGTACCTGTGAATGTGCATATAGGTTTTTGAAAAAAAAAAAAATAAATCAGCTTCAATCATTTACTGTACATAAAAAAATAAAATTGCCCATGCGACAAATAACAGATTAGTAAAATCCTATTTTGAAGCCTTGACTTGAGCATGACTAACTGACAACATTCATAGGGTAATGATGCAAAGTAGCCATGCCCTAAAGTGTTGACATCTGTTTTATTTTAAATGTGACCATAATTTAGGAGCGTTTTGTATTGAAAGAGCTATAGGGTTGTATATCCTCTTGTATGGATTTCTGCAGAGGCAGACTTCACTTTTCAGACTTTCTTTGAATGCTTTTTTTGTTTTACAATCTATGCTTTCAGTACTTAATCCAAAGTGCAGATAGTTCAAAGAACTCACGATTTGTCATTGATGACTGTGTTGATTGCGTCTCTAAGCGCTTCGGTTGTTATGAAGTTCAAATTGAGAATAACTGCAGCTCCTTTAGCCTTCATATGGACCATGTTGTCTGGCTGGTCACCGAACATTGGAATGCCCACCATGGGAACTCCGTGGTAGATGGCTTCGTAAATCCCATTTGTGCCTCCATGAGTGATGAAAGCTCTAGTTTTAGGGTGACCTAACACATGCCAAATAACTGTGTGACATTGAAAGTTAGTTTTTTACATTTGGACAACAGGAGAATTTTAATAATCCGGAACAGGGGATTTTAGCACTGTAGCACTCTATAGTGCAACAGAAGAAGAGAGAGAGAGAGAAAAAATCCCAACCTAATCAACACAGCAGGTTTGCACAAGAAGTAATAAGTTATCAGGATAGTATGTCAGAAAATTCTCAGTCTTTAAATTGTTTCCTTGTGTTATAAAAAGTGCTCACAGCTTCCAAAAACACATTTAATGTTGACTGTTGTGAAATAAGCCTCAAGTGGCTTTAAGAATTAAAATTAAGTAAAGGTTTTGAGAAAAAAAAAAATTATTTGGTTGGCAGTGGTACTGTTAAATTTGCAATCTTTCCAGCATCTCAATTCACTAGTATAATTTCTGCCCACCCAAGCCCATATCCATGAGTACCAACTTTACTTACCCAGGAGGTCATTCTGAGGGATCCAGTAATATATTCGAGTGTTGGCACCCAAAGTTGCTGGTTTTTCTCCCCTGTATCTCCACAGCACCTATAAATGGTAAAAAATTTCTAAGCTTACACTATGTTGTTGGTGTACTGTGGTGTTTTTGTTGGTGTATCACAGTGTATCAAGTTGGTGACAAAGAATTTGCACACTCTGAATTTAAAAAAACAAAACAAACTTAAGTTGGCATGTTCCCATAAGGGAGGGGAACTTGAAACATCCAATCTGTAATGTCATTAATTAATGCAGTTATCTGAAACATGAAAAACTACTCCATACTTTACACAAATTGATTACAGCTGGCACAAACATTATCCTCTGACCTTTTGTGGGATCTGAGCGAGGCCTGAGGCTATCATGTTTGCCTTCTCCTTGGTGATGTTGTTGATCATGGATCCTAAAGTGAAGATCACAATGCCATCTTCTCCAGAACTCTGCACAAATTCCTCCAGATCCTGCAACAAGTCGAATATTATCCCACTACCAACAGCCAGCTGTTTTTGCATTTTTGTTCAAAATTTTGATGGAGTCACTGGTCCTGGCAGGAATATTCTGTGATGTAATGATTAATCATATGGTAATAGGAGTGTCCTTACCTCTGGTAAAGGTTTAGCAGGTCTGCAGTGGATCCCACCAACATATTTGAAGTTGGGGAGGAAAGGACGAGGGAATTCAAAATCCCAGTAGGTTCGAATTAACCAGATGTCTGCTTTACTCACCAACTCACAGGTACTGGTGGGAGTTCCTGTTGCAATGCATGAGTAATGGACACAAACGTATCACCAATATTTCATTGATTTGCTCACCTTTGACATCAGAGTAATATCTGTCTACTTTTCCAAAAATGTGACTCATTGCAATGTCTTGGAGAGCGTAGAAGAGAAAGTTCCACACTCTCTCTGAGAAGTCCATCTTATCTGTGAGTTTGCTCATTGCACCGGGAACAAAGGATGGTGGAGCAGGCATCTGACCACAATGCCTCTCCCAGTTATAAGCTAAGGAGAAGCGAAAGGAGAAGACGAGCGGGATCCCCAAAATATCTGCTACCAAGTCACTGCCACGATAGATTGGATCAGCGAAGAGAAGGTCGTAATTTCCCTCTTTCAACTTCTTCATGACGACTTCTGATTTCACCACACCGTCCAAATACTGGATAGAAAACTGCATTTGAGTCTTGATTATTTCACTGAATCTGATGTAGATCTCCCAGTAGCTCATATAATCAATTTCGTACAGGGAGAATCGAAGGAATTCTTCTAAAAAATCCTGCAGGGCATCTTTTGAGAAAGAGACGTTGAAGGGCTCGTAGCGAAAGTGGGATGGCTCATTGGTGTTCATGTATAATGACGAGCTCGGGACCAGTACAGTCACCTGGTGTCCTCTGTCAACCAGTGTCTCCAGAACAGGCTTCATGTTTATCATCAGTGTACCACACCAAAATATTTTCTCCGTTTGCACTCCATGTCGCACAAAGTACCAGCAGGATGCAGGCAGAGAGACGCAGATCCATGGTGTCTGAATGTCAGCAGGAAAACCAGCTGTGGTCTGATCCTTTTTTAAAAGTATATAAGAAAAGATGATTATTAAATAAATAAATCTGAACCTGACTCATTTCTTTTTTATGAACCATGTCTTATTTCACCGTGCGTTAAACGTAATAATCGTAAATTTGACAGTGCTGGAAAAAATAAAACAAATAAATAGGAGAAATACACTAGGAAATGAAAAAGGTTTTCAGAGCACCAGTTTGTGGTTGTTAGTATAGTGGAGGTTGAGTGAATTGGAAATTTCAGTGGAAATTTCAGTTATATAGGCTTATACATAACTCCCACAACTTATGTGGAACTTGAGTTAGTAATATGATTACTCATACTTCTGATCGCTTCCCTTTTTAAAAAAGCCTCCTGCGTCACATAAAGTCTCTGCATGGCCTTCTTCACTACTTACTGCTACATCTACGATGTAAATCTGGATTATGGAAGCTAGAGTTTTATATCTGACCTAGGAAAATGTTGCATCGGTGCATCTCTAGCTTAAAACTAGAGGTTAGTTCCAGCATCTCTGCAAGTTTGTGTGTTCTTTGTCTTTGTTATTTTTGTCTGGCATGTTAGGTGGTTTAGTGACTCCAAATTAACCCCATCATTGCCTGTGACCTGTCCAGGTTACATCCTGCCTCTCTCCAAACGTCAGTTGGGGGACGGTCTAGGCTACCAACACAACAAGTAGTTAAGAAAATAGGTAAAGTTTTAGCTCTCCAAGAACTAACTCAGATCCTTATATTATTATGTTTGAGTTTCAACTTTGGTTTTTGACCAAATACTTTCTGATCTGACAATATTCACTTGTGCCTCCAGTCCATATTTGGATAAGAGGCACGTGTGCATGTCAACATGATACACTACGACGATGAATTTTATACCGTTAGCACTTAGCTGAAAGTACTACAGTGTATAACTACACGTCTCCCAACATTTTAAAGACTCGTAGTAGAAAGATATCCAGGAGCAGAAAGAGGCAGCTGATTTCAGAAACCTGCTGAGGCCAGAAGGGTTGCAAGAGTTGTCAGCCACGCCTTCAGGAATCATTGTTGTTCTTGGGAAACGTCACCGCTGACTGTTTGGGCGTGTAAATCTTAACTCTGGGTACTTTGTCCCCCTCATTAACATTGTAGATTCCTTTTGACGCTGGATTCAGGAGCGTCTGGAAAAACAATAAGCATTTGAATATTGGATTCAATGCCCTGCTGAGGCAGTCACTGGCCATTCAGTGTGCGAGTGTGTACTGTTTTCAACCTTAGACCTCCCCTGGTGGTGCAGTGGATGTGTGAGAGTGAGTGATCAATGAGTGATTAACCAGCAGAATCACTGAGCCCCTAACTGTGCTTTTGCCTTCATATTTAATTTTCTCTGGAACTCAACAATCTACCATTTCCTGTTTGCATTCCTACTGCTTCCACTTCTTCCTTCCTTGCTCTGTCTTCCCACCACAGGGTAAGGGGTTACAGCGCAATGCTTTTTGAAGTAGACATTTGCATAATCAGATTAGGATGTGTGATTGTCAGTGGGCTCCCCCATCAGAGGGTGCTCCAGAGGAGAGAGGGTGCTGTCCAGCCCAACAATGGAAGACTCCCCTCCTCTCACTATCCAACCAGCCCTGCACCTGCATCCCACCCAGCCACCCACCCGTGCTGCAGGTCGGCAGCTTCGCAATTCTATGCTTGGACTCGGAAGGGTAAGAGAGAGAGCGAGAGGAAGGTGCAGGGGGAGGAGGAGGGGTTCGAGTGCGTGATGGGAGTGGGAGGGCAGGGGTTGAGCTGAGATATTTAAACATGCAGAGTGTGAATTGGCTTTAAGGGGATAAAGAGCTCAGGGCCTATCGGTTGGCACCCAACTCCAGAAATTCTTTTTCATGGGCGCCTCAGCCGAGAGAGCGAGGGGCTGCCTGCACTGATCTGGCCCATTGTGATAACGGATTCAGACAGTGTGCTAGACGCTGATAAGGAAATGTGCTCTCAATAGACGATTGCCCACATACTTGGGAGAGAATAGTCAATCAGGCAAATATACTTGGTGGAGGGAATGAGAAGCGTACAGATTTGTTATTATTTCTCAGTGCATGGTTTCATAATCCTTGTGGAAAGTTGAGGTCAGAGTTATGCTCACACTGCTTAGGCGTTTTCTGTAAATAAGGTGGTTCAACAAAATGCTTTTTCACAGCCTTACAGCCTGTACGGAAAAGGCTTCACACGCCTTCCTCCAGTGTCAGATGACTGAATTATGAAACATCATGATGACTTTCACCAAAAAGTTCAGCCCACTAAGCAGTCCCCTGTTATTTTAATCTTTTTGCATTTTACCAGAAAGTTGCTCAATTTCCTGTTAAATTGCTCAAGCAGTAAACACTTCCTAAATTCATGTTATAGATGAGCCATACTGCTTGGTTGAAATATTTGTCATTCTGCCTCTACCTTAGAATTCATTTAGTATTACTGCAGCATCACAAAGAGTCACCTGTCACTTCCCACAGGCCTGCAGTCACTGTGTCCAGCTGCCCTCTGCTCCGTTTACACACCATTAGCCGGAGTTTAACAGCCGGGGTGAAAGCGCCTAAAACCGACTCAGTGTTTACTCTGCAGCTCAGTTAGTTGCTGCCTCTTGCCTGAAAACGGGGCCCATTTTCTGTTGTCACAATAGGCGATTAGACATGTAAATGTCTGACCTCAGTTTAACCGGCTGCCAAACAAGAAGACTGTTGATATTGTAGCTAGAGGTGAAAGAAATAATCCATTAATAGGTTTGCTGACTGAAAATTGATCCGCAGCTATTCTGATAATTAAAAAAAGGCCTAATTATTTATTGGCAGCAGTAAAAATAAGGGCTGCTAAATACCTTATGAAGCAACAGAGTGATGCTATCCTTTAAAAAATAAGAGAGAGAGAGCAAGAGCAGCATTTGCACTCTGGTCATCTCGACAGTGGTTGACTCCAGAGCGACCTCTGACCTCAGGGGTTGCAAGTTAAGCGGTCACTCATCCCTCAGGCCTCTGGTCAGTAGACAGAGAGCAGAGGTCAGTTTTGTGTCCACACGGTCATCATGGGCGCTGCTGAAAGCAAATGTCTCTGGGCTTACTGAGCAAGAACAAAGAGCAGCAGATTTGCTCTTAATTTCCCATCAGCTGTGTTTCTGACATAGCGTGAAACAACTTAACTATTCCACTCCATTGTCACTATTTACTGTGCATTGTATGAGTTTGTTCCATTCACAGCAACTCTGAAAAGGCAACTTATATTGTAAAAAACTATATATCTATGTATATGAAATTATATATAGTATATTTATTGGTTATTGTTAATTATAGGTTATTTTTGGTTTTTTTGAGTGTTTGGGTGTTTATTTTTTATGTATTTTTTATTTATTTATTTTTTTACCTCAACCCACAAATTGACCTTTTTGTAGGAGTGTCCACTTTCCTGCTTCCTCTACCAGTTTAGAATAGTGATTACCAAGCAGGGTTACAAATATCCCAGAGATTACTTAATATTAGCATGACTAAAACAAAAAAAGGAAACAAAATGTAAAAATAAAAATTACTGATAGCTAAAAGAAGTGCATAAATCATTTAAACACGGAGGGTGGATGGGTGAAACAACTAGCTTTGAAAATAAAACTGTTGGATAAAAAAAAAAGCAAAAGTTTGAAATGGCAAAGTAAATTAGTTAAAAGATGGAGTTTATTATCTAAAAGTATGCAATTAAATTTTCGGTTAGCTGCATTGATACACACCTGGGGAAAGATGGGTAGAAGTGTGGATAATCTTTGTAACTCCTCTGAGCAGTTCATTTGTTGCATTATCTGAATAAACTTTAATTTCAGTGGTCACACAGACGACGCTACAATTTAAAAACTACTTTTCAACCAGGATTGTTGCTTTTACTGAACTATCCTGAAAGATTAGATTTCATATCAGCACCTGGAGTAAATGTCAGACTGAAACTATAGTCCAGATCCCCTTTTCTATAATAGGTTAAAATGATAAAATGTATCTATGTCTATGTGATTCAATATTTGCTTACTGGGGGCTTTGAAACACTTTAGTGAAACAATTACTCATACTTAACAATTCAGAAGGTAACAAATCATTTATTAAATAAATAGTTCAAATAAATAACATACCTTATATTCACAAACAAACCAAAATAACTTACAAAAGAGGTATCAGAAGATCATCAGCACACTCTTAACAGGAGACAATCAACTTATTATTATTATTATCATCATCTTTGGCTATATGACATGCGTATTGTACAAAAAATGACCAAGTGAAAACACAGCGAAGAGATTTGTGTACAATTACTGAAAGAAGATTGTCAGTTTTGCCAAAATCCAACCTGACTAGTAACAAATACTGACGCTGTTGTGTGAAAGGGATGAGAAAAGGGGGGGGAAGGCTTTCTTAGGATTGATTTTTGTGAAGTGGTATAACCTTGATAATTGAAAAGAAAGGTCACATGTAGTCTTCTCTCGGAGGACGGGGGTAGCATGTCGACTAGTGGGGAAAAAGTGCCCTTGGTTATTTTGAGATTATTTGCAGGCAGTCTTGGCTGAACCATTATCTATTCAAATTCCTTATTCAATCTTTTGCTCGGAATGAGAAATTCCTTAATCCCTTCCATTTTTCCTCGTTGGCAAAACACCCCGATACTGCAAAACTAAATTAGTTCAAGGCGGGCCGGCAACAAGGAATATTAACATAAAGACACGAGAGGAATAGTACATCCAGGTTTTTACACACCCATGCAGAACACAAATCAATTTCACCTGCAAATTATATTTCATAACTTCAACACAGAGACGGTGCTCACTTTTCAGCCACGTTTGACTATCACACACTCTGCCCTGAAGGCAGACACACAACAGTCTTTACAGAGGACCAGATCAGAGCAGAAACCCCGGGAAGAAAGAAAGGGTCCAAAAGTTCACTCCAGAGTTGCTTCTGTTAGATGAGCTGCGGCTCTACCAGGCCTCAGAGCTGTCACAGCTGGATCCGGGCGACGGAGCCTCCGTGTCACTGGTCAGGGCCCAGGGGTGAGGAGGGGAGTGCAGCTGCTCCATGTTGCCTCTGAGAAAGGTGAGCAGGGCGGTGGGGGAGTGGCCGGCCGGCTGGCCGCTCTGGCTCTCCAGCAGCTGGACTAGGAAGTTGATGTAGCGCATGGCCAGTCGCAGGATCTCGTTCTTGCTCAGCTTCTTCTCCGGAGGATGGGTGGGGATGAGCTTGCGGAGCTCGGCAAAGGCAGTGTTGACGTTGTGCTGGCGCCAGCGCTCCCTCGTGTTGGTGAACACCTTTCTGGTCATGGTGCTGAGCTCAGCTGCAACAAGTGACACAACGTTAGGCCACTTAATTCAAGACATGAGAGTAATTTGTGTTTATTTTGAGTTTTTGATTCCAAACTCAATGCAAAACAGAAAAAATGGATATAAAAGCTTTAAAATAAATAAAGAAATCATCAGCGCTGGTGAGTGATAGGAGGAAGGCGGAGGCACCAGGAGCATGGTGAAATTTGCAAACTGTTTTAAACCCCACAAAAGCATTTATCATTATTGATTCATTTGCTACCTATTTCTGCAATACGCAGCCTTTGTGTTTTTCTTCATATTTAAAGGCATATTCAAGAGTTTTTTTGGCTGGCACAAGTGACACATCAAGTTCTTCTGCAGTGTTTACCATTTGCAAGTGATGAAGCCTTTAAATCATTAACAGATGGTATTTTAAGCTACATTAGAATCTATTTATTAAACTTCTTTTGCACTTAATATTTTGATAACAAATATCTGCAGCTATCAACTATAAATTACAGCACATTAAATATCTACTATGCTACTATAAGTGGAAACATTGCCTCGGAGGAGGGAAAATCTGGGAGAATGAAGTAAATGTCTCACCTGTACCTGTGTGTGGGAAATGTGCAGAAATCTCAGAGGCAGAGGTTCCTTTGTCATCGACGTGTCCTGGAGACCAGTGCGAAGGTCCACTTAGATGCGTCTCCTCATGCTCACTGAGCTCCTAGTGAGGAGAGGGGAGAGCCAGAGAGAAGGAGGGAGGGATGAGAGTGCCGAGTGCTCGCATCCCACATTTTTATAGCAGCGCAAGCTCCATTGTCTGACGTGTGCTGTCGTGGAGCTGCTGCGTGCATTGTGTGAGGTTGGTGTGATTGTTAAAACACGTAACTCCTCCTTTTTCTGTCACTTGGAACAAGTGTGTGTGTGTGTTTATGATGGTGCTGTGTTTAAATGATTTGTCTTTTTTTGTGGGGGCCTTTCTGCAGCTTTTATGATTTAACAGCTCTTTAAATGAGTATTTGTGCTGCTTTTATGATTCATTGCTCATTTAATCCTTGAAGGTTAGCGCTAAAGGTGACAAATAAATTCCTATTGAAGTGAAACTGAGACGTTCTCTCTGATCCTTCTCTTACTGCTGTGGACACTTATTCCTTTCTGCTTCTCTGACATTAGGCATGGACAACCCACCGTCCCCTCCACCGAGGAAAAGACCTTGATATCAGTGGCTGCTCTGCTTTGAATCCGGCCTGATTGGGCCACAAAAGGTAAAAATACCATATCCAGATTGACAGTCGGACAATATGGGTTTTGTTATGACTACGGTAATCTTGTTGAGCCATTCCAAGGGGCCACACATAAATTAGAGAGGAAACACGGAGAGCACAGCGTCTAACTCACCTCTCTGCAGCCACTCCTCACTCCCCCATCTCACCCCCTTCCTCTGCCTCCCACTTTCAACCTTCGTTCAGACAGAAAAACACATCTAGTTTAACCAATTGTCACTGTTCTTTTTACACCCTTCAAGTGTTGTTTCAAAGACGCAGCCTTCCATAAAAGTCTCTGTGTGGAGTAGGAATTTACATAATCCGATTAGGGGCCGGGATTAGCCCCGGGCCTGGAGAACAGGCCCGATGGGGGCCGTTTTCTGAATCGGGCATTCATGAGACCCCGCTGCACGTCCAAGAGGCTGCACCTGCAGGCCAGGCGCCGCTGCTCGCTGCCTCCGTCCAGCCTCCACTCCAGGTCTGCAGACTCACTTCTCTGTGTGGTGGTTTGATGGCGGAGTGTACCTGCTGTAAGTCATCATCATCTGGGAGCAGAATGAGGGCAAACTCGTAAAATAAATTCAACTGAATGAAGCAGCATCTTGTGTTTTTTCAGGGGGTTCTGCAGAGAAAATCTAAGCCAGAAGTCACTGCAGAATTCATATAAAAACAAATGTTGTAAATGGTAAATGGCCTGTATTTGTATAGCGCCTTACTACTCCCTAAGGACCCCAAACACTGGATCTTTTTTTAGGAGTAGACCAAATTGCATTACTTCTTCCTACACTGTTACAACACTGCCAAAGTTCGGAGAAATTACAGTAAATTAAGTCTGAGCTGTTTGGATACTTACCATTTTTAACTTTGTATACTAGTATATATAACGTAATACGTCCTGGTGATGCTGTCGTTCAAACAGCTGACAAAAACCACATAATCAGGCGTTTTATTTTTGGAGTTTGTCCCTTGCAAGTTGATGCACTGGACCAAAAATGTTACTTTTAATTTTACCCGAGCACCATCTCATTTCAACAGTTGGTATCATGTGAGGGGTTTTCATCAGAAATGTAAAACAAAGCAAACTTTCAGGAGCCTTGTTGATTGGGGCTTAGTTTTGCTTAGCCTTAAAGACACTTTTGTTAATCACCAGGAGGCATATAGTGGTAAACTTTATCATTTTTTATCAACTAAGGCAACACAGAAGGTTCACATTCAATTGGGCTCAGTCTACCTGGAAAGGTCCATTTTTGTGGGACAACACCCTGAAAACTGGAACCACATTTTGTACAGATGGACATTCATGTAGCATTTGGTTATCCTCTACAGCACCATCACTAGTTAAAACAATTTAAATCATTCAGTATAAGCTAACATTCATACAATGTTAGCTTATACAATTATAATTTTAGCACAACTGTGACACCGTGTGTGCAGTGGATTGCTAAGTCAATGATTCAAGGTTTGTCAAAGTGTGACTTGACCTGAACTGACACATGACTAAATTGTCATCTTGATGATCACTGACTAACCAGTTATTATTACATGAACTGTTTCCCGGAGGCAGTTTTTTTTAAATAAAAAAAAGAAAAAGAAAAATCCTAATCTTAAATTCACTTTATTTTCAAATGTATTTGCCTTAAAAAATAATGTTATAAGAACCCTGTGCAAAACTCAGCACCAGCTTTTTAGATAGTTTTTTTAAAATCAGTGTAAGAACAGAAATCCCAGAATATAATGAAAATGTAATAAACCTTATATATTAAAACTAGAACCAGGCGAAAAACTACAAGATAAATCTACATTTGGATTATCAAATACCAACACATTACTTATACTTCAGAAAATTTTATTCTTACCATGCGAATCATTATTTGTTGATTTGTTTCATGGCGCTTGTGTCATTTTCCTTTTACTCAGCATTTTGAGGTTCTGCTTTTTGTGCCCAAAAGCCCCCCTCCCCTCTTTATCTGTAATCACTATCCAACTATAAAGGTGCTTCTGCTGGGGCTCCATCTCTTCTTTAAAAGAGAAAACTCACAGGTGACTCTTAATTGCAGGCTGTGATTAAAGATAACAGCGTGACCTTTACAGCTGAAGCCAAAATAGGAGCCAGACTAAAGGATGCTTTGGTTTAAACAGCCTGCTCCTTCCCACAATATCTCTCCTGTCCCATTCAGTGCAGGGCTCCAGTGTAGTCAGGGACCATTACTGCACCATTAGGCTACTGTTTGCCTCGCCTTCATAGGGGGACTCCTTTGACCACCCTGCTGACTCCTTTTGTTCCTGTGCCATTAAAAAAACAAACCATTTCTCTCTTTGTTTGTCCACTGCTTCTAAGCAGGCAGCAGCCAGGGAGACGGACACGTAGAGAGAGGGACACATTTAAAAAAAAGAAAGTGGTGGGTTATTGATGGTGGTAGTCAGTGCTTGATATGGCTGTCCAGAGGCAGGGAGGCTTGGAGTCGATGTCCCTGGGGTCGTCTTTGTCTGGGGATCATTCCTGAGGGAGCTGGCTTCACTCTGCTGGCTCGTGAAGATAAGCACTCTCTCCACATGCTGAGAGAGCACGATAAGGGGATTGCTTCACTAAATTATATATATAAAAAAAGAAGCCCCGCCATTGGAGCTGCTAAAATGAGACTTTATCAGGTTAACTGGGAAACACCCTCCATCCCATTCCTCCAGCCATAAATCACAATTTGTTTTTCCTCAATTGAGCATGCTCAGTATGGGGAGGGGGCACAGCAAACATGTGCAGATAATTATAATTATGCTTAATCTTATTTTGTAAGAAGAACCTGCCAACACTTCCTCCTTGTTACTTAGCAGTATTTAAACATATAATCATTTATAACACATTATAATGTAGTTGTAAGCAGATTTAAGGCGTTAATCAATTTAAAATGCTACCATGTTATTAGTACTATTCATTGTCTGTTTCTATACCAGCTTGGGAAACTTCAGGGACAAAAATCATCAAAAATTTTTTGAATTTTGATAAATTACAAATAGATAACTAAAAGTAAATTATAAATAGAAAAGGAGCAGTGTGCCCTGTAAAACAGCTTAAAATAGCTAATACTATAATATGAAAAAGTGCAAAGCAAATTTATACAATAAACAATATTTTAGATTAAAATAAAACAAAAATCATACGATATTGCTTTGAACTTTAATAAAATTAACTGTTCCTCCTTTTTTAAACATTAACAGTATTTTTGGTGACAAAAAAGGAATTCAGAAAATCACAATTGCTTATAAACATTTAAAATGTAGACTTTTAGGTGAAAAACTAAAAATGTAATCTGAGAAGAAAAAAAAACCCCACCGCAAACTATGCCATGACTGAACTTTTAATGTTTTAATGCATTTTAATATTTTTTTATTCCTTCTCCCATTCTTTTCTAAAACAATTTAAGCCTCGTCTGTCCATCACCTCTGCCGGGCACCCTCTCATAGCTCAGCCTTCCCTTCTTCGATGGTGACAACACTGCAAATGTAAAAAAAACAACAACCAAAAAATAAAGTAAGAACAAATGGGCTATGTTAGCACCTAAACTTTTACCTGAGAAATAAGAAAAAGGAGACTATAATGTGCATTTCCAACCACAAACTCTGTTCAGGATCATTTTCTCGTGCAGCTCTGAACATGGGATCTATAAATTAGATCACCCAACACAACTCCTGTTATGCGCACTTATACTTGTTTGCTGGTTCTTGTGTGACTATTCAACTAAATTTTTAATTGTAAGATGTAGATAAAGGACCTGGGAGGAAAATCGAGAGAGTTAAAATTGCTGAATGTTTTTTCTCAGAGACTTGGGGATGTCACAGCAGAACTCCACGCTGACAGTCTCACCGGGAGTAGCGCGGCATTATGAACGTTGCCATAGTTCGTCATGATTTAGAGGGGTCTTGTTTTTCTGTATATAGTGGACTTTTTTTGTTGTTGCTTTAGTTGTAAAGCAACAACAAAAAAAAAAGGTTAAAAAAAAAAAGATTCTGAGCATGCTCCTCGTCTTGCTCCTCACCTGATGTGCTGTCTTCAGGCTTGGAAACTATTGACTCTTGAAGTAAAAGTGACTCAGCTCACATCACCAGCATAAAATTCAGGTTAGTATGCCAGACAATAAAAGTTGTTTGTTCTCTGTGCAAGTTTGAGGACCATGGTGTAGAATGCACAATGTACTTTATACTTTGTTGCATTTTCCTGCCATTGTAAATCTTGTGAATGGTCAACTATACAAACTACATTCGCTTTCAAAGTAAAAGCTCCACCTTTTTGAAACAACTTTTACTCTGAAGGCAAATGGTCTCCATTTGCGGCTTGTGTGGCACTTTTCAGTTTTACTGCTGCTCAGAGAGATTTTGATGAGTATTTACAGACATAGACATCTTCCACAAAAACTACAGGGAACCATGGCAACGTAAGTATAGAATCAAAGGTTGTGTCAACAGCTAGTATTGTGCTAGAGACAAGAACAGCTTCTATTTCTATTTTTCACCTGATCCAATCAAGCCTGCAGTCTTTCTGTTCCTCTTCCTCTCCTGTCCTGCCCAGTATCTGGAGCCGTAGTTGGCTGAAAGTGATGTCATCCCTCCACCAACGTGATCATGACCCCACAGGATACCTGTAGGTGTGCTAAGACTGTAGGTGATGTGCTGACTGGGAGGATTAAAGTCCTTGTAGAGTGTAGGGTATGTGGACGTTTGGGGGCTGGCTGGCTGCTGCAGGTTGGTACTGTAACTGAAGGTAGAGTCCAGTTTGAGTGGGCTGTCAGCAGGGTGTGAAGAAGTGGTGTAATCGTTTAGCGGAGTCTTGTGTGTCCACTCATTGACTGATCTTTCAACAACCTTCCCCACTGCTCCAGCTATGCTCCTCCAGCCAGAGATCTTCCCATCCTCTCTCCATGGATCATTGATGTTCCAGCTTCCCTGGAAACAAACATCTGAACTGCCTAAAGTATCACTCAGGTCAAGTTTGAAATCTGAGTTGCCATCCTCGAATATTGGGTAGAAGCTCTCCTGTGGAGTCTCGAACAGGAAGCTGGTGTTCTGGTTGCTACAGAGAAGGTCTGGATGGGGGGACTTCATGCATTCATAATCCCCAGTATGAGTCTGTGGGCTGCTTTGTTGGTTTGTCTCAGTGGTCAAAGTTTGAGGGTCTTTTGGATCTGCTGCCAGTGGATACAGGGAGGTCGTGTCACTGAAGAGCTAAACTCGGAAGAGAAGGGGGGAAAAAAAAAAATCAAATTTAATTTCTTAACAACTCGGTTTATTAATGTATTTATTTTCTAAATATTTTTGGGGACTTTTTCAGCTTTATTTGATAGACACAGTGAAGAAAGGACAGGAAAGCGGGGGCAGAGAGAGGGGAAGACATGCGGCAAAGGGCCGCGGGTCGGACTCAAACCCGGGCCAGCTGCTCTTAGCCGTATGGCATATGGTCACCTGCTCAACGCATTGAGCTAAACCAGCGCCCGGAACTCTGTTTATTTTTATTTGTAATTTGTACTTCTGTGTAAAGTAATAAGCTTTTGTAAAACAAGTGTTCCAAATACAAACATATTTACAGCACATGATCACCTTTAGCACTTTATGTGGCACCTCAGGAAGCAGCTCCTTCAGCTGACACAATGAGGCCCCCAGGAGCCACTCAAAGGATGGCACTCTGCTCAGCATCAGCTGTCCAACCAGGGGGTTAATGCAAGGGAACTGTGACAAACATTCTTCTTCCTGGAGGAAGCAAATGGGAAAAAAAAGAAATGCAATCAATGACAAGACATGTAATAGATTTTGATTCATAAAAAAATAAAAAAATAAAATCACACAGCAGACATAAGACAGTTGTAAAAGGTTCATTTAGTTTTTGTCTCTTTGAAACTTCACAACCATTTATGGAATAATTTCTGTTTCAAACCTATGAGGTCCTGACTGGTCTTTCAGTATAAGTAGTTAATGAAAAAACATTCTGTTTACTGTGAATTTCTGTCTATGTAGATGGCATTTTTCTCTGATTTATCAGTATTAATTATCACAGTTAATAATAAAATATCTTGGTCTCCAACCACTGTTTTCTGCAATGTGACTACAGAAATACAAAAACAAATCTACACAGAACCTGCATTTTCTAACTGTATGCTGTCCAGTTATCCCTCTTGATTACAACTGGACCAGCTTATAATTAACCATAGAAAAAAATGTATCCACATGCTCTTAAGAATAGAGTCAAAACACTGCTTTAATTCATCACTGAAAACAGTGCAATTTATTCTAGACCTTTCTGTATGAATAGCTTTGATTTGGGGATATGAGTTTCACCTGTGAGGGCATCACAGACAGCCAGTCTCTGTTCAAGAAGCTGACAGGGTCTCTGTCACTGGACATCAGGCTGTGGAAGCAGATCTGACTGATGGACTTTGCTATTTCCAATACATCTGACACTAACAGCACCTGCAAGACGATGTACAGAAATGCCTGTATCCTACTGTTGTTTATTCTTTTTTATTACTTTTGGTCTTTTTGTTTAAAATATTGGTGAAATGTCTTCAATATCCTGAAAGGATATTAATTTGACTTGAATGAAGATGATAATGATAATAATGATCTGTTACAGAGAGGGGCACCACTTATGTTCTACCTTCACATCCAAATCCTCAGACTTCATTCTCAATAGCACCAGAGATGAATAGACTAGCACCAAGTTGCTGAAGGCCTCACTGGAAAATCTGCACACACACAAAATCAAGCCTTCTCATATACTACTACTGTTTAGGGGAGATAAATAAGGACCCTTTTGGAAGACAAAATCATCAGGTTTTAGGGTCAATACTTGGTTCAAAGTTAAATACACTCTCCAAGTGAGGGTGTAGGGTTAAGTATATGTGGACACCCACCTTCCTCCCTGACCTTCTGGACAATGAAGGATGAGCCAGCAGCAGCTGTACTGAAGAGAGAGAGCAGTCAGCCTCATCACCACTCCCTCACTGGCTCGCTCTTGACATAGTTCATCCTGCTCACACACACACACACACACACACACACACACACACACACACACACACACACACACACACACACACACAGTCAGCAAAAGTATGTGTGTTTTTCTTTAAGTAGTTTCAGAGTTTATTGGTCAGCATTTCCACTTAAGAGACTCATTAGAGCATTGGGACTAAATGCAGAGGAAATCCGCCCCCATAACAAGTCTAACTGTGTATATTGTCTTTATGAGGACTGATTGGACTGAAATGAAAGTTACATAATGCTTCAAAATAACTGCCCAGAAGTGTATCAAGACGGTCGTCAAGTGGTGAGAGTGGGATCTAAAACAAATTGGCTAAAACCAAGATGTTTAAAAAGCTGAAACCATAAAACTAAGTATGGAAGCACACTTTTATCACTGATTTTGTCTGTAAGTCAAAAATTTGAGTTATGCATGTTGAAATTTCAACTTAAAAACTCAAAATTTTGAGTTAAGTATCTCAAAAAATTTCATCAAAATAACTTACCAGTTTAACATTCCAGGTACATTTTTTTTCAGCATTAGAAAAAAGCTTCCATACCTAAGTGAAACACATGTTACCAGTTCCCTTAAAAACACTGTCAGACATCGGATTTTTATTTTATCACAGACACATTTACAAACCATGAAGAGCCTGAGATGTGTAAAGAAAAATGTTTCCTTTCCCACATTCGCGGAGTGTACTGTTATTAGATGTGCTTTAAAATTTACAGCTACCACCGTATTACGTGAAGTTTCCTCACAAAGATGAAGTGTTTATGTGTTTCCTGATACCTGAATGACGATGGCGGTGCTTTCATCCACTGTGATGAGAGTGTAATTGTGGATCCCTCCGAGCCTCTTCAGGGAGGGACAGTGGCTCCTCTCCAGCACCATCACATTAGACCTGTGACAGACATGTTTCATCAAATGATCAAACAGTGCTCGTCAGGACTGGGAGGTCAGGTAAAAATGCTAAGAATGAATGAATAAATGAATAAATAAATAAATAAATAAAAAAATAGCCTTTGCTGTCTGAAGGTCAGGAAAGTCCAAGGCAGAGGCAGCATATTGATTGATTGATTTTTAGCTGTCAGAGTTATAATTATCTGTTAAAATGTCAAAAGTGATACAGCAGAACTAGAAAATAAGTTTCCTCCATCCATGATATGAGTAAACTCTGTGATGACTACAACAGCACTCAGACTGCAGGCTTACTTACAAGGCTTACAAGGATATTTAAAAGTACAATTGGAGGCAGAGTCTTCATTTTTCTGTGGGGCCAGCTCCTACTTTCAAGATTAGGCTTAAAGCATATAGTTATAGGCTTGATCAGGTGACTCTGAGTCCTCCTTTAACCCTTTAAAACCGGTTGGAGCAGGCACGCTCCGTTTTGCTTAACTATTTTTAAATCCCTGTAGAACCGGAACCACGTAAGCTAGCGCAATAATTTTTTTTGCATATGAAACCGGAGGAGTTGTACTTACATCTTATGCCATCAGCTTGCCCTAGGTCACGGTTTCCTTCCACATATAGCTTTGCAAAAATTGCATAAAAAGCACTTGTAGCAACAAAAACATAATATTCCAGAAACACGCTTTGCCGATCCGATCAGCTGTTCATAACACTTCCTATGTTGGAATAGACGTCAGCGTGAACTATCGCATGTCCGCCATTACCTGCCCGAAACCGGAAGTGACGTCATTTTTGTGGAAAATTTAGTTTTTTACCTTCGGGGCCTTATAAGCCTATACTGGTGTTTTTAAAAGTCATGTTTGACTTTATGCTTTTCTGAATAGTTTCTTAGAACTCAAATTGCACTGCTGGAAATAGTTTATTTTGATGCACATGCTGTTTTTTTGAAAATTTGGATTATAATATTTATTTTCATTTTTCCTGCAGTATATAAAAATTGACTATGACTATAAATTTAATTTCCTGTTGTTGGAAACTATTTTGTGCAACTTTTTTGTATTTACAGTTGTGAGGGATACACCTCTTAAATTTCTTTAACTAGAAATATATGTAAAAAACAAAAAACAATTTTCAATTTTTTTGTAGTTTACTGCATTTTTTTGCAATTTATGTAGTTACTATGGACTTAATGCATACATATTATTAAAATTTGGGCTATAACGGTTGTATTGATGTATAGCAACTCGAAATGCTCTCAAAAATGGCACTACTGCATGTGAAAATATAAAGATAAGCTCTGGCGGACTTGGTAGGTCTTAAAGGGTTAATTACCCTGCAATGGATTTAGGCTGATGGGGCTTTGCCATGATGCACTGTTCCTTTTTCATTCATGCGCTTACATACTACTCTGCATTAATTGTTATTAAAATCTGGCTGTAGTTTTCTGTTTAACTTTAAATGAAAACTTCTTATATTAGATTATGTGATATGTAACCTGATGTTAGTTATTTTTACTATTTTTTCATCTCAGCTACTCAGATGTAAAACATTTAAAAATTATTCTGATGTAAAGGCTGGTCATAATACTCGATACTTGAACACAGTTGTTTTTACTTGTCTGGATGAGGAGGAAAACTCACTCTGACTCGAGCATTTGCAGTAGCAGCGGATAGTTAATAAGTCCCTCCGTCACAAACAACACATATGGCACGTTGTCCTCCAGGCACCACAAGATATTCTCTTTAGGGAAACAAGCACATTTAAAAGCATTTAAGCGAAAATATCAACAATAATATGAATACGTGGAATTTGGTGGCAGCTGACCTGCATCAGAGACGGTGGTGTTGAACGTTAGGTGGCTGATGCTCCTCTCCCTACAGATTGCAGACCATGGAGACTGGCCCGGATGGTCGTACTCCACAACTAGAGAGAAACAGGTCCAGGGGAAGTCGGGGCCAATATCCTGTTCATACACCACCACGCACACACTATCATGCATGCTGTAAACAGGATAGAAGTGTGACAACAACGTGTTTACTTATACTCAAGACAGTGTGATGAATGGCTCCTAATCTGAAAATATAGCTATGAGATGTATACATTTTGCTATTGCCAAAATATAAAATAATAAAATAGATATTATTTAGCATTTGAAACTGAAAATACGCTTTTCAAATCTTTCAGAAACAGTCATATGAGGCATTTCAGAAACAATAAAATAAAATAAAGAATGTATGTTAATTTAAAAAAAATAACTTAGAAAGCAGGGGATGGGACCTCAAGCACAGCTTTATTGTGTCTCTACAATATCATGTAATTATATATGACTTCATATCTCTATATACCAATGTATCACACAGGCCTAGATGAATGAACTATGATACACTTTTACCTGCTGACTACACTTGCACCGTTGAGCTTTATCTTGTCCTGCTCTGGACAAACTGCAGTTGCGCCTCAAACAACAACAAAAAAACACAAATATAATTAACTCTATGACACAATGACAGTCACCTGTTTGTCTTATTTCTGCATGTTTTGCAGCATTAAATTTTTCTTTGAATATTTTTTAGTTTAATAACCTTTGACTGAAATGATCAGTGAGCTGCTTACCTGTCACCTGGTTCAAGCTGTTGATTATTGTTGATCTGCTGCTATCACAGTGAACTGATACGATAACAAGAATCTGCACAAAGGTAAATAAGCAACTCTTATCAAGTGTTTTTCACATAAGGATTTATGACTTTAACTAATATCATATTTAGCTTATAGAAGTATATGAATTATTACACAATACTGACTTTATCTGTGGTGTTCTGTCCTTTACTGCTGTTCAGCCACTCAGCCACCAGGTGCTGGAGCTCCTGCAGTTTGAGGCTGGACTCCTGGTTTTTCTGACTGAGGTAGAGGATGATGTGCAGCCTCTTCAGCAGCTGCTGCAGACTCTGCTCTGCACATCCCTTAGCTGCCTTTGTCAGGTACTCTGTTGTCCAAGAACACCAGGTTAAAAATCTCACAATATGGCATCTGTTTGGTTAAAACCTCAGTGTAGACACTGAAACTAAAGTTAAGATTTTGGAAATTCCAGCTTCCAGTTTTGAGTGATGGGATCCCACATGATTGCATAATTTCTATCATACTGTTTTAGAATATTTACAGGGGATATTTCTGTATCTTGCCCAGGTTCTCTCCTACTGGCTCGACAAAGTCATTACTTATATGAAAGTAAAAACAATATCATACTACGTTATAATAAAAATAGCACAATTATGAAATTTACTTTCAGTTAACTGTTTGAACTTTTAATTTATTACAATTAGATTTTTCCCACCTTTACAACTGCAGCATTTTGAACTAACTTAATAAACTTTAAAGGTTGGCTGCTTGTGTGACAGTAGTTCATCTCACCCAAACCCGTACTGAGGTCGCACTTCAGCAGCAGCTCCTTAAATGTCACCAGCACATGAATCAGAGCTGCAAGGTTGAAAAGCGCTTCCTGATCTGCAACACAGTGGGAGAGGGAGTAGATAATTTACTTCTGTCAAATCTAGGTTTAATACATTAATACAACAACATGCAAATTAAAACATTAACATGGCATTTCCTACCTTTGATCAGTTCTGCAGTCTGTGCAGGGGCCCTGCAGAGTGCTCTCTCCTGTTGTTTGAGAAGGAAGTGAGTTTGGTCTGGTGCCAGGGTGCTGAAGTCTCCACACCCTGGGAAGTTGAGCCCCAGCTGTCTGGCAGAGCTCAGACAAGGCTGAGCGAAGGCCAGCAGCTCACAGTAGGCTCGCTGCTGGCTGTCTGCACAGGGTTTAAAACACTAATTTAAAACACCATCTGAACCACCATGCTTTCCAAACAGACCCTACTACAGTCTGGTCAATGAGAAATGCAGTCAAGCAGCCTGACTCCCAAACTTTGCTGGCCCCCCATGTGGTCCCTCCTGTCAAGACCTGTCTCTTTTTGTCATATTTTTCAAGTAACCTATATTGGAAATTCTGTTTTTGGTCTGTGACCCCAATATTTTTAGTAGCCCCAATAGGGCCACCCCTATGAAAAAATTATGGAGGCGCCTGGCTTTCAGGTCTCCATATAATTGCTGCTAATGATACATTTGTAAAAGTGTGGAATTACTTGACTGAAACTCAAATGTGAAAGTAAGATGTGGATATTTGTTACTTTACTTCACTCTGATAACTTGTGACGCACCTGTAGGTTTGATCTTAACTACTTGGCTGTCCTGTCTTTGCTGTGATTTTCCACTGAGTTGACCCATCCACTGATTAGCAGGTTCTTCCTCTCTGTTTGAATTTCCTGGCCTCATGTCCAGTGTTTGACTCTGCACTGGAGAAGGCTGCAGCTCTGATAATAGTGCTTGGTGGTTCACCTCATGTGCTGATAAATAAAAGGGTGAGCTTAGGTAAAACATGTTTTCATTAGGCTACATTAGTTTTTACAGGCGTACATCTGGAGTCATAGCAAAAAAGTTCAGGTCAAGGGTAAATTTATTGGATCTGTTAAGGTTTTTAACTATTAAAAAAATAATCAGCTTACCTGAGAGCTTTAGAGCCTTCTTAGAAACAATGCCCTCTTTATGTGAGTTGGATGAGCAGAAGTTTATAAACTTATCGGGATTAAAAGATTAGCTGAAGAAATTATAATGATTACTGAGGAATCTAACATGAAGAATCTAAGAGCTTTACAGTGCATTCATGCGTTTTGTTTTCTTTTGTGGGAAGTGTAGGGATCTGTGGCTACACACAGTTTTCCTGTGGAGACTTTGGTTATAATACTTCATTTACATTTTTCACATAATAGATACAAACATTCTGGTCTTAAGTTCAGAAAACAATGTTTGAAAATAAAGCTGCAAAAGCATAAATCAGGTGCTGAAAATCCCCTTCAGACTATGCAAGAACAGATAGTAAGCATAGTGTACCTGCAGTGCTGCCTGAGCTCTGAGGTGATGCAGAAACAGGAGCGATCTGCTGAGACCTAAGCATCATGAAGGTGGCCAGGGGGTCAAGGTCCAGCTCTGGTGGATTTCTTGCAAACAGCAAACCTCTGTCATCATCTCTAGTATTCAGTGTGGAGGCGACAGCCTCCTCAGAAATGTTCGCACTCAGCTCCATCTGACAGTCATGTCCTTGTCTGCTGATGCCTTTTTTATGAGCTGAAGACCAGCTTGCAACTTCTGAAAACTTCTTGCCACCAATATCATAGTTGGTGCTGGTGACAGGAGCTGATTTTACATCTTTATTCACTGTGTTGAACGCAGGCATCTGGGAGGCATTCGGAGATGAATCAACAGTGGTTTTCTTTTGGAGAAGAGTTTCAGCTGTGGTGCTCAATAGAAAGGAGTCGACTGAAACCAGAATAGAAGGAAAATTGACGAGATCTGACGATACTTAATATAAATAATTTTTGCACTTCAACTAAAAAAAACCAAAACACCTGAAACAATTAACCTGGTTTTGGCTGGCATTTCGGCATTTAAACCAGCTGCAGGTGAGCTGCCAAAAAACAGTGATGGACAAAAACTATCATGCAAACCACCAACCACCACAGAGTGGATAATTCCTAAAGGGGTCTGAGCCCCACCTGAGACTGATTACTGCTCTGCATCAAAAGGAGCAAGCAGAGGAGGTTCTGGCATAGAATCCTTTCAGGATACCACCTAGATGAGATATTTCGGGCATGTTTAGCCAGCAAACGCCCAAGCAGACCCAGTACATGTGGAGACATTATGTCTCTCAGCTAGATGGGAACATTTTGGTGTGTCCTTGAAAGAGATGGAGGAGGTGGCTGGGGAGAGTGAAGTCTGGGTATCTCTACTCAGACTGCTGCTTCCAAGAAATGGATGCGGAAAAGTGTCAGTAAACCGATAGCTTAGTAATTAATTACCTACATATGTTTAATACAGCTACACATGGACTCATGCACATCTAAAAACCAAAAACACTCACCCTCCACATGTTCAGGTGGCAGTTTACTTAAGTCTTCTCCAGTTTCCTCTCTGATGGAGGGAAGATCAGACTTCATACTCTCTGTGAAGTCGCAGCAGCAGCACAAAGATAACTGCGGGGCTCCCGTCTCCATCTCGGACTGCAGTTTGTCAGCAGCGCTTATGAAACTTTCTTTCTCTAGTTTGATAACTTTTAAGGCTTCCCACAGAGGCTGGAAGTCAACAGCTGGTTCATACATTTGAGGCTCTGTAGGAAATACAGCAATTTAGTGACACAGTTCAGAGATTTCTGTGTTCAGTACGTCTGTAAATGTGATAGATTAGAAACAAAAAAACAAAACAAAACAAAAAATCTCACTTTAAGTCCAATCATGACACAAAAACATGCACCCCAGAGTTTCCATGATAGCAACATTCATTTGAATTGACTTTCTCTGCATGGTAAACAGTCACCTTTTGTCAACCCCTGTCCCTAGATTGTGATACATTAAGTTTTAAGTCTCTACATCCAATTTGAGACTCCATTTAGAGCTGCAAACCCATCAGAAATGTTTAAGTAGATGGGTGGTTGAAGACCAAGATGTTTTGGGGCCACAGTGACATCTGGTGGTCTCCAAAAACATCAGCCTTTTAACTATTGATGCCAAAGCACTGCAGCACCTCAGTGAGTTTTAAAGTCCTCTTAGTCAGAAGTGCTGCAGCAGATTCACCCCAAATTTTGCATAATAAAAAACAAAATGTGTACTCATATGATTTAAACTTAATGGCTTTTGTTCCCCCTGCTGATTCCCTCAATGTCACTTTAGCAAAACTGTCACAGTGAACAAAGCGGTTTCTAAAGAGCCAGTGGAGGCTTTGGCACTTTTCCACTGTTAATCAGTGTTGAGTATTTAATGTGGAAAATTTGTGGAGTCTTCCTTTAATTACAAAATTACCTGACAACAGAAAGCCCACCACAAAGTTCAGGTGCTTCTCTGCCTTCCAAAGTACCGCCTTCATCTCTTTCTGAGCTCTCGGCGACACCAAAGATCTAGATGAAAATCATTATTGTTTCAAAAGCTTCTCCAATTACCATAAAATGGGAATCACTCATATTTTCTCATCATGCTGTAGCAGTTTATAAGAATTTATATCTTAATATAAATGTTAATCCAGATGACTTACAGATGACATCTCTATGTGTGCATCATGTTTGTTCAGTTAATGTGAAATCAGTGAAAATAAACAAACAAACAAAAAAAAACTATCAGAGAACTGTTTAGTTAGCAGCTCAACCTGACATTACTCACATTCTGCAACAAGGAGACATCTCTTCCTTCTTGAGCTCAGAGGTGGACAGACAGATGTCAGTTTGACTTTTCAGGGGAGTCGGGGTGAGAGTCAACTCCAGCTCCATTTCAGTGGGAAACACTGCACATCCTTAAAGACACAGTAAACTAAAACTTACATTGAAAGAGAATTAGACACCTCAAACAATCGAAGAGACATGGTGTGCCTGATGTAGCCTCTGTATATTTCTCTATTATTGGATGAAAAGTATAACCAACAAGTTACAGTTTTTATCTAAGCTCTCTGTACCTGCAAAATCTGACTCAATCAGACCTCCATTCATCTTGGTTTCTTCACTGGCTTCATCTGGTACATCAAACTTGGAAATATCCATTGAGGGATTTGAAAGGTAAGCTGATGAAAAGTCAAATATATCAGTTTATCTTTTAATAGTGTTTTTTTTTTTAATATATTTTTCATTTTAAAGGATTTTGGTCTTTGTCACCTTTTTGAAGCACATCTAGGACTGGAATCTCGTCGTCCATCAGCTCAGTGGAAACATTCACATGACTGCAGATGCTTGAAAACCTTGTGAACTTTTCTGTGCTCAGCTGAAGAGTCTCCACTACAGCAGGCAACAGCAGCAACTACAGAGAAAAAACTATTAACAATAAACTGAGAAAATAATCTCATGTTTATAAGGATTAGTTACCTCTCCGTTCGTGAGTGGCTGTTTAACAAACTCCTCTTGAATGTCTACGCATGTCTGAACATTAGTGGTGTCCACATCTGCCGGTTTTTCATAAGATGCACAGTGCTTGAAACAGCTACAATCCAACAGGTTTAACATGATGGTTAGTGGGGCCATAAACACACAAAGGTTGCTCATTTGCAGGTTTTAAAATGCACCTGAACATGTTGTCTTCTGAGATGGGATTTCCCGATGAGCTCAGCAGCGGGTCAGCTACAGGAAGCATCCTCAATCTGGACAACATGACTCTCAGTGTAGGCAAATGTCTCTTAAACTCTGCCAGGTGATCGACTGGAATGAGCTCTTCTGGCAAGAAGAGGTCTTTCACAGAACACAAACATGTTTTATAAGCATAACTGATTTCCTTAAGAAGATTAGAATTACAACTTTATTGTAGTATACAGAAATGGTTCACCTTCACTCTTATCCGTGATCTCGTCAGGTGTCTGCTTAAAAAACGATTCCTGACATGGACCGTCAGTCTGTGAGTCTTTTAAAAGGGGAACATACAAATCTTCATCTAAATCCTGAAGTGAGTCAGGATTAGAGCTGGGTATCACCTCCACCTCATCTTTCACATCAAATCTGAAAAGTAACAAGTATTTATGATATCTCTCCACAAATACAAAGTTCAGTGAATGGATTGTGTTTTTAAACGGGAGAACCTTTCTGTTGAATTTACTGGTGGATTTTTTTCTCTCAGATTATCAAGGACAGAGCCACCGACATTAAGTCTGCAAGTGGAGATCACCTGTCCTGTCAAGGGAATAAATATATAAGCAAATGAACTCATATGGCAGGCATGTGAAGATTACCTGTATCATCAACACACTATTACTGTTTTTTATGATTGCTTAAGTACTTTCAAAATCACTTTAGTAATTTTACAGATTGATTTATTACAAAGCCAAAGAGTCATGCTGACAGATTTCTTTCATTAACTATAGCAGCATTTCTTTATCATATATACAAACTGAAATGTACTATTGAAGTTGCATATCTTTTTCTTATATTAGGATTAAATATGCAGTCAAACTTCTTTGCACTAACAGAAATGAGATTTTCACTAGTCTGGTCCACTTACATCTCCGCTCTACAAACTGAAGTTGTTTTTTTTTTTAATACCTCTGACCCACGGTTTCCTGTAGGTATCTTCAAGCAGCTTTCCACTATGTGGATACAGGTCACTGGCACTTGTCAGGTAAGGTGTTGGCAGAGCCAGCAGGTTCATCATGACTTTCAGACTGGTGCTGGCCTGAAATAAACACACAAAGAATCAGAACAACAAGCTTTTAGAGAAATACTCCGGGTAAAATGAACAAGCTCACCTCAAAAACATAGTCAAGAGCTTTATATCTGATAGCAGGGAAGACTTCAGTCTGGGCAGAGTTGTCCTTTTCTGGCCTGTGCACACAAAGAAGCGGAGTTACAGGTAACATGTCTACCTCGGTATCTTACATCACACCAACTAACTTAATGTCTCACGCTATAAACAAATATATTTATGTAAACGGATAAAAATAACTTTCACATGGAAATCTTTCAAGTTTATTAGCTTGCTTAGCTAGCAAGTGTCGTACTATAGCTAGGTAAGGTAAGACTTTTTTTCTTTTTTTTTTACACATTTTAACTCTAAATTTAAAGCTTTAAACATGGAAAGCTGACAAAAAAAGTAAATAAGAGCACTGTGTGTTTGAGTAACAGCAAACTTACATTATGTAATTAAGTTTTAGTGTTGCGCGGCTGTAGTGTCCAAGATTGTTTATTCAGGATGCATTAACAGGTCACCAAAAGGTGAAACCGTCACGCATGCGCTCTGAGGCATATGACCAGTAAAGCTAGGATCTGCCTTTGAAAAAAAACATTTGGATAGCATTTTCCTAAAAAAATGAGAAAACCTAAAATATTTCTGGGACCCCAAGAAGCTCTTTGTAAATCCCGGAAAGGCCTCCACTGAAGTTATGGACCCATGGACACAAATATTTAATGGACGCTGGCCAACGTTTTTTTCTGTGGTTGTGTGGCTGGCAATGTAATACCTAACAAAGGCCATCAGATCAGAGGCGCTAGAATAAATGTTTTTGGTCTGGTAAGGAACTCGTTTCTGCAGTATAATGGTCCACGAGTCCTTCCTTTCTTCTTGGTGACGAAGCATTTCTATGTCAGGATGTCACCAGATTTCAGTTTGGGTCAGTGCCTACAGGTCTCATTATGGCAGAAACACACATTTATGTGTCAAAACGCCCCTTTAAATTCCCCCATAGACTGAACAAAATAAAAGGTAAATTTAAAAGTCATACATTATTTATTCCTGTATAAAGCCAGTCCACCACGGATAACATCAACTAACATGTTGACTTTGGACTGATTTTAATCACTTAAATCACAGATAACCATAAATAAAGCTCACTGTAATACATATTTCTTAGCTATTTATTCATTATTTTCCCGGCACAGTATTTGTGTTAATGTGCCATGTTGTGGCACAATACAAAATGTTTCTATATTAAATATGGAAAAACTGGGTTGCAATTTCCCATACAAATCGGCACAATAATAGTTATAGTGTAATAATGAACTAAATGGCTTCTGTGTTTTCTGCTTTTCAATTGCATGGACACTCTACTTTTCACCACAGGAGGGCGCTCTTCAACAGCAACATCATTCAAGGAAGTACAATTACCAATCCAATTCTTCTATATGCCTACAAGATATGGGCCCTCCGTTTTTCAGTTTCCAAACATGTGATGATTTTCAATCTTACAGAAAAGAAAAGAAAGAGAAGAAAAGAAAGTGAAACAAACAGCGAGGTGTTTCCATCCTCTCTATTATCTTTCCCCTCATTAGAAAAAATGGGTGTGGACAGTTTTATCTTTGTGTTGTCTCTTCTGTGACCCTGTAATTCTTCTGTGTATCCTGATTGGATGAACTAAAAGTTATTAAACGCTTAAAGGTCTATGTCTGGAGTTCACTAGTTTCTCATCAAGGTGACAAAATACCAGCATGCTTTACAGGCTTCGCTTTAAGACAGCAGATTCTGCCGATGTGTGCTTTCTCACAGGAGTGATAACATACAGAAAATTCACACTGACATGAAACTGCACTAAATGTGAGCTGGAGTTTGTCTCGATTTCTGGATTACCGCCTCAGGTATTCACAGAATGAACTGAATGTTCCTCCATGATTTAAAACATACAATATAAACAGATGAATATAAACAACCTTAATATAAGGCACGAGCATTTATATAATTTCTAGTTAGAGTCAACTGTATTATAATTATAGAAACTAGTAAATATCATAGCTTTCTATAGTTTGAACTTACAGTAGGTTGTGTGTTATGCAGTGTGGCTCCATGTGGTGACAAGCTGTCTGAACAAGGAAGACAGACTGTGAGACTTCATAACGATGTGAGAGGGAACATGAGTGTCACAGGGCTGCTGAACAGACATTCAAACAGCTGCAGCAGACTTCAGGACAGTAGCTGACATCTCCACAGGCCTGTCAGACTGAGTCATCATAAACTCTTATTCTGATGTATTATTTTCATGTAGAGGATGTTTTTCATCCAGTCACACTGTCAGTGTTTAGCTCAGTTTGGTCTCAGTTACTTTATTCATAGTATATCATAGTATATAGTTATATATTTTAACGTTTGTCCATTATCTTCAGCTTTTTCAGCAATATATACAACATATTATGACTCTTTACCTCTTTTATTAAATACTTATAACTTTATAACTATATTTACTTACATAGATATTTATTCCAGACAGCTAATTGTTATTATATGTATTTAAACTTATAAAAATATTGCCACATTTATGTAACTATTTAGTTTTATTCATTTACTTAGAACTACTTTTGCATTATACAACAAACTTATTTGTACTTATTATACAATTTTTTATGGTTTATCCATACTTTGAAATACATAACCTATTCATATTCACTAAGTCATCTAATTATATTGTAATTAAGGATTTGTTTAGTTAGTTGAGTAATATTAACCTGCTTACTCTATCACCGGGTTAGGAAGTAAAATGGCAGCCATATTATCAATGACAGTCAGTTTAACTAACTATTTACACAACCTTACATTGAAAACAAGTTAAATTGCTTATGACTTGGTAAAGATTATCTGTCATGCCCAGAGAGTGTGGAGAGAAGAAAACAGAGAATGTATTTAGATCAGGTGAAGTTCAGTGTTGTGCCTCTACAAGACCACAGGACTGTCAAGGCTGTATGAGGGTTTTATGAGCGATGCCTGGGTGAATAATACTGAATTCAAAGATGGCTCCCGCTCTCCAGAAGCTTGACAGGAGAGGAATTAGATGAGGATGCCAAACACACTGCAACAATCACATCCAGTGGTTTTTATAGGAGAGCTGGTGGTTTATTTTCTTTGACTGAAATCCTAGAACCCCCTCTGTCATAGAGCAGCTGTGAATAATCATCTAAAGAACAGAAAAAATCTCTACAGTTTATCAAAAGAACACTGGTCCATCCAAAACATGTCATTAAAAATAAAGGAAAACTGAGGACAGTCTATATGTAGAACATAGAGCAGAGGTGTCACAGCAGGTTTTAATTAAGTTATTTTCAGTCTGGGGAGCTTTAAGGGGGCTGCTTCAATGTTCTGGACTGAATCCCATTTAACACATCACCTCTACCCACACAAAACCCACACCACACACCGAGTGTTTTCCCATCCGGCTGTCAGTAAGAAGCCACAACAGTCAATGTCGGTTAAATAACTCACTATTTACAAGACAAGAAGACAGACACTGCCCCTGTGGGAAGCCAACTCAGTCCCCAGAGTTCTTGGTCATAACAGAGCTATTTAAGCAGTTTGAATTTGAGTTTTTATGTCCAAGCAATGCTCAGCTAGACTGCAAAAATACAAAATGAAAACAGAAATGGTTACACCGAACAAACCAGGTACAGAAGGGAGCAGCCTCCATGTGTTGACATGTGAGTGGAGGCAAGTGGAAATTATGGGTGAGATCAAAAGGTTCCCCATCAAAAAAAATGATTGTTCTCCTCAGTGAATGGTTGTAAATGTATACAATAACACTGAATGAGCTGAATACTATTGGTTAATAGTATTCAAACAATACATTTTTCATTTTTTTAAAGTGGGCTCTGCCTCATGGTTTGGTCCACAGCCTACTCCTCCTCCCCTCCTTTACTTTGCAAACGGTAAGACATTATTAACACTCAGTAAGTTAAATGGCCTGACTAGTAAAGCCTTTACTAGTCCCTAAGGACCCCAAAGTGCTTTACACAACCAGTCATCCACCCACTCACACTGGTGATGGCAAGCTACATTGTAGCCACAGCCACCCTGGGGCGCACTGACACTGGCTGCCGGACACTGGCGCCACTGGGCCCTCTGACCACCACCAGTAGGCAACGGGTGAAGGACACAACGACTGAGACTGTCCAAGCCGGGGCTCGAACCGGCAACCTTCCGATTACAGGGCGAACTCCCAACTCTTGAGCCACGATCGCCTCTAACATCAGAATAAGTTAATCACATTTACTGTTCTAACCAGGCTGCATTTTAGCTTTGATAGGTCTCCATTAAATGTTGTGCTTCGGTTTAGGTGCCATGTTAATCTTAATGCACGTTTATGGCAGCAGGAGGTGTGTGCAAATACAACTCACTGAACTGATTTTATTTGGTTTTAACAGTTTCCTCAATGTCCCCCACGCCAGCCTTTTTTTTAACAAGCCTGGAAACACCCCTGCTGCACACCTGCCAGCAATCCTGACTATTCATTACTTTGTGTCCCAACTGCCTGGCCCTCAGTGTTCTCATATTATCACAAGAACACACATTTTTGAAATGTATTCAGTATTTAAATGAAACCTCCTCCCTCAACACACAAACACCTCTAAGAAAGATAAAATCCTTCAGCGACCAGACAACAAAAACTCAAAGTGGCTGAAATCCCCAAATGACATCCTGACTGCACACGGAGCACTTTGTTTTCACAAGGAAACAAAAAGAGGAACATTTCCCAGTAAAAAAAACCCACACAAAAACAAAGACAAATCCTCTGGGTAGACACCCAAGTATCTTTTGCTCGAGTCTCACATACAGCAAAAAAGCCCAAAACAAACTCTGATACGATTTTTACCTGTTCCACCTGTTGCACTTTGACTGTAGGCTCTTTGTTTCTGCATTGACATCTGACTTTTTCATACACCACCACAGCAGACCACATTAAACACTGCAGGAGCTTGCTCTGCCATCTTTTTGTGAATTTTCACTTTAATGTGAACACAAACTCACAGAAACACACACACAAAAGGTTGTTACCCGACACTGCTGGATTCAGGTTTGGTAGTTTCTGCTCTGTAGGTGCAGAATCACATTTCGTTTTTGTTCTCTGAGTATCAGTCAAGGTTTCTGTTTGAAACAAACCCAGAACACAAAACACATTTTAATCACTGAGTTTTATTGGCACTGTAAAGCCGCTTTGGTTAAAATGTTTATTTGGATATTAAAAGTACATAACAATACTTTCAGTAGTTTTTCACAGTGAAACTATCACACAATAACAGAGTTGGTACAGTCACTTTATGAATGACATTATTGGCACAGTTAAGACAAATATTTAATCACATTTAGCCTCCAGAAAGGGTTTAAAGTTTAGGAAATACTTTCATTTTCACTTTTCACATATATTAAACCTTTAAAATATTGGAAACCGCAAAAATACATGATCATGTTTTTTCCTGGATGTTTCATTTTAATGCAATTTGAGCAAAGTCATCTATGACAGCATAACGGGAATAACATGCTGTGGCAGATAATTTCAAAAGAAACTTTTCTAACAGCTCAACAAATATCAACACAAACTGTTTGCGGGCAGTGTGTGTGCTAGCTAAAGCTGCCCAGAGATGGAGAACGACGTAAGAAAGACAAGACAGAAGAGGAAGAAGAGGGGTTATATTTAAAGGTAAGGACTGCTCAGTGATATTTGAAAACTGTAAACTGTTACTATCATGTTTTATACTATCATTTTTTAATCAAACAGTGGGTCTGTTTATGATGTGTTCTGATCAATTTTGAAACATCCTGCGAAACACACTGAGGTAAACTAACTAATTCAGAGGTTTTTCAGAGAGTTACACTGATGGATTTACAGTGAGGCAGTGTGTTGGACCGGTGCCCAGTGACTGTTGTGCTCATGGTCAAATTGGGTTACATCCAGTGTAGCAAATTTGATTTTAGGCAGATGATGATGTGTCCTACATAACAGATTCAAGCTGACTACATTCATTAGAATTGGAATACAGATTGGAATTTTGTTTGTAGTCTCACATACTAACATAATTTTATTATTATTATTATTATTATTATTATTATTATTATTATTATTATTACCACAAGCTTCAGTTAGCTTTGCACAATTATCGCTGGTAGAAATATCCTCTAAAATTACTTTTAGTACATCTCAGAGCCTGTATTTTTCACTTTTGAGTACTTCAGCTTTTACCGGAGTACTTTTTAAACACAGGTTTCTGTACTTCTATTTACATAAAGAATACTTTTGCCACCTGTGATGATACTGGAAAAAGAACATTTTATGTATATTATTTACATAACTGGGTCTTAATTAATAATTTCTAAAAATATGTGAAAATCTTTCATGCTGCAGAACTAGGATATATCAGTAATTACATTTTATTTTAGAAAATAGTGACGAGAAGTTGCATTAAAAATGGGTTGAACTTTTCAAAGACATTTTAAGAAAATTAAACTTCATGGATTTGAATTAAAGACTGAAAAGCACAACAAAGACCATCACAGTGCATCATTTTCTAAACTGACTGTAACCCTCAAAAGTGTGGAAGCAATTATAAATCTTTAGTCAGACTTATTTTAGTATTGAAGAAGAAGAATCTGGTCAGCCTTGTTCCAATACACTGACAATAACGTGATCTTGTGATGTCTTATTCATCACTGCTGATCACCACAACCCTAACCCTACGGTAGAAGAATGTGCCACTTTTGCTTCTTTTTTTTATATTCTTTGCAATCGTAGGAACAAAAAAAGTAATTTTAAGTGATGTGTATAAACTATTTATGTAAGACTATTATATAGGAAAGAAGATCTTTTTATATATCTCCAAAATACAGGTGTATGGTCACAGCTGGAGCCATTATTTAAACCTCACAGGGCTAATATTAGCTGTGATTAAATAAAGTAAATAAAGAAAACAATAATTTGATCCACAGTCAGCTAATGCTTTATGAAACATTGCTTCCGTACTGATGCACTTTGGTTCATTTTTTGCGTTCCTCGATCTCCTCCACCTCGCTGGACTCATCGACTACTTTGCCATTGATCATTGTTTGAGTGACGACTTTCACAATCTTCCTAGTCCTTACATCGGGGTCTTCTGTAACACAGGAGCGAACAATGGTTAGTCACACTAATGCTGCTAATCTAAAGCCACAGAAAGTGTCATTAACAGTGTAACAACAGTGCTATGCTCAGATAAGAAGTTTATATTGAGGCTACGAAGCCACACTGACCCCGAGAAAAGGGATTCCTACTTTCCCCGAGTGAGTCATGTGCTATTTAGATTTTTTTATGATCCCCTGTGAGTATCAAGTGAACACATGTTCACAAAAGAGTTTGAATAGCAAAGGAAAGGATCAGATTTTCCTGCATTGTTGGCCTACTGGAAGAATTTAAGATGACTAAAAATACCCAGCTTTACAAGAGCAGACTGTAACAGACATAAAGGACAACAGCACTCAAGTTCTTTTTATACTGACTTCCTATAGAAGCCTGTACTGAAACATAGGACCCTTTTGCAGTAGTGATGAATTCTGGCGTCTGGTATGACACTGGATACCATTCAACAATGGTTTTCAAACTTTTTTTGCCCAGAGCGCACCAAAGTTTCGAGGCACACCTGTATTCAAGTGTGTAAAAATAGATTCTGTGGCCTCGATCATGCCTGCTTGAGGATAAGCTGCAGAAACTGCTGGTGAGTATGCCTTCCTTTTTACATTGGTTGCATTTGAGTGATGTACATTTCATCACCAATGAGGTGAAATTGAAGCTCCAAACTCTAATTATTTGTCCAAGCAAAGCTTTACTAAAATTTTACCAAATAAGAGTGTGTTCCTCAGAGGGACTCCAAGCAGACTGAATTAAAAAAAAAAAAAGTAATAATAGTGACAAGACGTCCCACCTCTGCAAGCGATAATATCCAGTTAAGTTGGCCTTAAAATGCATTGCGATTGGTGGATTGTAGTGTGACAGTGTGCCGCAGTGAGTCACAAAACATTTTCAGAAACACGGACATCTGCATCGAGCCTTGAATTTATGTCACTCTGTCCCAAGTCGCATAAATTCTCAAATGTTTGGAGCACAGACACCATGGATACATATCTATTCTATTCTTTTGTAAAGTTCTCTAGAGTTCTCTTGTAAATCACATTTTTAGTTGGTGCGTTGTATTAAATGGCTGACAAGTGGACATCTGCAACGAGTGTCACGATCACTGTCTCGTGACAAGTGACATCCTCCCGACCCAAGCAGACCATAGCACACTTCTGAATGCAAAAACTATAATTATAAAAACCATAAGTGTAAGATTAAGGTACTTCTAGTAACCTATTGGTGCCATCCGCCTGTAGTATGACACCCACAATATTATATTTATAACTGTTTCTTTTGCTCTACTAGCAAATAACTTCTGTTATGAAAGAATTTAACACAAACCATCGACAGCCTTTATATCTCTGGTTTAAATTCAGCAGTTTTAAAGCATGTCAACTCTGGCTCAGAAAACTTGTTGGATTTCAAGTGCTTCTCCCAGACTAGCATTATCCAACCTAAACTTACAGATGACACGCTCAGATTTGCAACAGATTTGTTAAATTTAATAATCTGAACTTACTTTTAAGAGGTGGAGGGGGAGTTTCTTTCACCCTGTAGGACAAAATTATAATCAGTGAAGGCAAAGCAGAAAGCAGGTTCAAGCAAATACAGTTCTGCATTGTGGGAAAAAAACACTTTGTTCTCATGTTTTCTTTTGTCTAATTATTTATTGTATTTTATATCTATTCTTTTTTTCACTGTAGTTATGGGTATCATTTATTACACCTTGTCACTAATATTCATACCATTTAAGGTCATTAAGCTTGTTTATTAAAACTAAAGTACAAACTAAAAGTAAAAACATTTTAGTTAATGATTAAAAATGTTTTAACTAACTGAAACAATTATGCTTATTTAGTGTAGTAAAAATGTTATTACACCTTGCTTGATGAGGCATTGATGCACATTTTTATTGAGAGTCTGACCATCGGTCAGTTGCTTTTAAAAAGTTATGTGTTTTTATTATATTACCTGCACTGATTTTTCTAAATGTGGTCTCAGAGACATGTCCTCCATACAGTAATTAAAAAGACTAAAACAAAAAATGAAACTAATAACAAACAAAAACTAAACATTTTCAAATTCTGAAAACTAAACTGAAAATAAGTAAATCAACTCTGAAAACTAACTAAAAAGAAACAAAAAGTCAAATATGAAATAAAAATACTAATCAGAAAACACAAAGCTATAATAACTCTGATATGAACAATCATAGTGAACTGAATATGATGCTACAGTTGCTTCTGGGTAGCTTAATTTTAACTCTGTCCAAAGTTTAGTCTATACAAACGTATGTGCAAAAGTAAATAACCAAATAAAATATAAGGTGTTAATAAACTTGAGATTCCTGGTAGGCTGATTTTTCCGTGTAAATGCGACCCCTGTTGCTCATCTAAAACAAACTGTGGTTAAATTTACTGGACAGACAAGATAATCTTATTTCTGCTAAAAAAAATGCACATATGTCCCAAAATGGAGAACAAGTCCTTTAATTCGAAGACTAATAAATGTACAAATGCCTCCTTCTTGTAGAAAGTATGAATAACTACACGAGTCAGTTGTTTTTTTGATAATATTCAAGTAAAAAAATATGCATTTGAAAAGGAACTGGTCCTGTGACTGTTGTTATTTTGGGACTGTGCATCCCTTAGGCTTAGATTTGTTTTTCTACTTGCTTACACGTCCTCTCCTTCCAGCAGCCTCCTGTAGGTGGCGATCTCCATCTCCAGGTTCTGCTTGATGCGTAGTAGCTGTTCGTAGTCAGTCTTGTTGCGCTGCATGTCCAAACGCAGCTGAGACAGCTCATCCTCCAGCTGTGTCAGAATGGCCTGAAGACGGTCCATGTCCACAGAGTACTTGTGTCCCGATTCTCCGAGATTTCCCTCTAACACGCTAACCTGTAAACACAGCATACTGATGCTGAATAGCCACAACAGATAACATATTCTCCTCTGTGTTACATAATTACTAAAGCTGGCTTGAATATTCAGACAGGTCGCCTCCTTCGCTATATGTCATCAAGAACTGCGTTTAAGGAACAGCTTTATCCTGAGAAGCACAGATAACAGTCTGAGCATGCATGGTTAAAAACACATAATGTCTTTGGAAACAATAATCAAATTTTGAGTTAGTTGTCCAAAATGTCGTCCTTTGCTTACTTGAGATGGTACTGCTCTCTCTGACATTAAAATTTTTTTTTTTTATTAAAGTGAAATAATTAATGCTCTAATGTCTGTGTGCTAAAGATGAAGCATCAATAATGAGGGTGCTGGCTTAGGGTGAAAGTAGAATAGATTTGCCTTTTGGGGAATTAATTACAGCGCAATCACAAATAACAAAATAACAAAACAGCCGTTTAAATATTTAAAACTGCATGAACATTTTTTTTGTTGCTCTTAATGGCATTTAAATCGTCATCGATTGTATACACAGTGATTTCCGACAGTCAGAAAATTTTAAAATGACACGTTATTCTTGATTTTCTGACTTTCTTTAAATCTTTAACTGCTAAATTTCATCAGTAATGCAAATAGCTAAAATAAAACTGGCTATAAGAAGCCGAAATGAAGCCGTTACTGTAAAGGATGCTCAGCACCAGGAAGTAAATCTTTAGGAGACTAAAATGAATCAATTAAAACATAAAGAAGGATCAAAGCTGTGTTAAAGGTTTGGCTTTGTTAAAGCTTTTCACATTTCAAAAAGTAGTATAGCAGTCTTAATTTTGGGAATGGCTAAAAAAATATTAACTTGTAAATTTATAGTCTGATACTCCTGCTCTAAAGGGCTGTATGGTCTTCATGTAACAGTAGAAACTTTGAGGATGAAGGTAAACACAGTGAGGATAAAATGTTAAAGCCTCCATATTAACTCACTGTTCACACGGACCATAATGAGTGTCACCACTGTCAGAAAATCAGTAAAAAGATTGCTGCTTTGTAATTTTACCTATTAAGAAGTTTTCCTGTCAGCACTATAATACGTCTGCATTCATTACTGTGTGATCAGGCTGAGCAAATATCTGAAAGCTACATTTGCCTCCAGTGAACATGTCTGCATGCTGTACATTATTTCTGAGTTCACAGGAAGTGGAGACAAAACACCAGGTTTTTGTGTCTTGTCACACTGATTGATTGTGGAAGCATTATTAACCTGCTGTGTACATTGTATCTATACAGCAGCAGCTCATAACTGACAAAAAGAAGGCAGCTGTTACCTATAGCTAGTCTCGACAAGTGTGCGGGGGAGGATGTGAGGATGGGGTGAGGACCAGTCATTCATGTGCCCTCATACAGGGTTTCTAATGTCTCCGTCTCACGGAAACCTCACCGCTGAAGAAGATAAGTAGTCATTCAAATGTATATGAACAAACTGTACTGTACCTGTTTACGAACGCTCTCAAGCTCAACTTCTAGAGCCTGAAGGAAACGCCGCCTCTCACTGAGCTCACTTTGGGCACAACGCAAAGCCTCGTTGCTTTCTTTGACCTCTGACTGTACTGCCTCTAACTGTAAACACATAAAAACATAATATTCAAAACAATTCAACACAGCACTCATCTCAGGGTGCTTCATACTGTAAAGTAAAGACCCGACAACATTAGGTAGAGAACCCCCAAAATCAGGCAACCCCTTATGACTTGGAGACCTTGAGGAGGATGAATGTGCTTTAACAGGAAGAAACCAGAACCAAGATCAGGGCGGAGCAGTTATCTGCTAAAACTGGTTTGGTGATGACAGAGAAGGGAAGGGAAAAGAAAATTAATGTAGTAGCATAAAAATGCTTGATGAGTAACAAGAGGTGAAGTACTTGATTACTTTCTAGCAGCCTAAGCTGGTTAACTAAGCAATGTTTCAGGTCAACCTGATGCAGCGCTAACTATAAGCCAAAAGTGAAAGTTTGAAGCCTAATTAGTATATCATTGAACCTAGTTAGGGAGGTGGTTCTGGTAGCTGAAGGCTTTGCTTCCAGTTCTATTTTGAGAAACTCTGGGAACCAGACGTAGGGCTGCAGTCTGAGAGTGAAGCGCTCTGATGGGATAATATAATGTATTAAGGTCTTTAAGATGTTATGTGGACTGACCCTTCAAGACTTTCTATGCAAGAAGGAGGATTTTAAATTAAACGATGAGCTTAACAGGAAGCCAGTGAACAAACAAGGGACAAATATGATCCCTCGCTCTCTCTCTTTCTCTACTCATTTGGACCAACTGACAGGAATGACAATAGTCCCGACTAGCTGTAACCAATGCATCTAGTTTGTTAGGTTCACTCTGCAACTGGATAAATTATAATTTTTACAATATTGCAGAGATGAAAGAAAGCAGTCCTACATATTTATTTACTGTGGGGAAAAGACAGAAGAACAAGAGCTGGTTTGTGCAGTTACACACCTTCTTCAGGTACCAAGACTCGGCCTCCTCCTTGTTCTTGCGAACAATGCCCTCATATTGGACCCTGAGTTCAGCCAAGATGGCCCCAAGATCAGGACTTTGAGCCGCATCCACCTCCACGTTCACCTGCTCATTGTCCAGACGGGCCTTCAGGGAGTTCATTTCCTGCAGACATTTAAAGAAGGAATGGAGGGGAAAAGCAGCATCTTACTGTAGATACACTGTAATGTAAATCATGGTTATAACCGAAATATTTTGATGTCCACCTATTAATCCACCAACTTCAACTTCAAGTGGTTTTAGTACACTTAGTACTGCCTGTTGATACAGACATTGAGCAAACAAAAAGAAGTTGTGTGCTAAAAGAGCTGCTATATTAAATGAAAACCATTAACATCGTTGACATTTGTTTGTTTGCATTTAGTCATTTAAATGCCTCTGGTGGATTAAGCTTGTAAACTGAGATGTTCAGGGACCAGAGCTGAAATTTAGAAAAAGGTCTGATGTTCAGATGGAAAAAACCTGTTGAGTCTGCTTGTTTTGTTTGTTTTTTTTAATAAAGGAGGAGCTTTGAGGCTTCCTTTTAATTGGCGTGAGACTGTTTCAGCAGCGTGAGACTGAAGGTGAAAGTCATGCCATCAGCGTGAGAGCTGGTAAACCTGCTTTAACATCATCCATGTTGCCTAATTGGCTGTTTGTTTTCAATGAGCTAACCTATTGTTACAGCAGATGTAGGTTAGAGTCGATCAAAACTCTAATGTACTTTGTTAAATTAGCTTTACACGTCTCCCCTGTGTTCCCTGTGACTTCTTGTGAAGTCAGTCTTGTTTTGGTGTTTGTTTATCTTTCTGTCTTTGTGTCATGCCTGAGTTTCTCTTTTCGTGTTCTGTTTCTTCCCGTTTCATTTCGGTGGTTTGTCGTGTATTCAGTTCTATTTGCCTGTCACCTGTAATTAGTTGCAGCTGTTCTCACACCTGTTGCTTGTTCCTCGTTATCCTCTGCATATATATGTGTTGTCTCATTCATCCCTTGCCCTTTATCACATTCTCTCTCATGGCTGTGTCCTTCCTCGTGCATTTCCCCAGATGAGTTGTACTTTCAGCACCTGACCTGCTGCTCTTTGTTTAGTTAAGAGCTGTGCAATTAAGTTGTTCTGGAATTTTAATTCTCGCCTTCCTACCTTGACACCCATAATAACATCAGCTACATGTGCAGGAGTAATCCCACAAAATCAGCTCAGCTTTCATATCACAGAAACTTCACAGCTCTCCGATAACTATTTTACGCTACCATTCTTCACTTCCTTTAAATCTTTACAGTAGTTGTAAAGTTTTTATTCACAACATATGAAGCCTCAAGAAAAAGCCAGTGCCAAGTGATAATCTTCAGAGGACTAGCAAAATATAATAAGGTTTTTTAAAGAAAGAATCCCACCGTGAATTAAAAGTTATTACTGTATTGTTCATAAAGCTCACAAGATAATTAAAGTTTAAATGAGTGATCACTGTAGCTGCCTAAAAGAGTGCAACCACAGGTTGTGTGTCAGAAGGCTTCATCTACTTCACCTTTGCTACAAATTAATTTCTGCGACGTTTATATGGTAGCTACATCAACACCTCTTGGGTTTTGTAGTTCTTACTTGCTGCAACAATCATGAATTTTGTTTTTTTTTTCTAATTCTCGATTTAAGAAAAATTAGATGTGTTGAAAAATAACAAAATAAAAAAGCTGCACTGTACAGTTATGATAACACTATAATTACAGTCAGTCAAATTTTATACATTTTTAAGACAAAATAAAAAAATTCCCTCTGTGTAAAATTCAGTCTACATCCTGGACACCACACCTGACTGCCTAAACACACACAGACTGTTGCGATGACTGGGCTCAAACACTCCTGCTTTGTGTACATTGGAGTTACCTCGTTATCTTGAAGCAGTCTGGTTACAAAGATGAAGGGTGTGTCCCTGTACTTATATTATCGTATTTCAGACACCGAACACTGTTTAAACCTTGTGGGAGAAAACACAAACTGACCTGGCAGAGAACTAGTTTATATGAACTTGTGTCTTGTGAAGAATATTATAATAATGGATATGTAAACACTGTTTAATCTCATGTAACCTTTGTTTTGGCAGCAGTCTCACCTCCTGGTGATTCTTCTTGAGGAAGTAGAGCTCCTCCTTCAGGCTGTCCAGGTCTCCTCGGAGAGTGGCGATGATCTGGTCGTGGTCTGACTTTGCTCTCCTCAGAGCCTGACAGTCCCTCTCCACTGACTGGCACAAGGTGGCCTCTGCCTCCCATCTGCATAAAAAAACCCCGAAAAAAAAAACAGCATTAAAGACAAGATTAAATCAAATAAATGAACTTTCACACATGTGCTGTAGCTCTGCACTTGAGAACAGAAATATCTGATGTAGTCAGATTGGATATGAGCAATCAACAGAATAACAGCTGTGACTTTATTTCCAAAAGACCCATGTGTTGTGTCGAAGAGATTTTATATATAGAAATATGTACCACAATTTTGTGGCACGTCAGCCAGGCAAATCAATAAGAATGCACACATACATTACCCACAACGTTCTGAGAAAAGCTAAAATTTCTTGAGGAAATGGGGGTAAATGCAGAAAGTAATCACAGAAATTAATTTTAACCTGTATTAGTATTGAAAAATACTAATTTTCATGAGATCTGAAAATACTGCAGATTATTTAATACAATCTTTCTGTACCTATAGATCAAAAATATTCCTGCTTCTGCATAAAGAAAAAGACTTTTGAACAAGTAGCAGAAGTGACACTTCCACGCTATTTTCATTTTTCCTCAAGTACCTCAGGAGGCAACTAGCCTCCTGAGGTACTGGGAAAATCAGTTCCCATGAACTTCTACATTAAAATATCCAACTTTACAACATTAAATAGCAGATTTACAGCCTGTTAACTCCTTCGTGTGGATACTGGTGTTAGGGGTGTTGACACTTTGATTAACAGGCACCTGATAAAGGCAGCTGGAGCTAATTAGTAACTCTTCTGCGAATTTGGCACTGAGGCCACTCAGGAATGGATGCACAAATGTGAAAAATCACATGCAAACTCCTGCAAAGCTCTGTATTATTAAGGTCCACACTCACTTTGCTGTAAATACCGTGAATCACTGTCAGCTGACATATTACTCCCTCACATTAGACCACAAAACATACTATCAACACACTGTGAAAAACACCAGCAGCAGGTATTTCCCGACTCTGTCACCTTTAGCTTCACCTTACCAACTGTAGAATCTCGGTAAGGGGACGATTCTCTTTCTGGCCTGCACCATCTATCATATTCCCCTCTAACTGATGTTGCCATTGTTTGGTACTGGAGCACCCACCGTGGGAATAAGGCATTTATTTCGGCCCCTGACAGAAAGGTTATTTATTCATACTGTTTTGCAGTCTGGCGCTCCCATGTGAACACTCACAGCCAGGGAAAAGACTGCAGTGTGACACTCACTTGACCCTGAAGTCATCGGCCGCCAGCTTGGCATTATCAATCTCCAGCATTATACGGGCATTCTCCAGTGTCTTCCTTCTCACCTAAGTGAAAGAACACAATGCACAGCAAGTTAAAATTACGTGTAGTTTTAATGTGTCTAGTTAAATATTAATTTGTTAAGCTGAGTTCTTCCACCAAAACTGTACTTTAAATTAGAGAATTCATGACAGAACATCACGCACAAATATTATTATTTTTTTCTCAAGACAGGAAGTCTTAAAATGAATTGTATAGTCTAAAGCACTAGACACTGACCTCCTGTCCAATGGCATGGGCCTGTGCCATCATCCCCTCAATGTCGTACCCTTTTGGAGCTCTGTCCAGCATAAGCTGCTTGATCTTCACCTCCAGCTCAGCATTGGATTTCTCCAGTGACCGCACCTTGTCCAGGTAGTTGGCCAGCCTGTCGTTCAGGCCCTGCATGGTCTCCTTCTCGCTGACGCTGAGGCCGTTGATGGAGAGGCTGGAGCCCAGCACGTTGAGGCCATTGCCCAGAGAGAGGGAGCGCGACAGAGTGGCGATCGAGGAAAGATTGGAGACAGAGGGTTTGGAGCGGATGCTGCGTCCACTGCCCCTCACAGAGATGTTGGAGAAGGAGGGCTGCCGCACTGAGCGCACAGAGAGAGCAGAGGCCATGGTGTCCACTACACAGATAGTTAGATACATTTGGGTCAATAAGGATCAATAAGAAAGACAAAAACACACCTAGAGGTCTTTTTATGCCTATCATACACCAGAAAACTCTGAAAGGGCTAAAAGTCAAGGCACCCTGTCATATCTTAAGGTAGTATGTCATTAGGCATTGTTCAAAGAATGGAGTCACTATTTACGAGACTATAACTAGTTTCCTTTTGACATGATTTCCCATCAAGAAAATAAAATAAAAATATTAGTAGATTGATACATGAACAGGCTGTCATGGCCACTTCTGTCTTATTGTGTTCTCAAAATCACCCAAAAGGAAAAAACAGAAAGTACTTCAGAATAGACAACACTGGTTAGGAAAACAGACAGTGCACATCTATTGGTTCTTAAAGTCACATGATTAATCCAGCAAGATCAGCCATTTGATTTGTCTTGTTGGATTTGATAGATCTGAAACAACTCTGAGTTTTATGACTTTCTACTACACGATTACCAAAAATGTAACAATAAATGATTTTCTTGAGATCCTGAAAAACTTAAAAAGTCACTTGGATCACCCTGTAGCATTTTTTGTCATCTTTTCTGTCTCCCTTTTCCAGGTTTCTGTTGAACATTCAAGCAGGAAATATTACCAATCATGTTTCTGATCTACTAAAGAAACACTGAGTTTGAAATACAAGTGCTGGATACCAAGCATCATCACTCTTTCCTCGTCACACAGTTATTTAAGAAGAACAGCAATGACGTAGTAAATTTCAAGTCCCTGAGAGCTTTAAATCATCCAGAAAATGTGTTCCCTATTCAGCTACTCTGAGCTGTAATTTGATGAAGAGAAACAGAGGAAAAGGACAAAAACAGTATTTACCTGGAGCTCAGTTGTTCAGTTGGTCTCTTCTTGTCGCTGATGGTGAGAGTGATTGTTGTTGCTGGAGCAGCTTTCACAGGTGAGTCCGGCTGTAGAGGATCAGCTGTCCTGGCTGGGGAGGAGCCAGTCATGTAACCAATCCCACAACAACAAAGGAGAGGATGCAATATGACACCTTGTAGAGGACTGAAAAAATACAGAGGTGCGCATGAGTTTAAATCAATGTGTCCTTTCATTTGAGGACAAACTGTACTGCTACTGTCAGTATAGTTTATAGTTTAACCTGCTTTTTTCAGGTAATATAAGTATATCTAAGATGAATATGGCAGAAAAATCATTCAAAAGAGAACAAATGTAATAGGTTGTTGGGGGAAAAAAGTTGCATTCACTCAATATTGTTACATAAAAAACAAACCAGTCCTGCCCAGCAGAAAATTTGGCCTTTACTGCTATATTTGTCCTCACAATAGCTGACCTGTCTCTTTCCACAGTGGTTGTATTGAGAGCAGACACAATGGCTTTAGAGTGATGTGAGAAGGCTTCACCTGAGGACGGCCAGCCAGGATGGGAAGAAACGAGAGGAAAAGGGAACAATGAAGAGAAAGAATGAAAAGAAAGTGAAGACCCCTGAGAAATACACAAAGAAATGCAGGGCGTAGTTGTGGATGAACTGGAAACCTGGCTTATATTTACACACTCACAGACACACACACCCACATCAACACGCATAGGCACCATTTTATAAGGGTGAATTGTCTCTCAGCCCTCTATTTCCATTTTAGCGCATGTAATCCCTTGTTACTGTTGAAAACATGTATGACTTTTTTTTATTTCTTTGGGCTTTATCATGCCAAGAAGATCAGAGCTCTCAGTGACAGTGACCTGATTTAGTGCTGTATGAATTACATCTCACTGCAGCCATCCCCGCCCAGCGCTCGTCTGCATTGGCCAGCTTCATTCTGGGACAGCTCACGGTGGAAACTTTCTTTTGTGCCGTTTCTAAGCTAACTGTAAAAGTCACCTATCACCTGTCTGTTTCTACAGGCTGCAGGCACAGTAACATTAATGACTTAAAGCTGTCCAACTTGGCCCAGAATGAATCAAACAAATGGATAATTAACTTAAACTGAATGCAGTCTTAACTGCAGGACAAGTGTGTCTGTATTACTGTGTCACTACATTATAATGTAATACAACTGGATGCACACATGTTGTACAAATACACTTGTGTTGATATTCGTTACATTTTTCTCATGTATGTGTGGGATCTTTGTTCCTTAGTCAAAGGGGAAAAGCCATAAAACTGATTCTCACAAGCACGAAAGCAAGACATAGCAAGGATACAGCGACATCATGTGGCTTAAAACACATACTACAGCAGAGAACTTAAGTATTTTTAAAGCTCAAATTTGCAGACACAAGTTACTTGAATTATAAAGAGACATGGTATGAAAATGAAACGTTATATAGAAATAAAGATTTATATTCCAATAAAGTGCAAAACCCTTGAGCTACTCCTGATTTCTTTATGACCCAGACGTTCTTGTAATTTTTTAAAGCGGTCTTGAGCTGTAGGTCTCTAGGCTTTCTGAAAGGCACTGGCTGCTTGTTCACTCATTTTTCAGTCCAGTCTTTGTATCTGACTATTTTCAGGAGAATTATGTTTAAGTTACTTAGAAATGATTTATAAATCATTCAAGCACAAAAAGGGAACCTATAACTCAAGGGATGAACCAGTGATGTGTCTACACACAACAGACAACTTGAGGATAACTTTAAGTATTCTAAGGATATCTCAGCATGTTCAGTGTCTCCTTGAAAAATTAAGTGAATATGACAAATGGAGGTTGTAGGCTTCAAAAACGCTATCTACAGCAGATGAAAAGCATCTAAAAGTCCTTTCCTTAAGAAATATTGGGAGAAATACAGCAAATCCCTGACATAGGTCCAGTCCAGGTCAGGAGAGAAGTACAAAGGTGAGTGTCTAAAGCCATCTGTAAAATATGATCTAGCCTCTGTCATGGGTTGGGTCTGTATTTCAGACAGTGGTGTTGGAGGATCTTGTCAAATTTAATGGAATTATGAATAATCTGATCAGCATATTTTCGTTTTTCCCAAACACGCTACCAACGCAGTAAAAGCTGTGCTGGTGGCAATACTGTCAGTCATAGATCAGCGTCCCCAGAGCCCAGAACGCAACATCCCTGAAGCAGTGTAGGATCAGCTTGACAGAAAACGGAACAAAAGGCAGTCGACATAAAAAAGCTTTTTCTTCAAGAGGCCTTCAAGACTAACTAGCAAAATTCCAAGAAGGCCTACCTGAGAGTGTCCAAATATTGACTTTCAAGCTTACTATAAATTGGCCTTATTTACTTTATCCCATGTAGGTTTGCACAAGTTTAAATAAATCACTTAAACTATTTCCCATTTTCATGTCAAAATATACAAAAGTTCAAGACAGGTTTAAGCTCAAGACACAACATCTTTCGATAAGGATAATGATTTATGTGATGTTTCTGTTTAGCTCACAATACTGAAAAACTGGAGAAAAACTGGAAAAACTGGTTCTTAACTTGCAGACTTTAAATTAGGCTACAGCCAATATAACCTATAAATAATGTATAAAGTGATTGCACATGTTGTCCTTATGCTTTTGATATCCCATGGCCTGGAATAAGGACAACTTTAGCCTTAGCAGGCATCTCATTCCAGTATGGCAGAAGCTCAAACTGGATACGAAACAAATATAACTTTTTCATGTTGTCTTTCCTATATCGTTATCAGGCCATTACCATGAGACTGATCAATTATTCTAACTGGTGATAGACTTTATATGATCAAACCTTTAAGTGTACTACTACAAGACACGCAAATAAGTGTACTGGGTGTACTTTAGTAAAGTTTGGGTTTTTTTGTTAAAGGGGAGGAGACAGCATTAAGCTCACTGGTCACTGTGGCCCATTTTAAAGTCTGAAAACTTCATGGTACCCATCAAAACCTTTCTCTGATCACCCCCGAGCTGAAAATGAAGCACTTTCTTCTTTGTGTTTTTATCAATTCACTTATTTGGGAATCTCCATTAAAACAATAATCTGTAATTTTAAAGTGCAGTACCTTCATCGCTCACAAGGGGCCGACAGACCACACTTGGGGAATCACTGCTCTAACAACTTTTAAACAGCCATCATTAGCAGCCATACCCCACATAACTGACATGGAAATGGTTGTGCAGAGATTAAAAACATTTAGATCTTTATTGTAATACACTAAAGCGACTTCTTCTTTACTTTATGTATTTAATATTTGTCCAGGACTGAATTATAGGAGAATTTGAAATTTCTGAATGTGTCTGTGGAACCTGTGGAAATGAAGGAAGCTACATGATATACAGAATCATTTGATTTGAGCTAGTCTCCATCTCAGAGGGTGAAATGTAGTAATTCAATAGCATTCTCAGCCTTCAGGTGTGCTTTAGTGCCACTGTCTTTATATGACATGCAGCACCTAGGCATATCAGTCTCAGGAGATTGATTCAGAATCTGCTCCAGCTTCTTATAAATCAAACTTAAGTGCAGTGATGTTTCAAAACCAGTTGTCATTTCCCCAAAGTAAACACTATCTGGGAACCTGCTGTGGAGTCCTATGTTTATTTTTGCATGGTGCGTGGTTGGCCGTCAGCCTGGGTGAAGTGAATCATAAGTTTCAGCTATTTCCTTGCCTTTGGGCAGGGCCCCTGCTCTCATGTGCTACTGTAAGAGTTATCGTTTACACACACAAAAAAAGGTTCTTTGTTTATTTCTATGACTTTCTACAGCGCACTATCCAAAGGCCTAAAATCCAGAGTCAAATAAATTCATTTTGCTTTGTTTTGACTTTGTTTGGAAACACGATACCAAATACAGTTGTGCAGTGCTTTTATAGCCAGGGTTAAATGGTAGGGCTGTGCAGTATCTATATTTAAACAAAACACTCTAAGCCATAAAGTAAATTCACTGTGGTCCAGTTTTCCTAAAGAAAGGACATTTCACCTAAAAATGCTCACTCATGTAGTGTTAACCATCATGCTGTTTGTCGACGTGGTCTAGCTCTGAAGCCTCAAATAATCCACTTTTGAGGTACAAATTTAGAGTCTTAGAATAAAAAAAGATGAAATTGTTGATGGTTGATGACATTACATTTACAAGTGAGGCCTCTGCAAATAAACACCTGTTTTTTGGGAGGACATTAGCAAAGTCATTGCTGTTTGGCTGACAGCTGGAGGACTGCAAAAGATGAGAAAAGAAAAGAAAGAAAGAGAAGGCTATAACCAGATCTAGGTTCTAGAAAGGCCTATACAATGTTTTCAAATTTTAAATCAGTTATAATTATGGCTTCCAACAATTATGAAATAAGATAATTGAGAAAAGAAATTGCATAGTTTTTCCTTTCTTATAATTTTTTCCGCCATAATTGAGCAGCCCTGGTTACAGGTAATAAAAGCTAATCTAATCTAAAAGGTGATCATAAGTTTCAATCTTTTAAAGATATTGGGGCTCTTAGACACTCTGCAACACTTTTGATAACACCCAACTATGCTAAGGCTGAGCAGTATCAATAAGTTTACAACTAAAAATTTGCAATAAATGTAGCTAGCAGCAGAGTAGCTACCAAACCTGTGTTCCTTGTAACGTTATTGACAAAACTGATAATAAAATAATAAGAATATAAACTGTTATTATATAAAAAATATAACAAAAAACCTAACATAATGCATAACTGAAAACAAATGAATACATAAAAAATCACATGATGAAGTATCTTCTCAATTATAGCTGATTAGCTGCTTAAGCTAACATTAGCTTAAAAGGAAAGTTTAAACATGATAAGTGCTATATAAATAAAGTAAACTGTCAATATGACAGTTTTCAATTTCAAATTCATGCATAATGGACCTTCCATGTGTATGGACATGTGCAGGTATATATGTATGTATATCTATACATATGTATATTTAGTGTTTACATGTGTGTGTGTACATGTCTATAAACAGGAATAGTAGTGGTACAATAGCTATATCAAGCTATATAGTTTATGTCTTCCATATTTCCAACCATATCCATAATCACATACTGTGTATGCTACCATTGTATATAGTGTATTATACTGTGTATGCTACCATTGTATATAGTGTATTATCTTACTTTTTTTCATTGATTGTACTTATTGTATTTTTGTATTTCCTTCTGATATCTGTACCTGAGCTGAGGTGACGCAAAAATTTCCCTGTTGTGGGTTCATTAAAGTCTTATCTTATCTTATCTTATCTTATCTTATCTTAACTTAATATAATAAAAACTTAATTTGAAGCTTCTTATGCTAAAATGTAAGAAAGGCTACATTTTAGCATAGCAAAGGTTAGTTGACACAAATCAGTCAATCACCAGTCAATCTTCCAGTTGTAGAAGGAAACATTAAATTGAATAACCACTTGTTACAAAAGAGACATGAAGAACAACATCTCAAAACAAACCTTGAAGCAGATCGGCTGCAGCAGCAGAAAACCACAGTATGTGCCACTCTTGTCAGCTAATAACAGGAAACTGAAGCTATTCACTGGGGCTTAACAAAATTGGACAATAGACTATTGGAAAAACATATGTTCTGGAGAGTCTAGCGTTTGCTGTAACATCCAGATAGTCGCTCAGCGTTAACAAAATGAAAGCATGTGAGGGGTGTGGAAGCATTCGTGGAGGGGGTATTTACTTGGAACTCTTTGAGCCTCTTGGTACCTATTGAGCATCATTTAAACTGTCCAGCCTAGTTGAGTGTTGTTGCTGTTATGTCCAGCTCTTTATGACCACAGTGTATCTGTCTTCTTATGTTTCCTTCCAGCACATCTCAATCTGGTCACCTTTGGGACGTGGTGGACCTGGAGATTCCTATCATGTAAGATGTGAACACTGGGAATCATCATTTACATTAAATTCGCAGTTGATACAGTCTGATTTTATTATGTCAGCATAGTCAAGAGTCTTGTAAGATGTTTGCAAGTAAGGAATTTAACTTATACTGAGTCAAAATTAAAAACAAAGGTTTTAAAAATGCTTCATGTAAGAATCAAGAACATAATGAAAGCTCAAAGCTGTGATGCCCTGTCTTGCAGCTCCTCAGTACCCCTGATCTGAATGGTGGAGAAGGAGAAGCAAAGTTAGAATGACTTTTAGAGCCACAGTAGCAGCCTTAATGGGAAATACGTCTGATTGAAATACACCAGAATGATCTTTTAATATGCTTAGCTGATGTTTTAACTGGGAGAGTCTCGTGCTGCTCCAAGCTGTAGATAGACATCAACTGTGAGTCACAGAAGACTTTCTGTGGGAAAAAATAATTGTCTTCCAGAATAAGGGACATCAGAAAAAAAGACTCCTTGCTCGTAACTATGACTGGAAAAAATGTCATTCTTCTGGGATTGAGTTAACAATTACATGATTAAGTACAGGAAGAACAGAAAAAAACATTAATAAAGATATTAGGGATACATGACTGAACAACTTAAGCAGAGAATCTGCATTTATGCGTAACTAAGGACAAGGGTTCAAAGAAGTAAAGAAGACCCTAATAAACCTTTGGGTACATTTTTCTTCCATGTTTTTACAAACTGATACACAAGGCTTAGCAAATATTAGTAAATCAAAAGACAGCTGAACAAAACTGTACTGAATTTGTTTAGAGCCTGATCTGCCAGGCTACATCAAGAGGTTTTGTCAAGTTTGGATGCTCTGACATGGAGAAATGTCAGTTTCAGTTTTACCCATTATTGAATAGATGTGTTAGTTTCATCACACTGTTTCATGTATGCACACGGATGTCTCCACAACCAAAGTTATTTAATCATTTTACAATCTAGGACACTAGTATTGGTTTACTCAGCGGGAACTTCATTAGGGACACTTTACTAGGACAATGTTGGACCCCCTGTTCCCTTCAACTGCATTAGTTCTTCATGCCACAGATTCAAGAGAGTGCTGGAAAGATTCCTCACACAGCTGCTGCATTTGGTTGGGTGTATATGAATTTCCCATTCCACCACATACCAAAGGTGCTCTACTCGATTGAATTTGACTCTGGTGGTTGAGCACAATTAACTTAGTGACATGAGAAACCAGTTTTAGATGATTTGGGCTTTGTGATATGATGCGTTATCCTGCTGGAAGCAGCCATCAGAAGTGGGTACACTAATTACAAAGGTATAGGCGTGGTCTGGAAATCATTTAAACAAGCTTAGTTGATACTAAAAGACCTAAAGTGTGGCATGAAAAACCACCAGCATCCTGAACCACTGATACCGTGCTTTCATATTGTTTATGCCAAAACTGACCTTACGATGTCAGTGCAGAAAGTGAGACTGATTTGATCAGGCAATGATTTTCTTGTTTTGTTCAGTTTTGGTGCAACTATATTGCTGCCTCAGTTTTCTGTACTTGGCAGACAAGAGTGGATCTAGGTATGTTTTTTTTTTTTGCTGCTGCAGCCCATCTGCCTCAGGGTTTGATGTCTTGTTTATGCTTTTCTGCATACCGTGGATGTAACCAGTGGTTATTTGAGTTACTGTGCCTTCCTATCAGTTTAAAGCAGCCAGGCCTTTCCACTCTCTCCTCTGGCATCATTTTCCCCCAAAGAACTTCTACTCATGGGATATTTTCTCTTTTTCAGACCATTATTTGCAAAACCTAGAGATGGGTGTGCAGGAAAATCCCAGTTGATCAGCACACTCTGAAATACTCAGAGCTGCCCACCTTGCACAAACAACCATCCCACGTTCAAATTAAATTAAATAACCTTTGATCCCCATTCTGATGTTCAGTTTGAACTTCAGGAGGTCATATTTGCTGTAGCGAACGGTTGAACAGCACTAAAAGAGACATATTACTGTGGTATTAGGTACTACTACTGTACCTAATGAAGTGGCCAGTAAGTGTACAATTTCATTGGTTCAGGTTTTGTACATTCAATGAGAACTATTATTAGTGGGATATTTTAACATGCTTAAAAAAAACCATGGAACTTCCCAGTCAGATCCAGGGTCAAAGAGGAGGTCAAAAGGTCAAAAGTAGAGATAAATGTTGAAATTTGAAAATGCAGTTTTATACTTCATAGAGTTTTATTGAAATTGAATAAATAGTTAAGGAAGAATGATCAAATGAAAATTACCTGGACTTATGCTGGCAATTTTTTGGCCTAATTTCAGTGGTCAAGATGTATTTGAGTTTTTTCTGGTTTCAATTAAGAACTGACTCACTGACTTAGGTGCATGTCATGAAACCAGAGCCAACCAACAATTTTAAGCATCGTTTTTAGTTTCTTGTAAAATTAGCAAAGTTTGACTACATTTATTTGTAATGCATTTGACTGTAGACCACTGAAGTAAGAAAAAACACAAAACATCTAGCTTCTTTATTTAAACTGAACTGAGCTATTATCATGTTCATCAGCCTTTCAGTTACTTTGTATAACATCTTCAGTGCAATCAAATAATATAATCTAGTGAAGCAGGAAAAATAACACACACAAAAAAAATTCTAAGACCCCGCCAGCATATGGCAGTCTGAAAAAAAAAACTAGAGGAGGAGGAGGGTGGTGATGAAGATGGCTCATGTTGCAATCTTCCACAGAGGTTTTGTTGACTGTTGCGCAGGGGAGCGCTCATCAGCGTGAAGGAGAGAAATGTGAATACGTGGAGACGAGGGGCACTGCAGTGTATCTGCTCATTAGGCGGCCGACGCTGTAATTCAGCGAGCGAGCAGCTCTGCAATCAGGGGCCTATTCATTAGCATGGGGGGCCCGCTTTCATCTGCAACCACTTGAGGCTGCCAATCACAGAGGCGGACGCATGACAGCATGACAAAAATGGGTCGACTTTAGCGTTCGGGGATGCTTGGCATGGAGAGAGACATGCCTAAACGCTGCCTTAAGCGCTCGCGTCTGAGAGGGGAAGAAATGTGCGTTTTTACAGTGTAGTGCTGGCAGGTGGCCCAAGCTGTGTCAGCCTGATAATCATCTCTGCTCAGCATGAAGACAGCTTTTGTTCTGAGATTTCACAAGGAGCAGCGTCGTGTCAGTGAAAAGGTTTCCTCCTGGATTGAATTGATTGGAAGCGATTGATTAGAGGAAAGTTTGATTTAAGCGCAAAGTTTAGGAAAGAACAAGAGCGCTGAGATAATACAGCACTCATATATACATTAAAATCAACCGAAATAGACACTCAAACACACCTGGCCCAGCCAACATATGGACATCTTTAATTAAATCTCTGAGGAGTATAAAGGAACCATTGTGTGTGTGTGTGTGTGTGTTTATCTGCTGTCTGCTTAAAGGCAGCAGGGGCTCAAATGGACTTTCCTGCTTCTTTTTTACAAGCAACAGGAGGAAGACTATCGTCAATGGAAAGTATGTCAGTTCACTGATCCCGGTGTTTCTGGATTTTTGTGTAAATAGCTATTTCATTTCACGAGATAAAATGCAAACTAGGAATCAAAATAAACAGTTATTTACTGTGCATTTGTCCTTTAAATGGATCATTCTTTATGCACAGAAAATAGCTTTTCACTTTGGTTGTAAACAGCTAGCTCAATTTCCGTAGGTAAAGAGTCATCTTCAAAACTTACTACTTATCAGAAAATGTGCTAGCGCCATCCTAAATATATCTGTATCTATAAACCACATCAGAAAACTGGTTTAATATAATAAAAAATCTCGAGTAAATCAATACGCACCCTATTCTTTTTAACTGTATACTGGTCACATGGTCACACATGTGATCTCTTATTTGGTTTGCTAAACTCTACAGAACCTGACAGGGGTCTTCCTTAGCAGGAATGTGAAATTGCACAGGTGCCGCACTCTAGGATTTGCTGTTAAAAAGCCCCCACATTGATCCAGTTTCGAAAAATATACAAGTAACGATATGCTTTACCTTGAAGTATCCCATTCACTCTTTGCCATCACAGCGCCTTAAGTGCTGTCAATCAGTATAACAGCTGTAGATAATCTGTGCTAAAAGAGCTCATAAAAGCCGACAAACTGCCCAATCGATGGCCACGCTTTGAGTGAAAACGGTTATAATCCTTTTCTGACAGGTGACCTTTAGATTTAGTGGTTTTGAGTGTAAAAATAGTGTCCTCATACAACATCGCATTTTTCTACTCCATCTTCGAGAAGCTGTTGCATTTTCAACCACACACACACACACACACACACACACACACACACACACGCGCGCGTATAAACACTTTACTCCTTGCTCTTCAAGTCAGCCTGATTGTCTATTATTCAAACACTAAAACCTTCATAAGGGATCTGATACATTTTATTAAACCATGGCCATATTTACAATGTACAGTAACTGAATTTTTCCATTTCAAGACACATTCAAAAGTGCGTTTTTAAAAGTGAAGTTTTGCTCTGAATAAATAAGAGTTTCCATTTTCTGACAACAATACAACAACAAACAACAATAAAGCTGCAAATGTGCTCATCACCAGTACAAAATGTAAAAAAGAAAAATGCTGAGGTTTTACTGTAACACTGCTACAACCACTCCTCTTTTCTTCTTTTCTTTAAGCTCATGTTGGAGCAATTAAAATATCTTGTTTGAAAGTGAAAACCATTTCCAACTTGATGCAATGTTTCATGTCCCGTGGAAAAAAAAGGAAAATAAAATAAAAGTGGTCTTCTGCATTATAAAAAAAAAAAAACAAGACAAAATTAAAAAGTAACTCCTGTGTTAGCCTGAAGGCTTCACCACAGTTTACTCAGCAGTCTCACAATGAAAAACCCGACTGATTAAAAAACGCGGTCCTGCCGTCACCCGAGGACTTGACTTCCAAACGGAGCAAATTGCTGACAGGACGTCCCAGAGGATTTTTTTTCCCTCCACAACATCATCAGAGCGTCGACGGTGGAAAAGTAGACACAGCAAGTCAGCGGCTGATGGGAAGCTGTGGTAAAGAGATGGACGGGTGGGTCAAGTGGCCCGGAGCAGCGAGGACAGAGAAGGGATGAGCTGCACAAAGAAAGAGAAACAACATGAGCTTGGCAAGCAACATGACCACGTTATTATAATTAAGATGAAGAAATATGCTACTGATGACTGACATAAATACTTAAAGCATCAAAATAATGAGATGAACCACAGAGAAGAAGGCTCAGAGTGAGTGAATATTTCAAAATCACAAAATATTCCCATATAGGGTGTTAAAACCTATAAAGCACACCTTGTACTATTATGGCATTTTTATAAAAGTGTAACTTCACTGGATGTAATCTGTACCTATGAAATACTTGCTGATACCTACATAGTGTACAGTGAATGTTGCTGGTGTTGTCACCAGCAATGTTCTGCACAAGCTGTTCACAAATAACTTCCACCCACCAGCAAATTTGTCCTGTGGTCAGTCTGAAGAACCTGGACTGGGTGGAGATGAGGTGGGTGGATGTTTAAACTGTAAAATCCTCCCAGGAGTGATTAGTTATTTATAGCTTTCTTCTCCCAACCTACACTTTTGTAAACAACATGTTTCTAGACTTGAGTTTTGGCATCCAGTTTTTACATCACCACTCCTAAATGTTATTATTTCTAAACTTTATTTCTTTATTATTGCTATTGTTTTCTATTTTACATATGCAAATATAAAGAAATTTCAAAATCAGAAAGAATTTATTTATTTTTTACTCAAAACAAACATTTAAGTCATTGTTTTAAAATGCGAAGCTATTTTGGGTGCAAATATTTATAGCTAGTGTTTTTTAACATTCACTTTAAGTTCAGTGCACAAATAGAGTAATACATATTAAAAATCAGTTAAACACGAAAGAAATTAGGTTCCTTGTTATTTTTTATGTAGTAATCTTTGCAGTTTTATTACCTTGGGACCACAAAGATGTGCAGGCTAAAAACTTTCTTTACTTTACAATGCTAAAAAACTAGTACAGTTTTCTCTTTTAACTTATTTTCTAGTACAAATGTTTAATAAACAATATTCTAAGCCACATATTATTTCATGGTGCTTGAACAGAAAGTTGTTTTTGTTTTGTTTTTTGCTCAGCTAGTTTAAAACTTGTGTGCAAAGCCATTCCAGTGAACATTTAAGTACCATGAACAGAAGTGGAATTTACCAGCAATGACTGAAAGTCTGATAAATGCATTTTTCTGTTTTGTTGCCAGAAATCAAACCAAAATTCTGATGAGAAAAAACAAACGAAACAGACAGGGGATCCCTCCTTCACAGTCCTTCAAATTTCCATGTTAGCAGTCAAATGTTTCCATCATATTACTTTAAAGCTTCCCTTAGAGCTCCAACACTCTATGAAATTTTAAGCTTCCACCCAGAATAAAGCACCGTTTATCTCCCATGTAAATACTCATATTGCGAACATGAAATTTGCCATTATTCACAAGAGGTCACCAGAGTGGATGGCTCCCCATATTTCATTTGGCACGATCCCAAAGGGATTTGTGTCTCCTCCAGGTCTCAGACCAGGAATTGTTTGTGTGTTGGGTGATTGCGTAAACCACTAGAAATATTCTTCTTTTTATTCTTATTATTTATCAAACATGGACACTGTGGCGGAGGTGTGGTCCCGGGCGCGGCTGCAGGGGAGGAGTGGTGCAGTGAGCTCAACGGGGCGGTGCTGGAGATGCCGGTGAGAACAGCTGATGGCGATTTGGACTGATGGGTTTTTCCTTCCCTTTTTATAGTGAGACGGAGAGGAGCGGAGGGAGAGGGAATCAGCTGGGACCGACAGCTGTCAGACTGTGTTCAGTCATAACCCAGGGAAAACTATAAATAAATGTGGAATCTGGTGATAAAGACCTGTGTGTGTGTGTACCTGTGTGTAGTGCATTTCACAGACACATTTAACAATCCACTGCACTACTCACTGCACTAATCACTAATAAGTAATATATATATATATAGTTAAAATTAAGTCCTGCATTAAAAATAGTGTTAACTGAACTTAATGGGACACAAATACTATCGTATTAATTTTTAAAATAAAAGTAGTCGTGATTCATAACGTGACACAGCTTCCTCTATGCAACATAATTTAATGATAATCACTGTTAAACTACTACTGGTGGTTTAACACTGCAAACTGCTATTTTTAATGCACAATCTGTTTCACATGTAAAATAATTACATCTTTCATGACTTTCCTTCCTTAAAGGAAGCACGAAGTAGCCTCCTTACATGCTTCATGTTCCTACTTAAGCGCTGGACTTGAGTAAATTGGCTTCCACCTGTGCATAGTTTATGATATAAAAGAGAGAGATTGAGGTAAAATGTCACATTTAAGCATTGAAAGCTGAACGTTCACCTGCCAGCAGTGAAAAAAGGACCCTGCATTAAATGGCACTAGCAGACGATTAAAGACTTGACACTCACTGTCCAGGTATCCATGCAGGGCCAGCAGGTGTGGTCGGTCTGGGCTGCTGAACGGTGAATAGTGGATATCTTCTGGCAGCGACGGGGGCATCCTGGACAGCGGAGCGCTTTGAGAGAAGCTGCTCTGAGGCGGCTGCTTTTTGTGTCGCGCCCGGCAGTTCTGAAACCAAACCTGTAAAAAATATTACTGATAATGTGATCGTGCAAAAAGCAGGTGGATATGATCAAACACTACAACAACGCCAAGCAGGTCCCAGGTTCAGATTCCCCTCACCACACCCCATTAGTTTCTTCATCTAAGCCAGGTGATAACTCCAGTTTGATGTGTGAGTGTTTTAGTCTGCAGCTTAATGGTGTTAGTGTTTAAACTGGCTTCTCTGTGAAGTACAACAAGTGTAATTGTGTTTTATTGGTCTTAGAGTTGAAATGGAATCATTCCCAGAGGGGTCATGTTTTTAAAGCACTAACAGTGAAAAGAAAGGAAAGCTTTCTCAAAGATATCTGCTTTTTCTTTTGGAAACCCTTAAAATCAAAAACTTTTGGATGAAATTAAATCATAATAAGACAAAGCATCATCAGAGCAAATTGCAAGAAAAGCATTGCGAGGTATGAGTCTGTTAGCATGTGAAGTTTTAATGTAAGAATAATGGGATCACCCTTTTAAAACTCTGGATACTAAATAGATAATATTATACCCTGATTCCTCAGTTTCTTTAACTTATGATCCCAAAAGATCGAGTTACAATCACAACTTTGTGTTATTAAGTGTGATTATTAACCAGTTTCCAGGAGCCTGAAAAAGCAAAACCATCCTTCTGTTCTTTTCTATCATGCTAATATTACATGAAAACTTTTTTTTTGGTTTGATATAAAGTAGAACTTGAACTATATAGTGTATCACCAGATTTGACCATTGCCTACCTGTATGACTCGCCTGCTCAGTCCCGTCATTTCTGCCAGTTTCTGCAGCGTCTGAGCATCGGGGTTGTTGTCCTGGGCAAACTGAGTCTGCATCACCTGCAAACACACAAAGCCAGACACAGAGGGAATGAAATGCCAAGTAACACTGTGCTTTAGACACACACGCAAACATTTGTATTAGAATGGTGCTAACCTGCAGCTGCTCTGCAGTGAATGATGTCCGTGCCCTCTTGGCTGGTTTTGGTTGGCAGTCCTGATCAGAAGGTAGCGCTCCTTCCAGAGTCAGTCCTGTGCCTTAAGATAGACACAGTAATCATTCACTAATTAAAATGCAGTCATCAGAGTGCAAAGTTACACAAAGCGAGTTAAAGGAAAAGAAAATCTTATTACAGTGTCACAAAATGGAAGATTTACTCAGTAACATAATTAAAATGTTTTCTTGCCAGCAGCCGCACTATCCAAAGTATTTACACCATTATGGGATACGTTTGAATCACTGAGAGCACAGCAGAGTGAGAAATGAAGGAATTATTCCTCTATTTGTCTTTCATGTAAAGTCTCTTCCTTTTTTCCAGGCTCTCTTAACCTCTACACTCTCTCTGTTTTCAGACCCTCGCAACTTAATTTAAGTCCAACAAGTTAACAGGAGGGAATTTAGATAGTCAAAGTAAAGCAATAGCAATTCAGAAATTTTACACCAGTTAAAATGGTGCATCCAAAATCCAAAAACATCAAGAAAAACATTCCTTCCAACTGATTATTTGCATTACATCACTGTTAAAAGGGGCTGAATAGCTTGAGAGCAACTGAAGTAGAAGAGCTTTAGAGCTTCTGTTACTGAGGCTTAAACCAAGGCTGGGTTACAAAACAAGTGAAGTCATAACTGCACAGGGGCCTCAAAAGCCCCCTCGGTTTACTCCAAATTATTTAATTAATAACAAATATGTTCGAAATCTGAACCACTGAACCAGCGTGTCAGCTATGTTGGTTCTCCAGTCTTGTAGCCCGATTCTTAACGATGTTTGGACCCATTAACACTCCAAAAGACCTGTGTGATCTTATTCCACAGACGGATCGATGATGACTAACTATCAGTAAGACTGATTTTTCTCTCTAATTACAGATTGTTTAGTTTACAAAAAGTCAGAAAAGGTCCATCATTAAGCCGTGCAGAACGAATAAAAATCTTCTTATATGTTGTTGTGTTTGACCAACAGTCAAAGACCACAAAAATGTTTCATTAACAAAAAAGAAATCCCTCAGAATTGCACACGTGGACATCATGTATGATTAAAGTTTTGCCATTCATCAGTCATCAAAAATCTGCATTTCTAGTGTGCCTAAATACTAGCAGGTACTTTCCCCCCAGAGTTTTTAGCTGGTAATCCAACCTCAGACATTCATCTTCGGTGTCTGTGAGATTAACTCTCACTGGTTGGGTTACCGTTCTCTGCAGCTCTGCGTAGATTGTCCAGCATGATGTCGTAGTGGCTGCGGCAGAGCACCCTGCCCTCCACCAGGCCGAACTCCTCCCCGGTCGACAGCTGCCGCTTGCAGGAGAAACAGGCGAAACAGGCCAGGTGGTACACGCTGCCCCGAGCCCTTCGCACCCAGTCACTGGCGTACACCTGTCGGCCACACTGGGCGCACTTAGTGCCGAACCTACTGTGAAGAAGAAAGGCACGAGCAGGTGAAGGCTGGCTGCAGGTTACAGAGTTCAAGAAGGGATATTCTGGTGTCCAACCAAACTATTATATATTTGTTAACTTTTTTTAACACACAGAAAGACTAAAAAAAACTGTTGGACTAAATAGAACAGCAAAATATGAAATAATTAGTTTTACTGTTTTGTGTAACATCTGTGCAGAGGAGTCGTATTACTGATATGATCTTGCATCATCTGCTCTCAATAAAGCTTTAGGTTTTGAACATGACTTATCTTAGCATGATCCAACATCTCTGTTTGGGGTAATTAAACATTGCACACACAATACAAATTGTTTCTCCACCAAATACAGTCTGCATGTAGCCTGAAAGGTACAATCCAGGACAAAAACAATGATTCAACATGATCTCACTGAGTGTATGAACATTTCTGGTGCAGAAAGAAAAGCCAGTGAGATTTTGGAAAACTAGAACCGTGAAAAGTGAAAGGTGGAGGCATTCCTCCCTCCACTGGAAACTAAATGTCCTACGCAGAGATTTCTGTGAGTCACACGGTTTATAGTAACTGGGCTGAAGAATAAGTGAGTGTAAGATAATAAGTGTCCTCTTTCTCTTTGAGTGATTTGTGTGAGATGCTGGGTAAGAGGATGTGGGAGAGCAGGCAGTGGCAACAGACTGCTACATCTCAAGATGATTGAATTTTGTATGTTTTTAAAAATGTCAATAAAAAGAAGTTCAAATTAAAGTAATAGCCACTGCTTCCATTAGAAAGAACCACAAAATTAGCCAGTAAAACTGTTGATTTTGCACATTTTGCCAGTTTTCTATCAAATTTTCAAATAGTCAAAAGGCCAAAACTAACTGAAATGGAAAGGGACATTTAGGGTAATCAGGCTCTTTCCTCTGGAGGCTTTTGGTCATTAGGTTTTATGAGAGTAAGCAGATAGAAACACAAGTTATTTTAAAAACATTGTTTTACTGGTGATTTATTCTGTTTTTTTTTTTTTTTTTCCAATTATGACTCTGAAGCAAAATCATAGTGAGACCAAAAGATCAGCTTGGAGAGCAAAGATCAATGAGCTGTAAAAACAGCTAGAAATTAATTTAATTTAGGTGCATTAATTTATCACATAAGCACAATAATGTTTTATGGCAAGTTTTTTCTACTCTATCAAATGAAGGATTAAATGTAGAACATTTAGGGAAAACTTTCCACCCTTTCCGCATTTTAAAAGATTATTTTTTGTATTTTTTCCCCAAATAATTGAAGATATGTAGATGCCCAACGAGTCTGGCTGTGTAGATTTCTATTGATATGATAAGACAGGCGGGTGCTGTTAAAAATGGCAAGATAAATAATCTGTATCAGCATTATGCTTTTAGTGAAATACACATTTTTCATTTGTTTATTCTTTTCCGTAAAGAGGAAATATTGCCCCGTGTTGTTCATTAATAATACACGTTTTTGGATATTCTCAGTTAAATCGTCGTATTAATTTTTCTGAATGATTTACATCGACCAGGCAAAAAAGCGACCTACACTTCACTAAATGTTATTTTATTATTATACATCATTCTTCAATAATTGCCAAATTTAATATAAATTCCATATAAACGATAACTGATGATTAATAAGTTTCAGTTCAGGCCTTATAGAAAAATAAACACATTTCAGTGCTGTGACTGTTATCAAATTACATATCGGAGTTTTTATTTTTTTTTTAACGGTCGAAAAAGCTCTAAGAAAAAATAGTAAGAAAATATTAAGAAAAATATTAAAATGTTAAGTAAATCTTATAAGACTCTTACATGCAGCTTTGGAAAACTACAGTCGTTGTAAAACATCAGCGCTCTTACCTGAAATAATCGAGCTTGCAGTAGATTTCTTTGTTTTTAACGTAGCAGCTGCTGTGTTGGCGCAGAGACGCTCTGCACACTGAACACTCCAGACAGCCCAGGTGCCAGTTCAGGTTGTTGACCTGAGTAGATTCAAACACACACACACACACACACACACTGACATATCACACTCCGATAGCTCTCTTAATCGAGATGCTCAACTAGAAATTAAACAGCGTTAGAAAAAACTAAAACTAAAAGCATTTGAACAGTTCTGTACAGTCTTCTGTGGAATTCTACACTAACTGGGATTTTTTTCGAAAAGAAAGCGGACATGAAGAAAAATGGACAGAAACCTCAGGAAACGTTTGCAAAATGATCATTTCTGTCATTATCAGTAATTTCCAGAAGACAGAGATGTGAAGAGAAGCTTACGCTTTAAATAAAGAAAGCAAAAACAAAACAAATCTTACTTCTCACTGTAGGTTTTATGGGTTAATTTCGCACCTTCAGTAGGTAGCGGTCGTGGATCTCCATGCCGCAGCTCGCGCACTGGTTCTTTGCCGCCGGAGGAGGGCAGAGGCAGGCGGCCTCCGACGGGCTCGACTCCCCAGACTCCTTCTTCACCTCCGATTTAGACTGCGCAAAGACAACAAAATAAAATAAAATAAAATAAAATAAAATAAAATAAAATAAAATAAAATAAAATAAAATAAATCACTTTTATAGCAAATACAATTTCATTGCATCTTGTAGATTTAAAAATAAAATAAAACGTCAGTGAAATATGTAAATCCTAACCAGAGACGTGGTGCCAACATGAAGATCCAGTCCAGGAAAAAACATTGATATCAAAAAAAAAAAAAAAAAACTCGATCTGGTAGCTAGTGAGTGCTAACTATTTCTGTGTATATTTACTAATAATTTACCCGTATATGTTGTATACAACATGCAATTTCAAGTTTCATAAAATTACATGAATCTGTATCTCAGCCCAGAACCGTCGCAATATGTGAACTCCAACCGCAAAAGGAAAGTGAATAAACTGAGTTTTGGCGTCTTTACGCTCCATCTCCTCCCGATTAAACCTGCGCTTCCGCCAAATTAACTCTATCCCGTTACGAAAATAAAATGCGGAGAGTGAATGAAAGACAAAGAAATGAAAAGGTTGAAAACCAAACTCGTCCAGATGTTTGTGACTCACCATTTTCGGATCTTGAAGGCTGCCTATTTGGAGAAGAGATGGAGCTTGCTCTGCGCATTACGCATCTCTGCCCCAACCCACACTATATCCGGTCCAAAACAAGGAATAACAGTTTCTCCTGCATTTAAACCCTGGCAACAAAAGAAATTTTGATGCAATTAGGAGGGGAAAAAACTATATATGATCGATCATTCCTCTTGTGCACGATAGGAGGCTGTATTCCCATGCAATCAAACGCAGTGAAAAGAAAGGATGGCACTATATCTGCAATTAGCGGTAGATTGAAATGCTTCGCTTGATAAGAGGCAACCCGAGTGTCAATTTCATCTGTCAATCAAAAAAAAGGCAACCAAGCCACCAAGCTAAGAGAGAGAAAAAAGCGGCACATCCTAATTTCAATAGTCGTATAATCGAAAATCGAAAAATCTCAAAGTGAAGAGGCTCAATTGGAGATCGGTCTATTCATAACAGACAATGTGCCGAAACTGCAGCTGATCTTGAGACATAAAGGAGCTTGATTGTCTCTTTCTCATGATGGACCCATTTAAGTACTTGAGGCTCCCCTGCGTGATTACAGCTGCATTCATAAACTGCCAAAAAATCTGCGTTTGGGTGGCAATCCGGACTTCGTGTTGTCCTTCATTCCTCGAAATTAACACGAATGCAAGATTATGTTAATTACCAGCTACGGTATAAATATTGGAGGCAGTAAAATGAGGCGAGAGGGCCTATGGGAACATAAAAACATATACTTCATACATAGAAAACCTCCCAAAAGCAGAGAAAACATCGTCCGATGAAAGTTTTTCCAAAACATCACAGGTAAAATATCCAAATAATTCCGGGGACCATGTTTTTTTTGTTCTCCCAAGGGTTTCCTTCTGTTTTTCTGCATTCAACACAAAAATAATAATAATAATCCAACTTCATTCACTCTGCAGGACAAACCAGTGGCTCTAGTGACCCTCCCATACAGTCTCACAGTTCTGCCGTTCCTCCCCGCCTCGACTCGGAGTTTACACCCAGTTCAGTCAGACAGGATGTGATGCTGCACGCTGGACCAGCAGACCTCCTTTCTCACAGGAAAATGTACATTTAGCGCATTAATTCAAGAAAAAAAAAAAAAACAGCGAATACCCGCTAATTAACTGAATTTCTTCGTTTGGATATAAAGGTCGCAGCTTTGAGGCCACTTCATCAATCAGCTCTTATACATGGAAGTTATTTCACACTTCCATGTATAAGAGCTGATTGCAACGTAAGGAGTTTAATGACGCCTGCAGTGGTAATAATTAGTCATGTAGAAATTCTCTTAATTCTTCCAAAATGGTTTAAGTGTTATACTTTTTTGCATTATCAAAATGGGGGAAAAAAATCTATTTGTGATCCTATAGGATATAGGAAATGCTGCTCTACAGAAATTTAAGGTCTATTTAGAGTTTAAAGCATATAATTAGACCCAGAAGATTTCTATTCATACTTTTAGAGAGTGCTTGTTCAGCGCTTTAGCAAATAAGTGAATACTGTTCATAAAAATATACAGTTGGGGTACAAAAGTATTATTATTATGTGAGTTAAAAAGTTTCAGTGAAAAGATGAAGTCCTTCTGCTAAATGACAGATTCAAGTGACGCCATAAATTTTGGGGATATTCTAACAAACATGATTTTCTCCAGAAATAGTTCAGTGAGGTTAACAACTACTCTTCAAGTTGTATTAAAACTGTTTTGGGGGTATCTTATATTTGCACTAATATGAATCATGTTTTGCAGTAATGCAAAGCAGAAGGCGGAGGATGTCGTCATAGAATAGACCACTTGATCGTGATGAAGGAGACTTTGTGAAAATGTCTAAGCAAAGCCCTGAGAAAATACCCCCAGACTTAAACAGTCCCACCACAAAGTTTCACTCATACCCTGCAGGATAGTAATTCTCCAGCTCTTTCTTGGACACCTTTCTATTGCCTGTCAGAAAAGAAACATGCTGATACAACTTTGTTCACCTCAAGCATTTGGCACTGGTCTCCTCCAAAGAAGGGGTTTTGTGATGCTTCTCCTCCACTGATACCAACGATCAGCCTTCATTTGACAGGATTTTTGCTGGCCGGGTTTTTTAGGTCTTCATCTTTGATTTTTTTTTCTTTTTTCTCTGTTATGCAGCTGCTTTTCCACCACTCAGTGAACAGGCTTTATGTTTTGATCTTCTGATGGACACTTTTGTTCTCCTGATCATGCTTTAGAAAATGATCCAATAATCTACACAGTATTTTTACAGCGCCTTGCAGTGAACCCATGATTTGGTGCTGAGAAAGCCCCTCATTGCTTAGAATAACAGTTTTACTTCCAACACTTAAACTTAGTACTGATGACATGTTTCCCAGCATCACAGTGCTACTTAGTAAACTAGAGAGGCAGCTCTTTCTTGACTTTTATTATCCCTGACTGATGGTTTCTGTTGATCTGCTGCCATGTTTGTCACCTGCACTGACATTTTTAGGCTGAGAAATACCACAGGAAATGAAATATAATGTTACTGGCCCAATTGGCAGTAGTTTAGAGACAATATTAAAGTTTGATTGAATCTCAGCAACTCTGAGGTAATTTAATCAAACTGAACGACAGACAAAAACACTTGAATTTAAGGGACTCTGCAGTACTGTAATCGTTGTGGAAAAGATTGAAAAGCATCGGTAGTCAGATACCTATTCTTATGCTTACTTACACATTTGAACAATGAAGGGACGTGCAGAGCACATCCTCTACCAAGTCCACTTTAAAGAAAGTGAACTGAAGCAGTGCCAACATTTTATGGTTTCTTCCTTTGGCTATGCTCCACCTCTTCTGTAAGTTTCATGAAATTTAGCTTGGTCATTTTTACGTAATCTTACTGACAAACAGACAATCAGCACCGATCACACACCTCATTCTGCTTGCAAACCCACAGGGATACTTAAGAGGCTTTATTGTTTAACTGCAGTCATTTATATGATGTTTTATGTTGTTGCTAAATATGTTAAAATGGCAACATGTTACGACTGCCACGTTCACTTCAGTGTTCCCTGAGGTCATGGAGGACGATTAACGCCTTGGCTGTATGAATATGATGATGTAAACATTCATGTTTGATTGGCTAAGCTGATAAGTAAATGTGGTTTATGAATAGCTCCCCTGATGGCAATATAAAATTGAGTTTCTGTAGAAAGAAAGTTTTGTTGACAGATGTTTAACTACCATTTGGGTACTTGTACTCTTTATGTGGGTTCATAACAAAATATACTTTTAAATGTTTGAAATGCTTTTTATCTTTCTTTCTGTGCTTGAAGTAATGTGTTCCCTAGAGATTTCACAGCATCGACGTCAAAAATATATCCCTTTGTCTATGTGTATACATATATATATATATATATATATATATATATATATGTATAAGATTTTACTCCAAACACCTTCAGAGGGGGAACAAAAAGAACAAAAGTAAAGGTTTCCACAAAATCAATGACTCTTAATTTTATTGATCACTTAAAAAGCACCCCTGGTTGTCTCAGTTTGTATTGTCAGTGTAATGCACTTCAGAAGCTCTCTGCGTTAACTGTAATTACTAGATGGAGCAGGGTCAGCTTGAAGTGGGCTGGTCAAGCTGTGAGAGAAAAGAGGTTCTTTAATGATAATGTGACCGTGTTTTTGGAGGGTTTTGACCAGTTTCTGACCATGTGAACACTATGAGGTTTTTATCAAAGACAGTGATGTTTGACAGATGATCTGAAAGGACCATTTTCATCCTCGAAATGAGAAGTGGCAAACAATGATGCTTCCTGGAGCGTTTACTTAGTGTGAAGCCAAAAACTGAATTCCGTATATCACCCAACTGAAACAGTGTCGCGATAAAAGAAAAGAGATGTTGTAAACTAGCAATAAATGAGGCAATACTTCATAAAAAAAATATATTACTTATAATATTATAAGCCTGTATATGAATAAAGGTGCACTCCAGAATTCTGAATGCCAACATCTGTTTGTCCTGATGTATTGTATATCTTGCTTCTCCTGAAATTTTCAGCATTGCCAGTGTTGATAACTTACTCAGCAGCTGTGTGTTTTATCGTCATTTTTGCTAATATTTTACTAATATTTCTACAATAACTCATTAATGAATTTCAAACATTTAAAATGTCAGTATTTTGAGCAATCAGATGAACGCTGTGATTCAAAAGCAATAAAGTGGGTCTTTTAGTTTAGATGACAGATTTTGTCTAGTTTGCTGTTCAAGAACTAAAGTCAACATATAGACCAAAAAAAGTCATCAGGGGTTAATGACAGATTTGTTACCTGCATTTCCAAAAATGTATGTTTTCCTGCAACTAAGAAACCATCGGAATACCTATATGAAAGTAGACTGTAATGACAACAAAGTCAATCTGGTGACAAAACTGTCAGCATTAGCTTGCCCACATGCTGTGCAGCTAACTGGCTTTTTATTTAGCTATCTGGCTCACAACACCACCTTTGTATTGCTTGTAGACGGCAAGCTTACATGATATATGAACCTTTAAAATGATTTTTTTGTAACAGTCTCAATATAAATGCCATTTGTTTTATTTAGTCCTTATTTACAAGTAATTTTCTATGCTAGCCACTTGTCTAAACTAAAAGGCAAACTAATTTTACTTTTAATTAGCCAGAAGAAAAGTGTCACAGAGTTGTTTGAATGCACTGACAATACTAACTCGTGTTTCTTCTGCCATTTGGCCGAATATGATTTACTGGAAAAAGTCATGCACAGTATAAACGAAGGACAAACCTACCATGTCTGAAAACTGAAGCCAAAACTAAAGTCCCTTAAACCTGCAGTGTTTTCAGTGGCCACCAGGGGGTGAGCCCTGTGGCTGCAGAAAACCTTTTGTTTATATTGAGCTTTTACAGACATGTGAGCGCCAACCATTTGACATAAACATGTCAGCCATTTTGGGCATGACAAATAAAATGACAGTGTAGAATCAAAGCTGGTCAATGGTCATTTGGCAGGATGCAATGAGGAAAAAACAAGAACTACCTCGCCAGTTGCAAGTGGTTGCTGGAAGCTGATGGCAGCTGTTGGCACTGGCCTAAAGATGGTCAGTGACCCATATCTTTCCCTAGTAACCCAACTATCACAAGCATAAACCTCCTTGTGACTGTATTGGTTCTCCATTTCCAGTTTTACTACCAATCAGCTATTACTTAGTGAGTGTTAGCAGACAAACATGAAAAACTACAGGAAAGAGTGTAAATTTGCTATCACTCAAAGCCAAGGAGGTTTTTGGTCCAGGAGCTACTTTGCAATTGATTTCTCCCAGCGAATGCAGTGAACCACTGTTGGGATTCACTGGGAAGTTACTTTTTCCCCTAGCAACCAGTGACTATATCATGTCCATTATCATGGAAAAATCTCAATAATGTGCGCATGACATCACATGAGAAACCTTTGAAAATATTTGAAAATGCTTGCTCTCTGAACTCAGCACACACTCTAGTTGCTGGTCATACTGAGTAGAGCATTAAGACCATTTGGCAAATTATGAGCATTTCTTGAGTCAGAACTCATCTCATTTCAAGGCTTCTTATTGGGATTTCACTATTGCCACTAACATGGGTGACGTCATGCTGAGCATGCTGTATATGCTGTATATGCTTAAAACTGGCTTTCTTCTGTTAGATAACATGTGCTAGTCACCTCACATTACAGCTCACTAGCAAACCGTGGCTTGCATCCTTGATCATGTGTGTGGCGAGCAAAAAATCAGAACCCACATTAGTGGTCAGTGTTGCTGGGAGATGGTTTTTCTTTTCAGCAATAAGTGGGTCACATTTCCAAGTTAGTATTTTGCACGGTTGGCACTGCAGGAGAGCAAAACAGAGGCATTTCATCAAGGCGCTGTGGAGCGACCATACACGTCAGACTGGATTGGATTTCTGCTGAAGATCTTCTACTACTTCTTTCCATAGAAATTAGTCCACAGGCTGTTAGAGGGAACCTGAGAGAGTAAAGGAAGTGAGCGTTAAAATAATTTGCACTATGCAACAAGTTTATTTCACATATGTGACTTCTCATTTCTTTGTCCTCGTCTCCCTCCCCCCCCCACCCACCCCCACCCCCACTCACTGTACAGAATTTCCTCCTTGAAGATCTGGCAAAAAGAAATGCACAGCAGCCTCTTGACAATGCAAACATCTGATGATGGGTCACCTGTTGCATCCTGTGCAGCTTTGTGGATGTAATGATTTCACACCACTGCTACTATACAAACAATAAGAAATCGGCATAATGCCATAACAAAAAAAACCTGCAGCACATGTTAAAGTCATTAGACTCGGTAGGCCCCAGAGGATTGTTTTATAGCTAGTATGTCAACAACGTATGACGTCTGTTGTCCACTCGCAGTGGACGTGCAGCAAGGTTCACATGAGGGCAAAGTCTAATTTAAAGTGAGGAACGCTGGGAAGCACCCGATATTGAGGTGGGGTCCTTTTGCCATAACCCAATAACAATGCTTGTGTAACGTACTGGCCTGTAGTCAATGAAGTTATTAAAGAAAGACAATTCTCACACACTTGGCACATAAATCATCTTTTTTCCAAGTTTTCCACACAAGATCTACTTGTGCTCTCAACAGTTTTTTTTAAAGGAAACTGTAATGTATATTTTCTCTCAGTTTCCAACTTTTCTAATATCAAAACGTATGAAACCCCTGATTGGTCTATTGAACAGAATAATTTATTAATGTACAATGCACAGCTGTCTGCCATATGTCTGGTTTTCCCCTTTTTTTCTCTATTCTTAATACCATAACACATTGTTTTCCCTATTGAAGTTTTGTTTATCTGATATGATTCACTAAAAGGTCATCTCAGTCTCCAAAATATGAGTCTTAGTGCATTTTTAGTATGAGTCATTCTTCTTGTCGAAGGACGAATGTGCACATGCAAGTTTATGAGTGAGGAATGCTTTTTACTGTCTCAGAGTCTGAGGAAAGGAGTCCTGCAGCACCCGAACAAAATATATTGTGCCAATCTTACACCCTGTGGTAATTTCACATGAGAGATATTTGTTTTTGCAGTTTTGTCTGCGGTCTTTATACATTGGTTTGAAGTGGGCGAGTCTCACTTTTGCAGGGGGCAAATACTCTTGTGCACCAATCAGGATTCAGCAGCATTTGACTCAGGATCAGAGGACAGTTATGGGTAGTTTGCTTATGTTGTCCATGAATTCTGATTAAATTAAACCCGTATGATGGAGAATATGTTTTTTCACTGTAAAACTCCTATTTAATACTTTTCCCTGCAAAAGTTTCACTTTACTGGTAGATTGTTTAGTGAAACACATTAAACAGAAGATCTGAAATAAAGTTTTCATTTGTTATGATGATTTTCTTTTAGTTATTATCGTTGAAATTCCCAATTTTATATTGTAGCGTGTATGTAGTAGAGTAAAATGTTATGAGATACACTAAATTAAATGACTTTTCTTTAATCTCACTAAAGATGTGGTTGCAGTCTCACACAAAGCTGTAAAAACCCACAAAATTTGTCACCTTAAACCAAAGTTATCTTGTTGTACATCGACCATCTTTCTTATACAGAGCCAGATTTTTGAAGAAGAACCTAATTACAACTGTTTGTCACAACATTAAGATTTTTTTAATGACATGAAACTGAAGTAGAAAAATGATAATGATCATGTGGTTCATCTCTTGCATGCACACTGTTTTTTTTTTGTTATTTTCTTCCTAAATCGATTTAATTTATTTGTTTGCTGGCAGCACAGTTTAAAGACTAAACACAGACAGTCAGCATTACATGTTGCATCACTTCTTTTGTATCTCTCCTGCCATTGTTGAAGCAGCAAGGATATACATTTTGATTATAGGATTACACAGTTAAACATGCAAACTTTCTTCTTTAGAAGACAGTTATCTGTGCTTAATGATTTTGTCTGTTTTCTGTGATTCTTTTGGGGTGAGCTGCAGTCACAATGCAGTGAGCATGATTCGTGACTCTCTGTATCTGGATATTACAGAGAACAGGGCCAAAGTCACATTACAGGGATGATTGATGCTCTGCTTGGCATGTTGGCCGAATTTAAAATGTTTGGAGAAGGGTGGAGTGAGCCCTAAATGCAACAGTAGGTTCTTATCTTGTTTCTGTAGAAACTCTGCTACTCTGTGTGAGTATTGTTACATATCCGAAGTTTGAGTGAGAGCAGGGCTCTAAAATGTTGTTGGAAAAAGATTTATCTGCTCTACTAACCAGTTCAACAGGGTTACTTGTGTAGTCACCAGAGTGACCCCCGAGTAAATGTGGAAAGCCCTAATCTCTCAACCGAACAGAGAAGTTGTGAAATGTAGTTTATATGTTTACTTATGGCTGCTAAAGATAAAAACATGGTTAAAAATGGTTTAATAACCATCTATGTTAAAATTTCAATAAATACAAGCATTCGTCAACATATTTAACAAATTAACATCATGTATTGAACTAAAAGACTTGGAAAAACGTAAAATGTTGATTGTCCACTTCAGGGTGACATCGGAGTTGGAGCCTGTCCCAACTGTTATAAGGTGAGAGGCAGGGCACATCCTGGACAGGTCACCAATCTGTCGAAGTGCTAACATAGAAAACAGGCAACAATTCACGGTCACTTTTACACCTACAGCCAATTTAGGCCATTACTGTTACCCTGTGCATGTCTTTGAACTATGGGAGGAAGCTGGAGCACCTGGAGAGAACATGGAGACAGGAAGAACATGCAAACTACAGGCAAAAAGGACAGTGCTAACCACCAAACCACCCCCACTGATAGAAAGAGTTTGAAAACTGACCAAGAAGAGATATCTATGGCACAATGATTTCCTCAGTTTATGAATTCAAGCATTTCTAACAGGCTGATAGGCTCAATAAATAGTTTAAATCTTCTTTAGTGCAGCACAAAAAGCTGTTCTGTGGCATGTTGGTGCCTTATATGAGGTGGCCAGTCATCTGTAAGATGCACACTGGCCACACTAAGGCATCCATCTACTGTCACCAACACTATGCTGACCCTTTTTTTAAGAAAAAGAAAGAAGACAAACAAAGAACATGAAGTAATATAACGCATAAATATGACACCACTCATAACATCCTGTTTAGTGCAGCAATATCTGACTAAGCAGGGTATATTTTAGGGAGTGCCTACCATGTGATTTAAAGTCTGTACTGTGCCAGATCTCTTTGTCTGTTCAGTACTTGGCAGTACTTATAGTCACTTTAAAGATTAATCCACAAATCGAGCCTTCTTTGTAGCATATAAGTTGGTCACTGGAAGGCATTTTAGGCTTTGGTTGCATGGATGACAATCCAAAAGTATAACTGGTAGTCACTTCAATCATTCGTCTCAAAGCTCACCACTTTGCATTGCTAACAGTTAGTTTGCTTGGGGTGTTATAACTTATATTTTGATGACCTTTCTTTGCATTGCTGGTCTCTTCCATAAACAGTATAAAAGTTTGGAAGTAGCTGTAGAGTGAAGCGTCGACCCTGCTCTCCTTTTAAAGGCCACCAGGGGGCGATACCTTTGTGATCTATAGAAGTCTATTGAAAAATGGGTTGCTTTCCTGCTAAGGCTATCATCTGTTCCACTCATTTCCGGTCACACCAAATAAAATATTAAGTCCATTTTGGCAATTTTTGTCATTGTGTGGAGTGTCATACCATGTATGCTCACTAGCTAACAGCCTGTGAGTGATAAGTTGTTAGCCACTGACATTCCATTTCAAATCACAAAGATGTTGGCGGAGAAAACTCACTTCAAGGCTTCATATATAACAGTATCATAGTAAATAATGTTAGGTTGTTAGCTAATGATGTCTCATTCAAGCGTGGCCAAATTTGGGTCAAAAGACTAGGATGCTGAAGTGAAGTGTTCAGAACAGTTCAGTGGTGGATTTGCCTTTATTCGTACAACTGCAAGAAGTCACCTATGTAAACATTGCTCATTTTAACCCCCAGTTGCTCTCCTAATAAGGTCGGGCAGCGTTTGGAACGTGATAAATGAGTTCAAATGGAAAACTGGGAACCAGTGCTAGAAGTCTCCTTATATGTTTGTTTAAATCCATTGCTGTGATGGAAGTGAGAAAAATTATGTTTTGGGATTATTTTTTTTGAGTAGTGAAAATGTGACGATGCATGAATAAAACAAGAAAGACCAAGGCAATACTCCATCCAGCTAGTGAATGTTGCAGGTCAGTTTTACGTTTAAAGACTTAACATCCAGCAGCAACCATTGTTCAACAGGCTGTGTCTACTCTAAGATCAAACCCATCTAGATTACAGTCCTGCAGCCAAGCTTTCAACAAACAAAGGAAATGGCACATTACACCATCCCTCTCTCTGAAAAGTTGCACTGGGGAGGAAAAAAACCCTCTCCAGTTATTTAACAAATACAAGTTTATTTGAAGTACAGACAAGGAAAAATGAAGGGCTTTTTTCAGGCCTTGCACTCCATATGACAGCAATTTGGGAGTATTGTGTATTTTGGCCCAAGCGTGTGGTCTATGATAGATGACAGGAGAGAAAATCACGAGCCGCTGGCTTGAGCACAGACATGCAAATTGCTTTCAGCTGATTGCTGTATTCTCCTTGATATTTATCAAGTGGGTTACAGTATGCCTCTTTATTTACAGACAGGAAGCAGCTGATCAATTCCACTACAGGAGGGAGGAAAGAGACCAAAGCCTTTTCCTCTGCTAGGTGAAAGTAGAAACCCCTCTAGTACCCAGTGAGCACCTGGTTTACCCGACTAACAGGGACAAAAGGCAGAGATATACACATCACAAGTTTATGCCAAACTCATATTGGTTTGTGGTGAAATTTCATTTACAACCAAGAGATCTTATAACATTAGTAAAAGTAGCAATTTAAACTTTTTTTCTTTTAATTTTGTGACCTCTTTGCAGCTGTGCAACAAGCTGTGACTACAATTCATGCTGATTGACACAAGACTGCCCAAGGCTTACACCTACAGCTCTACTGTCATTCAGATTATATTCGTGAAAATATATATGTTGAGTATTAGTAGTACAGGCTTGAATTTGCTGGATTTACTGTACATGAAATTGGCTGTTAAAAATAAAAGTTTCTTTTATTCATTATGGGCAGTGTGCCATGATGCTGGAATCCTGTCAATTCATTTCCTGTTTTATATTATTATTATTGGGCTTCGTGTAGCCAAGTTGGTTTTGCTTCCTGTCTCCATAGCATTTTCCCTCCTTTGTGACCGTAGGCCTAATTAATCTTACCTGTGTTGTCCTTCACACCTGTGTTCAATTAGCCTAACATGTTCTGTTCATGCTACATATCCTCCTATGTGTTCAATTAACACTTTGTTCTTTCTACCATTGAGTCATCTGTGGTAGTTCTCTTGTGTACTTATTTTACTGTCAAGATCAGTAATTTTCAGGGTGTAGGAACTGATCTTCTCTCACTCTGGTGAAGCTTTTCAAATTTTGTGAAAGAAACACTGTTGATGTCATCAGGTTTTGGGTTCACATTTCAAACGGTTTGAGTAACTATTAGCATGATGCTGTGGATTTTTAATCTTTTGATGATTCTGACCTGGATCCAACTTCTCCACTTAGTGAATTTGACCCCTCTCCTCCCTGAAGGGTTTCGTTTTTTATTTGTTGTCTTCTCTGCTGACAATAACAAACATATGTACACGCATCTGTGTGAAGGAAGTTTCGAGGAAAAATATGACAATTATCTACAAAATCTTTAATTTTATGAGCACAACATATTAATCTACCCCAAATCTTGCCTCTAAACAGGCTCCAGCTCAGCTCTAGATATGTTAGAGGACTTGGGTCAGTGTCAGAGATCATCTACTTACCCAATCAGGTAACCAGCTCCAGAAGGAAAATTACTTCCTTCCGACCACTTGTACTCACCTGCAGTGACCCGCAGCAATCAGAGGTGTACGAGACTCCTAATCATGAAAACCCCTTTAGGTCAGCATATGCACACCCCACCACAGCCCACCCAGCCTCCTTCAACACCACCACCCCCGAAAGGGGAGCTTTGAGTTCAAGTGTTTCAACTGTCGCATCAAATAGACTCAGCGTGGAGATTACTTGTGCAGGATGCATTGTGTGTTTAGTTTGATGCCGACTGCAATATCCTGAAGCTCTATTGATCCCAGCAGCCCCGGGTGCAGGGCAGCACTTTTGAGCCATGTCAAGTGGGGGTGACTGGCAGCGGGCACGCTCATGTTCTGATGAACAGGGTGAAGTGTGCAAGGTGGGCCAGGAAACAGAGCAGCGTTTTAGCAGAGCATTGGAAAGCATCTATGACCCGGAGCACAAGCAGGACTGCCAAAGAGTTTGTTTTCATATGAGTGCGGATAAAGAGCAGAAGAGCGTGGTAAAGCAGAGGGTGCCAGGGATGAGATAGTTTAGACAAAAAGATGGTTGACACATTATAAATTTACCAGTTCTGAGACAGTTTCTGGTAGAGTGGCAAATTTGCACGCAAGCTTTTATTTTCTCGACCATGTGTGCCTCTAAGTGTAAACACTTAAAATGTGGTCTAACTACAGAGTGGCTGCATTACAGAGGGGGCACACTGTGTTTTTCTATGGTGAACTGTGCCAGCTCGTCGACAGCTGATGAATGACTCCAAATCTGGCCCCTCCCACAGATCCCAGATCATTTGTAACAAGTAGTGTAAAGGCCTCGGCACTATGACTCACGAGAAACTATGCTGACCCAGTTAGAGATGATCTCTACAGTATGGAGCTATTTTTAAAAGGAGACAGGCTATTTCTATTTATCTCGAGTACCATTAGGTAGTAATAATGTTGATATGTTTTGTATGCATATAAAATCCTTATATAGGAAAGAAATATAGCATTTCTATTTCAATCAATTTGCAGCTTTACATGAAAATATATCAAAGCAGCTGCTTTGAACCACTTGGTAGCAGTAGAGCAAAACACAAAACTTCCATCATCATTTGGTTATTACATATTATTAATATATATTTTACAAGATAATGAGCAAAATTATTATTCCTTTGTAGACCTAATATTTGCACCTCTTTGTGCTCTGATTGAAGCCACCATTATGGAGTTTTAGTCCAAATTCAAACTTTTCAACATGTCCCTTTTCAAATGAAACATTTTTACTTTGGTGATCACCTGACTTTTCATCTTGTCGGGGATAGCTTGAATATTGCGTGCACAAATAATGACATTTCCATCAGTTTCACTTGTAAATTGTTTTCTCATGCCAACTGCATTCAACTGTCTGCAGGACAGTGGTATGACTACAATACACGCTTTACAAGTAATACCTGGTAGCCATGCATGTATTAGTCTAATCCAGCAACCTAGGCAGAGCTAATCTGGAGGAACACTGAGATGTTCCCAGATCTCTGCGGAGTGTCTACTCCGGGTCTACCCTGAGGCCTCCTCCCTGTAGGACATGCCCAAACCACCAAAGCTGGCTACTTTCAGTGTGGAGGAGTTGTGGCTGTACTGTGAATCCCTAATAAATGAATGTTCCTCACCCTGTCTCTAAGGGAGAGCCCAGTCACCCTCTGAAGAATGCGCATTTCGAACACTTCCATCCATGATCTTATTTGTTCGTGGCTATAAATGAAACATAGCTTGACCAGAAAATTGACAGCTTGGCTTATATGCTCAGGTCTTTCATTACCAAAAAGAAAGCTCAAATTATGAGAGCTCATAAGAACAGCAGCTGAATGTAATGTAAAAAAAGTAAGTTTTTTTAATTTTTTTATTTTTGCCTTATATCAAGAACAGTTTGAAGCCAAGTGTTGTTTAAATGCCCAAACCTTTGGAATAACAGACTGACATTAGCTGTTTGTTTTTTTGTTTGTTTTTTCATTTCAATCTGCTCTTTGTACCTGATCATTTAAACTTTTTGACCATATAAAGAAATTACACGTTGGCACTTAAACTAGCTAGATCCTCACAGGATGCTGGCAAACAATATTTTTTTAATTTTTGAAATTTATTCTTTTTACACAATTTGGCTAGTGACTAGCTAATGTCAGCCCATTTGGTCCAGTGAGTACTGTACTGTACTGTTTGTGCTGTACACAAAATGTTACTAGTACAGCTGGACGACTTAAGTAATGTAGTAACTTAATATGGACCACCACCTGACTCCAGAGGAGGTCTGCCCTCCTTTGCAATCAGCTGCTTCTTCTAATAAGTTGATACTTTCAGGATCCATGCTGTGTGGCTCTGTCAGAAATCCCATTTGAGATAACACATGATGCCATTGCCCATACACCTATTGCCTCTCCATCAGTTGGTTTGGCTTATTCCACAACTGGACAGGAAGTCTGCTAATCTGTAACCCGAACCAGGGGAAGGAAAAAGTCAGGAACCAGCCTTCACTGCTTTCACCAATCGTATTCATCACCAGAGCTGGGCCGAGGCTCATTTAGAGCGGGAGCAAGGCTTAACTAAACATCTTCTCCATAAAATAAATGCTTCCAGGTTACTCCCAGTCCAGGTTCCACTGAGAGGAGCATCTGATCTCAATTACCAGGAATGCTGTAGGAAGCAGCGAGCCTCGGTTGCAGCCTGCGCCAACATCTCCATGGCAACCTGCGCAAAAGATGATTTGATAATTAGTTCCTGATGCGTCTCATTCTTCTTCATATCGATCATGTCTAGGAAACAGAATGGAACCCAAATACAGTTTGAAGCCTCGGACGTTGGTTGGTTGGTTTGTACACTTAATGCTCGCTGAAGAGTGATCCTCAATTTTCACTTACAAAGCATCAAGATGCTAAACTCTGAAAAACTGTGAAAAACCGTGCTCAGACAACCGTAAACAATAGGTGCGCTGATTTCCTCTAAACAATAAGTTGTTTTAAATTGTGCATTTTTTTCAGAAAGCACCACATATAGGCAGCAGAATGAGCTGTATTAAATTATTTCATATAAAATTAGTGTTTTCATTTTGGTTACAGAACAGTGCTGTTTTTGATGAACTCGGGAAGAATATAAAGCAACCGAATGCAGAGAAGACAACAAACTATATGTGGAAATCTAGAATGTGTGCCATTTTTGAGGTAATCAAAACAACAGTGGGAAATAGATTCTACATGAAGTGGACTTTTTACAGCACTCATAACATTTTAAATTGAAATGGGAGATTTTAGCTAGAGCAAAGAAGGCAGAAGTTTAAATTCCTGGGGAATAATAGTTTAAACACCTTATTTTGGGCATAGTCAGCAAAAGTTTCGATTTGTGACTCTATACATTTTTATTCTCCAGTGCCCATTAATTAATTTAATAATAATAATAAAATAACTGTCCAAATTGGTATACAGTCGCTACAAGTAACTAAGTTCGTGAAGGAAAAACAGCTTTGAAAACTTTGAAATGTCATCTTTTGTTGTTGTTTTGAATTATTTTGTTGCAACTTTTAGAAGTCTGATTTTCTGGTCATTTTAAAGTAGACCTTCAGGAATCTTTTTGGAAACACAAATATATCACTAGAAAACAGTAATATTCTTCTAACTTAAGAAGTTAAATCAATAAGTTAGATTAATGCAATCACAATATAACAAATTAAAAAGCGACATTAATTTCACTGAGGATTTTGGAGAAAATGGATAAAGTATCTGTATGATTTTAGCAGGCATTTAAAGCTACAGAGCACATGTTAGATATAAGGCTAACAAATAGCTTATATCGTTATCATTTTACAACAGATTTGATTAACTTCCTTCCGAGACACCACAATTAGAGAAGTATGCAAAGTTTAAAAGAATTAGCTGAATTCTTCAGTCTAGATCAAACTTATCTGAACAAGGACACTACAAACAGGTTAGCTCTAAAATTGCTACAGTATGCAGGGAATTATACAAAAGTGCTTTCAAAAGGCTAAAATCTCACAAAGGTTTGGCTCAAATGGCATCTCAACTGGAAGGTATCAGAGATCAGAAAATGGAAACTCAGCTGCATTTGTTTCTTTCCTTCCATTTCCCCAGTGATTCAAACCTGGCTACACCAGTGACAGTGTTCCTATCTTTATAGTAAGACTGGTGACCTCAGCCTTACAAAAAACAAACACAGCTCTTACTTTCTAAGATCACAGCCTTTTGTTTCATGCACATGAAAAAATTTGGCAGAACCCAAAAGGTTTTGACCTTCATCCAAATAAAAATTACCAGGACTGTGATTTTTGACACATTTGTTTTATAAGTGTGATTTAATTTACTCTGACTTTAAAAATAAGTTTTTGATTATAAAATGACAAAAAATGTAATATTAACGTTTATAGAATTCAGTAAAGTCAGTGAAGTCTTTCCTTTAATTATATGCAGACTACTTGTACTCATGTGCCTACTTATGGCAGTTATATAATGTATTTTCAAAACAAATGTTTATCCAATAGTAGATCCTTATAATAATTTCTTACTTCTTGGACAACTAAAGTATTCACTATAATTAAAAGAAAACACAACCTTTATCTAAACACAAGGGCCAATAATAAGTTTAGGAGAAGCCCATATTCTGGTATTAAATTTTTATGTGTGATGATTAGGCAGTCTTAAAGTCTTTACTGGTAATACAAGTGAAAACAACTGAAGAATCAACTTTTTGCCTGAGTAAACTACTTTATTTATGTTTGGGGCTGTACTGTATGTATGTATTAATGTATTTGGTTTTTGGTTAACAACTTGCCTGAATGGATGTTGATGTTTACCATAATTAATATAAAATAAAATAAATACAGTGTATCATTGCCTTTAAGCTCCTTAAGAGCAAATAATACCAAATAATGCACCAAATAAACCAAATAATGCAAATTTATCCAGTAAAGATATGGTTCTAACTTTGTTATGAAAATGTTTGTCTTATCTTTCTAAAAGATTGTTGTGTGGGTGCAGTTTCAGAAGACGTGTGCCACTGTTTCATTATGAATTTTATAAAGCACACATGCCACTTTCTGAAAAAACTACACCCCTGTGACTCCACTGTTTCCTAGTGATACTTCAGTGAGTGAAACATCCTGGGTTAGGATTAGGGTTGCTTCAGCTAACAAAGTAACTATGGACGCAAATTCAAGTTTTTAGAAAAAACAAAACAAAACAAACTATTTTGCTGTGAAATTCTAGCAGGCAAATTTATGTTTTGATAGGTGCAATTAGACTACAGAACATACAACAGGAAGTGCAAATAATTGTGTATGCTAATTAAAAAAACAATGGTGGCTTGACTACAGTTTTGCATCATAATTGTCACTGAAATGAAACGTAATGGGGTGTTAAGGTTGTATACACAGTATGCGTTGATTTTACAGAGCTAATGTCCCCTGTTAGTTCACACAATGCGATGCTAAATAAAATTTACCAGCAGGTGGGGATATAACACCTTGAAACTTTCTCAAAGCGGTTTGGTTTCACGGCATTGATCTGAACAGTATATATATATATATATATATATATATACATATGTGTGTATATATACACACATATGTATATATATAAAGGGTCCATTTCAGTTTTTGAAGTTTGAATTTCTGCCAGTCTGTGTAAGACTGTCCAATTAGAAAGCTTTGAAGCCAGTGGTACACTGTGGATTTTCTATGAAATTCTACATAGAGGAAGTGGAGGATGCTTTGTTACCGCCCATTTCCCGATAGTTAATTATAAAGCCAGTGAAATTGCATCAGAATGGTCTCAATGGCACGTTATGAAGACAGCAGCCTATCTCTGTTTCTCAAACATATTAGAAAGAGCAGAATAACACTGTAATAGAACATTTAGACTCTTATTTAGCTCAGCATGAAAGGTAAGTTCTAAAATTATCTAAACTTGATGCTCGTTTTTAAAACATCAACTCAGTGTCATTATTATTATTATCTTCTGTAGCATTTAGCATCTTCATCTGGGTGTTCATCACCCTGCTGCTGTTGCTGCTGCTGGAGAGTTCATCATGTGCTGGTGACTCAAGTGTTGGTAAGCAGTTTCGTTAATTACAACATGGGACATGATGATTGATTATCCTGATGACCTTTTGATTTTCAGTAAACAATCATTTCTCCCATATCGTTTCTTGTTGTGTTAGTCTGTTCATTTTCTACATGAAGGTTAATCAAGCATATTAGCAACCACCAAACCAACTCTAATATTTGCTGATTAAACATTTAGCACATAAAGAGTCAAAGCTGGGGCCTGAGGGGCCCAAAATTAGCTTTTCCATTCATTCCTCTGCAGGGCTCTGGAAAGTTCACATTGGAAAGTGCACTGATACTCCTGGTATTCCTGCCAACACCTCACAAAACTTCAGCTGTTCACAAACATCTCAAGCTGCCCGTATTGTGTTCTCTCTGTCAGTGGTTTGCTTATTAAACAATATTTATGAAAGTATCTCAGCATTTCTGAGTAACATCCATTATTCTATCATGACTTTTAATTGATGTGCTGCAGAGCACAGTTGCATAGTAACAGTCATTACCCACACATGATGGTTAGCAAATTATCAGTTTCCTTTTTCATTCATCATTCATTCAACAGCAGAAGACGATGGGTGCAGAGAGAGCTTCAGATCAGGAGGAACTATTGAGAGCTTGACAATGCTTTAAGTAAGGTATTTGGGAAGGAAGTCAACAAAGGCATACAGATTTAAACTTCTTGCAATATAGTTACTATAGTCAGCGACAGTAAACAGGGAATCTCCAAATGTTCTTATCTTGAATGTGCTTCCATGCATAAGAAAAAACGAATTATTTAATAACCCATCATGAATTAGGTCAACTATGGATCAGAGAGATGAAAAGAAGGCTTTTTCCCAAGCTCACAAATGTTGACCCCTGTTGGTTTCAGACAAGGTCATTTTCTTTACAGACGTACACAGGGCAAATTACTGACTATTCTGACATGAATTTATTGATCGTGGGGAGAGCTTGCTTTTTTCCTCCAGTACACTGGGGAAAAGGGTGACATTTAGAGCGATGGCACTAACATTGTGTGCTATCATTGTGTGCACATTTAATGTTGTTGCCACTGTGTAGATTTTTACAACTTATAGCATTAGAATTTACATGGTACAACCTCCTTGTGACCTAAGGGGAAGTTCTTTGTGCTGCCAAACTCATGCGGGAGTAATGCGTTATACGTCCTGTGCAGTATTTTTGTAAATTGTTAATGTATTTTAATAACTTTATTGTTAAAAATAGTGTAGAGCCACCTCACACTTTTTTGACAAAGTCACACTGATACGCCTAAGTCTATCTGTTGTTCATTCAAGGGTAGACATGCTTAACTATCCACTCATTTCAAACTAATGAGGAAAAAAATGCTTCAGTGTCACATTATCTCATTGAACTTCTGCAAGCAGGAAGGGGGGAAGGAAGCGATATTACAGCAAGCGTTAGTCACAATGAGGTTGCTGGGTTTATTCGTAGACATTATATGCTTAGAAACCATTAAGTCAAATTTTAGTTTCACAGTTCATACATGGACTGTTTTCTATGTTAAAAGCTGAATGCAAACTCTGTCCTTTATTAATCCGTTGTAGTTTCACAAAGTGCACAGAGTCTAGGACACCCCAATTCACCGATGTTTTGTTTTTGGTTCTTTTGCTATATGCCTCTGGTTACATTTTTGGGGAAGTGAGTTCAGCAAATGTTTAGCTTAAGGACTGTGAAAAGCTTAGTGAGACATGCATACATTAACAAGCACAAATGCAGCTGTATTTGAATTCATCCTGCACTTTCACACTGTCTGTGCCTAATTAAAATGGGCTTTTAAAATCATATTCAGTGGGTTTTCTGAAGCTATTTGAATGTAGGTGCAGATAAAGCTCAAGTCTAGTTCCATTTCTCAGAATTAATTAACCGTAATTTAAAGACTTTTGTTTAGTGTAATAAAAAAACATCCAAATATTGTAACTCCATGTCTTCTACAGACATACCTACAGTACATGTACAAAACTGCTCACTACTAAGATCAGAGACGCACCAACCCTGATATTAATTGGTGGTTTATTTGTAAGTTTCAGTGGTATTTTTACTCTACAGTGGAGTAATAACAGTAATTAGTAGCATCTTACTGTTACTTACCCTCTTAATTCCTGTCTAAGCAGTAAGGATGCATTTAATTTTCCCCGTCTGTATAGAGTCATGCAAAAACTTTATTTTTCACAACACTGTATATGCATTTAGTTGTTTGAATGTCAACCGTTGCTTCATATAGATATCCTCGTGTTAATAAGCCAAGTATCCCTCACACTCTCACCCCATGAATCATTTAGCTTAGCTTTTTTTTTATTTCAACAGTTATTCATTGATTTTTTTTTCTTGTTTGCAGTGAATCCCTGTTGCTACTACCCTTGTCAACATGCAGGAGTGTGTGTGCGATTTGGTACAGACAGTTTCAAATGTGACTGCACTCGCACTGGCTTTTATGGAGACAACTGCACTATTCGTGAGTACAACGATCTTTTACAAACTGAGCAAGTTGATCTGGAATACACCGCTAACCCTTTATCTTAGTTTTGTTTAGATAATCCTATCTGTGCACAGCTATGATAGATAAGTCAAAAGGAAACACTCATGAGTAACTAGATAAAAGAGCTGATGTTTTGCATTTAGAAACCATCCTCTCAATATTTGTTTTTGGTTCAGATGAGTAGGTTTAGGTTTTGTGTGAAGGGAGGAAGTCAGAGTCACTGAAAAAAACAAAATGCAAAACCTGTTTGTTAAGCGATTCTTACTGATATTTATCAAAGTTTTTAGTTGGCATGCATGTGTCACATTCAGAAACATCAATTTTCAAAATGTCAACCCCAATGCTTAGATTTTATGAAAGTTGTTTTAGAGATAAATTTTTGGCTAAACCTGCTACATGTGATGAATAAAGAAAACAAATGCCGTTATGTTCAGTTATAGATATACATTTATTTGTTTCCCATTAATACAGGCATTAGTGATATATTTATAAATGGCTTACAATTGGCATTTAAAGGATGAAAAACTGTTTTTTCTTGATTTTTAAAAAAATTTTTTATGTGTAGCGGAGTTTTGGACCAGAATTCGACTCATGCTGAAGCCCAGTCCTTCTGTGACTCACTTCATCCTTACTCACTTCCCGTGGTTTTGGAGCCTGATAAACAACTCTTTCCTACGAGACACCTTCATGAGATTAGTGTTGACAGGTAGGTGAAATAAACGTTCTTAAATGAGTTACTCAGTCAGCAGACTATAAAATGTTTAGATAATTCATTTACCAATGAGAAGGTCCCAGAAAATCTCATGACACATAAAACTCATTCAAAATTCACGTTATAGGGATTTGACAATTTCCTATTTCCAGATAAACAGCTGCAAATAACAAAGCCCGCAAGATATAAGAAGAGTTCATAAAGCTAAATTGATGTATCTAATAAAGACATTTTACCTATGACTTTGACATTTATTCCTAAAGCCAGGAGTGACCTTATTCCAAGCCCTCCCACCTTCAATACCAAATATGGATACATTAACTGGGAGTCCTACTCTAATATCTCCTACTACACTCGGATCCTTCCTCCTATACCTGAAGACTGTCCTTTGCCCATGGGTGCTAAAGGTGAGACCTACACAGCTAAAGAGACATAACTGTGTTTCTGTGGAAAGCTTCAAGAGTTTCTTTCTCTGCAGGTAAACCTGTTCTTCCTGATGCCAAAGTCTTAGTTGAGAGGTTTTTCAAGAGACAGAAGTTTAGGCCAGATCCTCAGGGAACCAATTTGATGTTTGCTTTTATGGCTCAACACTTCACGCACCAGTTCTTCAAGACAGACCATAAAGTTCAGGGGGGCTTCACCAAGGGTTTGGGGCATGGTGTGAGTTTCTGACATTCTGCAAAACAAAAATGTGTGTTGTACATCATTTCATTACACCAAATGTAAGCCTTTTTTCCTCTTTATCTTTTTTTTTACCCACACAGGTAGACGCAAGCAACATCTATGGAGAAGATCTTGTGAGACAACATCAACTTCGGCTTCATAAAGATGGAAAGCTGAAGTATCAGGTGTGTCTGACATAGCTGCATATAAACACTAAAGGGAGAACCTTATAAAAAGTTAGAGAGAAAAAAGAAAGTGCTTGAGCTTTCTTGCATACATAATTAGTATGACTAGCTAAATGCATATACCTATCTACAAACCTGTAAACACTGTCATATACATTCATAGTTATATACTCACAGTTAAATACTTTCATTTAGAAAAAAGATAGAAAACTTGAATGAAAACAAAAACCTATTTAGCTTAGTTTTTTAATCAACTTCCAATAATACTTGAACAGGAATACCATTGTTTCCATATTGTGGAACATCTCTGTGTTCATAGTTTCATCAATTTTGATGAAATCTCCAAAACCACTGGTTGAGCCCCAGACCATGAAAGAGCATCCACCATGCTTTACAGAGGGGTGTAGATACTTGTTGTATCTCTCATCTGACCTCCTCCACACATATTGGCGAAGGTTTGAACCAAAAACTTCTAATTAGCAGTAACTGCTCCATACGACCTGTCGCCACAGATATTCCGTCCAGTTCTTTGGCAGTTTGGCATAGATCAGCCTTTCCTCCCTTTAAGAATGGCTTCTTGGCAGCCACACACTGAGACTAGTTCTGATGAGGCTTCAGCAAACAGTGGATAGTCCTGTATTAGGTCTTTGTTGGATTTTTTTTCCTTTCTTTTTTTCCCCTAGTTTTTAAAGGACATGACTTTTGTTGTTTGAGCCTGACACTTCTTCTGTTTTCCACTTGCCCAGTTTCCTCAGATTTTTAAGGATAATGACCTTCAGAAAGCATGAGGAATATAATGCTCACTTGGTGTTCTCACCAGAAAATGAAGCTTTGTCCACACATGCACGTGTATTTTTTTTAAAGAAAATTTCTTCACCCACATGAAAAAGCAGAAAAAATGCTATCAAGACCATGCCACAGCAACAGATGGCAATATAACCGAAATGTTGGCCTAACCTAAATTAGCTGAGAGCTGTCTAACATGTCAAGCTATATCTTTTTATGTCTTTAGGTCTTTCAGACATTTTTTAGATTTCTGAGTCTCGTCCTTTTTAAGGTGAAAATCTGTCAGCCTTATATGTTAGAAAATTAGACAGTGGGTTTTGAGTCTTACACTTTTGAATTTAGGTGGTTAGAGTGAGCATAACATCAAAGATGAGATTTACACTGTCACCGTGAGAACCATGACCACCGACAGTCTTGGAAGTTAATCTGATCTAATGTACCAGACAAGCAAAAAAATTTCTTCCAAATGCTGAATTTATTAACTCCAGTCAGTCATATTTATTTTTCAAGTAAAACGTTTAAAAAAGTAATACCTGTTAGTTTCAGCAATATCTTGTAAGGTTTGTACCTAATACGGGTATCGTGCTACATTCAAATTTACCTCCTCATCTTTAAGAAAACTCTCCAGAGCTCTGTGTTGTATATGTTCACTGAGTCAGATATAGATTGCTTGCTCTTCCTTTAGCATGTTAACTTGTGAGAACATCGTGTTGGATTTTCTAGATGCCTGTGGTAAGTGGTTAAAACAAAACTTCAACCGGTGACTATTTTTTCACTGCCACCTTATCAGCATGTCTTCAGAACAGTTTAAGAAGCCTCTTTATTTTACCCATCTTAATCTAACAGCCTGATGTTGATGCTTTACAAATATAGTCCATCAGATTTTTGGTTTTGTTTTTTAATTTTATTTTACATGAATTCCACTAGGCAGCACGGTGGCACGGTGGTTAGCACTGTTGCCGCACAGCAAGAAGGTCCTGAGTTCAATTCTACCATCAGGCCGGGGTCTTTCTGTGTGGAGTTTGCATGTTCTCCCCGTGTTTGTGTGGGTTCCCTCTGGGTACTCCGGCTTCCTCCCACCGTCCAAAGACATGCAGCTTGTGGGGATAGGTTAATTGGTTAATCCAAATTGCCACTAGGTGTGAATGTGTGAGTGCAAATGGTTGTCTGTCCCTGTGTGTTGGCCCTGCGACAGACTGGCGACCTGTCCAGGGTGTACCTCTCCTCTCGCCCTATGACAGCTGGGATAGGCTCCAGCGCCCCCCGCGACCCTGAAAAGGATAAGCGGAAGCGAATGGATGGATGAATTCCACTAGTATATGTTAATTTCTTTAATATAGTCGGTAAACATAGTAAAGAAATCACTGAAATTAACTCTTCTTCCACAGCTGGTAAATGGTGAGGTGTACCCTCCTACAGTGTCTGAGGTCCCAGTGCACATGGTGTATCCTGAAAACATCCCAGCAGACAGGCGTCTGGCCATCGGTCAGGAGGTATTTGGCATCCTGCCGGGTCTAACCATGTATGCCACCATATGGCTGCGGGAACATAACAGAGTCTGTGACATCCTAAAGGCAGAACATCCCACCTGGGATGATGAGCAGCTTTTCCAGACAGCCAGACTCATCATTATTGGTGAGTAAAAGTAAATATTTAATCAGAGAATGATTGAAACACACAAAGTAAGTGAAACACAGTAAATTCAAAACACTAGTCTTTTCACTTTTTGTACATCTTTATCAGCTACTTGTCTGTGAGTTGATATCTTTTGTTTTTTTGTTTCTTTTTTGGCTACAGCGGTAATTGGCTACAGTTTGTGACTAGTGGTGAACTGCCGCTGGTAAAACAGATTGATATGAAGTTTTCTGCAGACATTCATAGCTAAATGTCCTAAATGGCTCTGCTTGAATCTGATTGAATCAGTTGAAGAGTATGCAATTCTGTACAGGCTGGATGAAGCACTTGAATGAAAGGTTATATTTTAGCTTGTCATTTTAGGGACTATGCAAAGTAATTATCACTTGTCTACATTAAGTCAAAATGTTAAGTCAAACCTAATTTATTAATTTATGTATATAAATATTATTGTGTCATCAATTTTATTACTTGAGCAGGATTATGATTTTACTTGAGTGAAAGGGCCACACACCAAAACAGTTACTCAGCACAAAACATATTTCAGGCTCTTGGCCAGTACAGTTTTCATATGATACACATGTATTAAGATAAAAGGCCACATATGAGCTTGGGTGTTTTCTGATTCAATTCTGAGGCATAAATCAGAAAAATGTCCATATACTCTCAGTATACAACAAAAGGCAGGTTTAAGAGTTATTTTAATGTTTATTAAAGTCATTTGCTGTGTCCTGTTTATGGCAGTGCTTCAGCCTTACAGCTGTGAGATTTGACGTTTGAGGTTGTAAATTTAAAGGTTCGTGCTCTGCTTTGAGAAGGTGATGCCACGATCACTACATGTGCACGGTTGCTGTTCTTTTTCTGGCTTTGTTTGATGTGTCTGCCGATTGCTGTTTTGTTGTTCAAACTACAGAAGACGCCATTTATTCACCAACAAACCACTTATGAATTTGACACTGTTCACTGTTTCAGTGTTTCATTAATTACTAAACATGAAGATAAATAATATTATTTTTCCACTAATCTAAGCTAATTTTTGTATTTCTCCCTCAGGTGAGATCATCAACATTATAATAGAAGAGTATGTGCAGCACCTGAGTGGCTACATGCTGGACTTGAAGTTTGACCCAGAGCTGCTCTTCAATACACGTTTCCAGTACAGCAATCGAATCGCCCTGGAGTTCTGCCACCTCTACCACTGGCACCCTCTGATGCCCGACAGCATTGTCATAGAGGGAGAAGAAATACCATACTCTCAGTTTTTATACAACACCTCCCTCCTGATGCATTACGGGGTGGAAAGGCTGGTGGATGCATTCTCTCGACAGATTGCAGGACAGGTAACAGAATTATAGAAGTCAGAAAACAGGAAATGGGGACGTGTATATTTTTATCATTGCATAACGGCAATGCTGTCAATCAGTTAACAGAAAGCAGCACCATGAGCCTCGTACACTTTATCGTTTTATAAATAAAGATAAATCACAATAATCATCGGTTCTCACTGTGTTATGAAACTGCAGCTACTTATGACAGATGATGCAGTGCAATACATTTTCACAAACACTGAACGTCTACATTTCATAACTCACAATTACTTCCTAAATTGAGATTAGTGATAATGCTATCAAGTTATGTCTTTTAGCAGCATTAGATTAATGCAAAGTGGTATAGTACTTCTGTGTGTTGCAAGGCTGAGAATGTGTTGCAAGCTGTCATGGAACAGCAGAGTTTGTCACTCACTGCTCATGAAAAAACATTTTTGTGGCTTATATTCACACTTTTAGATAGGAGGAGGTCACAACTCTCATCAAGTGGTGCTTAAAGTTGCAGAAATGGTCATCAGAGAATCCAGAGCTACACGTGTGCAGCCTTTCAATGAATATAGGAAGAAGTTTAACCTGAAGCCTTACACATCCTTTGGTGAATTAACTGGTAAGTTAAAGAAATATGAACACATGCATGCCCCCTTTGTTACTCATTACACATATGTGACACAAAATGCAATATATGCATGCATTTTCCTCAACCACACAGCAGCATAGCACATGTGTGTAAACAGCACTGGGCTTAGTGTTTTTGACTGTGCTTTTCAAGGCACTGTCTGCATTTTCACACAGCATGACTAGATATATTTATTTCCCCTGTGTTGAACATATGATCAGTAAATTCACACGTCCCATATAGAATGATAATTTGATTCTATTGTGATACTTAGTAGTTGGGGTGGCTGTACCTCAGGAGGTAGAGCAGCTCATCTAATAATTAGAAGGTTGATTGTTTGATCCCTGGCTGCTCCAGTCTCCAGTTTGCATGCCAAAGTGTCCTTGGGAAAGAAACCTGCATTCACTGAAGTGTAAATGTGGGTGTTGGATAGAAAACACTTTAAAAGAAAGCGCTTATAAAAGGATATAGTGCTCAAATAGAGTAGAAAAGTGTTATATAAGCAAATACTCACTTTTGTAACTTCTTTAATAAAAACTTTTGCAGTAGTCCCAGCTGAGTGAGAGGCAGGATACACTTTTTGACAAGACAAATATCAATTATAAACCAAAGCAGCAGAAATATTCAGCTGATAGTGCTGGATGAAAAAATTATTTAATTAAAAAAATATTATTATAATTTATCCTGATGGTGACTTAAATGTGTGCCTGAAATTTTACAGTACAACCATTTAGTGTATGTTGAGTAATTTGAGTTGCCTCATGTAGCTTGCTGGAGAATCAGTGGATTTTGAGGGTTTCGTGCAGTATGAATGTTTATATACAATTAAATGAATGCACCAGTAGTTAATGAAATCAGTGTTTGACTAGTTTCTAACTGTTGGCATTAAGACTATGGTAAGTGTACATAAAATCGGTTCAGCAACAGAAAATCACTCTTTTTATTTTACATTTATAGCAACACAAGAATTAAATGAAACCTCTGCAGTAATTTCCAGCCATTTTTCTTTTCCAAACAGACAACACTGAAATAGCCCGAGGTTTAGAAGAGCTCTATGGTGACATAGACGCCCTGGAGTTTTACCCAGGCATAATGCTAGAGAAAATCCGTCCTAATGCCATTTTTGGAGAGAGCATGGTGGAGATGGGTGCTCCCTTTTCACTGAAAGGCCTGCTTGGAAACCCAATCTGCTCGCCTGAATACTGGAAGCCCAGCACCTTTGGAGGAGAAACCGGCTTTAATATCGTCAAGATGGCCACTCTGAAAAAACTGGTGTGTCTCAACAGCAAATGGTGTCCATATGTGGACTTCCATGTGCCGCGCAATGAGGACGAGGCAAAACCGAGGAAACCGTCCACTGAACTTTGAATTCCGACCTGAATTATTATCCTACTCAGGCAGAGTTTTTTGGCTTTTACTGAGAAAGGATGATTTTAATACTCAGTAGGTGTGAATGATGTGCCAAAAATTTAAGGAGGTCTACCTCATAGAAATAAAGATGACAAACCATCGAATCGGATCTGGTAACCCATATATTACTTGATAGTTCCTCTAAACCTTGATTTCTTTTTTTTTACATGCTTTAATTTGCAGGCTTTTGAATAAGATTATATTTTTTACAGTGCAAAAAATAAATGTGAGAGACACCAAAGATTGATGTGTTATTTTTGATCAAAATGAGCCTTTAATCTCTGAGAAACACTGTCATTCAATAATAACAGGAGATTTACGAATAAATCAAAGTGTTTTGGCAAACTACGTGTGTTTCTTTCTTGAGTAGATTAAAAATCACAGGCTGCGTGTTGGTGGAGTGGTGAGTGAAGGAAGCTTCTGGATAAAATCGCAATGTGGACGTTCTGTGGGGAGTTTGCATGTTCCTGTTCGCCTGCTTTCTTCGGGTACTTTAGCCTCTTTGCAGAGTCCAAAGTCACACATGTTAGGTTAACTATTGAGTCTAAATTAGCTATGGATAGTTTATGAAGTGCTGTATGAAGATACGGTTAGAATGTGATTTATAGTCTAAATTTCTTTGAGTGGTCAGTATGACAAGAAAAAAGTCACAGCAAGCAAAATTTAAACTCCTATTAAAACGAGCCAAGATCACCCAGCCTCTGGTTTTCAGGAAGTGTGTGCCACAGGTGGAGGGTTGCTTTCTTTTGAATCCTGGCAACACTGACCTGTCTGTCATTACCTACGGGGTCTGGTGCTACTATACCTATTGTAGGATTCACCTCTATGAAGTAAGAAAGCTTGACTTAATTAAACCCTGAGTAAAAGTTGATTTAAATCTTTTCAAAGGCCAAGATTAATGGGTTACATTTTATAAATGTATTTCCTGATAATGCAAAGTAATTTCTATTACTTCTGTTTTCGATTCTCTGTGGCAATAAATAGTATAGACTGACAGACTGCATCAACCATAATATAAGTTTTATCACCATGACATTTTATTCCTCTTTCTCAAGATTTAAAGACATCCTCAGTACATTTAGGCACATAAAATCTGCTCTGAAGCAGTTTGTGCACATTGATACTTGGGGTGTAACTTCATTCTGTGGTTCTCTGTGCAAGTCCTTAGATGTTTTTTAAAAAAAATGAACACATAGATTGTTTCAAGTTCCAGTTTGTTCAGATAAACACGTGATTTTACAGGCGCTCACAAACAAAAGTAGTTTTACCGAATCAAACTGCATTTCTGGCAGTAAAAATGAAAGCCTGTAAATGAATCATTTAAATAAAAATGCTTTCGAATAGCTACAGTACTGTGCAAAGGTCACAGGCCACCTCTCAGTTGTTTATATTTTGCCTCCAAGAAGCCAGACTTTCTTGTATCATTTTGAAACAAAAAACCATGAGGTTAGGTGTTTTTTTTGTTTTTTTGCTGAAAGCTTAACACTGACCTATGAACCATTCAAGCATAAAAAAGGAACCGAACCCAAACGATGAAACAGTCTTGTGTCTTATACAAACAATTTTAAATGGTATCTTCAGGCACTTCATTATTAGCAGCCCAATACCGTTTCATTGCATAAAATTTTTGTATTTTTCCCAAAGGACTATTGCCTGAAAACTTGTGAAGTCTCTCAAATAAAGGACAAAGGAAAAAAAACAGCAGGCCTAAAAACATATATAGCAGATTAACAGTTTAAAATTTAAAAATGAAAAAAACAAAATCTAGCAAAGACCTGACACCCGAGAGATGCACCTGGCCCTGCAGTCTATCCATCAGACTGAAAATCACCAACAGCAGGTCAACTGGAATCATGTGAGTCATTAAGGGTCACAGCAGCAGCCAACGTGTCATGAAAAGAGGCAAAGACATTTACTTTGACACTTTAACCAGAGGGAAACAGATTAACAGATGATCAACAGTCTTGTTCCCTGTGTGGCTGATTTCTCAGAGAAACTCAGGTGGATAGATAACTTGGAGAATGAGAAACAAGGGAAAGAAGTTAAACACAGATGAAGATAATTAGGACAATCACAAAGGAGGAAGTAAAACTAACACAGAGCATCAAAGTGAAGTATTAAAACATGAAGCTTAACACAGACTCACTGAGATAGAACAGGAGGACAGTAAAACTGATACAGAAAGACAGAAGGAAGAACTGATAGGGGCTGCATATTCCACAGAAACGAAATCTTGACTCAAATAAGTAATCCTTCAAAAAACTAGAATCAACCAAAAATCTCAATCCTAGCAATAATTTAAAATTAAAATAATTCCAACAGCAGTAAAATCAAACAGAAGTCAAAACGTAATGATAATAAACACATCTAAAGCTTCAATGAACATACCACAAAACCCCTCATGACATTCCAGTAAAACATTACAAGTTGCTACTGTCTAAATGAGCTTTTACATTGCAGTCTTGTATGCTATCGCCACAGGTCTAAGCTGTTCTGTTCGCACACGATGGCTGACAGGATGCAGAGGGTAGCGTCTCATCTTGTGAGAAACGTACTTCTACTCTGCTGTGGTTTTTACCCCATAAAAGGCGGCCAGAGTTACTTTTGCTTCATGTGTGAATTTAGTGGTTAGATTTAAAAGTTCTTTGCTCTGAGAAAAGAACTGCTGTATCATAACAGTACCCAAGCTGAATAACTGAGCAATAACTGAGGTTCAAACAATATGATAAATAATTCAAAGTTATTTATAGTAATAGGATGCTGCTACTTCTGTGTATCAACCTGAACTTATTGAATGAAAAGCTCCATACTGGCTTATGTAACCTTTCAGACATGCTGTATTTTTCCACACAGAGTATTACTTTGATGGTACTTTTAACATGTCAGATGGTTAGATTTCTCTAGAGTTAACAGCAGCTTAACAATTAACGATTTATTTATATTAGATAGGATATTTCTGTATATATATCTTCTGTAAGCTCGATTCCACCACCTGGCCGGGGCCTTTCTGTGGGGAGTTTGCAGGTTCTCCACGTGTTTGCGTGGGTTCTCGCCAGCTTCCTCCCACAGTCCAAAGACCTGCAGTTAGTGAGGTTAGGTTAATTGGTAATTCTAAAGTAGCAATAGGTGTGGATGTGCATCTCTCTATGTGTTAGTCATGCGACAGGCTGGCGACCTGTCCAGGGTGTACCCTGCCTCTCGCTTTCTGGTAGCTGGGATAGGCTCCAGCCCCACCCTGTGACCCTGACAAGGACAAGCAGAAGAGGCTGGATGGATGGATATTTTCTGTATATTATTATTGCTAGCACATGCCCATACTACATTAGTGTTGGGCCTTTTTGCACTGATGAATAGGAGCGGTAGATTTTATTAATATGTTTTTAAAAATTTGCCCGTTGATGACATAAATTAGATGTGGATATAAAGGAGATGTTTTTGTCATAAAATGAAAATAGTACAATACGTACAATAAGGTGTTAAAGGTGCATAAAGGCTAAAAACAAGTCATTTTCATCTGTTGTGGCTGCAGGGCAATGAGATGACATCATAATACAGCATGCAGAATTCAACTTCTGTGAATACAAATTAAATGTTACTGTCACGAAATAATAATAGTATAAAGCATAAATGCTTAATACTGATCATTTTTCCTCATTGCTGATTGGCTGCGAGGCAACATTTTGATGTCATACTATCTGCAATAGATAAGAACCTTCAGGGGCCTTTTTGGATGTACTTTTGGTTACTCCAGTCCTGACCCTGTGGGATGAGTTAGCTATCAAAGACACACAGATTTTATTTATTATAACAAGATCAGAAAATATTTTGTTAACCAGTTTAATAAACAATTTCACATATAAAAATCATGAATATTTTACAGGTTAAGCTATAAGGATCGAGGCTTGTTTTTAATCATCTTGGTTTGGCAGCTCCTTTGATCGCTGTTGAAAGTTATTGATTCTATAAAAATTGCAGCATATATCTAAAGTCACTTTTTTGTATGGTTTTTCATGTAAAATCATTGTTCACTAGCAAGAGGGGAGAATTGAGGCTTGATTAGCACTGTGTTGTTGCTACAAGGCGGCAGAGATCCTCAGTGGCCATTGTTGCAGAGCAAGACCAGAAAATTGCACCACACAGTCTGTCTCAAGAGTTTCTTAACTGTGTTGAATCTGTTGACTTTGTGGATTTTGTGGAGAGTTCAGCTTGATTTTACAGAGAAACAAATATTCACTTTCATATCAACATCTCTACCTAGTTAGGAATTACTGATTAACCCATGAGACTGTATTCTGGCATGCTCCACTTCAGAAGGACACTGCAATACAAACCAACAACAAAGCTGAATTTTAGTTATGAATAGTTCATATGAGTGGCTGTCCAACAGTTTGATCTAACCTGTGTTATAGATATCAGACTACTCAGAGAAATCAACACATGGACACAGCAAGGACCTAGTCAAGTTAATCTTGTCTCCCTATTCAGTTGTGGCTCTCTTCCCATTTTATTTGGTTGACTGTTCTTCTCTGTATCTTGTGCCTAGATTAGTTTCCTCCAAAGTCATTATGTTAGTTATTCCCAGCTGCGTTCCCAAGTATTTGAGATCCACTTGTTATCCTATAGATCAGTCTTCCCTTTCCCCCTTTTTTTAAATCACTTGTCGTGTTCTCCCTCATGCTCTTTATAATGTGTCTTTTCATTTTTTTTAACAATGTATGTGCATGATTTTCTTTTTATGTTGCCCTTTAAGCATAATTTTAACCTAAACAGTTCCAGATAAAGTTTGAATGACTACTGTCTCCTTGCCGAAAGATATGAAAACAATATCATGGTGTGCAGAAAGCTTCTTGCTAGCATCTTAGCATCTTGTCAGAGTGGACACACAGTGGATACAGGATATGGACTCATGAAGCACATGGTGACAGTTACAGCTTTTTAATAAAGTAATGCAACTAACATTTTAACAGCATGAAGGTGTTCTCTTTTTGGTGTACTGCCTACATGTTCACTGACATACCAGTTACCATCCTTTGGTTTCAAAAAGGTGTAACAGTCAACCTCAACATAATGATGAGTCATGAACCAAAACATTTTTGTAGGACTGGATCACAAAAAAATTGCAAAGCATGTATCCTTGGCTGTTTAACAGAAAAAGACACAAATTACAGTATTTTTACTCAAGATACCCTACGTCCATTTAGGCCTGTAAAACAGATAAATTCATACTACATTTACATTTTCTCTTTCACGGTTAAAGAACAAAACAAAAACAAAACAACCTGACAGTAAACGTAGCCAATAAAGAATAACACATAAATTGTGCCCTAAAACTAATAAATACATATATTAAGAAAAACAATGTGAATGCTAATACTGAATATTTGCTTCCTTAGTCAGCTGTTTTACATTCATTTTGGGAAATGTATTTGTATTCCTTGGCAAAAAGTGTGCATGAGGATTCCACTCATGCATCAAGTATGCAGCTAAAGCCAAGAAAACGTTAGCACTGTTTGGTTATGACAACTAGAAACTGGGAAATCTGCTAACACTTACCTCTACTCGTCAATATTTAACAGATTTAATCTAGGTGTGTTAAATCCTTGCACAAACATAAAAAACTGTTTTGCACAATTGCTATGAATTGCACCTGTGACACTGCACAGATGTGTAAGGTGAACTGATAAACTGGGGTTTCATCAGCAACTACTGATGATGGCACATCATTATCTATAGCAAGTTTAGCTGGCCTTTCTGCTGCTTCTAGTTTCATACTTAATGGCAAAGAGAACTGAGTTATTATAATGTGTTCTTTTGCAAATTACTCAGGTGTCATATTACTTTGTCTTTTGCTGCAACTTTGCTCACTTTGTCACTTACGGCATTTTCACACCTATAGGTGTTTGACTCTGGTCTGCATCACTTTTTTTTCACATTTGTTTTTTTTTTCACACAGAAAAAATCTCTAAATGAACTCCAAGAGAAATATAATATTCTGCTTATCACCACTGGTGTAAAACACTCTTAAATGTGATTTGGATCAGCTAGCCAGCCCGTTAGTAATCTATGCATTCCTAACTCCACACCATCAACCTAGCCAAAACTTTGTTCCCATTTCACTTAATGTGTGCCAGCACTGAAGATGATTTGTCCTATAATGTAGCTATTTACACTGATGCAGCCTGGAAGCTGACTGATCATTCTCCTGGCTGTTAGCTAACGTGGGGCTAAAAAGAGGTGCAGTCACTGTTGAGGAGTTTGAAACTGAATTAATGTGAGTACTAGTCCCAACTGCCATTGGAGCAGTAGCTGCAGGGTAAAAATGGACATCAACAGCTACTGTGGTGAGGCCCACAGAGACATTGTGAGACAGCAACAGTGGAGGGTTGCCATGTGAGATGCTGAGACTGTGGTGGATAGGTGCAACGCATGGCTCAGCACTCTGCAGTGTTAAAGAAGAGTGCACGCTTTCCTCCCGCCTGGATGGTGGTGATGGGGAAGGAGAACGGGAGATTAAGGGTGAGGGAGGAGGCAACGTGTCCTGGCATGGGCTTTGGTTGTCTCCTCTGTTACTGGTCCAATCCTCAGTACAGTGCACCTGAATGCTGGGCTGGGACAAACTGCACCCTTTCTCCTCCTCCAGAGAAGGATCAATCTGAAAGTAGAGGGGATTTGTTAATAATAACATAAGAGAAAAATGTTTAAAATGCATTGAAATCATTACACTGTTGCCACATTGTTATCTTTAAAGACAACTCTGATGATTGAGCATTTTATTACTATAAGGCTGTTGGTTTAGTCCTTGCATGTGCCAGTTTAAATTAAATGGAGACATCAGCACTGTTTTCAGTGCAGTACTTTTTTTTATTATCTTAATGGTTTGTTCTTTTTATTAAACTGTGCAAACTGTGACGGTTTGTACACTTATATAGGGTTTTAGCTCCCCCTATAGGTTATATACTATGCCACAGTTGTTAGTTAAATAAACAAAGCTGGATATGCTGTTTTCATAACTAAATATAATAATTTCTAATATTTATCATTAACAATGTGACCCATCCAACCATCCTCTTCCAGTTATCCAGGCTGGATGGAGTGGGTGGAGATGAGTTTCAGGGGTGGTTTGTGACAGAAGGATCGCAGCAAGGGGCAGCAATCAGGTTTTTATCTTCTATGTAAAGCATATGTGCTATTTAAATAAAATTATCATTGCCAAGAGGGAAAGCACTGACAAAAAGACAAGAGGCAGAGCGAGAGGTGGTAGACGTGAAGATGCTCAAATTTTGACCGAGAGTGAAACAGGACAAAATTAGAAATGAGTATATTGGAGGGACAGCTCAGGTTGACCAGTTTGGAGACAAAGTTAGAGAGGGTAGGGTGAGATAGCTTGGATATGTGCAGAGGAAGGATAGTCAATATAGTAAGCAAATATGTTAGTATTTTATGTTAATATGGAGCTGCCAGGCAGGAAGAAAAGGGGAAGACCCTAGAGAAAATTCATGGAGGTAGTGAAAGAGGACATAAAGAGGGTTGGAGGATGTAAGGGATGGGCTGAGATAGAGGCAGATGATCTGCTGTGTTGACTGCCTAAGAAGTCCAAAGAAGAAGAAGACTCATCAGTGGTTGTTCTGGACCCTATCCCAGCTGTCACAGGGTGAGAGGTGGGGCACACCTTGGATAGGTCACCAGTCTATCAGAAGGCTATCACGCATGTCTGTGGACTGTGGAAGGAAGCCGGAGAACATGCACACTCCAAGATCCACACAGAAAGGCTGTTGCTGTGGCTCGGTGGATTCAATCCCAGGACCTTCTTGCTGTGGGACAATGGTGCTGACGACCATACTATTGTGTTGCCTCAATAAATTTGTAACTTTCTTAACTTCCCCTTAAACACGGATAAAAATGTCTGAATACATTTTTTATGGTAAAGTGTTTCTGTGTTACCAGACCTTGGTGTCAAGAATAGGCTCAGGGTACGTCTCTACAGTGACTGAGTGGTTGTCCAGAGAGTGCTGGGTATCCTCTTGTAGTTCATCAAACGTGCGCTCCATCTGCACCGTAACCAGGCTGGGCCCTGGGGGTCTGGCTCTGGTTTCTGATGTGTTGGGGCTCTGTTCAATCACTGCAACACAGTCATCATCTTCAAACGCTCTGCATAAGACATACAACACTTGGTATTAGAATGCAGAAAGATGGGTTGTGAAGGCTAATTTATTTTTCTATTCTGAGAAGTAGAGTACCTGTTTTCATACGTACGTCCTGCAGCTCGATGTTCAGCATGTCGTATGGGAACACCTAAATTCCTCTGAGCTGTCAAAGACATGTAAAGTGGTTTTGACGTAATAATAAAAAGTCACATTTGGGTTAAAATGCTCTACATATGTGCTTTCTGGTAGAGTGAAACAAGTGGATCAATTACCTGTTTAAAATAAAGCTAATTTAGCTTACCTTGGCAAAAAGATATAAGAGGTAACCAGACTGTGTTCAGTGTTAAAAATTCATCTGAAAGCACATGTAGAGCTCAGTTATTATTATGTTATATCATTTTTGTTTGAGCCAAGTATATATGGAAAACCTGCAGTTCTTTAAATGGCCACTTTAGGGTGGCTCTTTAAGCGAGTTAATTCATAAACAAGTCAATGTTAAAATGCCCAATGTCAAAATACAAACGTTCACTTCCTGGTTTTAGTCTCTATAGTTTAATTATAGTTTAATTTTACTAGCCAAACCTCACACTCTAATACACAGTTAATTACAACTTGTTACACTAGCACCTCACTTGCTAGCCAGTGCAGTGTTGGTTAATAACTTTCTATCAATTCCATCAAGATCCATCCTCTTTCACTTATCCAATTCAGGGTCAAGGGTGGGCTGGAGTCTATCCCAGCTACCATAGGGTGAGAGGTGGGGTACTCCCTGGACAGATCACCAGACTGTCGCAGCCTCACCACCCCAATCATTTCGATTTTGCCAAAATATGGTCATGATTTTAGGAAAACCAAGACACTAGCATTTCATGCAGGGCGGATTGCTGACCTGCTCGGCTTGTTGGTGCGGGTTCATTCTTTTGTACCACAGAATAGAAGGTAACAGTGATAAAGATGAAAGCCAAAGATACACCCACTCCCACCACAATGGGGATGTCATGTTTTTCCAGCACAGGCAGCCATGATGGTGATTGCTGCTTCACTCTGAAATGGAGAAGGTAGTGACTTATTGATGTTTTATTACTTTTGTTCCCTAAATGTAATAAACTCAGGTGAAATATTTATCAATCTATCATTTTTTTATTTTGCCTACCTGGGATCATTGCTAGTCATGGGTGACTGGGAAGTGTTCCTTTTCAACCAGTCTGTGAGCTCTGGCTGAACTGGATGACTTTCACGAGTAGTATTCAGCCAATGTGACCTGTTGACCTGTTGGACTACCTCAGGGTCTAACAATGAAGGATGGACGGCCTGATCGGAAGGGTGGATGGTGGAGAATGGAAGCTGTGAATTTTGTGTTGGAGATGATTCAGGTTGGGTTTGAGAAAGTTTGGAACTGGCTGAAGGTGTTGTTGTTGAAAGATGAATTTCGGATATTGGAGGCTTGGGGATTAAAGAAGATGGAAGTTCTGTTGAAGGCAGATTATACTGAATTGTAGAAAGCTCAAGATGAAACTTTGGTAAAAAACTTAAGGTAGAGGAGTGTTGAGGATCAGTTTGAGTTGTTTGTGAGAGGGTTGGTGAAGGTTGCAAAGGCTGAAATGATGATATTTTATAGGCAACTGTCAGGGTGACTGAATCAGAGTGTCTCATCTTAGCGTGGGTAACAGGATTTGGTGTCGGAGTTGTCATGAAGGGGTCCGATTTTAGAAAGCCAAAAGGTCCAGTAGCACGTAGCTGAAATGGTTGCTGAGTTACTGATGTCTCTGCAATTTGATTAACTTGAGGCACAGAATGGTCCTGAGAACTGGGCACTATAAACAACTTGTTACTGGCTGAATGCTGAAATTTTGATGGCATTTGTCTCAAATGGGATCGACTTTCACTGAACGGATGCTGAAGGGTTTCGACCAACACTCCACTAGTTACTTCAGGTGCCAGGCTCTGTGTTGCAGCTGGTTCACTGTGTGAAATAAAATGTGGTTTAATGGTCATTGGTACTTGGGTGTGTAGAGCTTGGAGGTTCAGATGAAGAGGAGGCTTGATCTGACTGAGTAACGACTGGGTGGAATTGGTTGTTGGCTGTTTCAAATGGTGATGTAAAACATGGGCAAGCGTCCTCAATGGCATATTTAGCTCACCCCCGGCTTTTCTTAAAAATGTTGGAAATGTAGCTGCACTGTCTGGGTTGGTACCTGTAAATATTAAAAAAAGAGTTTATTCTTTATTTTCTTTGATATATCCTAAACAATTTTATGTTGTGTGTTATTATTATGTGTCATTCAGAGGGAAAAAAAATCTGATTTCATCTGAAGGGATCCAGCCATACATTTTGTAAGCAGTTCGATTAGTAACGTGCGCACCAGAATAATGCCTCTCATAATTGTTGCTTTACATTTATATTTGCTAATATTTCTTGTAACTGAATCATAAAGTAGCATTAACATAGACACAAAAATATGATTTATTACATTTTTAAACAAAATATTTCCATGTCAATTTTGAAATCTGCGCAGAAAAAACTCCTGCAGCTCTTATAGCAGGATTATTTGGCATTTAGCACTGTTTTTTTTAGCTTTTGGATGTCCTGACACATCTTTTTTTGTCTGGTGGCAATGGCAACAGACACAAAATTGAAATGATACCTTTATCCTGGAAAGTTTGTGAGAACTTCTGGTTACCCAACTTCTAACTCTACCATCGCCTGACTCAGCTGTACTACGGTACACCATACCGTACAGCAATTAAACTGGAAAATCACTGAAGCGGTTCAGACCAGGCCTGAATAATAGATATTACAAAAATGTATATATTGCACGTTTGCTTCTTCCTCTGATGTTAGACTAAAGGCAGACAATTGTTTTGTATGACTCTTTAAGTCCCAGCTTTAAGTCACACAGATCTTGACTCTTTGGCAACCACAGGTTTCTAGGGAAAATTCAATATTCTTGACCAGTTGGTAAGTGGTTGCGCCAAAAAAACCTCCTTGTGATCACTTTGGCCGCTAGCAGATTGCTGCTTTCACCCATAGTTTTTTGAATAGCTTTGGGGTCAAAGCTGTGCCTTACAGCTCCAACCAGCACGTTTCAAAAGAGGATACTTTTATTTTCAATTCAATTCAATTCAGTTTTATTTGCATAGCACCAAATCACAACTTCAGTCACCTCAAGGCGCTCTATGTTGTAAGGTAGACCCTACAATAATATATACAGAGAAAAATCCAACAATCATATGACCCCCTATGAGCAAGCACTTTGGAGACAGTGGGAAGGAAAAACTCCCTTATAACAGGAAGTAACCTCCATTTATGTCACACTGTTTCAGTACTGCTTGGTGAGTGTTGGTGAAAAAGTTGGTGTCTCCCATGCAAACTGCAGCTGACCACAGCAATCTGCTGGCAACCAAAATAATTGCAACAAGGTTTTCATTGAGGATCTGAATCCCTCTTTGTGACCAATTTTACCTAGCAACTGCCAGCAACCACTAAAAACTTCCAAAAACCACTCACCAGCTGATCTGGGAATACACATTTTTCCTTAGTGACCTGTGGTTGCCAGGGGTAGTCACTGACTGGTCTCTAGGCCTGTATGACTGAGACCTTACCACTGCTTTCAGCCATATTCATTTTACCTTATAACCATATAGCACCGTGTTTTAGCCTGTTAACTTGTAACTATATATTTGTTATATTGAATGACCTACACAACACATGACTGGAGCTAAGTTGTTTTTTTTAAATACATACATGTTGTCTCATTATGCTTTTCCTGTACATGTGGATAACGTGTTGTTTTAAAGCGCTGCTCGGCTACTGAGTCACTCCACTTGGAAGCTGGACGTTGTTCATTATCGCTGGTGCTCTAAAAATATTCAAAACACTGATTATTTTCAGAGGAGACACATTTGACACAATCAAAAATGAATAAGTCCATAGACCAAATAATAAACAGGGGTAGACAATGCATTACCATCTGATCTGTGCGAAAAAAAAATGCACTTAGAGAATTTGCAGCTTCTACACTGGAACTGCTTATGAAAATAAAACCAAGGTCTAGCAAAAATGATTTGAGAACAAAATACACAAGCTATAGCAAAGACTTCCACATCCTCAATACTCACAGCAGACAAAACCAGTCTTGTCCGTTTGCCTCTATCAGAAGGTCGATCTTCAGCATAAGACAAAGGATGACATGAAAGAGAATCAACAAGCAAATGAAACTTGGGTATATGGGGTCAAAGAAGTATTTTGTTGTTTAAGTATGCACTGTGTGATTGCAGAACTTCACCCACTCTAAATGACCAGAAGACAGTTGCAAATTCCCCTGATACTGATAGTCATGAAAAACATCTCAATGTCCTGAAAAAACTAGTCTGACCCCTCACAAAGCCTTGATCTCAACATATTGGAGTCTGTCACTTCAATTAAATTGCCAAATTGTTCATACATTTTACATCCTCATTTTTGTTCATAGAGCTTTACCATTGCATACCAAATGCAGGTATGATTTTAGTAATATTGCCACTGAGAAGAAATAACATGAGGTGGTAAATCAACACACCTGTGATGATGAGGATCATCCGTTTCTGATGTCGTCCTGCTCGGTTCTCAGCAGTGCAGTAATACTCTCCTGCATCAGAGTACTGCACACTGGAAATATGCAGGGACCCATCTTCTGCAGGCCAGAAGACAAAACACAACACAACACAAAGAGCTGAGATCTCACATACCGTTTAGAAATTAGAAAAAAAAAAAAAAAAACCTGTATACTTCCATCTCTGCCGAGAATGCTACTTATTTTAAATGCTGAAAACAACTCCAAATGATGGACCTGGTGATTAAAATAAATGCTGAGAAAGTTCAAGCTGCAGCAACACTTGTGGTATATAGAACAACTCTACTGCTTGACTGGATCTGTGGCCTTAATCAGGGTCATCAAGCAATAAAGTTGTTCTGTGTGTTACATTAACTTATTCAGATTTTATTCTCTTCTACATACCTATGAAGTAGGGGACATTGTGCCTGAAACTGTTACTCTGTTTTCGTGATGAAAAGTAATGCAGAATGACTCCAGACAAACTAGACTCACCATCTATGTGTCTGCCTTCGGTGGTACTGATAGGGGACTGTGGCTCTGTTCTGCCCCTCGTCCAGGTGTATGTGATAGGGAGAATCCCCATTGCTCTGCAGGGCAGGACCACTAAAGTCCCAATCGTGTAGGTCACCTGATCTTTAAAGACCACTATTAAAGGGCTCACTGGCCCAAGCAGAGGGGAAAATTGAAAAGACAATATCAAAAAAGTCACATAAAGCTCATAGATCATAGAAGTGCCTTAAAGAAATAACACATACAAGAACTGTTCCCCTATAAAGATTTTAGTAACTATGTAAAATTTTGAGGACACGGTATGTTCTGCTTCCTGGACTATGACTCTTTAGAATGATTTTATGAAACTAGCAATGTGTGCAGATGGCAAATAAAATGACAATTTCATTCAAATGGTCTGTTACTTTGATCACATTTGCAAGACTGGATTTCAAGGTGATCTCCATGTCCTTTAATTTCAAATTTGTAAGACGTTTGTACTACACAAGAAGAATTTCTCAGTTTCTTTCCTGTGTATAATTCAGTTCTTTTAGAAGGACCCTGGATCAAAGGCTTGGGTGCGAGCACGTACTTTTCTATAATAGCAACAGGTTTTTTCTTTTCTTTTCTTTAATGCATTTCAGCTTAATACCTATTAGATAAGTATTCATGATTTTTCATTTTTGCAGCCTAGTTTTCCTGCACTCTCGAAACAACACAGTACAGCTGACATGTTATAATGAATGATCACACACACTTGTTGATCTGCCAATGAGGACCACGCCCATGCTTTGATAATATTATGTACACTATATGAAGATACCTTATAGGGAATTACAAATTCACTGCAACTTAAAAGCAATGTTAAATAGGGGCATAAAGCAGAGGGACAACAATCCCTTTGCCTTCCTGGCTAGGGTTTGCTTTATTTAGTACACTTATCAGTGGGTCAGACCAAACTCATATCTAAATCCTCACCTTCATTATGATCTAAAAGATTTGCATTAACAAGAACATACCTGTCGTCATACCTAGTATTGAACCAACCACAACATCTAAAGTGTATAAATGCTTAGTAAGTATCAGGCACATGCTCCTGACTTGACTTTGACTCGTCTATTGATCTGAGGAGTAAATACATTGCAAAACAGCAAGGTTTAAAATTTACCAGCAACTCTCAGGAGTGCTGTGCCATGGCTTTGTCCCAGTGTGTTGGACGCCTCGCACACATACACCCCCTCATCGTAGCTCCGGACTGACTGGATGTAGAGAGTGGCATTTCTCTGTCTGAATAGGAAACATGAAAGCTGCCATATATTATGAACTGCTTGTGTACAAAATTTTCAAAAAGTCAGAACACTGTAACTTACCCCAATGCAATTTTGCCTCCTGTCTGCTTGGTGTGGCCTCTTTTCATCCAGCTGATGGACGGTAAAGGGTGGCCAGACACCTGACATTCCAGCACCACCTGAGCACCCAAAGGCACCGTCAACACCTGGGGCCATAGCTTGACGGATGGAGGGGCTGCCAGGAAGGGAAAGCACTGTCTGAAATATTATTATGCACCTATACATATATATATATGTATATATACATTTCCAGTGAGATAGTAGGGAGGGCTGCCAGATGTCATACCCAAAACAGTGAGTGTTGCTCGTCTCGAGGTAAGAAATCTTTGAAGATGGGTGTTTGAGGCCCTGCAGAAGTAGCTGCCACTATCGTGGTCCTGCACACTACAGAGAAAATTATGAAAAGGGTCAGCATAGCTTTTAAAAACAAAAATCAGCTGCCTGGAGCTGTATTTACAGGCACAGTTTTATAACTCCATGACTTCATGTTAAGCGCTAAACATACCGTAAAAAATGCAAATTAACTAAAGTAAAACATTTACAAGTTTTGGCCCAACTAGTTTTAATTTATACACAATTCTTGTGTTATATTTAATTTATCTAGTCATATAATGAGGCATGAACAATAAAGACCTGTGGATGAAGAGGTCTCCACTGGGCAGCATTGTTACATTTTCAGTGGGAGTGAGAAGCCGGTTGTTTTTAAACCAGGACACCTGCGCTGCTGGTCTGCTGTACGGAGGCCTACAGGTTACCGTAACATTTTTGCCGCTCTTCACCGTTAGATTTGTGGGCTGCTCCACAAAACTCCAGTCCATTTCTGTAAACACAAAATGTAAATCACTAATAAGTTTGGACATCTGCTCTTATTGGATTTTACTGATTTTTACAGCATGGAATCTGCTGAAGCAGAAACCTAAACAGTTTTAACAAGGCAATTCACTTGCTTGAGTTAAACAGTTCAGAGTTTACAATACCAGCTGGAAGTAGGAAGGCTGGCTGCGACCTGATTGTCTCTTTCTGGTTTGATGCTTCACAGTGATACGAGCCCTCATGCTCCTTGCTCACATTTCTGGAGAAGACAAACACAAAAAATATTTTAAATGTAATTTTAACATTTAGGGATTCTTTTTGATTTTGTTTGCTTTTTTTTTTTTTCTTCTTAGACTCATCTGCAGCCAGTTTAGAAACACTAATTAATATTTGAACTGTGGGAGGAAGCCAGAGTTCCTGGAGGGAACCCCCCAGCGGCAGATTTAAACACAACAGTCTTGTTGTGAGGCAACCCTGCAGGGAATACAGAATATTTACAGGAATGTCTTCTTTCTCTAAAACACCCAATCTTTATCAATCCTCTTTATCCTTCCTTCTTTTATGCACCAGTAAGAACCAGAAACTATTATATTTGTACCAGAAGAAAAAAGACAAAATCTTTGACTGTATTATCAACTGTCAACCACAGTTGGAGTTGAACAATAAAGAATTAATATTCCTGTTCTGCCATGCAGTGTTGGACCTGAATGTGAGCAGCTGTCCATTGTTTTGGAGGCTGAACGAGCCGGAGCAGTTCATCAGGAGGCACCCGTCTTTGAACCAGTGCACCATGGGAACAGGGAAGCCGAGAACACTGCAGTGCATGGAGACTTCAGTTCCTATAGCAACAGTGATGTTGTCAGGGCCCTGGATGAACTGCAGCCTCCGAGGGACCCCTGCAAGGCAGACAGTCACAGTAAGATACTAACCCTCTGCAAACACACACAAGTATGATAAATTAGTTTAGTTTTTTTTTTTTTTTTAATTAAAGCAGTACTCAGGATTTATATTTAATAAACTCTCCTGGATCAGCTGCAATTTGAAAATTTGTCAATGTGAATTAAAGAAAAAGCCTCACCCTGCACAGTAAGTCTGGCTTGTCTGCTCTTCTTGCTGATGTTCAGTGAAGGATTGTGTGTGACACAAACGTAAACCCCTTCATCTTCTAATGTTACGTTGAAAAGATGAAGAGTGCCTGACGTTTTCTTCTGGTGGCCACCTCCATATTCACCCTGAGCAGGATGACACATACAGTATGGAAAATATGTCCAATATCAAAGTTAAAAGAAACAACATGTATTTTTCTGTTTTATTTTTGCCCTGAGTGAAATAAAAAGTGTTTTTTTTCTCATGAGGCTTTCAGAGTCTCCTTGAGGTTTGTGAGTTCTTCAAATCAATTTCTATTTGTAAGGTTGCCCAGCATTTAAGTCAGCACTGTGTTCTGTGTAAAAGCTCTCCAGACAGAAAATTTTGCACCTACAAAAAAATTGCTATAGCAGTTTCAGTAAATGCTGTTTAAAGAAAAAGAAAAAGAAAAATCAGGGTAATCAAACTCCTAATCAATTAGTTTTTTAATATATATATAATGAAGACGCCCAAGAGAGAAACTACAGCCTGATCTGATTATAGTAGTTTCCAGCAGTGCAGGTGGATGCCTTACACATGAAATTTATGTCCAACCATCAAGTTGAGGCTCAAACCATGACTTTAAAATTCACAAGAAAACTGTTAAAAACATGAATTTGAGAATGAAATTGGCCTTTCTTTAGCTTGGATTTCTCTAAACTGCAGAAGAAACGCAAAGTGTAAAAACTGTTCTCCATGCTATGCCTGATTATTGTCTTGGAGTCTAATGGAGACTGTTACTACATTAATATCTACCAGATATATTTACTGCTTTTTGTCCTACTCTGCAAGAAAGTAGTCTTTGATGCCCTTCTAAAATCTGAAGTTGTTTTTTACCTGAATCTGTCTACCTCTTGTGACCACCTTTCCATCTTTGAGCCATGTGATGCTTGCAGGAGGTGAACTCTCCCCTGATACACACCGGAGGAAAACTCCCTCTCCTTCTCTGACTGTCTGGTCCTGCGGACTGAAGAAAACATCCTCCAAACCTGGAACACACACAGTGTATCCATTCAGTGTGCTTTGAATATGTTATTCAATATTTTATCCAGCACTAGTGGAAGTATTCAAAATATTAACTTACGTAAAAGTATTGATATTACAGATATGGTCAGGTGAATGTTAAAACTAAAACTTAACTTAAACTAAAACTGTTTGATATAAATGATGTGTTCATGTTGTTTTGCAGGGGACACCAACTAATGGTTATTTTCGTACTTGAATAGTAATAAATTGATAATTTGCTGATATATTTCTTCAATCAGCAAATACAGATGATAATATGTGAGCAACTTATCAATTTTACCCACAGCTGATAGTATCACTGTTGCTGAACCAGAAGTTAAAGCTTTAGTTTATTAGTAATTTCAATATTTGAACAGGATGGTAAAGGCATCTTCTTTAAAAAACCGGAACTATTAGTAGTAGTAGTAGTAGTAGTAGTAGTAGTAGTTTTATTATTAGTATATACATTTAAGAGTATATTCTCATGAGAGAATATGTCAGTTGTATGATTGTTTCCTTTTTTGTTTAAAAGTTTAAAAGTCGTTATAAATGTAGTGTAATAAAACATACAAATAATCCTCTGGAAGAAGCATAAGTGTAAAGTGCCATAACAGGCTACAGCACAAGTACATCTAAGCTTTATTTAAGCACAGTGCTACCACATTTCAACATTTTAATAAAACAATTTTGTAATTTTTTTAATTTAGTGGCATTTTTATTGAACAACAATGCTTCTTTTGACTTTATCTCGTGGCCAAACTCAATAAAAACAAAAGAGTAGATGGACTCACCAAATTGGGATGAGACTGCCAAGCCAGACAGGATGAGTAAGCAAAGATGGGAAGTCATCTGTGGGAGCAAACAGATGGAGACACACACTTGCATCCTACTGCCGAGCTCCATGGGAGCCACTCGGAGACCAGCCTGCAGCTTCATCCATGGTGTCAGCTGGAAGAGTGTGCACACATAAAGGAGCTCTTATTTCTCTTTACTTACTATCATTGATGGAGACTGCACATTTACTGGCAGCACTGAGGTGTGTGATCTTCATTTGGCAACGCACACGCTAAAAAGGATCTTCAAAGCATCTCTGCAGCAGAGGCGATGCGTGCTGTGTATCGCGAACTGCAAAGGGTTAAGTTTAAGGAGGAGACAGAAGCAAAACATGACTATAAACGGTTATGTTGTTCTGAAGGGGTTTTTATCAGCTCTGTAGTGCTGTTGTTAAGCCACATGCAGACACACAAGAAAGCAATCAAATAGGTTTTTATAACACAAAGTTATCAACGAGTACAAAAATTTGGGGGGATGAGGGATGAGGTTCAGTTGACTCATTGATAGACACAGTGGGTTAGCTCATACCCAAGACATCACTTACCATTAACAGGCAGTAGTACATAGCATCATATACTTCCAACTTTTAAATAACCAGAATATTTATTCATATTTTAAGGCAGTAATTCTCAGATTTTAAGTGTTCAATCTGATGTAAAAATATATGAAAGTGTTCCAGAGATTCTCCACAGTGATATGACTTTTATTTTCATACACTACACACCACAAAGAGTGAACCTGGTGTTCCAGAGAACCATTTCTCATCAGTTTCCAGTAAATATATTCAGCAGATTAATTTAAAATCCCTCCCTCTCTCCCTCTCTTTCTGTTAACAGCCTCCCCTCCCTTTCCCCCTCTGCTTCATTCCTATTTTGGTTGTGAGTCTGTGGTGCCGCAGTGAGCTCAGCTTTGTCCTCTTTAGTCCCTTGAATGGGCCCAGCCACTTTATAGAGCTCGCACCGTGGCCCTCCACTCAATGAAAGTGACATGAAAAGAGGCTGCGGAGCTTTGTACTGTAAAGATCAGTTATTGGTCCCTGCGAGGACAGCTACCCGTCTGATCGTATAGGCTTTCATGATCCTCAGTATGGCCATGTAAGGGCTCACCCTTTATTATTTGAATGTGATGATGAAGTTCCACGAGTGAACAATTATAGTATATAGTTAAAGCCAGACAGTGACAAAGTCAAAAAGCTAATAATGGATACATTTATTAGTATTTTTGGGATGATTTTTTAAGACAACCTCTGTATATAAAAAGCAGACTGCTCATGAATATATAAAAAAAAATCAGAAATTACATTTAAAAAAATACAAATGATTAAGCGGAGCTTGATGTCTGGTCTACTGCCATTAAATTATTGCAGAAGAGTGAGCCATAAGAAAACCAAACGGCAAACAAGCATCAGGAAGCAACTAACTTTGATATTTAAAAAAATGAAATAAAAATCAAAACAGTTCTATGATAATATTGACAGTGCCCGATTTTGCAAATTTGTCAAGAACACAACGCAATGAAAAAGTAGCAGATGAGACGTTGGAGAGAGTTCACAGAAAATCGTATTCTAAGATTTTTCCTAGAATCACCAAAAAAGAAGACTCAGCAACAATGTTTCTTTCCACAATTCCTGATCTAGCTGCACACACAAAAAAATTCTAAGCAGATGGATTGGTCTGCGTATTTCAGAAACTGTTGAACTCCCACACAACCATCTCTAGGGTTTGCAGAGAAAAAAGAGAAAATATCCAATGAGCAGCAGTTGCTTGGGTGAAAATGCCTTTTTGATGCCAGAAGTCAGAGCAGAATGGCCAGACTGCTTGACACTGATAGTAAGACAATAGTGACTCAAATAACCACTTACTGTAAAATGACAGGATGCAGAAGAGCATCTCTGAAAGCACAACACAGGAAAACGCACAACAGGAAAATGAAGGTACAATTTATTCGAGCTATCCAAATTTGGACAATAGAAGATTATCCTGACCTGATGAATCTCATTTTCTTCTGCGACATTTGGATGGTAGGGACAGAATTTGGGATAAGAAATATGAAAGCCTTGTATCAACAGTTCAGGCTGGTGGTGTAATGGCGCGGGGGAGATTTCCTGGCGCACAAACTGAGCACCGTTCAAACACCACAGCCTGTCTGAGAATTGTTACTGACCATGTCTGAAAGCAGCCATGTTTTGATGGCTGCTTTCAGCAGGATAACACACCATGTCACAAAACTCAAATCATTTAAAAACTGCTTTGAACATGACATTGACTCACTGTACTCAAATGGCCTGCACAGTAGATTCAAGATTCAAGAACTAATTGTATCTGGAACCTACAGAGCACCCTTGGAATGAATCAAGGGTGAATCAATGAATGAATCAATCTACATCAGCATGTTTAAGGAATGTTTCCAAACCCCTCATTGAATCTGTGCAACAAAGAGTTAAGGCTGCTCTAAAGCCAAAAGGGATGTGACCCTGTATAAGCAAAATGTACCTAATAAAGTGGTCAGTGAGCTTATTTTTACGAACTGATCCACCAACCGCAAAAAAAGAGGGGAAAAAATGGTAAACTAGCAATTGCAGCTCAGCTTTGTGCCACAGACTTACTTCCCAGTTTCTTAGAAAGAAAACTGAAACTAAGTGAAACTGCTCACTACTAAGTAACCAGGCGAGTGCTTTCTGGTTCCATTACACTCTACAGTTGATATCTCCATACTGGACAATTTAAACCAAAAGCGGTGTGAATGGACAAACAGAACTACACGCCAAAAAAAGAAAAAAGAAAAAAACTATCAGTAAATTTAGTTTTATAATTATCACCTCAATTGCTTCTGAAGAACAAAAGAAATCACCAGTGATGATGTGCTTAAAGCAATGACAAAACAGACATTAGTACATTAGCCATCACTGCTGGTGAGTTCAGCAGGGCTACGGGCTGCTTATACTCACATAATGCTAAGAGCCTGGGGGTGTGTATTTGTTTGACTCACAAGGCTCACAATAGATCATTTACACTGTTTAGCATGTCATTAAGATGTTTCTAGCCCACACACTCACTTGTAAGCTTCCTTTCTACAAACAACATTTGGCACAAACACTGAATTTCTGTCACCACCACTGAGTGACACCAGAGTGAGATTTTTGGCCCCGCACTGTGTGGCACTACATAGAAACATTAATGATCCAGGTAATGATGTAGCAGTCGAAAAATGCTATGTTCACGGTTGGTAAAATAAGATGTTATAGCTCAGGTTTGTATGAGGAGCTGTGACTGTAGTATGTTTTTAAATGGATATAAGTTAAATCACATGATCAGCTTCCAAGATGATCATTTTTGCTCATCTTTTAACAGTAATTCACATTTTTTGAGACATACAAGCAATACACAAACAGCTTTGCATTATTTATGAAAGGCAACAATTACATATTACATGTAATAAATACAGTAGATTCAATATGATACCATGAGTTAATTCACTATTCCTACTTTTTTTTATTGTTATGATTCAATTTATTTTATTACCTGCTGCCTACATCTCATCTTTTTCTTTGCTTATTGACACTTAAGACCATGCCTTCAGTAGATATACAATAGACATACAAATTCAGGACCTGTTGTGCAGCACAAGCACTTTCAGAAACTACAAAATTGCTGCTTTTAATGTGCTTTGATATTAAAAGCTAGTTTGATAGTTTAAAGGTACATGTTGTAAAAAATAAACCTCGGATACCCACACATGCTGTTTTCACAAGATTTCTATTAAAATGTATCCACCACAGGGTTAATGAAAGCTCATATAGAGAACTGATACTTACTCTAGAACAATTTTCTCTGCGCTGGTGCCCATTAATTTGCTCTCAGTCAGTTTCTGTGTGCCTCTGCTCTTTTCTCTCCTGATGCATTTGCTGAGCTTCAAGCTGGGAGTGAACAGCAAGCAACAGCTCACATATTCTGGACACCCTCCACACCCACTTAACACACACAATCTGGCACACACACACAAATACTCTGTGTTCTAATTCAAAGCATCAGCTATAATGAGACAAAAACCCCAGTTATTAAAATTATTAGTAGGTAAATGATCATAAAATGACACTAGTGCAAGGAACAATGTCAAGCAAAAATATCCACACATTATAAAAAATAGGAGCTATAGTATTAAAACAGATGGATAGATTTAAAGACTTTGTATGAGTAGAGCACAAATAAAAGTTTTTCCACTATAATATGCTGTCGATTCCCAAATAAGCTTAAATACTCTATATCTCTGTTCTTCCATTTCTTCTTTCAGCTGCTCTCTTTAAGAGTCACTATATTGGATTATCTGCCTCCATCTCACCCTGTCACTTGCATCGTCTTTGCTCACACCAACCCTCTGCATGTTCTCCTTCTCTCCATCCATTAAATTTTCTTCCTGCCTGGTAGCTCCATAATTCAACATCATTTGTCCAATATATCTACTATTCCTCCTCCTCTAAACTATTTCAACCTCACTTCTCCAACTTTGTCTTCAAAACACTTCAAAGAGAATTGAAGTGATAAAACATCAGTTGCACCTATAAAGGTTTGACTTCTTATAGCAGTGTCTGTATAATACAGCGACTGATTCTAATGAATGAACACCTTGCTTCACATGTGGCTACCATCCACACCAAATACCAGGAGGGATGCAGAAAGAGGTCAATGATTCACTAAAGCTACTTCAGTGGGACTCCACAGTAGCTAATCTCCTCCTTAGATTAACTAGGGGCCTTTCACTTGTTTTGTAAATGTGTAAATCACTTTTATGTGGTACTTCTCAGATACCTGCTGAAATCAGCTTGCTGCTGTCTGAGTTTTGAGCATTGCTGGCACAATGTTGTCTAAGCTGACGTCACAGCAACACTTAATAAAGAGTACTATTTAGCTTGTTTAAAATGCAAGAGGTGGTTGAACTACTCCCTCTTAAATGTAGGTTAATGGGAATGATAATGACTGTTGCAACAGAATGCAATCAACCTATGTAGAGGATCTGAGTACTTAGGAAAGAATTCTCTTTGATTTTAGTCAACCATATATTATATGCAAAAAATGGCTTTAAAATGATTAGTTCTGCCATTTGGTGAGACGTGCTCAGATTGTTTGATGGACTCAAGATTTAAAGACAAATTTTGGAGCTGGAAGGAATTGAGTCCTAACTATGTGTGTAATCCCTTGAGTTTGCCTGATGGTTTTAGTGGTATATGTCAGGAAATGCATTTTCATCACCCTTAGCTTTAAATTTGGTGCTAATTAGCATGCTAACAGGCCAGACTAGGGTGGTTAACAGCTAAACCTCAAACTTAAAAGAATAAGTAGCCTGAAAGGATACTTATGTCTTAAGAGTTGCTAACATAGCTTTAGACTATTAATGTTGCCTAATCCACAAAGTGATCAATATTTTATATTAAAAAAGGAGAGAACAATACAGAAACTGTCCATATGGTGGCTTCTGTCTCATTTATTCACAAGGACATGTCTACAGCCAAATACTGGGTCCAGATGAAGTCCTTGCAAATGTAAATTGGCAATCCATTCAGCATAATCAAATGGAAATGAAAGTACAAATGCACCGATTTATAATCTATGCAGGAGGGGTCATTTTAATTAAGCAGACAAAGCAGATGTAGCGGGTGAAATGTAACACTGTTGGATTCAGGACAACATCAAACACATAAATCCACCAAAGACTCTCATAGTCCCAGTTTTCCCACTGTGGTAGAACTGTGTTTAATGTAGATTCTAAAAGACACTCTGACTTTGCTCAACACTGAGCAAAAATGTTGATAACAGTTGAAGTGATGACATATTGATACATGAGCTATTGACTTAAGTATTGTATATATTGTATTTCCTTAGGACTGAAGGATGATGGATTTCTTCTTTCCAAACTGCATGTCTGCACAAACAAGATATAGAATTTGTATTGTATACATATTAATTCTAATATTTTTTTAATGTATTTTTTACATTTAGTACAACTATAGAACATCACATTACATTTCACAACACATATTACCTGCATAATAAACCACATTGTTTCAGTGCATAAGTTACTGTTTTGAAAAACACAAAAGGGCACAATAGCACAAACAAATGACAGTTCGATTTGCAAGAAAATAAATACCACTCATTGCAGGGGATTGTATCTAGTCTAAAATGTTATCCAAACAAATTTCCACATCATCCTTAAGTAATTTTCTGTTTGTAAACACAATAAATATACCAATAAATAAATACAACCTGTGCAGTATCCTTTATCCGCTTCTATATAAAAATACAGGAGGATGAAATATGACCAAAAGGGGTGTGACCCAGTAGATAGATCTAAAATTAGATCTATCAAAATTTATCTTATCATTTTTATGCTGCTTTAACTGTGTTACCATGGTATCCCTTTTTTCGTCATTTGACTTTTGTTTTGGTCGTTAAAGCCTGAGCTGAGTAAATCTGCAGATGTGTGTAGGTTGTTGAATAAGATGGTCATTTGTCCATTCATCTTAGTACAAGGCATTCATATATATCCTCAAGGGCTACCTTTATTTCATTTATGTCCAATTTTAGATCTGAAAGCCAAGTTCCTAAAGAATATTTCATGCAAAGAAGATGATGTCTTTTATTATCAAACTGTGATCCAGAGTTTCATTATAGTGAGAAACAGAGGAAATTAAATCACACAGAGCTACAAGATGAATTCCATGTTTATTTTTAACTGATGATTTTACATCAGAATTAATTAGACAACATGAAGGGAAAAACATTTACTGAAGAGGTAAAAGTCAATCTGATTTTTGATCCTGAACTTTAATGTAGGACATTTTTTCTTATTATAAGGTGTCATATCTGTGTGAAAGTTTAATAAATTTGTTGGGTTGTTGGTCAAAGTCATGACAGCAGTGCCAGAAACATAACAGGTGAGAGGAGGAGGAAAACCGGAGTGATGAAGATGTGATCCGCTGCATCGTGGAGCTCGTTTAAACACAGGGCCTGCTCCAGCATTTGGTGGGTCTCAGCACTTATCCCTAAAGGACACAGTACAGAGTTTTTTTGTTGGGATAGAGACGACTAAGTGCTACAACAAAGTAAGCTCTGAAAACCAGAATTGGAGAGCTCACCATGTTGGGACCACTCCTTCCAGGCGTGCAGATATTCAGCGTCATGCTCCCCACCAGTAGCTATATTCAAATTTGATAAAAGTATCTATTAAGACTTTGTATTTATGAAACTCTATCCACTTGTAACAAGAAAGCTCTGTTTTTACCTTTGGAGTGCTCAATCAGAAGATGTTTCAAATCCCTGAGAGCCCTGGTGAGGTTCTCCAGTTGGTGCTGCAGGTGGAGGTTTTCTTCTTTCAGAGTGTGGATGGTGTCCTGGAGCTCGTAAGCTGAGCCGGAGTGTGAAAACAGAGAAATCATCCAAAGCACTGCGGTGACAAGCATAATGGAGAACATTGTGGCAAATAATAAATGTGCTGTTGCTGGTCACAGTCCTGCTGAATCTCTCTTCAGCTGCAGAATGCTTTAAAGTCAGGTGGAAGTGTTAATGTTATTGAGGAGCTGACTTGTTTCTGTGTCAGAATTGATTCACTGATGGGTAGTTAAATGCTCTTGGCCCGCTTACCCACTCAAATGGATCAATTGTTCTGTTTTGGATCTTAGGGCCCAAATTACAGACACAGATAGAGCTGGTTTGGAGTTAATAAACCTTCATCCTAAAACAAAAAAAACAAACAAAAAAAACGAAAAGCACCTGTGAATTTGAGCAGTGCACTGAAGAAAATTAAGTCAGTAAGTAGTTATCTCCTTAATCCTACTAATAGTCAGACAAATCTCTGTGTCTATATGACAGTTCGTCCCATCCACTTTAAACTTGGCAAGTGTATTCTTGGGGTCTTTTAAATGTGTTTTCCTTTATTTGGCTATCTTTGTGAGATTTGTGGATTCTCATTAACTATAATTGTAACTTTTACAGCTAAGTGCCCAACCCTTTATCTTACCCCAACATAAACTTAATTTTAACTTTAACTGATTTTAACTGTCCCTTCACCCCAAAAAGACAATTCTTTCACAATTGTTTATTACTTTGCTTGCCTAAAAGTAAACTGGTTCTCAAATGATTATTTATTTATGTATTTGTTGCTTTTGGTTTCCTGTAAATAAATAAAATACTTTCATCATTTACTTATGCTATTTGGGTAAGCTGCACTGAGCTGTGGCCACAAGGTGGTTGATGCCTGTCCTGGGGGTAACCCCCAAACCAGATGGTGGACACCAGAGGTAAAGGGAACCATCAGGTTGAAGAATGAGTCCTATTGGGCTTGGTTAGCCTGCAGAACTTCGCAGGCAGCCGATATATACCAACAGGCCAAGCGGAACACTACCCAGGCAGTGGAAATAAGTTGGACGTGTTCCTGGTGGGTGTTGGACTCTGCCAGGGCTGCCCTTTGTCACCAATTGTGTTCAGAATTTTTATGGACAGAATTTCTAGACGTAGCCAAGTGGCGGAAGGCTTCCACTTGGGTGGTCTCCGAATCTCGTCTCTGCTTTTCTCACCTGATGTGGTTCTGTTGGCTTCATCAGGTTGTGGCCTCCAGCTTGCACTGGAGTGGTTCACAGCACTGGAGTGTGAAGCTGCGGGAATGAGAATTAGAACCTCTGAGTCTGATGCCATGGTCCTCAGCTGGAAAAGGTCGAGTTATTGCCCCAAATGGAGGAGTTTAAGTATCTCAGGGTTTTGTTCACAAGTGAAGGGAGAGTGGAGTGTGAAATTAACTGACGGCTTGTGCAGCGGCTGCAATGATGCGGACGCTGTACCAGCCCATCATGGAAAAGAGAGGGCTGAGTGTAAAAGGGAAGCTCTCGATTTACCATTTGATGGTAAATCAAGTGGTAAATCAAGCTTTGTGTAGTGACCGAAAGAACGAGATTGCAGATACAAGCAGCAAAATGAGCTTTCTCGTGCCACTGATGGGTGGCTGGACTCTCTCCTTTAGAGATAAGGTGAGTTCGGCCAGCCAGAAGGGGCTCAGAGTAGAGCCACTATTCCTCCACATCGAAAGGAGCCAGTTGAGGCGTTTCAGGCTTCTGACTAGGATGCCTCTTGGACACCTCTTAGTTGAGGTGTTCTTAGCATGTCCCACCGGGATAGGCCCAGGGCACACAGACTATATCTCCTGGCTGGCCTGGGAACACCATGGTGTTCCCCTGGACAAGCTGGAGGAGGTGGGTGGTGCATCCTCTGGCTGCTGCCCAGTGGAAGAAAATGGATAGGCTGTAATAAAATGGATGGATGGATGGATAATTCTTGAGAAAGCTGCAACCCCAAATCTGCCAGCTGTGACTGCCCTGTGAGGCGGCCGACACTTGGAGCTGTTCTGTTTTCAAAACTCTGCTTTATGACTGCCTGTGTGTGATGCATTTACAGAACATCTATAAAATGTACATAGAGAAAAAAATAATCTGGGTTACTATCTCCCCAGACAGTTACTGTCAATCTTCTAGATCAGGGGTGTGCTATAAATTTTCAAAATGGATTTCTGCTCAATGTTGATTTGAGTTTGTTGAATTTTTAAGTGTAATTTTTATGGTTGTTTCATTTTAATGGAGAGAAACAGAATATCAACCAAAGGCCTACCTGCCCAAGATGGAACATATACAGGGTAATCATACACTTAATGAACACTTAAAGGATTTAGAGAAAGCATGGAAGAAAGTTCTGTAGTCAAATGAAACTATCAGGCATCAGCTTGACCTGCCGTGTTTGGAGGAAGAGAAATGCTTAATATTTTCCAAAGCACACCATCCCCACACTCAAGCACAGAGGTGGAAACATGATGCTTCGGGGCTGTTTTTCTGTTAAGGTTGCAGGGTGACTTCACCACACTGAGGAGCTAATGGATGGGTCATGTACTTGCATGACAATAACCTAAAACATGTGTTTTAAACATGTGTTTATAATGGGTTTAACTGCATTTTTGGTTGAAATTCTCTCTCGCCATTAAAATGAAGTACCACAAAAATTAAAGACTGTTCATTTCTTTGTAAGTGAGCAAACCTACAAATTCAGCAGGGGATAAAACAATTACTTTCTTCACTGCAGAAGGGTATTTTTTTTTTCTTTATTAAATGTAAATGAAAGAAAAATACATTTAATATTGTTTTGTGCCCAAAAGACTTGATTTAGAAATACTTTGAATTTCCAGATACTGTTTGTCCCCCATAGCTGAAATTGCAGTGTTTTTATTTAACAATTATAACTGATTATTAAATAATTATTAATGACTTCACTGTGATGTTCTTATTATTCAGTAACATCGTGTGGTTTTGGCCCCTGGGCTGCATGTTCAACAACCATCAGCTGGTTGAAAGCGGAAGTGCTTCGAGTAGCTTTCGTCGTCATCCGGGTTGATCTCCGTCACAGAGGATCCAGGATGGCGACTCACATGTCGAGGTGCAGAACCTGGAGTCGGGTTCAGAGGTAACACGTTTTAAATAAACGCTCTTACAGTGTCCCTAATGTGGAGTTTAACGCGAACAGACTGCAGCAGCACCGATACACCCACTGTCTCCCACGTGACGTTTCCGCTCATCCCTGCGGGTTTAGAAGTTCTCTACGTCCTAGTCACCGTTAATTAGCAGCTAGCATGATGCTAAGTTACATCATAACCCGTTAATGAAGCTAAAAATGCTCCTCTCGCTTAAGCTTTGGCATTATTTTAGCGGCTTTCTGTAATGTCCGAGATAAAGAATTGTTCTACTTTGTTTTAATATTTTTTGAAATAGACGTGCTAGTTAGGCTGTTTTTGTTGAGAATTTGAATATGAAGAGACATATTTGGGTAAAAGAGAATAGACTGCTGGACTTAATAATGTGCGTTTGCCTGAGGATGGTGGAGGATAATACGTGCTGACTTTGAATTTATCACTGTGTGGCTGAGATTTTGATATTATAGAAGTGCTAAAAGCGGAATGTTAAACTTTTAAACTCCAAACACGTTTGGACAATGAAGTCGATAATAGTATCTATGTGCACCTAATCTATTTGAGTCAAAAGGTGAAAATAGTCATTTTCAGGGAGTTTTTACGTACTTTTGGTGCTATATGATGTCAGTGAATATGCTGATCCCTGTTGCATGGCTGTGGCTGTAAACACAAAACCCACACTGTTCTTTTTATGATGGATAGCCAATCGGAACAGAGTTTTCTCACAGCTAGAGGAGCTTAACCATGGCCAGGGCCCTGTACTAAGAAGCCACTTCAGTATACTCAAGTGATGTTATCTGGATTCACTTACCCTAACACTGGCAATCATGATAAGCAGTCATGTGAAGCTTGTTTTCAGCTGGCTAAGTTAACCGAAAGTTTTCCCTGTGTGTTCACTTAATTGGTGTAAATTGTAATATTTGAAAAATATGAGGAGGTTAAATGCGTAAACTGAAAGGATTACAGCTGCAGATAAAACAGTGTGAGAGAAAAGGCACTGTACATTTAGCTTTAAAAGCGATGTATGTTTAAATGCTCACACGGGCCAGTAAATGTACTTAGTCTTATGGATTATAATCAAGTATGTCATGAAATTTATGTTTAAAAGATGGTTTTAGTTTTTCTTCTGTCAGTTGGAGCTGACATAATTATCCGAACGTAAAAAATAAATATAAAAACAGAATTCAGACATACATTTAGACTACATACAATTTTAATATGGTCAGACAGTAAAAAAGATGATCTTTTTTGGGATCAGATATTAATGTTTGTAGAGCAATAAAAATGTTATGAATTTAGGGCTGCAACAATTCATCAAGTAATTCGATTATCATTTTCTTACTGGGTAAAATATGCTGCAAAGCTAACCTGGTCCAGACTAGAGATCAGCAGTAATGAAATAAGATAAGATAAGATAAGATAACCTTTATTAGTCCCACACGTGGGAAATTTGTTTTGTCACAGCAGGAAGTGGACAGTGCAAAAGTTATGAGGCAAAAATTAGGATACAATAAGAATAAATACAGTACACAACTGTACAGAATAGAATAAAATAAAATACTATATACAGTAGAATAAAATAAACTAAATATACAATAAGATAAAAATAGAATACAAATGCTATATACAACTGAGTAAAAATACAACGATGACAGAAAAGATTATTGCACTTAGTGTTATTGCACATGTGTGGATGTGTGTGTTTGATCAGTTAAAGTCTTTATTGTGGAGTCTGACAGCAGTGGGGAGGAAAGACCTGCGAAATCTCTCCGTCCCACACCGTGGGTGCCGCAGTCTCCCACTGAAGGAGCTGCTCAGTGCTGTCACAGTCTGCTGCATGGGGTGGGAGATGTTGTCCAACAGTGATGACAGCTTAGCCACCATTCTCCTGTCACTCACCACCTCCACTGGGTCCAGAGGGCATCCTAGAACAGAGCTGGCCCTTCGGATCAGCCTGTTCAGTCTCTTCCTGTCCCCGGCAGAGATGCTGCCGCCCCAGCAGACCATACCATAAAAGATAGCAGAAGCCACCACAGAGTCATAGAAGGTCTTCAGGAGTGGGCCCTCCACTCCAAACGACCTGAGTCTCCGCAGCAGGTACAGCCTGCTCTGCCCTTTCCTGTAGAGGGCGTCTGAGTTATGAGTCCAGTCCAGTCTGTTGTTCAGATGAACACCAAGGTACCTGTAGCTGTCCACAGCCTCGATGTCCATACCTTGGATGTTCAGTGGTTGCAGTGGAGAATGCTTGTGCCTGCGGAAGTCTACCACCAGTTCCTTGGTTTTACTGGCGTTGATCTGGAGGTAGTTCAGCTGGCACCAGTCCACAAAGTCTTGGGTCAGTCCTCTGTACTCCTTGTCGTCCCCATCAGTGATGAGGCCGACTATTGCAGAGTCATCAGAGAACTTCTGCAGGAAGCACTGGGTGGAATTGTGGGAGAAGTCTGCAGTGTAGATGGTGAAGAGGAACGGAGCCAGAACCGTTCCCTGTGGGGCCCCCGTACTGCAGACGACCCTGTCCGACACACAGCCCTGAGTCCTCACATACTGTGGTCGGTCGGTGAGGTAGTCCAAAATCCAGGTAGTGAGGTGATGGTCCACTCCAGAGTTCACCAGCTTGTCCTTTAGAATCGAGGGAAGAATAGTGTTGAAGGCACTGGAGAAATCAAAGAACATGATTCTCACAGTGCTTCCAGCGGTCTCCAGGTGAGCGAGGGAACGATGTAGGAGGTGAATGACGGCATCATCCGCTCCAATGCCAGGCTGGTAGGCAAACTGAAGTGGGTCCAGTGATGAGCTTATTAGGCGCCGAAGCTGAGCCAGGACCAACCACTCCAGGGTCTTCATCAGGTGGGATGTCAGAGCCACCGGCCTGTAGCTGTTGAGGTCCTTGGGGCGTGAAGTCTTTGGCACTGGTACAACACAGGAGGTTTTCCAGAGCTGTGGGACTCTTCCCAGCCTCAGGCTCAGGTTGAAGAGGTGCTCCATCACCCCACACAGTTGGTCCGCGCAGGACCTGACGACCCTCGAGCTGATGCCATCTGGGCCCGCTGCCTTCTTGCCATTAATCCTCCTCAGTTCCCTCCTAACCTGGGTGGTTGAGAGAGACAGGCTGGAGCCTTGTGTTGAGTGTGTATTGGATGCTGTTGTTGGGGGTGGGGAGGAGTGAGCAGGGTGAATAGAGGAGGTGTGAAGTGTCTGAGGTGTCAGAGGTGGAACAGCAGCAGTGGGGGTGGGTGAGTCTGCAGCCGATGTTGCAGACTTGCCTCATGGCTGAATCAAATCGGTTGAAGAAATGATTCAGTTCATTTGCCCATCTCACATCCCTCCCAGGCAGAGAGTTCTGCTGTTTGTGGCCCGAGATGGTTCTGAGGCCTCTCCAGACTTCACCAATGTTGTTTTGTTGAAGCTGGTTCTCCATCTTCTGCCTGTAGCTGTCCTTCCCATTCCTTATCAGTCCCCTCAGCTCTCTCTACACCCTTTTCAACTCCTCTTTGTCTCTGGATTTGAAGGCCCTCCTCTTCTGCTTGAGGACGGTTTTAATTTCTGGGGTAATCCAAGGTTTGTTGTTGGAGAAACACCGTACAGTCCTGGTAGGTACGGTGTTATCCACACAGAAATTTATATAGTCAGTAATGCATGTAGTAAGGCTGTCGATGTCCTCTCCGTGGTCATCACAAATCACCTCCCACACAGTCGACTCAAAACAATCCTTAAGAGCCTCCTCGCTCTCCTCCGACCATCTCTGTACTGTGCGGGTGGCTGGTGGCTCCCTGCGCACTAAGGGCTCATACACAGGGACAAGGTGCACCAGGTTGTGATCAGATCTGCCCAGGGGAGGGAGAGGTGATGAACTGTATGCCTCTTCTGCATTGGCATACAGTAAGTCCAGTGTTTTATTGTCTCTGGTTGGGCAGGTCACATACTGGGTGAAGGTGGGCAGTGTGGAGTCCAGTGAGGCATGATTGAAGTCCCCTGATATTATGAGAAGGGCTCTCGGTGATTGTGTTTGCAGTCTGCTGACCACAGAGTGGAGAGAGTCACAGGCTGCATCCGCGTTGGCCGAGGGGGGGACATACGCTGTAATCGCGATAACATGCGAGAACTCCCGGGGCAGGTAGTACGGACGCATGCTAACGGCTAACAGCTCAATGTCTCTGCTGCAGAGTTGCTCTTTTACAGTGATGTGCCCAGGGTTACACCATCTGTCGTTCACAAAAACTGCCAGTCCCCCTCCTTTCCTCTTACCGCTGTCTCTGGTCCTGTCCGCTCGCAGCAGCTGGAATCCCGGTAGTGTCACGCTCGTGTCCGGAGTTAGCGATGTTAGCCACGACTCCGTTAGCATCATGATGCTACATTGCCGGTACTCCCTCTGTGACCAGGTTAGCGACGTGAGCTCATCCATCTTATTGGGCAAAGATCTTACATTTCCAATAATTACAGAAGGAAGAGATGGTCGATAACGTCTCCTTCTCGGGCGACGGCGCTCCTTCCCAGCACGACACCCCCGTCTTTTCCTCCTCAGCTCGCTGGGAATGTCGGGTCTGTCCGCCGGCAGCACCGCTGCAGGACGCAGCGCTAACAGCTGATCCTTACTGTAAACAAAGGATCGCTGCTCTGGGTCCCCAGACACGGGTGAAAAAAGTAGAAATAAACTGAGAAAAACGACCAGGACTAGCACAATCACCACCTACTGACCAAAAATTCTGCAGCCAATAGTATGTCTTTGCAAAATGGCTGTTTCCCTCTGAAGAGTATGGAAAACATGCAAGCTGGATTTTCTTTTCCTTTTTTATTCTTCTTCTTCTTCTTTCCTTTTTTTAAACATGGAAATTAAAAAAACAAATAAACTATTTTCCACTCCACTTTGTGCCTGACACTAAGAGGACAGGCCTCTTTCAAGCAACTGCCATATATAATGGATGTTCAGTAGTTTCTGATGCAGATTGTTTTCTTCTAGTTGAATGATTCAGCTTGTAAGATCTTAGCCCGCTCAGGTATGTTTGCATGTCACGATATTATTTTGTCTCAGCTTTTCTGTTGTGTAACAGTAACATATTGCCAAAAAAGAGAGCATATGGCAAACAAGGCTTTAAAGTACTGGACAAGATGCCAGTACAATTATTATTAGTAGTAGTAGCATTGTTGTAAAATTCTGAAGACATTTGATATTTAAGCTTTGCGAATTTTATAGATAGCATATCCATTTGGTATCTATACTGTATTATTAAAGGAAATTTTTTCTTTCTCACTGTTGCCAAGTGCTTGCTCATAGGGGGTTATGTGATTCTTGGGGTTTCTTTTTAATACTTTAGGGTCTTTAACTTACAGTATAAAATGTCCTGAGGTTACCGTTGTGGATTGGCACCATTTGAATTGAATTTAAGTGAATTGATGCAGAATGCAAAGTAAGAAGGTAATAAAATGGTCAGTCCCCTTTAACATTTAAAGGCCCGCAGGTGTTGAACATTCTGCCACCATAGATAAAAACATGAACTGATTTTAAACTTTAAGGCCAAATCTCTAAAATATGTCTTCTTAGCTGTTCTATGAAGTTTGTCAGTATTTGTGTTAGTCACTGTTGTCTCCATTGCTGTTTGATGTACTGTTTGTTTTTATTTTTGTATTGGCACATTGTTTGTCAGAAGACTAATTGGTGAGGTCTTTAAAGTAGCTGTGGCTAGAAGGGCTATGTACAATGTAAAGGTTGTACTAAAATTAAACCCAGCAATGTTAATATTTATTGGTCATGTTGTATAAGCTGCAGTTTTTTCAAAAGTTGGCTTTTGAAATTCAGCTTTTAAAAGTTGATGAGGCTTTTTTTTTTATAGCAGTTGTTTTATTGTCATCCAAGGTATGGGATAGCAGCTTACCGGAAATACAGCAGTGGTGGCGGATACCCAAATATCTCCCTCTCTACACCGTTGTCTGGGATCCCCAAACCAGTGTTCGCTTCAGTGGATGGCCAGGAAAAATATGAGACCAAGATTACCACTCTAGAAAATGGCCTCAAAGTTGCTTCCCAAAACAAGTTTGGTGAATTCTGCACAGTTGGAGGTAAGTTGTGTCTTTGATGTGCTGATATATTCACTGTTCTTTGTCACCTGCAAGAACTGGATAAAGTGAGATTCTCTCTCTTTCTTCCTTTTGTTAGTTTTGGTTAATTCGGGATCCAGACATGAAGCAAAGTATCCAAGTGGGATTGCACACTTCTTAGAAAAACTTGCATTTTCTGTAAGTATTAAATAAAATCCAATGAAAAAGACCAAAAAGGTGGAGGTGTGAGCAATAAACCTGAGAACAACATTTATGTCTTTAGTCCACAGCACAGTATGGGAGTAAAGATGAAATCCTTCTTACGTTAGAGAAACACGGGGGGATCTGTGACTGTCAGACATCCAGGTATTTAACACAGTTCCCGTCTCGGTGTGGAATGATGTAATGATAAACGCAAGCAACACACAGCTGATTTGAGGTGTGTCGATTGGTTGTTTTGCTTTGCAGAGACACCACAATGTATGCTGTGTCTGCTGAAGTGAAAGGTCTGGACACAGTGGTCAGTCTTCTGTCTGATGCTGTTCTGCAGCCTCGCCTGCTGGGTAAGGACATATAATTTAGGGTCAGTCCTCACAAACTGTCCAAGAGTTTCCACCGGTAATACAAACTGTTTCTTTGTGTGCAGATGAAGAGCTCGAGATGACCAGAATGGCGGTGCGCTTTGAGTTAGAAGATCTCAACATGAGGCCAGATCCTGAGCCATTACTCACTGAGATGATCCATGCTGTGAGTTATGCCTCATTATTCCTTAGCTAGTCCATCCAGCCATTCATCCCATTTTATTATTAATCAGTGAATTACTAATGAAACCAAAATCCACTGTCAAAATTTCAATGCTCATTTCTACTCTGATAGAGTAACTTTGCATGATTCACAGTCCAAAATGATCTATTTGCCTTAGCTGAGCTTTTGTGCAGCCTCTCCATTCACTCACAGTCTGAACCAAGCTGTTTTGCTTCTTCCCTCTTTGAGTCCACCCTTCCTTTAAGCCAAATTTCTTCTTATTGGAGGCCTCGTGCAAACAGAAGATTTGAACAAGGAGTGAAAGAGGCTTCTGTATGTCAGGGTTAATCACATTAAGGAGCTTCGCTCTTGTTGATATCATACAGAGTCAGGAGTGGCAAAAATTATGAAAATGAGTGTTTGGAGTAATCTGAAGTCTGAATGGGTCAGAGGGATTACTTGTAGATATTCTGGCCTCATTAATGTCAAACTCAATGGTGAGTAGTCCTAGTTTGTTTTCATCTTTAAATCTATATGTAACCCTTCTTTGTTGTTTTGTTTCCAGGCTGCGTATCGAGGCAACACAGTCGGACTGCCTCGTTTTTGTCCTGCAGAAAATGTGGATAAGATTGACAAGAATGTGCTTCACAGTTACCTGCGTAACTATTACCGTCCAGAGCGCATGGTGCTGGCAGGAGTGGGCATCGAGCACGAGCAGCTGGTCGAAAGTGCCAGGAAATACCTGCTGGACGTAAAGCCAGTGTGGGGAACGAGTTCAGCGCCCAACGTGGACCTCTCTGTAGCACAGTACACTGGTGGCATCATCAAGGTGATTAACCAGGCTCTGTTTAAAATCACAGTTTGGCAGATACCTGCTTTTGTTATTATTCCTCCTTTCTGCTGGAGAAAGCAAATGATCTTTAAAGGATCTTTCAAAGTTGGACATTGTCTTTTATTCTGTTAGATGGAGAAGGATATGTCAGACGTGAGCCTCGGCCCCACCCCCATCCCAGAACTTACCCACATCATGATCGGCCTGGAGAGCTGCTCCTACCTGGTGGGTGTTTGCAGTGTCTTGGAAAGTCTCCAATCAGGGGCCTGAGACATGTTAAAGGGTAAAAATGTTCCCTTTACAGGAGGATGACTTTATCCCATTCGCTGTGCTCAACATGATGATGGGTGGAGGCGGCTCCTTCTCTGCAGGAGGACCCGGGAAAGGCATGTTCACCCGACTGTACCTGAATGTCCTTAACAGGTGAGCGTCTCACAAGCAAATTGTACTAAAACTATTTAAATTAGTCATCACCGACTGTTAAATTTTTGTTATCTGTTGTAGGCATCATTGGATGTACAACGCCACCTCCTACCATCATAGCTACGAGGACAGCGGCCTACTGTGTATCCATGCTAGTGCAGACCCCAGACAGGTTGGTACAGACTCAACACAGGACAGCTGCAGAGTATCTGTTAGGATTCTGTAACACATTTCTCAATTAAATTTAAAACTATTTATGATGAGGCTTTGGCAGCTCTGGTGCTCTGGGGTAGGTGGTTTCACAGGACACAGCCTTCAACTGGAAAGGCCCGATCCCCTCTGTTTTTGACCTTGCCCTGGGAACATCCAGAATCCTCTGATTAGAAAACCTTAGTGGCCTAACTTGAGGGTTGATGCTTAAAAGCTTAGATAAAAAAAAAAGGGGGCAAAGGTCAAAGACTTAAGAACAAGCAATAAAATCTAAAACTAAATTCTAAAAGTGGCAGGAAGCCAGTAAAGAGAGGATAAATGGGTAATGTGCTCTTGCTTTTTTGTCCCTGTAAGGAGCTGAGTGTATATTTGGGAAAAGTTCACCTCCAGTGAATAGTTTGTCATGTTTTTTGTGGTTCTTTTTCTTATTTCTTATTTCATTTATTCATTTCCAGGTGAGAGAAATGGTGGAAATAATCACCAGAGAGTTCATTCAGATGGGCGGCAGTGCAGGAGAGGTAATGATCGCCACAAGCTTTGTCATCATCATTTAGCGGAATAAAAATTACACAGTTCTTTTAATAAATTTCCCTTGTGTGCTCAGATGGAGCTGGAGAGGGCAAAGACTCAGCTGAAGTCCATGTTGATGATGAACCTTGAATCACGGCCGGTTATTTTTGAAGACGTTGGTCGTCAGGTTCTCTCCACAGGAAAGAGAAAGCTGCCACATGAGCTCTGTCATCTAATAAGTGAGTACTGGAAGGATTTTTGTGTTCTTTTCTTTGCAAGTCATCTAAATTTGTGTGACGATAATATTCAAATAATTTTCAGGCAGCGTGACACCTGGTGACATTAAAAGAGTGACCACCAAGATGCTGCGCAGTAAGCCAGCTGTCGCAGCGCTTGGAGACCTCATAGAGCTACCCTCGTACGAACACATCCAGGCCGCCTTGTCCAGCAAGGACGGACGTCTGCCCCGCACATACCGCCTCTTCAGATAGACCCGCATCATCACTTTACATAAACTGGACTTGAAGATTAGTGTTCCCTCCGAACACGGAAATCACCACAGCTTACTGTGAAGGGTGACAAATACCTCTGAGAGAAGGGGTGATTTTAAAGAAATGACACATTGTACTCTCCAGTAATCCTAGTCTGTATACAACTGTATTTTTATTTTGTTGCCAGGAAGTCAATAATTCATTATTTTTATGGGAGGTTTGCAGGAGTTTGCTTTTAAAGAAACACAAAATTATCATGTAAGGTTCCCATTTAAAAACCCCACCAGTGTCACAGAGCCACTCAGAGTAGACTGTGTTCTGGATGCCCCTCAAACTCTTTAATTTTTTTTTTATTCCACCATTACTTTCTTTGCAGATCGCAGCTCTCTAAAAAATTGTCTTTATTCCAGAGTCAGTGGATTAAACTGTTATTTATACAACAAGACTTTATAATGTCCTTTTACAGGTACAGAGACAGCAGAAAGTTACATAATATATGATTAAAAACAAAATGGAGATTTTTGGATCAGTCACTGACTTGACTGCTTGTCCTCCAGATTGAAATTGTGGTTTGTGTATTGTACAGTAAAAAGATGGTTAAATAAGTGTGGTGTTTGTTTTTACTGTTACGCTGAAGGCTTTGCAAATCACATTGGTTATGAGGAGCCACAGCTGTGTGACGACCACATAAGGGCAAAGAATAGAAAAAGCAGTCTATAGTCTGTCTGACTTACAGCAATTATGTCTGCATATGTTGAGTTGATTATTTTTTGTCTGTTTCATGGATATTCTCACAGAAACGCACAAACTAAGAATTAAAACAATCTCAAATTTAATGTTTTCTATTCTTACTACTTTCTATATTGTAGATACACATTGAAGACATCAAATATATAAAGCAAAATATATGGAATTATGTAGCAAAGAAAAAAAACGGATAATTAACTCTAAATATGTTTTATATTTTAGTAGGGTGACCATATTTTGGTTTCCCAAAAAGTGGACACTTGGCCCAGTCATGAAGAGCTTTAATAATACTGTTTGCTTAAAGAAAACGTTAACATATTCAAACAATGCCTTCTCTGTGCCGTTAATGAATGGTAAAATAAAAAATATCACATAGGCTTTTATAAGTCAACAAGTGCAAAAAAAGGAGGATGGTTGGTCACCCTAATTCCTCAAAGTAGTCACCCTTTTCTTTGTTGACAGCACTGCAAACCCTTGGCCTTCTCTCAATAAGCTTCATGATGTAGTCACCTGAAATAGTTTTCACTTCACAGGTGTGCCTTGTCAGGGTTCATTTGTGGAATTTCTTGCCTTCTCAATGGGGTTGGGAGCATCATTTGTGTTGTGCAGAAGTAAGGTTTGTACACAGCTGACAGCTGTGACAACTGTTAAAATTCATAATATGGCAAGAACCAATCAGCTAAGTAAAGAGAAACAACAGTCCATCATTACTTTAAGAACTGAAGGTCAGTGAGTACAAAAAATTGCAAAAACTTTGAATGTGTCCCCAAGTGCAGTCGCAAAAACCATCAAGCGGTATGATGAAACTCGAGGACCACCCCAGGAAAGGAAGACCAAGAGTCACCTCTGCTGCTGAGGATAAATTAATTTGAGTCACCAGCCTCAGAAAATCACGTTAACAGCACCTCAAATTAGAGCCCAGATAAATGCCTCACAGAGTTCCAGTAGAAGACACATCTCTACATCAACTGTTCAGAGGAGACTGCTCGAGTCCAAATCTGAGATCTTTGGTTACACCTGCTGTGTCTGCGACACAGAAAAGATCAGCGGATGGTCTCTACATGCATGGTTCCCACTGTGAAGCGTGGAGGTGGTGTGATGGATTGGAGGTGCTTTGCTGGTACACTGTTGGGGATTTTTTCAAAACTGAAGGCACGTTGAACCAGATTGGCTACCACAGCATCTTGTAGCAACATGCCATCCCATCTCAGGTTTGCGTTTAGTTGGACCATCATTTATTTTTCAACAGGACAGTCACCCCAAACACACCTCCGGGCTGCGTAAGTGATGGAGTGGTGCACCAAATGGCTTGGCCTTTACAGTCACCTGACCTAAACCCAGTCTAGATGGGTTGGGATCTGATGGACTGCAGAGTGACGGGAAAAGGGCCAACAAGTGGAAAACCATTTCAGCTGACTACCACATGAAGCTTGTCGAGAGAATGCCAAGAGTGTGTAATAATAATAGCTATTTTGAAGAATCTAGACTATAAAACATGAGTTCTTTCACACTTTTTGTTTACTACATGACTGTTGACAAGAGGCTGTAAGCCTGTAAATCATGCCCCTAACTTTAACCTTTGGTAGTGACAAAGGGACAACTATTTTTGACTCAGTTTAAGAAGCACCCTCAAGTGGCCATTGGAGAAACTGCAGTTTTGGGGATTCCCACACAGGCTTCATCTTTAAGCTCTGGAAGCTGGTGCTCAGCTACACCTTAGATTTAACACAGTATTATAACTACTATATTAAGTTGATAACATTGCAACACATTGTGCTCCCCCACACTTAAATACATCTGTTATGGGCAAAATGTATCCAACAAACAAAGGTGTTTTCAAACCTTTATTATGGGATGTTACATCAGGTGACATAAAAAGATACAGTTATGGATAAGAGGTCCCGATGATGTATAAAACAATACCCACAGGCACTTTTTTTAAAAACAGAATGCTCTTCATGCTGGGAATGCAGATGATTAATGTGCTGCTACATACAGTACATGGACAGTTTACACAGTAATAAGATGAGAGGTAAGGCATTGCGTTGAGTGTTGCAAAGGTTCACTTGGCCTAATCACACAAAAGGTAGCAATAATGGTAGTAATATAGTAGTAATATCATTAAAATGCTCAAACTTTTTTTCATAGCAAGTGAGTTCCTTTAAGAAATATTGAATAAAAGCATCAAATAACTGTAATTTCCCTGAATTTAACAGTAGCTCTTAACAAGGTGCAACATGCTCTTAAAAGTCTATATTTGACCTGATCCTCAAAACTCTCCAACAAAACGGACACCTAAAAGTGTGCTGTAGTTATGTTTAGTATATTACTTCATGACAAAAATCACAAGGCATTTGAACACTGGTGTAGCATTCAGAAAAAACAGAGTATTATAGTATATGATGCTTCTTAAACGGCTACAAAAAATAGAGAGAAAATAGGTATTGTTACTCTCTGTAAGGTCTTATCAGTCCACACTGGAGCATGTGACTGAACTTTAAGCCACAAAGGGAGACCCCCCTTCCCTAGTCATGTTTGAGTACAGGGGGCAGAATAAATAAAGGCCAGAACGCTGATGTCTGCATGACCTCGAGATCCCTGCCCTCGAGTCTAGCCAGCTTCTTCAGGATACAGCTGCACCTCAGTTACCTCGACCACAGCTGGGATTTGTGTAGTTAAGACAACTTTGGTTTTTCCTTTTTGTCCTTTCTGGCCTTCCTGTTTCTGGCACAGGTCTGATCCAATCCAGCCTGATCTGGTCCAGAGTGTTCCTTAATGGGTTTCAAGAGATGGTGCAGATCGTGCTGCTTTGGTTCTTCATGGCCTCCTTTGTCTTTATTTCTCTGGTGATCCGCCTCCTCCTGATACCTTCCAAGTACAAGCTTCGGTCAAACTGTCCGGCACACAGAGGAATGCTGACAAAAATACAAGCAAATGCAACATTACAGGTGTTAGAAAGTCAAAATGCATAAAGCACAACTGATCGTTTACCAAATGATCAATTGCAGTCCAGTGAAAAAGAACCATCATTTAAGGCATGGATTTTTTGGCATTGTAATATTTCAGCAGCATTTTAAGTTAACTGCAACCCACACAGTGCAACATGGACTTAATAAACCTGGGTAGGCCATCAAATCTGAATCATGTAGACCAGCGGTCCCCAACCTTTTTTGCGCCACGGACCGGTTTATGCCCGACAATATTTTCATGGACCGGCCTTTAAGGTGCTGCGGATAAATACAACAAAATAAAACTAGTACCGGTACCGAAAAAAAGAAAATTTATTCATAACACACGTGAAAAGACCAAGGAAAACCGAGTAAACGATAAAAATGATAACAAAATAACGCTGAAAACCGATAAAAACCCTGAAAACTATACATTTCACACCTGAGCCTCAACTCTCGCGGCCCGGTACCAAACGACTCACGGACCGGTACCGATCCGAGGCCCAGGGGTTGGGGACCGCTGATGTAGACTGTATGACACAGAGCTACTGTTTTGTGACCACAGCTAAAGATTGTCAGGATTCTTTCACAATGATGACCTTTGCACTACCTACGAAAATCCACGACAGCACAGTTTATTACATCACTAAAGCCTGGAGCCTCTGGGGGACTCTCTTCCTCTACCCTTTATATGTCACTGCTGCACGTACTTTCATCCTGTTTGTGTTTTGTTCTCTCTTTATTCTACTCTGTTCTGTCTTCTCGAGGCTGCTTCTGCTTGGGGATGACTTTTTCTTCCTTTATTTTCTAAATGCTTAGTCAAAGGAGATTCTTGGGTTTCTACTGATGCAGAGTTCTTAACCTTACAATACAAAGAGCTTGAGACTGACTACTACTGTGATTTGGTGTCATTAAAAAACCCATCTGAATCTGATCTAACATATTACTTCATAAATTATGTTACTTGTTGAAAACTTGAATGGGATGACAAAATCTCTTATCTCTTTTCCCTAGACCCTGTGCCAGTGCCTAATCTCAATAAGTCTCCACACATGCCAGAAAGCCTACACCAGTGCCTCTCTAGAAACAAGTGCTAGGCCCAAACGTGACACCACTGAGAGTGAAGGCTCTCAGTCAAATAGGTCATAGTAAAAGCTATTAAGTTCCAACTTTATGTGAAATTAAATTTAACTGAAAAGGACTACAGCACTAAGGTGTATGTGTGAATGTTAGTGGGACTCACTTGTCTCTTCCTGGCCTGAGTTTGACCTGAAAGACACCAATGACAGGCCGGTGGTCCGAGGTCTTGATGTTCGAGCAGCTGGTATACATGAGTGTTTTTATGTCATTAGCCTGCCTGCTCCTGAATAGGATCCTGTCCTGTGAACACAGAGAGGTTCTATGCATTTGAGAGCCACTTTAATAGAAATGATAAAGTGTTTTTAAAAAACTTAAGGCGTTTATCTTTTGTCATGTGCGACACAACATCTTTGTTCTACTTACTGTGTATGAAGGTGTTCTCTGTTTAGAAGTGGTGTCATAGACATCGCGACCAATGTCGAATTTGTATGTGGGTAAGAAGTGTATTGATGCCTCTTGGAAACCTTTAAAGATTGACCCTGGAGGGACAAACAACTCACAGGATAAGAATCAATGAAAAACAACAACCCATTTCTATAAAAACTTTTGCAACTGTTTAGATGCATAAAAAAATCATCTAGGGAAGAAAATCCAAGAAAGTTGGTTCTGCTCATCCAGTCGTTGCATTTCCTGTGGGAAAATCATTTTCATCACTCAGCCAAGCCACTTTTTCAGTCTGAAGTGACAAAATGTTTCTCCCACTGAAAGCGCTACGTCCAGATGAACAAAATCAACTTTCTGAGTTTTTGCAAATGTTGACGCTTTGGCTTCCTATGTGCATACCTTCCTTCATTTCCTTGGAGAGCTGATCGTGCTCCAGCAGAGGGCTCATATCGCCACCTACTGTGGAGCTTATGATGGCCTCCACCTCACTCCGGTCTTTATCCAGCCGAAAGTTAAAGTCTCCAAACCAGAAGACCTGATCGAATCTTGTAGTGACGTCAGCTGCAGTGAAAAATTATATTCCATCGATTTTCACTGAATTCTGGCAATTAGTGTTATAAGCACTAAGATTTTAACCACAATTTTAACCATATATAGATCATCAGTAACTGCTGGTACAAAGATGGCCATGGAAACAAATACAAAAATAGATTGTTATATTTATAGAGAAAAACCTTCCTGTACATTAGCCAGACCACTTATTCCCTCCTCCTGCAAATAATCCTAAACCTAGGTGTCTAGGAATGTTTAATCTAATTACAGTTGTTGCAATCAATCATGTTGTGATTTGATTAAAAAAGGAGGACAATTAGAAAATGAATGCAATGTTTTAATGTATAACTTTTGCACTGTCCACTTCCTGCTGTGACAAAACGAATTTCCCACGTGTGGGACTAATAAAGGTTATCTTATCTTATCTTAAGATAATTTGTCTTACCAGAATGAATGCATGCCACATTTAAACTGTTACATCTTTAAAAGATTAAGCATTCTGATGCATAAACCATCCAATTAGCTTTAACATTTTACATCATTCACACAAAGTAGCTTCAGAGTCTTACATGGTGTGGAGCGGTACGGGTTGGTATCTGGAAGGCCTTTTGGAAGAGCTAGAGCCTCGACAATCTTGTTGTAATCAAGTATTCTCTCGTAGACTTTGGCATCACCGGCTGGGAGAAAAACAGAAATACACATTAGAAATATGCAACATTGGCCGGCTGTAGGGTTTAAATGCAATACACGACTAATGTGCAGTGTAAAAGAAAAAAAAAAAGCTTCTCTGACTTGGAAAAGCTGCTACTAACAGGTAAAATGGGAAGTAACGAAAAGGAAAGAAGTGCCAAAAAAGGTGAAGGCAATCCCCACTGCGCCTTTGGTCTTGATCTGCGAGATGATCCTCGTTGTGACTGTGGCGTGCTCCGCCTCTGTGCAAAAAAATAAAGAAGAAGAAAGGTGGTTCATGTCTGTGCACACAAATCAACATGTCACTACAACAAAATCCTTGTCACAATCCTCTGGCCAGTTATAGTAGGTGGAGCATTTCATCCAAAGCAACAAGGATATCAGTAGAGAGTTGTAAGTTGAAACTAAAGGATCTTTTCAAGTGTTTTGATATTCATATAATCTGTATTGACTTGTAAACAGCATTTTAAGTATATTATAGAAAAGTTTAATCTAGAAAACTAAACATTCACAGCTTAGCTTTGATTTTTTTTTTCAGATTTTAAAGCTCAAATAATTGATTAGTTAAGAAAATTAATTCAACAGTATAAAAGACCTATCTGAATTAAAGACTATTTAAACCTTTTAAAGCCTGTTTTGAGGAACAAGAAATCAATTTTAATCATTTAATACCTCCAGAAACCCTGTCTTTAAGACAACATGCTATTAAATACACAAGTCACCACAGAAATATGAGCAATTTAGAAATATCATTTCATAATCACCATCCCTCCTGAACTAATACATAGAGTAGGACAGACCTGAGCAGAACCAGATGAGGTCTCTTCTGACAAATACAGTGAGATATAAAACACCATGTGAAGCTGCATATAACATGACGTAGTAAGGTCCCAGACTCTCCTGAAGTCTGGTCTCCCACTCCCTCCTGCACACAAACAAAGTTACATATTTTTATGCGGAAAATGAGAGCCATTACGGAGTAATTCGTCATAATAACCGGCTTTTATTTAAAACATTAAATGATCCACCTGTCAGGACAGCCCTCCTGGACCCCAATAACATAAAAGTCTTGTGCAAATTCAGAGTCTGTTGGAAGGAGGAGATCATCTAAGTTGACTGGAAGGCCCTGAAAATGGCAGGAATTTGGTTATGATTCAGTTTCTCCATCAGAAAAACCTTTGTGAGAGATGCTGCAGGTCCCAACATCCTCCCACCTTCTCTCCTTGCATGTTCCAAGTGGCGATGTAGATGCCAACTCTCCTGTCGGGGAAGAGGCGGTCCAGCTCCTCAGCACCAAGCAAGGCACCACTACCCAGCACGCTGCCCTCCATAAAACTCCTGGATGACGAAAAGTAAAATCAGCACATATATCGAGTTTAATCACAGCTGTAAGGCTACTATCTCTGAGGTCAGGTCAATAATTCATCTGTATAAGTATTAAAGCAGTGGACTAAGAACCATTTTACCAATCATCCTGTCAAAAACCCTGCTGAATCTCCTCACACCTATGTTCTTCTTTGCTCCAGTAATGGAGGCTGTTTATTCTTATTTATGCATTTTTAGCTAAAGCAGCTCAGATGTTGATTTCTTTACCACAAAGTATCGCAGACTAACGTGTAAACATTTCAAATTTAGCTTGGAAAGAGGAATGAAAGATGAATGATGAAAGATGAATTAAATCTAACACAGCTTGCAGGGGAGTGTGGGGGTTTTGGAGCTAAAGTGTACTGTAATAAAGGAAAGATAGAAGGGTAATATGAGTATAAAGTGGGTGAGCTTAGAAAGGGCTCATCTAGACAAAAAAACAAAAACAAAACAAAAATACACCCCATCTTACTTCTTTTGTTTTTAAGTGTCACTAGCTTAATACCCTTGAAAGAGACTGGTAAGTAACTATAGTTTAACAGGAAGCTGAGTGCAGTTACTTTAATCTACAGGACATCTTACAATAGAGCCTTCAAATCCAGCACAAGGATGATGACTACAGGTGCATCTTTATATTACCTGCTAAACCTACCTGTTCCTCATATCCTGCGGTCTGATGGGGCTGAGTACGCTGTAGGTGGACCTCATGGAGTTGACAGAGGCACTATCCGACCCCATGTTCTCCAAAAGCCGGCTGTCGCTCAGGTTCCTGTGGAGCCTTTCTCCAAGCTTCTCTCTGGCCGGCATGGCATAATCCAAACAATCCCTGTCAATCCTATTAGCTGCCCTCAAAGTGGCTGACGCAAAGCTCTTCTCCAGAGCAGGCAGTGGTCCGGTGGGTTGCACCGGAGACAGGCGCACCTTGGCGGCCCTCCACTGCTGGACTGTAAGGTCGCTCTGCTGGCTGCGGGGTCTCCTTTCATAGTCAGAAAGACTACTCCCTCTGTCCCGGAAGGCTGGGGATCCAGTTGGAACAGCAGAATGGGGTCTCGCACTGGGATCCCGCTCATTCCTCACTGCAGCTGTACCCTGGATAACGAACCCACTCGGAGCTACAACAGTTTCATCCTCTTTAAGCGAGTCTGTGGAGGAGCCGGTCTCAGCTGGGTCGCTCAGACTCTCTTGGCTGTTTCTCAGCCTCCTGGTTCTCACAGTCTCCTCCAATGAAATGCTTTTGCTGGACTTCGACAGTCTGGGTAGCAAGGGGGGGCGGGGCTGATACGGACTGATCCCTTCCCCTGTGTTTCTAAGCCTAAGGTCATCCTTGTGCCCGTTGGTGGATTTTACATCTACTATGGAGGTATTGAGTTTGCTGCTGTCATTGGCAATTGAGTCTCCTTTACCAGGAGCCTCACAGGAGTGATGGAGGGGGCCGTCCTCTCCATCCTCAGTCATCCTCTTCTCATGTCTGAGTCCAGCTGTGGTGAGGTGGATGAAGCGCTCTCATTTTCAAGTGGCACAAGACCTGTTCAGACACACGGCGGAGTTTGTTTTATTGACATGGCCTTCAAACGATCACTTTACTGTCTGATATACTTTCTGATATCAGCCACGGCAGAGGGTTACTGCATCAAATACCCAATCAGTGGAAACAGCAAACATTTTGATTTCAAGCAATTGAAAGCAAGTGCAGTAGCTAAAAAAGACAAAGCACATGAGCTAACGCAATTACTGCTTGTTTCAACAACTTTAATGCTGAACGAAAAGTCCCGTTAAAGTCCACTTTAACAGTTCTACTTAAGCCATCATCTAAATCACGTTTACATACACAACAATGTCATCTGTTAAGCTTGTCTCTTCACTGGATAACAACCTGCAGCTGCAGCTAACAAAGCTAAAATGCTAAAGCTGTGCTAACTAATGCCTAAAGCGTACGTTTCTGTGACCACATTAACAAAAGGATAACTTTGGTAGTTTCTGTCGTTTGCACTAACAATTTATGTCTCTTTTATCAGGCTGAAAGTAAAGCTACCTTTTGTGCACTGTTGGTGTCAGGGTGACTGACTAAAAGTAGCTCCGTGACTTCCTTAGCAACGCTTGACAACACAGATTTTTGTTACCAAGAGAGTCGCAGTCTGAACTCAGCATGTATCACAGCGCCCCTGTGTGCTAAGAAGGGGTATTACTTCCATACATGTGCGTCAACTACTAGGATAACCATCTGCTTTCTCATTTCTGCAGCTTACACATCTTCGAATAATTCCCAGGGAGCTTATTCTTATACGAGGAGAGAGGACTCCAGGCAACAGACATCTGACCTAAATTAGCCTACTAAGAGGCTAATTTGAACTAAACTTACACTGTAGCTCAATGTGCTGGCATAAGAACTCTGTAACACTGTGAGTGCACATTTTCAACATATAAGTATTAGTAATACTTAAAAAACAAAAAGACAAGGCAACTCACCTATCAGAACATCACCAAAATTATTGACAGCACTGCTCAAATCCAAAGTTCATCCTGCGCTCCTATTCCCTTCCTCTTTTGAGCACCACTTTTTTGCTTTGGCTCACTAAATATATCATTTAAAATGCCAAGAAAAAAATGTTATATAATTGATATCAAAAGACTCATGGGTGTTTTATAAAAATGACAGAGAACAAAGGTCAGGAAGTACAAGTAACATGCCCACCCCTCATCAAAATGTCATAAAACATGCCTATTTTAATCAGTGTAGTGTAATACGATTGAGTAGATATTTGCAGCTACAATTTAATTTCTAATTCTCTTACAATTTGTCCACTTTGCCTTACATCACAATCAAGAGCATAGCCTTTGTTCTCAGCGAGTAGACCTAAAGATGATCTAAGCTTTGATCTGCTCAAATCAATGCTTAGATCATATATATATATATATATATATCCAGTATATTACTATCCAGTATATTTTTGAATGATGTATTTAAAAGCATTAGTCAGCTTACAAAGAGTTTTTTAAAGAAACATACCATGGGGCTATAAATTATAATGCTTTAAATTATAATCCAGTCAGATACATTTACTAGTTATTTGGCCATAGTCAGGTGATAAAGAAAACAAGTTTTTTAGATTCTTTTGATAAACAATTTTTTTGTTTGTTTTTTTACTTTTACTGCCAATAGTATCTTTTCCAGAGTATACAGTTTTATTGTACTTTTTCCTGTTAATGAGAAAATGACTCCAAGGTTTATTTTTCCATTTATTCAGCACATCATTAATACTGGAGGCTCAGAATATGAACACCTACAATTATAATCAGAATATAGATTTTGTAGGAAATAATTTGTTCCCCTAAACGCTTCCAAAATATCTGATTCATAAAACAAAAGCTGTACCAAAGCGTGTTACGTTATCTGTTTTACCTTCTTAATCTTTTGGTTTATTTCCTGCTTTAAATTAAACATTTTTGCTTAGAATTAACAAAAAAAAAAGAAAAAATATTTGCAAAGGGATGTGTCAGCCCACAAACAATCTGATGACAAATGTCATACGTATCCAGCACCAAAATTCATAAATGTAACATAAATATCAACTTTGTTTTTAATTAAGGTACTCATACTTTACATTTATAAGTAAATACATTATATAATGTTATGTATTTTTTTTAATACCACACATCTTTTAAATCTTTGGATGACTGTATTCAGTCCAGCCTTTATTACAAGAAAAAGTTCTGCTGTATAGATAGATAGATAGATAGATAGATAGATAGATAGATAGATAGATAGATAGATAGATAGATAGATAGATAGATAGATAGATAACCCAGCTGTCCTTGATAGTTTACACACACAAGTCTCCCACTTTGTGTCAGGCTTCACAGCATTTCTCTTCTTTGTGCCCTGTTACATATATTATGACAACACTCACAAATATATTGGCTGTACTCTACATAAGTACTGTAAAATCTGTAACTTATTTCCCTCTGCCTGGTTACATAATATCATATTTCACACAACCATAACCTTTTGCTCCCAAATTATGTTTATGGACTCTGAACTTAAACTTCTGACTTTTATTTACTCAATCGCTCAATATTATTGTGCACTACATTGCTAATATCCAAGTTCCTCTGTTCTTTAAGTAACTTATTTTGCCGTCATTAGTTTAGCTCAGTTGATTGAAAAAAAAAAAATGCTTGTCTGGGTGTTTTCATGAAAAGACAAAAGCTTTTCCATTCACTACAACACGTTAAAGTCAGTCACTTTACAAATAGCACAAAGAAACGACAGAAAAACGCTGCTGCTGACAAAACAGTGTAAGTCACACTGAATAAACAATGTCAAGGTGTGACCTCCAATTGTTAACCCTTTCATCCATTCCCTGACCCTGTGATGTACGAGAACCGCAGCTGAATGGATTTTCTAAGCTCGCTGGCCCCTGGAAATGTGGACAAAACCCTCCATATTCAGTGCATTTCTATGACACAGCTGCTGACTCAGGAGGTTTGGACAATGGGCTGGTGCGGTCGGGTCTAGTATAAAAGGAAAGGGTTAAACCAGGTAGGATACAGTTTGGTGCAAGAGCAGAAACATCAGCAGCAACCAGCAGCTCAACCAGCAGCTCAGCCAGCAGCCCAATAATCAGCAATATGACTACCACTGGAATGAACATGATGAGCAGGGTAAGAGAATTGCCTTTAAGGTCTTAAACACGTGTTTATAAAAATATAATATTTATATTTGCAACAGCAACCAATCATGAGGTGTGGCACGAATGGTGTATCGTATAATTTTCCTCCGCTTTAAAGCATCTCAGAGTCCTATTTTTGCTTTCCAGCCAGAGCCTGTGCTTGTTTGGTTCAGTAACTACAGCTTGCAGTTATTTCTTCTAGTAAAAAAGCTCTAAAATTCTAAGCCAACAAAATAGAAACAGACTTTGCGAGATAAAATGTCACTATGTACATATTAGCTTCTGTTAAGAGCTTCTCTCATGAGCTGAACAGCTCAGAAAGAGAACTTTGCTGTGTTATTGTGAGTGCCCATCTGACTCTGTGGATTCAAATGTGTGCACTTCTTGTATAAGTGATTTATACTGCTGCTGGGTCTGACCTGATAAAACTAGATTAGTTACCTTTATAGAAAAATCATAGATTGCTCATTCAGACATGGAGCTGACACATTAAGAGTTAACAGAAAGGAATAAATGTCTAAATTGATTTATTCCTAATTAGAAGTTTAAAGCTGCACCTGAACTTTCTACTTAACAGCACTACTACTGAACTCACCAACTCTTTCAGCTTCAAAAATTAAATGCCTCACATGTGCTCGTTTCCTCTCTCTCCTCAGATCATCTTCTACGAGGACAGGAACTTCCTGGGTCGTTCCTATGAGGTCATGAACGACTGCCCTGACATGTCCTCCTACCTGAGCAGGTGCCACTCCTGCAGGGTTGAGAGAGGCTGCTTCATGGTGTACGACCGCACCAACTACATGGGCAACCAGTACTTCCTGAGGAGGGGTGAATATGCTGACTACATGAGCATGATGGGGATGAACGACTGCATCAGGTCCTGCCGTATGATCCCCATGGTAAGAGTTTACGCCAGTCTTCATTTACCCTGGATGACATCATTAAAATACTCTGAGTTAAATCCATTTGTCTTCTGCCTCACAGTACAGGGGATCCTACAGGATGAGGATCTACGAGAGAGAGAACTTTGGTGGTCAGATGTATGAGCTGATGGACGACTGTGATAACATCATGGACCGTTACCGCATGTCCAACTGCATGTCCTGCAATGTGATGGATGGCCACTGGCTGATGTACGAGCAGCCCCACTACAGAGGCAGAATGATGTACATGAGGCCTGGAGAGTACAGGAGCTTCATGAACATGGGATTCAGCGGCATGAGGTTCATGAGCATGAGGCGCATCACTGACTCCTGCTACTAGGCTGTCTTTGCACAAAATAAAGCTGTCATGAACTGAACTACTGGTGTGTTTAAGTCATGGATTATTTTGAGTACTTACGTTCATTCAGAAATTCTAACGTTTCAGTAATTCAGAAGAAGCAAGTCATTTGCTTTTTATTCTTATTTTCAAACCACATTCTTTCAAAAATCAACTACAAGTGAAATTTGTGCAACCTTTTAGCACAAAATGGTCACTTATATGTACCACAACTTCACTGTCACAGTGAACCTCTTATAACCTTCTTTTCATATCTTTTTACATTAAAAGCCATAGACTGTGGGGCCCAAATTTAGCTCACTGGGATGAGCAGGTGAGTATATGCCAAATGGCTGAAATCGGCAGGCCCAGGTTCAAATATGACCATGTCTTCCCCTCTCTCTCCCTCTGCTTTCCTGTCACTCTTCACTGCATCTATCAAAAAAAAAAATTAAAAGGCAAAACAAACCCCAAAAAACCCAAAACATAGACTGTATATTAAAGATGGAAGTAGACATTTATTGTTTAGTTATATTCTGGTCTTGAGCCTAGCCTTTTCACGAGGGGGGATAAATAAGAGAAACCCTGGGACATTTCAGTTTGATACAACAGAGACCCAAAGCATAGTTTGCTTTTTTGACCCCTCTACTCTAACTGGGACTCAAATTTAAAAAAAATGAACATCATATTCTATTCATTAAGGCTTCAAGCTAGAGACTGAGAGCATGAGCACTTTAGAAAAGTGTTTATTGAGGGTAAGAACATTCATTTTCTGACTCTTCTGGTTGTAAACAGTCTTGTTTGTAACCAGAAGAGTCGCCCTCTGCTGGCCATTAGAAAGAATACAGATTTAACTTACAGGCTTATAGGTTACTGGTATGACATTTTTGATTTCTTCTAGAAGGATACTTTAGTTTTTTACAGTCTTTGTAGACTTCACCCTTTGTGAATACTATCTTTCCACAGAACCAAAACACACACTGAGTACTTATGCTTGTAAAGAGCAGTAAGTGTTTCTGAGCATGCTGTAAGAAGGAGGCCTTCATTTAGAGTCACTGTAAATTTCTGGGCCTGTAACTGTCTGTAAAGCCTTTTGTTTAATAGCAGAGAAATCATAATACATGATGCTGATCTGCAGCTTTGTTGTTTATAAAACAATAGTTGCAATTGTTGAAATAAAGGAAGTTTAGTCTCACTCTGAGTAGAACTAAACCAGTTGTGTCTAGAGTCTTCTATAGTAAACTTGGACAATGGCATATAAATACTTGCATAGCTGAAATTCTCTGATTATATTTACATTGTACCAGTTAGGTTTCAGCGTGAGTTGTTATTAGATCCAAATGTTATTGTTGGACCACCTAGGTTTGTTTCTGCAAGACTGTTTCCCTCAGTCCTGTTCTCATTAGAGCAAAAGAATAGAGCAGGCATACAGGTAAGCACCCTGAAAGCACAGTGTATATACAGCAGCTACATAATAACAATATGCACATGGTCTGTTTTTATTTTCTATTTGTTGTTCTGACATATTGATATATCTCAACAACCATGACATTTGGTGATCGCGTGCATGTTTTCTGAATTTTCACATGGCCTAACAGCAGTTGATTCTATCATTTCAGTACAAAGAAATTAATTACAAGACACCAAGATTCATCAGGTCCAGGCAACATTTTTCCAATTTTCTGTTGTCAAGTTTTGCTGTGGCCCATCTGCTTCAAAGTTTGATGTGTAGCACATTCAGAGATGCTCTTCTGCATATTGTGGTTGTAAAGCAGTCTAGTCTGTATTTTGTGGTCCCAGTAGATCACGAGTTTCTCAAATATAAAGACCATTTGGCACCAACAGCTACACCACTTTCATAGTCACTTAAATCTGTTGCTTGGTCATTTTAACTCTAGATGCCTAAACGTGTCTAGCTAATTAGATGTTTGTGTTAACAAACAGCTGATCAGGTATATCTAACAAAGTAGCTGGTGAGTGTATTCTGTTACAATGGTGGATGCTCCTATTAAATATGGTCAAACCTTCAAATAATGAGGCCAGCATGTTGAAGAAATCTTTATGAGCCAAACGCTCAGGCTTCAGGCAGCTCTAAATAACACAGTTTATTTCTGCTCTTGTGATATCAGTATGAAGGGATGTCTTGTTTATTCGAATACTGAATAAACTAAGGGGGGCACCAAGGCCTAATATAACATGGAGCTGGAAAACAAGTTGACAGGTCCCTTTAAGTGATTCTTAAATTATTGTTTGACTTAAAGTCACCTTGAGATTTTTAATATTAATCTTCTTTTTTTTAATTCATGGTTCTGTTCACAGAGCAGTTTTCACTTTTAACTCTGACACTGTTTTAATTTAGATGAGAGAGAAATTTTTTTCACTGCTTTAATATTGATGTAATGTGCACATAACCTGCATACTACAGAAAAAATGTCACCCTCCATGATGCCCTATTATAGCCTCTGTTAAAAAACGTGTACGTGTACCATTACAGAACTCAAACTACGGTGCTTACAGACAGCCACAAAGAGCCGTCAGTATGGCTGTAGACTCTTAATCCTGTGAAAGTGATGAGAAGTAATGTCTGTTGTATGAGGATGACATATTAAAATTTAGATTTTGGTTTGTTCGCGTTAATTTTCCTGCGTGATATAAAAGTCTCAACAATAACGACAAAAGAAATATGCACAATTCACTGCCTGTCTCGTAATTTTTTTAGTTCCCATTCCTCCGAGGAGCATATTAGCAGTGCATGTCTTTCTATCATTCTTTCTCACTCTTCTTTCTTTCCTTTCCACTCTTCCTCCAGAGAACAGCCAATCCAGTGAGCAAGCAGGGAATCGATGCCCTGATACAAGATTCAGCCTAATGAGGATCAGAAACATCTTAATAAAGACCCATAATCCACCACTTAATCCCTCATTACAGAATCATCTGCATTCTCTCGTCCTGCTCTGTACCGCCGCAGTGACAGCACATTCTGGTCCATTGTTCTGCTTCGCCTCATCTCTCACCCAGGGCTACGTCTCCCTTTGTCTCCCTTCGGTGTCAGTTATATTTGATCTGCTCTCATTAGACTTTCAGACGAGGGCCTGAAAATAGTGCTTTTGTGAGCACTTCTATGCTATCTCTTGTCTGAAATGGAAAATGAGACATATGCTTAATGAGGAAAGGATGGACTGGGACCTGCCGTCTGACAGCGAGATAGGAAGCGTATTGTGTGGAGGAAGTGCTGTGACCGATACTGTTAAAGGACACACTTTCTAGGCAACATCCATGTCAGTAATTATGACTTCTGAGAATGTGAAAATTACTGTGAAGTGAGACAGATGGATTAACGTTTCATGCTGAGCCCTGGAGACACTTGGAGTCGAGGTTTTTACTTTTGTGCAGCATTAACAAAAAAGTTACAGGAGTTTTACATATACTTCATGCTATGGAAAACTAGTTTCACCTTAGAAATACACAAATGTATTGTGTACGTAACACAAAAATAAACAAAAGCATGTGAAACATAATATTATTACGATTGTATGACTAAATACAATGACAAAAAAAACTTTACTCTAACTTCTGCCCACAAAACCTGGAAAGAGTCATACTCATATTATTCATGTTAGATATCAGTGATAGCCTTTAGCATGGCCTGATCAATGCAGAAATAATAATACAGTAATCCTCTCTGTAAAGTGCATGGAGAGCAATGCTGTGTAAATGTGTAAAGGCATAGCCACCAAAACATCCTCTACTTTTTATTGAGGTCCTCTGTTAACTCCTCAAATTGGACATTTTCACAGTCATCATGTTAGAAATTTTGAAACATTATAAACGATGGGTGGATCTGGCTGAAAAATGGAGAACACTGCATATTCATATGATAGTGACTTAAAAGCATGCTCCACTTTATCCTCCTTTGTGACTCAAATGAAAACCATAATTTACAAAAATAACATCATATAAATTAAATAAAAAGTCAAACCTAGCAACTGAGACTGTGAACTCATGAGAAAAGCTTTTACTGTGATCATAGTTCAGCGGAGTCAAGGGTTTAACAAGATACAACAAGAGACATTTCCCTCTGCTAACCATTAGAATTAATAATAAATTATAATACTTTTGCTTTGGATTCATTTTTTTAAATATGGCCTGGTTCTGCTGAAGGTTTCTTCCTGTGGGCGTTTTTCCTTCCCACTGTCACCAAAGCAGTTGCTCATAGGGGGTCATATGATTGTTGGGGTTTTCTCTGTTTTCCTTGTATTGTTGTAGGGTCTTTTTAATATAAAGTACATTGTGATTTGGCACTATATAAATAAAACTGAACTGAATTGAACCATCAATCATAAAAGGAAAGAGGGTGTCCGTTTCCAAAATCCAAACTGGTTTCACAGAAGGCTCTGCCTCCCAGTGAAGATCTCGATTGGGCTTGGTATGGTGCTATATTACACAAAAGCATTTCATTGTGATTGTCCACAACTCAGAATTAAACAGGGAACAGAGCAAAGTGATCAAAGCACTAGATATCACCAGGACATACTGAATCACAGAGAGATACAAATATGCTGGGAAAAACCCGGAAGGCTATAAGATAATGCAATGGATAACACAACAATAAACCTGGAAAATAAATATTGGCTAACCAAGGAATATGAAAACTCAACCCCAAGGTAAATGACAAATAACAAAGAAGCTAACAACCCCATTCACCAGAGAGACAAGGAACAAAACTTAAAAACATTCTCATAATCTAAAAAGAAACATTAACCAAGGGTCCAAAAAACAGGGACCATCACAGTTTGTCCTGCTGGTCCAAATGGGAAAACTGTTTTTTATTCAAATCTCTCCAGACCCTGAGCTACAAATAGAGTTCAACATACCCAGGGTATCTTTCTGTTATCTGAATTTACTTCTCTAAGTTATCGCAGGGTTACAAAAAGTTATTTTCAAGAGTGAAATAATCTATGAAAACTATACCTATTCCACAAAATTAGGAAATATAATTAATAATAAGTAAAACAAATGCAACATTGCTCATAATAGTTTCATTTGTTGAGATCTTACCTTTTTGTTTGTACAGCAAAACATCATGCTATGACTCCCGTGGATGCGAATAGTTATCATGAAAATGCCAGGCACTATTTGCCCCCTCCACACTAACAATATGCATGGAGACAAACATGCAATATTCCAATTTACTCTAACAAAGGGGGTTAATGTGGACTTATGTGTCAAGAGAAAAGGAGAAATCTCACTTCCTTTAGCTAGGAGATGATCCTCAAGAGGGTCAGATAATTAGCCCCGTGAAGGTGTGGAGAGGGCTGATTCCTAACTAGTATTACCCCTCCCTCATCATTACTCTGTGTGCTGAGGTGATAGGAGGTGGAGGGGGATAAAACAAAACAAATAAAACTCATTAAAGGGGCCTGTGTGGCTACAAATTCCCCTCTGCAGCATGCTAACACTCCGCAGACGTCAATAGCTCTGGTCAGAGGTATCATCGTTATTCTGCCTAGGTATGAACTCAGATCAAAGCCTTGTATAGTTCGTTGCCTCTTAACCTGAGGCGGCATTCTCAAAATCAGAGCCCCTTGTTTGGCAGGTTTCCATTTTTTACTCTCTGATTAAAGCCTGTGGAGACCCAGAAAATCACTCTGCATAGCAAATCCTGAGATGAAAAAAAATCCAAATGATTTCTCCAACAATGCACCCATGGCATTTTGTTATTTTAAAGAATGGAGTTAATTTTTGATGATGCAAAACAGATGAGGGCTCTTTGTAGTTGTGTAAAAGAAACTAGCTAAATCCTCAAGGAAAGTTGTTTTCATGTACAGTGACAACGTCAGCATTAAGGAGCCACGGGCCTGATTTTTCACACATTTCTAACCTGTGGAGCAATATGGCTTCAAGAAAAGTTTCACCAGTTTGGATTACCCCGAAATTTGGTTCTAACCTTTTATGTTTTCAGAGGATTGGCCAAAATGTATTTAGTTATTGTCTCGTGGAAGATGTGTATATGTTTTATTTATTTATTTATTTAAAGGCGTCTATCAATTCCTAATGGCTTCATGTACTGTGAGAAGTTGACCACATGTTGTATGAGTGGTATGAGTCCTGGGTCAAGCACAGCCATAACGTGAAAACTGCTAAAGGTTACACGGACCCAAGTGAGAAGGATCAGCAGGACAGGCAGCATTTTACCAGCATAGAAAGTTAATGAGGCTGTTAGTATATCTAATCTTTTTGTGCAGAAGAGTTCTGTTTTATCCAAGCTGTACTGAAGTTTGAATCTATAGGAAAACACAGACTTTTACTACAGGGAGTGCAGAATTATTAGGCAAGTTGTATTTTTGAGGAATAATTTTATTATTGAACAACAACCATGTTCTCAATGAACCCAAAAAACTCATTAATATCAAAGCTGAATGTTTTTGGAAGTAGTTTTTAGTTTTAGCTATTTTAGGGGGATATCTGTGTGTGCAGGTGACTATTACTGTGCATAATTATTAGGCAACTTAACAAAAAACAAATATATACCCATTTCAATTATTTATTTTTACCAGTGAAACCAATATAACATCTCCACATTCACAAATATACATTTCTGACATTCAAAAACAAAACAAAAACAAATCAGCGACCAATATAGCCACCTTTCTTTGCAAGGACACTCAAAAGCCTGCCATCCATGGATTCTGTCAGTGTTTTGATCTGTTCACCATCAACATTGCGTGCAGCAGCAACCACAGCCTCCCAGACACTGTTCAGAGAGGTGTACTGTTTTCCCTCCTTGTAAATCTCACATTTGATGATGGACCACAGGTTCTCAATGGGGTTCAGATCAGGTGAACAAGGAGGCCATGTCATTAGTTTTCCTTCTTTTATACCCTTTCTTGCCAGCCACGCTGTGGAGTACTTGGACACGTGTGATGGAGCATTGTCCTGCATGAAAATCATGTTTTTCTTGAAGGATGCAGACTTCTTCCTGTACCACTGCTTGAAGAAGGTGTCTTCCAGAAACTGGCAGTAGGACTGGGAGTTGAGCTTGACTCCATCCTCAACCTGAAAAGGCCCCACAAGCTCATCTTTGATGATACCAGCCCAAACCAGTACTCCACCTCCACCTTGCTGGCGTCTGAGTCGAACTGGAGCTCTCTGCCCTTTACCAATCCAGCCACGGGCCCATCCATCTGGCCCATCAAGACTCACTCTCATTTCATCAGTCCATAAAACCTTAGAAAAATCAGTCTTGAGATATTTCTTGGCCCAGTCTTGACGTTTCAGCTTGTGTGTCTTGTTCAGTGGTGGTCGTCTTTCAGCCTTTCTTACCTTGGCCATGTCTCTGAGTATTGCACACCTTGTGCTTTTGGGCACTCCAGTGATGTTGCAGCTCTGAAATATGGCCAAACTGGTGGCAAGTGGCATCTTGGCAGCTGCACGCTTGACTTTTCTCAGTTCATGGGCAGTTATTTTGCGCCTTGGTTTTTCCACACGCTTCTTGCGACCCTGTTGACTATTTTGAATGAAACGCTTGATTGTTCGATGATCACGCTTCAGAAGCTTTGCAATTTTGAGACTGCTGCATCCCTCTGCAAGATATCTCACTATTTTTGACTTTTCTGAGCCTGTCAAGTCCTTCTTTTGACCCATTTTGCCAAAGGAAAGGAAGTTGCCTAATAATTATGCACACCTGATATAGGGTGTTGATGTCATTAGACCACACCCCTTCTCATTACAGAGCTGCACATCACCTAATATGCTTAATTGGTAGTAGGCTTTCGAGCCTATACAGCTTGGAGTAAGACAACATGCATGAAGGGGATGATGTGGACAAAATACTCATTTGCCTAATAATTCTGCACTCCCTGTAGAATCAGGGCCTCTTTACAGCTATAGACTTTGAGTATACTCAAAGGTTAGAAGATCATTGTGAGTATGATAATGCAAGCATTTAGCTCAAATAAAAGGACTCTTTGGCCATCTTCTTGGTGAAACGTTTGCATGGATTGCCTTAAAGGTAACATAAAGACCACCACAAGAGCCTCTGATTCTTCATCTGGTGTTATTGCTATGTCTAAATTTGTCAAAATGATAAATGTGCTCTAAAGAAGGACTCGTGCAGACAAGTTCAAAAGGTTTCTTAAGTAATGGTGAACAAACACTGGAGGTGAACTCTGTCATGGGAATTCCTGGGGACAGTTCAGATTATGAGGATTGGAGCCCCTGAGAAGAGGGGAGAGATAGGCTAGCCTTGGTTAGCCCACTGACATCAGCTCCACAGAATTGTTCCAGATAGTGTTATATGAGATTGCTTATTTGATCATTCTGGGAAACATATTTGAAGTGGGCCACTGGTCTGTTTGCCACAGTGGGGAAGTCAACAGGCAGGTGAGCTGTCAGTTTTTTGAGAAAGAATTCAAGAAGGTACAGACCAGCTCAACAGGGACAGGAACGAGAGTTCCCCACACAGGGAACTCTCTGAAACAAGAAAACTTAAAACAACAGGAGAATCATAGAGGAGCCTGATTACCACTATAAGGAGGCAGAGAATCTATTGGAGATCAAACGTTGGAGCTGGTCCTTAATTAAAAGCAAAAGATGAGATTCACAAGTAAAAGATGTGACAGGTAAAGATCAGGAATGTTAAACTCCACTCACAGGCATCTGGCAACTCAACCTGGATTTGGAGGGAATTAAAAAAAAACCCAAACACCAAAATAATGTAGGACCATAACGATTTTACAGCTAACCAAATAACATAGATGAAGACACCTAGGTCTTTTTCTTACTTTTGTGGTTTTAGTGGTATTAATTAGTAAATGTTAGTATGTTAACACATTAAACAGTGGCAGTCACTGTCACATGTTCATGTTAGCATTGATTTTCTGAGTATTTTACGATTTAGCTCAAGGCCCCTCTGCTTTTTTCATACTTTTTCTTGCTGTTTTTGTGAGTCATATATTTAAAAAAAAAAAATCATGCTGAATTGATGTTAATATAAAACTTTAGCTTGTCTTCAGAATATGAAGTGAACAGCGAGTCAGAGTTTGAAACTTTTCCTGAGGTGATGTTTTGCCCCAACATGCAAGGTGCACTTCACATCTTCTGCATCAGCTCTTCCAGGTCTTCTCCTAAATGACCCCATTAGATATATTCTAAGAACAATGTTTAGTGTTTTTGTATTTATTTTATTTGTATTTGTTTAACCTGTACTGTGTCGCAATTTTATCAAGTAGAATCATGGTCTGTTGTACATTAGCTTTGCAAAGGTGAGCGCTATATACTACAGGCTCCTCTGGTTAGTCTTTTTCTTTTCTTTCTTTATTATTAACATTATTATTTGTGTGGTTATACAATGTCGACAGGAGGTGGAGGTCAGGTTGGCAAAAGAGAGGAGTTGGAATAATGGCATAAAGTGAAGAAGGAGAAGGACAAGAAAGAGAAAAGGGCCGGGGGCGGGGCAAAGGAGGGTGTACTGTGTAATTTTTCCTCCATATGTATGATGGCCTCATAACATCCTGACAGCTTGAGCTCATCTGTACAAATAACTCCATTTACTCCTGCTCACACTTTTTGTTTAGCCCATAAGAAACAGAGGCAGGTGCAGGGGTTCTGTCCTCAGGGCAGTATACAGCTGTGACAACTCTAACACACACACACACACACACACACACACACACACACACACACACACACACACACACAGAGAGAGAGAGAGAGAGAGAACATGTGCCAACAAACATGCTGTTCATTAATCACGCATAATAGCATCTCCAGCTAACAGACAGCAGGCACAGGTTACAGGCCTCAGGCATATTACTGCAGGTGTGATCATGGACCCACCTGTTATACAGAAGGGATCAGAGTTTGCCTGCACTTAAACATTAATGTGTTTAATGTAAAAGAACAAGTGAAAGTAAAAACAGCACAGTGAAACTTCTGGAAAAGAGTCAAACGTTGAGTGGATGGTTTAACTTTCTACAACGAAGCAGTTAAAAGAGTTGGGAGAACTCTTTGTTAACTCCTTATGAATGTCTTTGAGTTCTGTGTTTCTCTATAGTTTATATGGATAGTAAAAGGGCCAAGATTTCTGTAATCTGTAAAGTTCCCCTATGAACACGCTATGGAGTGTTTATGTCACCAACATAGATGGAGACAACTTTGTTTAGCCATTGTAAGAGGAGGCTGGGGGACAGAATCATTGTATTTCCCACATGTATCAAAGAGATACTTTTTATACATAGGGCTTTGATACATAGTTTCCTTATATATCCTTATGTAAAAAATGCATTTTAGACACATCTGCAAGTGACTTCTGCAATCACATCATAATTATAAGAATATTCATCTTGTGGCACACTTTTATAGTCCCTTGCAACTTGCAACAGCTGGATCTGTCATTCGTTTTTTGTTAAATTTGGCTTTTCACCTTCTAAGCAGGATTTTTTCAAACATTTCAAAGGTGTTTGGGGAGGAATGTTTCCTGTTACAACTTGTGCAAAAGCCAGGACCACAAAAAAAGGAAAAAAAAGATGAAGAAAAACAGAATTCTGACCTCAACCTCCTCCACCACCTGCTCATTGGTTGGGTACAAGCCACTGCGGGTTGGGCATGCATCACCAGGGGGAAAATATAACTGAAACTTTAGTATTACCAAAAATACTAAATCAGCTGTTAAATATTTCCCTATTGTGTATATTTATTCATTGTGTTTGTGTTTTAAATACTGTCTGTTTTAAGCTGCGAACTACCGCACAGAATTTTGTTGTGTGACTGCATAATCACAATAAAGCATCTTTAAAGAAACAGAGGCAGTTATAATGACTGGAGTGTTGAAGTGATGTCTAACAATAACGATTACAATAGTTTACATGCAGAGATGGTGAAACATGGTGATAATATAGTTCTAATCAACTGATGAACAGTAAACTATACTTCTAAAGGTTTTTCCCGCTGGATCACTCTGGGATAGCTCTATGAACGTCTATAAAAACTACAGACTGAATATTTTCTTGCTTTTCTCTTGGATCTGACTTTGCTCAGATATATATAAGGTGCCAACGCTGTCCTCACTTCCTGGGCCTCCCCTCCTCTGTTTCCAGGCGTCGCTGATAACGGCCCAGATCTGCGGCAGGAATGTGGGCTCTGGCGCTGTGTGTTTCCCTCTGAGTATTTGTCCAGGTCAGCTTTGACTGTGTGTTTGTTGCAGTTGGAAGGCTTGGGAGAGAAACAAACACTGCGCTCCAGTCTGTTGTAAAACCAGATGCCCAGGAAGTGGTGAATGGAGAGTGGATGTGGCAGTAATGGGAGAGAGAGCTGAGACCATTGTGTTCTAATGCACTATTGTGTTCTAATGCATATACTACATCCCTACACACACACACACACACACACACACACACACACACACACCCACACATACCCTGCTGCACTGGTTAGCAGTATTTGGGTCAAACATTGAACTCTGCCCTCTGACCTTTTAATGGAGCCACAGGTTAGTTAAAACTTCAAGAGAAAGTTATTTAATAAGCTTGGGGTTTCTTATGTGTTTGTTTTGTTTTTGTGATGAGTTATTTTTTAATCATCATAAATGATTTTTTTATGAAGGCCATATAAAGGCAAATTAACTTGCTTCCCATTAGATAGTTTTCAAATATTTACTGTGTTTTTACCTTATGAATGGTTACATTTATTTAATATTAAATACTCTAAATGTCTTTAGACTCATTAAAGTGATATAATATTACATTTTCACACAGAGCTAAACTATAATTGATTTAAGATTCAGGCAACAATTTGAATCCAAGTTCAGCACTATTTATACCTTCATTCATGTCATCAGCTACTATCTGTTTCTTTTTCTGCTTAACATCATTCACCACCTATACTTGGCTATTTTGTGACCCATACAAAACAGGTGCTATAAAATGCTGGGCAAACTGAGTGAGGTGATCATTCTTCATGGGTTTGTCTCTACAAGGAACACCATTTGTGTAAATAGAAATTCAGGTTTTGCCATATCAGCTCTTTATGTGTCCATTACTTTTTACTTTTGACCTCAACCTGCATGTTTATTTTGTTTAAATGAGGGCCTCATTATGAGCTGAGAGACTCCCTCATCTGATTAACCTCTGCCCTTTACGACCTTTGATGATGTAAACACTTTTTACATCAGCACTCAAGTTCATTTGTTGAGAAAATGTTTCAGTCATTGGAATAAAAAAAAACAAATGAAATTCCAATTCACTGCAAGTTTTCCACAGCAGTGAACTCCAGTTAAGGGTTAAGTGTGCTTTAGTGTTCCCTGTAAGACTTTCAATGACCCCATATGACCTCTAATAACACAAAGCAGACCTTTGACTTTGGCCAGGCTTTTGTTTTCTATGCAGAAAGCTCCTCTTTAACCAGTAAATCAGCATCCATGTTGTATGGCAGATGCTGCTGATTTGGCTTCAGGCAGTTGTGGTGTGAAGATACTCATGGGGCCCTAATGACCTACAGCGACCTTTGACCTGAGCCCAGGCCCTTTAATATAACCAGCAGATCAGTTCCATATGGTGATTCAGAGAGAGATGCCACTTACAGTAATGTATTCAGAGCTCTACTTAAGTCTGGATAAGTGGAACATACCAAACCTTATGGTGGTGATAGGAATTTATTTTGCTGTAAATGATGATGGTATAATTCGTCATCAAGTGTGTGGGAGAAAGATCAAGATCAAGATTAATACTTTTTTAATGTCACAAATGTCAAACTCTACATTTTAAAGTCTAAGAGAGTTTGCAAACTTGTTATGCATGTTATCTGTGCCCTCAGTCATACACTGACAGATTATCACTATCTTTCGTGGGCAATGCTGTTGACACAGCTGCAGTCTGGGCGTAAACTAACGTGTTCAGGATGCACCTCGTCGCTGCCCGCCAGCCCGGCAGCTTCACACAAAAAATAAAACAGAGACTGGAAAGATTATCTCGCACATGCCCAGGGTGTGAAAACAGTCTCTGTAACTTTCTTTGACCTGAAAAGGAAAATGTCAGTGACTTTACGGTCGCTCTTTTGTCAGCGGTGGAACAATTTTCATAACATCTTAAAATGAGCTCTTAGTTTTCAACAGAAAGGAGCTTTTCTCTTTTTTGGCTTGTGCAGCTTGACAGCTATGAGAACTGTGACAGTTGTCTACTTCTATTATACACTGATTCTATTTATAATTCTACTTATACACTGATCCATTAGTATAAAATCATCCATGGCAGAAAGTGCCTTTACTTTTGTCATATAATGTACTTTCTACTCAAAATGCCTGATCTTTGCTGTGTCATAACTTTAACTTCAGTAAAGCTACCACCTCGGCATCTCCAGACACCAGGCACTGCATCAAGAAGTCAAACTGCCTCTTCTGAGTCAATATTGACTTGGCCAGGAGGGGGCAGTGGCACCATTACTGGCTTTGCACAATGCTGCAGAGCACTCTGCCCAGATCTCTTTCATGAAGCTTGAAACATCTGAAACGAAACCTGACTCGCGAGTCAACTCTGACCTTTGGTTGATAACAGATCAGAGACCCCGCCGGGATTTTTCTCCTTTCCTCTGGTATCTTCAGGTGCCAGGAAAGCTCTGCCCTGTAGGCAGATAGGGAGAGAGGAAGGCACTGTGGTGTATAAACTGCCCTTTGTCTAGCTCTTTACCTTGTCCTCCAGCTGAGCTCATAGATTCAGCTTTGTGTGAGTGTGGGGTGTAATGTACCCAGAGACAATGGTATCAGATTGGTGCTCCTCGGGGACAAATGTTGAGAGATCTATATTTAACACTGTATATCCATGTGTTGTGTTTCGGAGGAGTATAAGGTTGTCTGTATTGTATGTGCTGGTGAGGGGCTGGTAGATGAGAGGACATCCTCCTCTCTGAAAAATGTAACAGGTGCCACACAGATGGGATTTCCCCAAGGATCAATAGGGAAGAGAGCTCTCCCTGTGTGGTGCACAGTTGAATAAAGAACATGGGGGGGTGTACATGAGGAATGTGTAGTACGGAGAACATGTGTATTATCTAAAAATAATCAGCAGCATTTTATTTCTTTATTTCCTTCATAGCTGTTAAAGTTTAATCTGTGTGTTTGTGTAAATTCATATCAAAAGTAATACAAAGATCAGTTCCTTGCACAGCTGCTCATAGCTTGACTGTGCAGCTGTGTGATACTGATTATCTGCCAGACAGGCAAATGGCAGTAATTAGTGGCGTAACATGAATTGACCTTTTTGGCCAAATGATACTAACTTACACTTAATATCGCAAGTCTGTTAAGAATCAAATAATGTCAAGGTTGTCCAGCCCCACTTTCTCCTCTCAGTTCTTCCCCTACAATTAATATTCTCACAGTTCATCATTAATTGCCAGCTGGTAAGGTCAATGGGGAAATGGCATTTATCATGTCTTTATGTGTGGTCTGACTCCAGAAGAAAATGAACTCATCTTCTTGCAGTACTACTCAATAAACTTCCGTGATTGTAATTTTGGTATTTACAGAAATCCTTTGGCAGAACGATCTCCATTAAAGGTCATCTTAGTTGCTTTGTTTCAGTTATTTTAACCATCAGTTGACAATCAGTTAGAGGTATAAATGTAATCAGATATCAAGATATTTAAAAAATATATATATCAGGCAACTTTACTGTGAGCACTTCTAGGACTTCCCTTGAGCTTAACTGATCCTTTTGAACCTAATGAAGATTATCTGATGAGGTGAAGCAAAGGTTGGTAAACAATGAGCCACCAGCGCAAGTCTATGAGCTCCCTGAACTGTAACTGTATTATGTTGTAACATTCATCACACTATTATGCAAATCTTATCAATTAGTGTGGAAAACGTTGGATATGTTTCTGTTTGATTATAAAAAAAAAAACATTTTTTTTTTTTTTGTTTTTTTGTTTTTTTGTGTCCCGTTTGGATCTTTAGCCATCAGAATTGTTGTCTTAAGGCCAAGAAAGATGCCAAGCGGATTTATTTTACCAAGTGGATCATCATGGCCTTGCCATATTGGTCCATTTGATTGACCTTTATTATAATTATGTATTTATTTTATTTTCGGTTGCTACAAACGGGACAGACGTGACTGGGGGATAGGACAGGGAGAAAGAATGAAAGAAAGAGAGGGAGAGAAAGAAAACCAAAGGGGAGAAGAGATGGTGAGAAGGGGGGGAAGAAAGGAAAAAACAAACAAACAAACAAACCAAACGCCTGGATCACCTGTATGGAGAAAAAAAACAGAAGAGAAAGCAAACAACAAAGAGCAACATAATAAAAACAGCACCATCACAATAAACTAGCTAGCAGTAGATAACAGTAGATACTAAATAATAAACGATATTGTGCAGCACGCAAGATAGACAGCGCACAATGTGCTTTGAGGCAGCAGCCAAGAAAGGTGTAGTCCGCGTCTGTGAACACCCGTGTGTACACCTGTGTGCATACCTGTGTGGATCAGCATGCTTGTATTCCAAAGGTTTCTCCATGTAACGATCTGCTAGGGAGTGTGGGGAGCCATAGCCCCGTCCACCAGGGTATGAAGCAGGTATGGAGGAGATCCAGGCCCCAGATATCCAGAGGCCCCAGAGTACAAGGACCCGAGGAAAAAAAAAAAAAAAACATTCTAGAAGGATGGTTTCCCTCAGGACATGAATGTGTCCGTTCTTTCACAGAGGATCTGAGGTCATATCCTGTTTGTTATTCCCGAAACTCTCATCTTGAATGGCCCGGCATTTGTTTTCCAACCATGCAGGAAGTCCCCGCTTAATTTGTTATGCCTCCATCATCTCTGCTCCTTTTCTTTCTAATTCCCATTGCAAAACTGGCCCAAAGCGAGCGCTCTCTTATCACTCAGGGTCTTAAAACATGTTTATTTTTCAGAAGCCTCAAAGAGAGCTGCCTGCTGGTATTCAAACTCAGAGATTTGGTCCCTCGGTGAGGCGTCAGAGGTTGTGCTCCTGCTGCCATGTTTGATGGGCGTCGACAGCCACTCGCGGGACTTCAAAGAGCAACGTGGTGGCTACAGATGTGTGACTACTCACAGGGTCCTAATCTGTTCAGAGAAAGGAGGCATCCAATCCGGATCTTTTTCATCAAGCCGCACAGAGCACAGGGCTTTTTCCAAGAGGCCTGCTGTAATACAGTGCATTAGTGAGATAAAGGCCTCTCCTCACAGCTGTCTCATGCTGACAGACTCTTGGAGAAACTGATCTTTTCATTCTTTTCTGCTGTATCTCCTCTTCAGGTCTCTGCCTTGCAGCCTTTGCAATTCCTTTCAAACTTAAGCTTGGCCTTCTTTTTACCCATAAATCTCTCTTATTATTGGTCTCCTTGTGGCTGTGGTTCATAACACTGTTCACTTCACTGCAAAGCCTCAGACATTTTGTCTGTTTTTCTCAGACACATGATTTAACAAACAGTGAAACCACAATCTCTGTGCTACAATTCAGTGGAGCATGTATGCAGGGATTTCTACTTTAAAATTTAAACTGACATTCATTTTAGAGTAATGATGAATTGCATTTTGGGTAGTAGGTTGTATTGGTACTGTAGTATGAATTAGAAGAACTACGTTACTAAGATTAGAAGACCTTTGACACAGAACTTACAGTTATAAAAACTGTATGTGCAATGATAAGTGATGAGTCTCTATTTAGTTACTTCCTGTTTTGACATCTCAGTTTGTCTTCACTGGCTATCTTTGTTCACTGGGAAAACCCCTTAACATCCATCACCTCTTTTACAAAAAACAATAATTAAAACCTTTTTTAATGCATATATCCAAAACAACCCAGTGATTTAACAAGTACCTGCAAACAAGATAAGGAACTTTTGCTCTTTTGGTGCGGACGTTTTTAAATGTTTTACACAATTTGAACTGTGAGGCATAATGCTTTTAAACAAAGTTAGTCAAATTTGATCCAAATGCCTCAGAGCTACTCAGAGCACAGCTTTAAAACTCTGCTGCCTGTTGCTTACCTGATGTCTGTTTAGGAGTTAATGAGCCAAATTTTGTTGACCCATCCATCTAGCTTGACTTTCTATATATTGCGATTTTATGGCTTTATAACAAAATCACTTTCACTACTCTTTTAAATCCTCCTCTAATGTAATTTGGTCAGCATTTACAGAAATGTGATGCAAGTTGGGAAAACCCAGAAAAAGACACAAACCGAAAATGCTAGTTGCACACAATAACCGCCAAACAATGACAAGAAAGAACTGGACTCTCCAATATTTGCAGTGTTTGCTATCTTAACGTCACAGTCTGCAGGTATCTCTTAAAACTAGGGCAGACAATTTAAATTTATTTCACAGTTTCTGATGCATAAACTGCAAGCAATGAGCTATTTTTGCCCCCAGTCCTTGTCCAACAAACCTCTCAGTGCAGCCACACATTATGACAGTTGTTGGGTTTTCTGCTGAAGTTTGAGTTTTCGCATTCATTTTCTGATTCTTGTGTTTTTGATGTTTTAAAAACTTTTTGAGATTTGTATTGTATTCATGTATTGTTTATTTTGGTTATGATTATATCCCCAGTTTAGTCTCTCAGTTTTCTTACGTTTTCACTTTGCTATTATCTGCAATATAGTTTCTATTCATGGTTATAGTTTAATTTATATTTTATTCCTGGAGTTTCCGTTTATGGCTGCCTCCCCTGTGTTTTTTATTTCCATCTCCTGTTTGATGTCTTCATGTTCCTGTTTTATTTTGTCTTTAAGTCTTTTTGTCTTTTGTGCTTTTATATTTAGTTGTATTTGTCCTGTCTCTGATTAGTTTCAGCTGTGTTACCCTTCTGTTTCCACTCCTCGCTGATTGCCTTTGTATCTGTGTGTATTTAAACCATCGTTTTTTGTCTGTTCGTTGTTGTGATGTGTGTCTGCCTTCTCTGTGTACTCAGCCTGTGTGTCCCATGCTCCTTCCAAGTGGTCTCCCAGTATTGCTTTTGTCATAGTTATCCTTTTGTTTCCTTTTCTTATCTATGGATCAATATCAGCTTAAACAAACCGCTTGATTTTGTCTGCACTCCTTCTCGCTCCATCTTTGCATCCTCTCTGTACCACATCCCAGTATGAAAACAGTCCCCTTAATTCAAACTTTATTGAAAATATTAAGTTCCTAAATCCCTTAAATTGTAAATTAAAAGGAACATTTCTTTTGTATGGGAATCCAGTCTCTTTCTTGGGAATTTAGTGCTTAAAAATAATAATCTAAGTACTACATCTTCTGAAAAATAACAAATTTAAGTCAGTAAGACCATTAAAAAGAAGTTTGTGGTCCATTCCTTTGGCACAACATCTCTGACTGGACATGTAGCAATGCACAAAAAGAATTCTCGCCTAGCCTTTTTAAAAATTAAATAGTAAACGAAGGCAGAGTGACAGATTCTGATTATCTTCAGTAGACTTGCAGCAGAGAAACCAGAACATCTAGGCTAGGGAGGAAGAGCGACACAGATGAAGGGAGGGAGGCCGGGCTCCAGACGTCACATCTGCCACCGCTACTCCCCAGGGAACTACAGGGCATGGGAACTTCACACATCTCCACCCAACCCTCCCCCAACTCTGGTCCCGCCACTGAACATGGACTCTCTGTGGCTGACTGGGACCCCTGCTTCTCCCACTCATTTCCCTAACTCCATCACGCTACAGTCTTTGCTTTTTATATTCTTCCTGCTTCCTAATCATTGTCTTTTTCTGTCTTTCTCTATGTGACTCCACCACCCTCTGCAGATGTCATGGCATCAAGGATGCTTGTACACAATCCAAGCATACACTGAGTGCAGTCTTTCCATAAATACACAGTTACATATGATCTCATTCTTACTGGTTTCACTGAATTTGAAATCACTGTATCAAGTTCAAGGGCCTCCTTTTAGATTTAATGTTCAGCTGTAAACACAACTATAGCGTTATCTGAAACTCAATACGCATGTGTTCAAACAAGGAGCAGGTATACACTCATTTATTGTCACCCTGTGGTCATTTATATTGATTCCCCATTTGCTTTAGACGGGTGGCATACAGTAGCTTTATGCACATGCTCATAAGAAATGAAGAGTTTGGGAGAATTAAGGTGTTAATCAGAAAATAGACAATTAGAATTTCACCCAAAGCTAAAAACAGCTGTTTGGTTGTTAAATGTGACCCATTAGCTGATCCAGTGTAAAACAAATATGTGCAGCTTCAGTTAGAGTTTTTTTTTCCATCCAGTCAGAGATGGCACATTATGTGGCAACATAAAGTTGTTGAAGTTTGTCAAGCCAATTTTCTTTTGAAGACAAACTTGCAAGATGTCAGACATCCAGTTTATGTTTCACAGAGCTGTTTCCTGCTTGATCACTGCTATAAATTCTGAAAGATAGTTATAACTAACATGACAGTATCAGTTAGTTATTGCACTTGTGTGATGAAGCCTCATGTGGCATATTGGCCTTGTGCCATCTTTTTTTTTTTTTCATCCATCCATCTGTTTACTCGTTTTCTGCCGTTGGGTCTATTTGTGTAGATTTTTGTGACATTGCGTATCTGAAAACCCGACAGCATTTAGCTTAGAAGCTGGTTGGTTAGAAAGGGTGCTGGAACGGGGAGCGTCACCAAAACGTCGTAAAGGAAAAAACTTCATCATGAGAAGCACAGATGTTGGCTGCAGTGGACACTTTTCATTGTTTTTTTATTTTAAAAATCTTGGTCATCCTATGTTTCAAAATGGAGCATTATCTGTGGTATGAAACTGCATGTTAATTGGCTGATTCCTTGTAGATCACAAGACCGTAGCTAATGAAAATGCAGTTTTACAGTTTGACCTAACCCTTTTTTTGACATGTGCAACTTTTTGCAACCAAGGTTGTGTTGGAAACGCTCATCTCAAGGCTTCAAAACTTGGTTTCAGAAATCACTGGGTGACATCATATACATAGCTACATCCAGTGTAACTGTGGGCCCAGTACAGAACCTTTTTGGAACCTTTATCTTATCTGAGTCTGGGTGGCAGGGGCACCAGACTGAGCAGAGACGCCCAAACCTCCCTCTCCCAGGCCAACCCCTCCAGCTCTTCCAGGAGCACACAAAGGTGTTATCAATCCAGCCAAGACATATATCTCCCCAGCAGATCCTGGGTCTGCCCCAGGGCTCCATTTTAGGAGGAAGTCTTTGGAGCGCCTAACCCAGGAGGTACCCTAGAGGCATCCTGGTCAGATACACAAAACACCACAGCTGGCTCCTGTTTTTTCAGACAATAAATAAATTAATAGTTGTACATGAGCATAATTAGACATGAGGATAAAAATTAGTAGCACTAGCACTATCTAGCCGGTTTAGCCATTTTAACACCATTTTAACATTTTATAACCTATTTTTTAACTGACTTGCTTTTAGATCCAGTCTCATGTGAAAGTTTTAAGAACTGACGTTTTGGCTGGCTGGCTTTAATTTTCAGTTCCAGAAATTGCCATCTGGGTAAATTAAAGCTTTTTATACAAGCATTAAAGCAGGTTTCAAACTCGTCAGATTGACTGCCTGCTCTCAGACAGAGGAATAATTTGTTGGTGGAATTTTTTTTTTTAAAGGAAATTTTTTTTTTCTAAGCCATGTAAAGATATATAATGATGTTAATAGCAGATAAAATAGTAGGGCCAACTATTTTTAAGAGTCATCGTGGATTCACCTAAATTTGCTTGACCTTGCATGCATTAAAATGTGTCCTGTACATCTGTATTCATATTCTGTATATTAAGACATTCAAGTGCAAACTCACAATTTGATGCTGTGTTTATTGCAAAGGTGGCTTCTTGCAAACTGGCTTCTTTACAAATATTATGGATGTTTCACTATAATCGTGTTTGTTATGAATGTGCCCCAGCATTCCTTCACAGTTACACAGGGATTACACGGTTTCGCAATCACTTGCGAACAAAATGGCTATTTGTGTCACAGTGTTACATTTACATCCCAGTTTTGACAGTCAAGGTTACCATGCCACATTATCTCCTCTCCTTTGCGTGTCTAGAGTAAAATAGCACTTAAACCCCTGCCAGCTGTTAACAATGGCATGCTGTGTGTGTAAAGACCTCTATGAAGGCTTTCTGTGAGTAAGTGTGCGTGCGTGCATGTGCAGCAGCTGTCGGCAGCATGTACATCTTCCAGTCAGCGGCCAAAACACAGCAGCCGGCTGCTCCCAAAGCTCACAGCAGTGCAGCAGCCTTCACAAGTTTACAGCTAACTACTGCTGTTCTTTTAGACTGTGTCAATATTTTTACAACAATACCCATTCCAGACTTCACGCTTCAGCCAAAAATATCATTATAATATGGGGTGGATATGCTGAGCACAATGGACAAACTGTCTTTTATCCTTTAGAGTACTTATCAAAGAAGAGTTAAAAGAAAAACTATTTCTTAAAATTGTGATGAAGCATGAATAATATAGTCAACTTGTTACAGCTCAGAAAGTTTTTGAGGGAACTGAATAGCTGACAGTAAACTAAGTAGTGCTGCTCTGAGGGAAACCAGCAAACTAAACCAAATCCAACAAGATAACTAGAATAAACCAAAAGTAGGAAGCGAATACAGTAGATGACTCAAAGGAAAAACGAGTGAGAGATTAGACAAAGACCTGACAAAGGCTGAAGCAGAAAACACAGACACACTCCAGGGAGATGGGGAATAGGGCCCGGGCGAACGTAGTCGAGAGAGAGCAAACGAGGCAAGTAAAACATGAACTTTCAAAAAAAAAAAAGGAAACAGAAAACATGAAGTTAAATAAAAGTAAAAGATAGCAGTTTCGGAATGACTGGATGGACAAGATATAAAGTCATCACCCTTTGTACTTTTAGTTAGTTCAGTTTTATCCATATGGCACCAAATCCCAGTGTTAAATGTTCCAATAACATTTAACACTGTTGCTTTCAGCTGGAGTCCATCCGTGAGGTTTCTTATAAGACTCATAATTAACTGACAAAGAAAAAGCTTGCAGCTAAAGGTTCCACTTTTTATTTTCATCATAATCCACAAAATTCAGCTTGCCTTGGGAACCTTTGTGCTGTGTACCTCATGCTAGACCATCACAGCTGATATTTCATAAAGCGTATTGTGTTTCCTCTTGGACCCACAACAATTCAACATCAAGCAGCTGAGGCATACTTGACATGGTTTCAGGTTTTCAGGTTTCATCCACGACACCACCAGGGAATTAAACTGTCAGTGCCTCACATGCCTCACATGTGTGTTTTGTCACATACATGTCTGTTTCCAGAATAGTCATCTGTGATTCGCTGTCAACAAAAGGCTTAGATATTTGCTAAGGATTGTTTTCTTGAGACTGAGATTTATGATGTTTAGAGGTTCAGCACAAAGTAAAGTAACTGTCAAATACTTTTCTTTTTTGTCTGAGAAAATCTGGCACATGTAAACTTGGCTCGTACATTCAAGATATCCCTGAAATAAACAACTGTAGCAGCCTGTCGCACAGAGCTCCCCATAGTGTGGCTTGTATTCAGATAACCAACCTGTTTGTCTAAGAAAGAAGACTAAAGAACTGTACACAGTCAGAATACATGGCAGAAAATCTTTCAGCTCATTTTTTCACGTTTTATTTTTTCTTATATACTTCTAAAAACTCCACATGTTACATGTGGATCACATGGTCATAATCACTCACATTTTTAAGGTCAAGCTCAGTCTTGATTTTAGAAAGTTGCCGATATAATATCACATCTCAAGGTCCGTTTAGTAGATTTTACAGACTTTTCAGTTGTATCTGTGAGATGGATTGTTATTGGACTTGGCAAATCTGGTGGAGATTTCACAGGACTTTAAGACTCCTGTGAAAAACTGAGTATACCCCTACTGCTTCCATAAGAATTAAGAGGGTAAAGTGTTGCCAGGTCCTGCTAATTACATGAACTTGATTAACTGATCATAAAAAATTGTGATCAACTTTATAAAAGCAGAGGTTTGAGCAGTTTGTGGTCATTCAGTGTTATGCAATGCCACAATAATTCCAGGAATCAATGTCTAAGCACATTTGCTCAGAGAATTTACACACAAAAAAAACAAGAAGTATTTAGAATATCTTAGACTATACAGGCCTAAGTTAGCATGTTAAATGCTAAAGTACAATGTGCAAAAAGACTGAGCAAGTACAGCATGTTTGGAGAGGGAGAAGGTATTTTTGCACAGGTTAGGATTGCGGCATTGCATCTTAACAAATCACAACAAGGATCAATGTCCTTTGCACAGACATGACCAAAATCAAAACTGTACTCTGGTATTCTAGACTCAAAGTGAAGTCATTTGTCCGACAGCTAAAGCTGAAAGCTAAGAAAGAAAAGAATCGAGGTGTTGCAACGGCTCAGTCAAAATCCACACCGCTGCGGCAAGATCTTAAGCGAGCTGTGCAAATGAATGCCTGCAAACTTCAATTAACTAAAGCAAGAAGTGAACTAAAACTCCTCCACGGTGACGCAAGAGACTGAAATTAATACAAAAAACTGTTACTTCAAGTTACTTATTGCTGCTAAAGGAGGTTCCACAAGGTATTGATTCACAGGGCTCTATGCAGTCCTGTCAAAAATTTAAGTCCACTAACTAATTTTATTTTTTACATGATGGTAGCTTTCTATTGTTTTGCAAGTATTTAAAGCTTTAAAGACTTGATTCTCTTTAAACCCTTTAACACTAAAATGTGTTACAAGCTCTCATACAAAGCTCAGCCAAACCAATTTAGCACAAATCAGGACAAATCCTCGGTCAGTCTGCCAGAGGACACATATGTGGCTGCTCGTTCCTGTCGTATGTCTTCTAATCTACGGTCAACAGATGTTTTAATCTTTATTAATCCAAAAACATCTGACTTCATATTATATAGCTTATGTTATAATGGAGGGTTGGTGTTTTCAAAAACATAGTCCAGGGTATACACTTTACCATCCAGGCACCAGCAAGCACATGAGCTTCTGAGCTTTGGTCACCTGTTTGTTTGTAACTTTAACTAAAAGCGACCTTGTACAAACAGCTTCAGCTGTAGCTGTTTGTATTTTTTTATTTGTTTGTCATCCAGCATTTTGTAGTGAAATCAACTTTGCTTCCTACTGGCTGGCAGAAGCTGAATGGAGGGAACAAGCTTAATACTTTCCGGAGATTTGTACTCATGTACACAATAGAGCTGGAATGACACCTCATCACTACAGGAACAATGGTCTCCTTAAGGTCACAATCATAAACAGCCACGGGTTCACACACAGATTATCCTGACAGCTACATAGGTACAGGTATACCTAGACATATTGCCAGAAGTAGATCAGTGGAAGTATAACAACAAAAACACACAGCCTTTTAAATGCAGTTGACTCGCTCAATAAACACCTTATTCAAACAAATAAGAAAACTTATTTTGTCAGTTTTCAGACTTCACAAAGTAATTTCAGTTAGTAATGGCCGCCAGGGGCATTATATTTGAAGTAAGTGGTTAGAATTGCAAAACAGTGTGCAGTTTTAACCCCTGCCTTTTTGTGCCAAGCCTTCTTGTAATTTATTGTAGTTTTCAGGAAGAGTTCTTGAAGGATATTCAAGCTTTTCTTTGAATATTGGCTGCCTTTAAATAATCCCACATTCAGTAATGTTGAAATCCAGGCTCTAAGGAGGACAATCCATAACTAATAGTGTTCTACTGTGTGTTTTCCAGGTAGGCTTTGACTGCTCTGGCAGTGTGTCTGGGCTCATTTCCATGTTGAAAAATGGAGCCACTGATGTTTTTCAGTTAGTCTTGCGCAAAAAGATGCTTCTTTTTGGGGATCATAATTCCAATCCACTTCAGTTTTGACAACATTCCAAATAACGATGGCTGACATGCTCAAATGATGACAGAGCCTCCACTGTGTTTCACAGATGGCTGTACCCACCCACTGCTGTAACTCTCTCCTGACCTCTTCCATGTGTACTGATGATAATTTGAACCAAAACGTTCAAATGTGAATTCACTACTATATAGTTATAGAACCACAAATAAGCAAAGACTGGGGATCTCTATTTGGGAATAACTGCATTCTGAACGGTGCGCATATTGAAGACCTTAAAACTCACAAGAACAATAAATTGTCTGTTTATTTGTTTTTTAATTCAGCAGTTTGTTGGCCATGTTTATGCTGATACAGCAATACTACAAAATCTCCAGACCTTTCAATGACTTGTAGCCCCCTGTGTTTCATTTTGGAATAGGTGACATTTACTAACTTTTTATTACCTCACACAAAAATAAAGGAAATCTCTCATTTGTTGCCAAATTGAATCCAGCACCCTCCAAAAGTCTCCTACTTCCCAGGGCTTTAATGGGGGACACAGCAGCTAAACACTATTTCCCATGCTGCCCTAACAAACCTGCTGGGATTCAGTGCTGACTACCAGGAGATCAGAACTGATTGAAGCTCTCTTTAGAGTTTGGTTAATTGGCATCACTCTGCAGATGGGTCTTGTGCTGATATCAGTGATAAATGATACAGGAGCCAGAGTTGATCTCAGTCATGTCATCCTGCCTGTTCTTTGCCCACACAGAAAGAAGGGTCAAGCAAAATGATAAAAGGCGGGAAACACAACAGAGGTACCAAAAAACCCATCAAAACTAAAACAGAAAGCATGAAGGATGGAGTTTAAGAAACAAAGTGAAACTACAGAAAAGAAAGCAGAAAAGAATAAAAAGAATAAGAAAGGTAAAGAAAACTTGTTAGGAAAAGTATACCACAGACATGCATGTTCTGCATTTCTGCCTTCTCCGTAATCCCCGTGTCGAGCAGAGGCAGCTGGAAGATTGGCAGCTGTTCAATCTCTAATGAGCAACCATCTCCATGACCCGGCTTCGTCCCTCTCTTCCACCTTCCGTCCCTCCGCTCAATAAAATCCCAACAGCCTGTTCTTGCTTCACTCCAGCCAGCTCTCTGCAATTAGCAGAAGGACTGCACATAATTGCGATGAAAGGACGAGAGCCTGTGTGGCCCTCGTCACCGTTGGCCTGACTATGTCAGACCCAGACACTTCGTTGTTCTCAACAGTGTCCAACCACACACAGTAAGAGCCTTTATTCCCAGAGGAGACCAGCTACAGAAAGAGGCAATGACCAGTTCACCCAGACCATATGAGGGCTGCCCTGCAAAAGCCCTCATAGTTGTGATACTGGTTATGACAGTTGGAGCTGAAAGGAGACTGTGACCAAATGCTATTAGACATTAAACAGGGTTTAAGATATCTAATAGGACTGTGAACTGTGTAAAACAGAGCTTTTATGAGGTGCAAGGATTAACCTTTGAATGAAATGGGTATTTTTGTCTGCAGCTGATTCAAACGAAGCTTTTTAGCTACGGTATGTGTAAAAAGTTACATAGGAACCTTTGTTGTTTAATGACAAATATGAAATGTGTCAGTTACATGAATGAGGTTGATCAACGCTGATCATGCATACTTTATTTGAAACACTCTTCACTGAACACAGTTACAGTAAGTATTTAACAGCTAAAAAGCCACATATTTTCTGAACTTTGTGATCAGGGAGTGAATATAGACTTTGCAGAGAACAGTAAAAAAAAAAATTCACAAAGGCTGCACAAAGAAGTCCCGTAAAGAATGATCCATGACCTCCGTAAGCACCACACCTGATGAGTTTATGGACTCAATAATACAGAAAAAGCAATAAACAGGATCTTCATTTTGTGAAATACAGAGTTAAAGCAGGGTATCCTCTAAGGCAGGTCTATCCTCATGAGGTTTGATTTTAAAACACCAAGATGTTGGTGGCCAAAAGCTTGAATTAGTTATCTACAGGGTATCCGTGAGGAGAAAAACACCAAAGAAAAGGTACTTTTGATTGTTCTCTTATTTCCCAAAGACACACCGGATGGATCCACACACTGTGCATAGATTTTACACCCAATTCCTGATGCAACCTTGCATCCGGTCCAATAACCTCAACTCAGTGTTTGGACTACAAAATAAAATATCAATCCATTTATTTATTTATTTTATTATCTGATTTGGGGTCACAGGATAAAAGAAAACATTATGTAAAAAAATATAACATCAACTGTATTTTGTTCAGTCTGAGTTGCACGTCGGTTGCTCCCCCTGCACCTTTCTGATGTGAGGAAGCAGTAACTTGCAATCTGCTTTTACAATTGTGATCACTATCGTTGTCACTTGAACTTCTAGCTCTATATTATTTATTACATGTTTTACTTCTTTATGGAAATAACCTTGAGCTGCACTATTCATACCCACCCAAAAACTGTCGTTTGAAAAACACATTTGATTTTCAATGTGGATCTAACAGGCCATGACCGGGGTCTTAACATTAGCAAGTTGACATTAGTCCACGTATAATAATCCATATAAATAGTTTTCTTCAGTCATTTTGAATGTATGCAACAATTTTAGATCTTTGAGTCTAAAATTGTATTTTTTTCCAATTATATAAACAGTTAATGACTTTTACAAAGAGATGATACACTATACTCGATAATGCAGCTAAGATAAAACGTAGGGCATGATGGTTAGCACTGTTGCCTCACAGCAAGAAGGTCCTGAGTTTAATTCCACCATCAGGCTGTGTGGAGTTTGCATGTTCTCCATGTTTTTGCATGGGTTCTCTCCAGGTACTCTCTCTGGCTCCCTCCCACAGGCATGACATGCAGTTAGTATGTTAGCCCTGCGACAGACTGGTGACCTGTCCAGGCTGTACCCTGCCTCTTGCCCTAAGACAGCTGGGATAGGCTCCAGCCCCTCGCGACCCTGAAAAGGATAAGTGGCAGAGAATTGATAGATGGAAGATAGAAAATGATTATCTCAATGAAAAAAACACTTTGGGGGTCACTAGTCATAGATTACGACACAGTTGTACTGTTAATTTTCCTGCTATGCCAAAGGGAATTCTACCCAATGAATCGCTGAAGGAAACAGTTATTTGAATCTACAGCAAAGAAGTATACACTGCTTTGTACTTCACAGTAGTTATATTCAGTAGTATGAAACCGGTCATTTGAGCCTTTAACTCCCTTAGTTGAGGTGTAGGTCCAGAAAGCAAGAGGATCTGTCAGTTGGAGATTGCCGTCAGAGCTGAGTGATCCTGAATGAGCAAACAGGATAAATATAGCTCTTTGTTTATGAGTTCGTTTGCCTACAGTTATGCAGCTTATATTGTAAATAGAGATCTGGAAGATTGGAATTTTTTTGTGTGTGTTCTGCTCCTTCATAAACACAGAAAAACCAAAATATTTACACAGCTGAACACTTGAAAAATTCTGTTATCCACAATTTCTTGCTGATGTTTTTTTCTCTTTTCCTCACACTTAAAAGGACAAACATGATCATGTAAAATGATACGAGCTGCCTGATGAGACTGTCAACAGGTTTTTTTTTCCCAGCAGAAACAGTAGTGGATTGTGTAAAAACCGTGATATGATCTCGTTCGGTGTGAAACATCTGCTTGTTGTCATGCAAAAAAATGAACTGTAAATATTTCGGGAGGACAATAGTGGTACTCCAAACCTAGTAAAACCTCTTTGGGTATCAGGAAAACCACTGTGTGAACACAAACATCAATATCATTTCCTTTATTTATTTTTTTCCCCCAAGCTGCCTCCAGAGAATTTTTTTTCCCGCTCAAAAAAAGAAAATCTCACCAACAACAGTGCGCAGGGAGAGTAAAAGATATGGGTTTAGTTGGTAAATAGACAATAGACAATAACCCCCAGGCTTTTTTCCCATTGTGCTGCAGGAATGAAGCGGGGAAACAAACCGTCAGCTGGAATGGAACAGGATGACAGGTGTCAGATAAACGGTCTCTGAGTCTACCTGGGCCAGGAGAAAATAACGAGAACTTCTAGTTTCATGCGGGCTGTGAAATACTCCATCACACAGCATCAGCATTTGCAAACCAGTCTCAGAAAGGGAACATCGCTTGCTGTGGACACGGTGTGGGAAACTGATGAACAGCTTGATAAGAGTTTGTGAAGCTGTTATAGGCATATATCTCACAGTCACCTTTTCCTGGAGCTGGAAGTTGGGAGTCTTGATATATAAAGCCTGCAGACTGCATTTCACACTATTAGATACTTTCCAACTGGTAATATATTCTTGAAAGATGCATCAAAAGATCAAATATATTGGAATGATTTTGGACTGAACCTCCTAAGCTGAATTCTCTCCACATGTATTGTGCTCTATGGCGCTGGGAAAAACAGGCCACTTCCTGTCATGCAGCCCAGGCATCTGATTTCCACCTCCAGCTTTTTGCACATGGTCTACAGTGATGTGAACTCAGTTAGTCAGCCAGGGACAAGATCCATATACTATGTTCATGCTTCGTCCTTTAATCAAGCCATTACAGAGAGAGGTTTTTGACTGTAGGAGGAAAAGGTTGTTTGATTGGTTTGCAGTGAAGTGCACTCACAAACAGGAAATTTTGACTGATCGCTTTGATGATCTTCCAGTAGAAACAGAGAGAAAAGGACACATTTCTACCATTATATACAACACAGATGTTTTTGTTTTATCAACAAATTGCTGGGTAGCACAGTGGCAAGGTGGTCAGCACTGTTGCTTTACAGCAAGAAGGTCCTGGGTTTTAATCCACCAACTGGCTCGGGGGTTGCATGCAGGGGTGCCTCCAAATTATTATTATTATTTTTTTAATAGAGGTGGCAATATGGGCGCCACTAAAAATATTGGGTTAGTGCCCCCTGTTATTCTGTGTGTTCTCTGCAGGTATTCCAGCTTCCTTCCACAGTCCAAAGGCACACTTAGTGGGTTTAGGTTACCAAATGCCCATAGGTGTGAATGTTTGTCTCTCTCTATGTTGACCTTGCAACAAGCTGGCAACCTGTCCAGGGTTTACCCTGCCCCTCACCCTATGGTAGCTGATGTAGGCTCCAGCCTACCTACCTCAAACAATAGGATTAACAGTCTTATTTAATGCATCCTTTTGAAGTCTTAGCGCATCCATTAAAGTCTTTAACTGATGATGTGTTTGAACTCAAAGCACCCGGTGAAAAGAAAGTTTTCAGAATGTGAGAAATGAAGGATGAGAGCCTGAAGTCTGAGCCTGATTTTAAAGATGCATTGTTTTGGTTTTTTCCCATTAGTCCTTGTTTGGTTGAGTAAAAAGCAGTTCACACCTATTATCAGTCAGAAGGTGCAATGAACTCTTTTTTTCCCAGAACTTTCTCACAGCTGCAGTTTCAGGATTAATGCCGCCCAATTGTTTAGCCGAACAGGAAAATGAATTTCCCACCGTCGTGACGTTGTCTTGTCATGGGAGCCGGTCAGGAACACACAGGTCTAAATATGAAGACAACAGTTTTTATCTCTGTTTAGACGGAAGGGATACTCTAGTAGCCTGTGAACTGCCTGGAAGACTCAAATAGCTGTTTTCTTTAAAGAGAGGGATTAAGTAGATAAGCAAATAGTCACAGAGCCTGTAATTTAAAAAAGTCCTTCTAATTTTTTTGGGAAGTGAAAGGGGAATTCTGAACATAAATCAGAGATATCCTTGATCTCGCAGGCGTATAGGTGAGACGGTAACAGAAAGACTGTTTATAACTAGACGCTAAGGAGCTTAATCACAGAAAACAAAACATTTACTTCCTCTGAAATGTGTACGTGCTCCTGGGAAAAGCAGCACAGTATGTTCTCCATGTTTGTGCAGGTTTTTTTTGATTGCTGTACATTTTGCCAAAAGAAACAATTGAACTCAGTTACAGTTTTCAGCAAAATTTTACATACAATAATGTTTTTCTTTGCAAAAACCATGATGCTGTGCACAACGGCATGGGTTAAAAAAAAGTTCTCTGACAGACAAATCACAGCTTTTCCATCCTGCATGATGGTGTTTGAATCTTCTGTTGTTATTATTTATTTATTTATTCCGTATGTTGCATTATGCTTACCTGCTGTCTTTGTTTGTACTGAAAATGTTAATGTAAGGGTGCATGACTCACTACTACAGACCAAACCTAAAGTAACCTTAACCTGAACCTGAAGTATATTCTCTATATTTATAGATGAATGACATAATTTCATCCAAAAAATCTTTATGCAACACATCAGTAGAAATATTGTAATTCTGTGTGCTTAGCTATATTTGCATGAGACACATCAGAGACTGTGGTGTGCCGTTATTTGCAAGATATTGTAGATATTTCTCATGAAAAACACACAGGGCTGAAAAAAATGAAACCCCTTTTTCTTTTTTCTTTTTTTTAATAGCTTTTTACTGTTTAAGGTGCTGCTGTTTAACACAGCTGCTCTCAAATTGTGGGGAGTTCCCACTGATTAAGCACTGATAAACAGGGGGAAAAATATATGATGTGAAACCAAGCCAAATTTTTGTAGGGAAATAAAAATAATTATGTTTTTATTTTTTTTTCATGGCAGAAACCAATAAACAAAAAGAAGAAGGAAAGAAACAAAGACCCCCGAGAACTTTAGTGTCATTGTTATACGTAAATGAGAGGTGTGTGAATTTGTTCTTACTGCCACATCCTCCTCCAAAGTGCTGAGCTAAACTCCTCAGGTGCTTCATTGTCCCACATGCTGGCGGGTTTCCTTGCTCTTTGTGTGGCACTGTGTCACGAGCTTCCACAGTGTTCTCATGCAGACATCACACAGCGACACACAGAGGAACGCTAATCCTCACCCTTCCTTCTCTCTTACACAAACTACAATTATGTGATTATGTTCACAAACAAGCAGCTCACACACTCACACACACGTATTGGTTCCTTGCCGCTGTGTTGTCCAAACTTTGAGGACTTTTGGAGACATTGAATCTTACAATAATAATCCCGGGGCACATCAAAGTTCCGTGTAAACAGCTATTTTCAAGAAAATATTTTCCTTATGAAGATATACAGTGGGAAAAGGAGTAAAAAGAACACAGTGAGTAAATTTGTCTCTACAGAGTTAGAAACAGGGGAAGAAATAGTCCTTGATGAGAGGAGTACAAAGTCCCCCTTGGTCCTCCAAAGTGACCTTGCACTGGTTAAATCTATATTAGTAACCCCAGCTCACAAACTTGACATGGAGCAATTTCATTCCCATGACTGGGCTGCAGATATTTACCCACAATCCCACAGGATCATGGAGCTAGTTTGTGCCACAGCACGGTACAACTTTGCCCTCTGTCATCGCATCCCTCTTATCAAAGTTACATCACAAGAGAGTAGATTTGACAGTGAGTGGAAGGCAGGTGCTGACAGAAAAGATGGCATGATGCAGACTGAAGGAAAACATTCAAAATAATGCAGCTGGTGTGTTATTTATGGTTTTCATTTATCCAAAAAAAGAAGGGGGAAACACAGTATTTTCCTTATCAACATTTAATCATCGAATACCACCATTTTCCATGACAGCAGATGACTGAATCTACTTTAAGTCAAATGCCACATATATTTCATAGCTTTGGGTGTATATAGCTATTGCTATGGGGGATCTTCAAATAAGGAGAGAAATCATTCCCCTTAAAGGCATTGCTTCTGCCTATTTGATTCGAATGTTATAAGCAAATTTTAATGCCCAAGACACCTACTGCACTGCATATTGCATTTATAGACTGTAAATAAAAGATGTAGTAGTCACTGTGAGGTCAGCTGACAATCTGATCTTGAAGCCTCGAGCTGAGTATTCTGTATATATATGTATATAACATCTGGTTTATACTTTAAAACCAGATGTTAAAAAAACATGAATGAATACCTTGCTTTATCGTTATTTATGACCATAAGGACCATAAATTACAAAGTGAACATCCTGTTTTAGTCAGTCACACTTTCAATGAAGGACTTGACCATAAAACCTACAGTAAAGTGTTTTCAGAGGTTACGGATGGAGCATAGACCTCTATACAAATGGACTTTTTTTAAACAAGAGAGTCGCCCCTCGGTGGACACTAGAAAAATGGAGGCTGAAGTTTAATTAGTTAAATTTGTCACACCATGAAACTACATCCATCTTTTGGATACAGTTTTGTACAATGAATGCTCTCATTATTAATTGGTATAGATAAAAAGTACTGGTGTTGCTAGGGGGCGCTATCGCTAATGAACTAATAATCATCCTTTTTTCATTCTTTTTCATTTTAGCAATACTAATAATTAAAAAGCTTTTTTAAAACCTCCGTTTTTAAAAATGCAGTTTTTAAAAGGAAAGCTGTTGCACTCTGACCAGATTTGTCCTTAACTTACAGTAATGAACCACACCCTGACTTTCAGGCAGAGAGCTTTCACTGGCAACTCATGCTATACCTTTTTCGCTCCATTTCCTTTCTCCATTTAATGTCTCAGAAATGTGAGCACGAGAGAGGTTGGGCTGTGTAACTCCATAAAAAGAAGAGTGGGTATGCCAAAACTGAACCCAAATGGGCTGTGAGTGGGAAAAGGTGACACACCTAACCGTGATGTTAGGTGGCGGCTGTTCTCCTCCAGGAAGTGACTCAATGGTGCAGATTTTTGGTACCATTCAGTGACATCATTGTGTCAAATCTGGCATCACTAAATGGGGTTTTGTGTGGCACATGTAAGTGACTTCAAGGCTCTTTTGTTTTACAATAATCAAGAGATATTAATGGCATGTTGTCACTGCTCTTTTTGGAAATTTTTAAGGACCAAAACAGGCCTTCTACTACATCTGTAACATATTCATATATTTCACTGGTAGTTTTGTGTTTCATTTTACAATTGTTTAAACCACCTTTGGGAATTTCACAGGCCTGGACCTCTGACACATGGCATGGCCAGTGGTGTGTGGGAGTGACATGCTCCTGGCTAAAGCTGGAATATTAAGGGAGAAAACAGAGAATGGAAGACTTAAAGACAGAACGAGAAGGAGAGACAGGGAAAGAAAAAAAGGTGAAATACATTTTAAGTGAGGGGGAGAAACCCAGTAAGAAATACGGAAGAAGTGAAGAAGTTTGGGGGAGAAGTGGAATTTCACTCCCTTGGGAAATTCTAATAAGCGAAAGGCCACACAGTTCCCAAACTCACTTAAACACAGCATGTTTTTCCCCCTCTGGCTGCACTAATATTGCGAAGTGAACATTTTAAGTAACATATAATCCCCTTGAGAAGCCTTTGCATCCTCTGAACACAGCCTCTGATATTACTTTTTCCATTATTCTACATGCTTTTCACTCATTATTGCAGAGACTTCACACAATGTAAACAGTGGAGGCCTTTCCCATAAAGGTAGCATGGTGTGGTATGCAGAGTTCCCTGCGGTAATTATCAGATATTTAGGGAACAAAGGAACTGTATTTTCTGCCTGAGCACATTCAGAGGTGTGTCATACCATGTCTTCAGTCACAACAAGATAAATGCACTGCTGAAGGAAAGAAATCTGCACTGTGGTAGCGGTATCACCATTTTTCTGTAGAGTCTGTAAAATGCAAACTTTGTTCAACCAAGAAATTAGTCCCCTTTTTGTCACATCAGCAGCACCTGTGAGCGCTGTCTTCACTTAAGCCCTCTCGGTCCCATGTATCCTGTTCTTTATAAACACATAGCTTGGTGCAAGAGATACATAATAACCCATTTAACACCAAATCACAGCAGATCACTAAGTTCTGAGTGATCAATTTCTGGATCAGTTTCTGCTTTATTAAGGCTTGTGAACAGTGACTGTCAACATTTATTGAAGACAGAGAATAAAACATTAAATGTGCTTCTTATAGTCAGGCATATTGTTGACTCACGTTCCTGAGCTATTCACTCGGCAGACTTTGTGACTCGATCATCAAGTGAACTTCCTGTGTTGCTCCCAACAGACTCGCTATGTGTAGGGCATTATGGCACTGACTGCACCTGCATGATTAAAGCAACAGTTACATAAGGTCCATCTGGATGTATAGTGATTAGCCAAAACATTTACACAAGTGACAGATGAAGTGTATAATATTGTTCACCTTGTCCCAGTGCAAGGTTCTGTGAGAATCCACAGGTTTCTGCATTTACTTCAAGGTCACATAACACGTAAAATCTCATATTAAATATGGTTGCAAGCACGGCTGCTGCACTTTCATGTAGCAGCAGCCTCCTGTAGCTGATCACCAAAACCTGCCTCATCACCAAAAACCGTTCAGGATCACAGCAAAGGCACCCAAGTAACCCAAACATCCCATATTAAAATCCCACAGCATGCAGAGGAGGTCCCATAAGCAAGACTTACCGCTTGGCAGCCTTCCGGAAATATCTCTGGTCACTTAGTGTAGGGTCGTTTCCTTTATAATTTCACCTGGATATAAAACCTACATAACAGAGCCATCAGATATATCTGATTAAAAATGTTAAAAATGTTTGCTGACTTGGCACTATATTCAGTTTTTCTACCACCATTTTTAGTGATTTATAATTCTGCAGATTTCAAATCAGCATACTTTGATGTCATTTTTCTCTGGTACGATGCCTTTTGTTCCCTGTCCATGCTCTGAAACATCCATCCGTCCATCTTCTTCTGCATATCTAATTCAGGGTCACAGTGGGGCTGGAGCCATTCCATAGGGTGGGGTACACCCTATACATTTTTCCGGTCGATGGGCTAACAGAGAGACAGACAACATTTCGCACTCACATTCACACCTAGAGCCAATTTAGAATCCCCTGTTAACCTAACCCCACTAACTGTATTTGGAGTAATGGAGTTTGTAGGGTTTTTCTGCTGGAAAGTCTGGAAAGGATCCACAAAGGGAAAAACAAGCACACATAGCTCCACAGAGAAAGGTCCCAGCCAGACTGTGCAGGCAACAGTGCTAACCATCGTATCACTGTGCTGCCCACTAACAGGTGTAACAGTTAAAATCTTTTTCCACATGTGAGTACTCCGTAGTGAGCTATTAATGTTTATTCAACATTATTTTGTTGCTTTAACTTTTTGCCATTACAATAACACCAGATTTCTGTTGTATTTATGAAATTATAGTACTAATAAACAATGTTTACCAATGCAACCACGTGAAAGCCTTTTATGAATCAGATGAAAGCAATCATTATACTTATTCATCTATTTATTGTCAAACCTACAGGGAGTCATTGGAAACGGGTAAAAAAAAAACAGTCGAAAAACCCCTGGTATACAGAATACACTTGATGTTTTACATTAAAAAAAAACAGTTGTGAGCTAACTGGTTACTTGCTAAAATGTTTTAAGTATAAAGGTAAGAAATTAGATTTGTTTCTGAAAATCTTCTGCTTATGCCTGTATCGATCGGTAAAGTTAGAAATGATTTTTTTTTTTTAATTTAAAAAAGAGCTATTCCATTTTTTTTTTAAAAACTTTGAATTTGATGTTCTTAACTAAACAACCCATTCATTCCTAGGTTCCTGAGTTTCAAAAGAGATGATGGGTAAAGGAAAACAAACAAGATTCAATCAAGATTCACTGTGAAGCAAAGGCAGCAGGCTGAAAAATCAGAGTCAAAGCAGCAGGGCCAAAATGGAGCTGGAGCAACAAACACTGGTACAACTTTGTCTTTGGGAATTTAATTCAACCCCCATTGTAAACAAAGGGAGGAAGTGGCGCTGTGTGACTGGTTTGCAAGGACTTCCTGTTTGTGACTGTGTGTCCAAAAACAGAACCAGGGTCTGGACCTCCCACGACTCTTCATTCTGGGCCAGAGAACCACTGACCCACTGCGTCTGGCTGTCCGCACATTGTGCTTACGTAGCCAGGGTGCCACCACAATACTGGGAAGCAGCTGCAGATGACATAAAAGTGACAAACTGTTAATGCCATTCAACGGCTACCATTAGTGTAATTAGCTTAACGGGCAGTAGCAGAGGAAATGGCCCAAATGGTGTTTTAACTTACTGGGTCAGAAGATTTGATAGGTTGATATCCCTAATAGGTATCAGAAGCATTGAGTTTCCTTATTGTATATTGTTGAACATGTAGACCGTGCGGCATGGTTGTAAAACTAAAACTGCTGACTGTTCTACCTGGGATACTAGAGTCACTGTTAGAACACATCTAAGGAACATATCAAGAAAGCTAAAGAGCAACAAATAATTTATGTATCAGAACAAATCACCTTTCTGTTTTACCAGCTGTAAGATCCCTGTTAGGGTGGTATAGATCCATGTTTACACTACTTGGCTCTATCACAGAGCGCTGTGAATAACTACAAGTGAAATTTTTCTTACTCACCCTTACATCTTGGATGAAAAGTGGGATAGTCCTCTTGTCCTCCTACATTCTCTTGTTTTTACTAGAAAGTTTAATATTTATGTATTTGCAATCAGTCTTGCAGGACAAAGAGTAGAGCATATTCATATTATGCTCTCTGAATCTGTTTGACCCCCAAAGTTTAGTTAGTTGGACCATTCTGTCAGTTATACTTACACCTTCATCTGCAAGTCTAAATCTACTTGGGTTCACATCACATAAGTTTCATTATCACACACTGAGCGTAATCGGCCCTTCACACTCGCCATTCTAACCTCTCACATGTGCCACTGATGAAAACATGGGTGTACAATCATTTTGCCTTTTTTTTAAACATACATACATATAAACACAGAAAATACATCAGTACACAAGCTCAGAGACTCACAGCTTAGCCTGAGATGGAACAACAGTTTAAAAAGATGAAACTTTCTGGAAAAAGTATTTTTCTTTTTTTTTACTCAGCAGTTTCTTGGTTTCCTGTTTTGGCTTTGTGGATGGAGGTTTTGTCTGAGTAGAGATAACTATCATTCAGGAGATTATTCCAGTAGGCGCTGGTATCCTCTGCACTGGTACAAATGGTTCCGTTCAGTTCAGTTCAATTTTATTTATTCAGCGCCAAATCACAACAACAGTTGTGATTTGGCGCTTTATATTGTAAGGTAGACAGTACATTCAGAGCTGTGGTGATGCCACTGTTTGCACATAATATGGGTGATGTGGCGATCATAATGGGCCTGCAAGGATCCCTGTGCGTGTCTCGTAATTTGTTTGTGAAAACACAGACGTGCATCCTTGGTCAGGACTTCAAGCTGACTTCAAAGAGTAATAACAGGAATGACTACTCAGCCATCGTGTCTCCAGCTCTGAGATGCATGCAACATAGTAAAACCACTCCTTTAAGTGGAGCTTATACTCCATTGCAGGCAACTGCATGAGTAGCTGTTTGATTGCTTAAGCACAATCTCATCTCACATCCTCCCTCGTTTACCATATTTTTACATGAACAATTGGCTAAACAATGAAAACACAGGTTTGTGGGCACTGTGTAGTAGTCATACTAGTCAAATAAACTAGACTTTAGGGGTCAACCGTACTGAGAGCACTGGTACAGAGAGCATAGTTTAAGTATGCTCTAAGTGGTCCAGAGAATTAGGCAAGGGAGCGGAAGTCTAATTTAGCACAGGTGGTTTGGCTTAGTTTATTACTCCATCTCCCTTATCTGCAGTAGCAAGCTGGAACACAGGCCCTAAAGAAAGACAGCAGGAAATGAGCAGGAACTGGGTGTAGTTGCTCAACCAATCCGGTACTGAGGACATTTAAGCTAAGCTCAAGAAAGCCTGAGTACTTAGGAGAGTACACAATTTGCATTTAAATTAGGCTTAGGGTTAAAGAATATCACATTTCACCTGTGTATACTCTATCCTCTGAGGGAAAACCATGGTTCCCTATTATTAACCTACACTGTAGGACATTTTTAAATGATGCATCATTTACAAGGTAAACATAGGTGGTTAAATTCCAAGATGCCATTATTGTTTCTAATTCTACATGAAATTGCCGCAGTTTTCCAAAGATTAAGACATTTTCCAAACTACCCCAACAATACTCTTGGTACTAGACCCTCAGCTTCCTTTAACCTTGCTACTGCAGGAAAGCAGGAGCCAAAGACTCGGGTCTGCATTTCCTCACATTGGGCGACATAATCTACAATTCAGCATTAAAGTCAGTAACCGCCCCCCCACCTCCCTGATAAGAACAATACAGCAACACCAGGATACATTAATCCATTTTTGAAACACTAAGGAAATAATACGACTGCAATACAATGGCTTATTTTCCTTCCCTCAGGTATGCTTTTTGGACACAGCACTTGTAGGATTTGTCTGTCCTGGATGTGAAGTGTATTGGTATTAAACGTACCCTCCTGAACATGCCAGCACTGTTTAGTGGGAAAGAGGAAATAAAAACAAAAGAGCTGATCGAGCTTTTGCGGACAATTCTTCTCCCACAATGTGATTTTCTTTGAAATGAGAGCTCGAAGGAAGAGAATGCATAAACTGTATCATCATTTCACACAGCACAGCCTCTGGGAAAAAGAATGACTTCATAATTAATGTGTGATAGTGTCAAACAAGTGTAAAGTTAATAGTTTACATTTCCTGTGACCGACAAAGAAGAAAAAATAATGGATCAGTGATAACCTACAAGCACATGGTGTGACACATATTTAAAAGAAATCACATTATACCACTTAAACAAAACAGCTTCAGTGTATCTATATCTTAATTATAAATAAAGTGTTGGATGGCACACACATTTCTTCTATTCTTCTTCTATACAATTTTATTTGTTGTGTTGAATCCTGACTAGATTCTTAACTGCCCTGTTTGGTCACAACAGCTCAAGTTTTACAGGCCCTAACACACTGATCGACTCAGGAATCTGGTAGCGGTTTTAGGCCCCCCGACTGCAACTACATTTAATTATAAACCATCAATTAACATAGCTTTTGTGCATTTCCGTGCACAAAACATAAAATTATGCTAAAATTATTCAGAAATAACCTAATAAAAGCCTTTTTATTTGCTCAGTTCAAACATTAGTCCAACAACATGCAGTTAAAAAGCATAAACATGAGCCGCAAGAGGAGGGTGCACAGAAAAATACTGTACACCACAATGTTAATGTCTTTCCTAAGCCTCTGGCAGACCTTTGGCTCAACTGGACAAAAGCGGTCTTGACCAGCTAATGAGATCCCCTCAGGGGTATGTGAGGGTACGAGGGTCACTTCTTTCCCCATCCATAAAGCTTGATAAAGGCCTGTCAGTGTGTACACTGTAAACAAGTCTGTTACTTATTAGAAAAGGATTGTTTACAGTAATTCTCTGGCAAAAAACATGCTTCAGCTAAAAATGACTGCTCAGATCCTTTGGGGCACTCAAGTCACCAACAATCAGATTCAACAGTTAGCGAAGGAATAAATTGTTATGTCCCACCCTCAGTCGCAGAGGAGAGGAGAGAAAAAGAGGAAATAACAATCGCAGAAAGTAGCTGGCACTCGGGGCCAAGCCGATCTATTGACGGCTCAGGGGTTTAAAGCAGCTCAGTTTTCAGGTGTCAGTAGGAAAACTGTTGAGTAAGTTCAATATGAAGTACATAAACAATAAAGTCATTTTACTGAAAGCGTGAAAGATTAAAAAGCAAAGATGAAAAGTTTTGCACTTGTTTGCAACATATTTCTGCTTCAGTCATTTGTAAGTAAAATGACAGAGCAAACATTTGGTGGTATAAAATAATCACAGCACTTTTCTTTATGTGTTCCAATGTTTCAGCAAGTTAACATGCACAAAACATGAAATGAACTACGTGGTGGTGACTTGCATAAGCATGCCTGGACTCGTCCCTTCACATACACCACATCTGCCGCTCCAAGCTGCCCCGCGCCCACCCACGCGCCTCTCAAACAGAAGACCTTTTTTTGCAAAGCAATATTAACGTCATATATTCTTGGCATGAACCTCATGCTTGTGTGCAGTCAATTGAACAAGTTTGGATTATGTCACCGCCAGCTGTCAGGAGTTAATTAGTCATGGCACCAGAGATATGCAATCTTCCTGTTCATATACATAGAGCTGTTTTCTGTGTTAAAGTATTTCTTAACAAGTGTAGAGCCAGCAGCTCTGTGAGACTGGTAATTTGAGATAAATCCCCACCATCATCAAGCTCACATGCTCACAGTGATAATGTCAGCGTGCTGTTAGCTATCTTTTAGCAGTTTAGCAGCGTGCTAGCTAAAAGTATGGTTCTTTTTTATGTCAGTTTAAAATCAAGCACACTGTGTGATACAGTTACTTTCAACTGTGAAAGGGTAAGGGTGCCATTTGTCACTTAGAACAACTAGTCAAACACAAAAAGCTAACGAATGACCTCTTGCTACATGGCTACGTCTACACTAGCCCGGATAAATTTGAAAACAGTGTACACGTCTGAAAATGATGCTCTGCGTTCACACTATCGTTTTAATTCGTTTTCACTGAGTTGCGCATCCACATTAAAAACGTCCGAAAATGCTTACGTTCCAGTACTGCGCATGTGTGAAACGCAAAGCGATTCGACCTGCCTCATTTCTGTCTGCCGTTTATTCATTTTCCAGCTCTTTGAAATGTCACAGCAAAATGTTGAGGAAAGGCACCAAGTTTTTTAAATTGACTAACAATGAAGTGGAGTTGTTGCTGTGAGTAACACAAAAGTACAAAGTTGCAAAAGCGAGTGAGAATGAAAGAATTTGAAGAAAAGCTATCTGAAGCATGTACAAACTGATATTAAGCTTTAATAGGGCTGTCAAAATTGAGAGCAGACAAAACAACTGCTGTGTTATGCCCTCCGCTATCTTAGTTTAATAGGCTCCGGGTTTGCTGTCCACACTGCGACCCGAAAACGGCGTTTTCAAAACACTCCGTTTTCCTTGATCGAAAATACAGTCTCAGTGTGGACGGAACGCCAAAACGGAGAGAAAAAGATGCGTTTTCAAAGGAAAATCTATTAGACATGGCCTCTGACTATAGGAAATGTTTTGGTTTGGTTTGTAATCTTTTTGCAGTCGGTATTAAACTTACAACAAAAAAAGACCTTCTGGCCAAAGGAAAGGAAAAGTGAGAGGATCACCAATGCTGGTGGAGTCACAATTTTCAAAACTGTCAACTTATGCTGTGTGGTGCCACAGGAAAAAGCAATGTGAATAAATCTTACAAGCTTGGCACCAGAACATATCATTTGGAGAGGCAACCAACTCTGACAGCGGGCATTTAGTTCAACTTAGTTTAGTGTTTAAAAAGAAAGGAAATTTATGTCCCTTACATGCCCTCGTGCACTCTTGCACACTGTGCACTCAGAAAGACCCAATTTACACCAAAACTGTTGCGCAAGAGGCAATTAATATAACTGTATAATGGGCCACTTGTTTGAAAATTAATAATCTACTTTAAAACATACCTCAGTACCACAATACAGGTAGAGTACACTGTTAAAACTGTTGTCATGGTTTTTGTGCCGTTCTGTCTAACGTGTTTCTTTCCGTTAAAGGAAAGTGAAGGTGCCTGGCAGCAATATGTGTGCCTCATATATAGCTCAAAGATGATTGGATTCAGCTTGAATACCACACCCTACAGAAGGAGCCAAGGTGGCTACCATTAAGGGAGAGGATGATTCACATCTCCACTTTCCAAAGAGCCACGCCTGTGCTAATGTGTAACTTCTGCAATGTGTTTTGTGTTCAAGGTTAAAGGTGTGACCAGGGCTGAGCTGCAATTTCTTTTGAACAGTTCTTTCTTGTTTATGCTAGACAGGACATTTTTATTATTAGTCTTATTGTTTTGGTTTGTTTCTTTTGGTCAGGTTATCTCAGTTTGGATCCATAGACAAACTTGTTTGTTTGTTGCTTTGGCATTGGCTCACTATATTTGTGAAACTTGCTCTAGTGGCTACTTGGGACTTCGAGGAAGATGGATGCTCTTCATGTTGTGTTTCCATCCCCTAGACAGGGGATAACAAAACATGGAGAAATGTAGCCACAGTTTTAAAAGTGCAGAATTACATCTTGGATTGCAAAGTGTAAAAGGCAAGAGCAGCAGTTGGGATCACCAACTGTGAGCGCAAAATTTTCTGAACACTTTTACATTTGTTCCCAAGTTTGACTTACTTCGGCCGACATGTTTCAAAGTCAGTGTCTTCCTCAGTCAACCTAATTACCGCGAGTGCTACAAAAACACTAAAGCCTCAATTACCCAGATCTAGAATTGGGTTAGAAACTGCCTGGCACCAATTAGTTGCGAGGTAAAACTATGTATTCCCTCACCAGTTCTTGCCAACAGTCGCTAGGTGGTGCAGTACTAAACACTTTCTTGTGATTGTTTGGGCTGCTAATAGATTGCCACAAATGTCAATAATTTATTGGGAAGATGCTGACTTGTCTGCAAACACTTGCCAACCACTTGCTAAGCAGTAGAGAAATTGGGAAGAGTGCAATGCCAGCTGGAAACAGATCATTCACCATCAAAATAAAAGATGTCCCTTTGAAACATCAGTGGTAAGGCACAACTTTTACTTTGAAAGTAAATGTTGCACCAGCACTGGAAACTATGGGAAACAGCAGCAACCAGTTAGCAACCAAAGCAATCACAAGGAGGTTTTTGTAGCACCCTTCTTGCAACCTACTTCACCAACAGCTAGTAACCACTTGCCAAATAATTGGGGAATATATATTTTTCCATATTGACCAGAGATTACCAGGTTGTAACCAACTGGTCTCTAGGCCAATGTGGTTGAAGTCTAAGCTATTATTAACCAACTAAAAACTTGAGCTTGAGTTTCAACAACTTATCAAGCAATGTAGGTATTTAACGTTTTGTTTTTTGGGTTTTTTTTCACCAAACTGTGAGAATTAATTTTACTTATTGGTTTATAAAGTAGAATTCAGCAGAGGGAGCATGGTAACCTCTTTGGACAGGCCTGGATCTCCAAAGCCCATCCATAATGGTGAAAATGAACACCTAGGTAATGGTAAACCTATGAAGGTATGTAAGAAGTCTAGGATAGTTTTGATTTCTGCTTGATCTTAACCACCACATCATCAAATAGTTTGTGGTGTAGTTTTCTGATTAAAGCAGCTATCTTCTTTTGAGATTGATAAAACAGAACAGGTCTTTCCATCCATGCTGTGAAGACAGAGCTCAACTCCCCCAAAGTCAACACAATGAGAAGGAAATCAACATAAATCCTGTTTACTTTCCACCTCACAATGTGATACAATAAACACATTTCCCCCCTTTCCCCACAATGAACTACAGCACAATGGTGGGTTATTTCAATAAAATACAGCCTTTCTATGCACTGAGGATATATATATATATATATATATATATATATATATATATATATATATATATATATATATATATATATATATATATATATATATATATATATGATCATCTATAAGTATACACTGACACCACCAAATCACACTGATTTAAAAAAAAAAAGCTCCTCGGGATTCAGACTCTAACCTAGTCTATGCGTAAATCCAGCTTTCAACATGTCCAATGGGACCACACAGCTAAGTCAAAAGACAGATTAACTAAGGGAAACATCATTTGTTTAGATAGTATAGCTTCAATAAGGCTCGAATCTCAAAAAATATTTAACTTCACTAAGTAAAAATACCAATGTAAAAATATTCCATTGCAAGTAAGCCAGATTCTACTTTTATGTTCTTAAGTTTATTGGTCAAAGCTGATTTATGAGCTTAATGTGATAAAGGTAACCAGACTGACATTTGCATTATCTACCCATACATGTTATGTGCCAACAGACTAAATGTAGGTTAAATGGGGATTTCATGCATCCTCCTTGGTTAACATTTTTTCCACGTTTCCTCTTCCAGCACTCCAACACCCTGTCTGCCCTCAGGCTTTCAACGACACCTTTTTATTTTTTCTCTTTCAAGCAGATGTTTCACCTGACACTTCTTGGCAGAGTCGTCACGTGTCACTCTGTAGTTTGTTAAGAAAATGAGGGCCTGGTGATGTTGATAGAGATTGCTGACACCTACATATGATTGCCAAGTCAGAATTAAGAATGTTTATTTGTCATCCTACACTAATCTAAAAGTAATTTCCAAAGATTCAGGCAGTGGTTGCCCAACTCTTTATTGTACCACTGAAAACTAAACTCTTTAGACAAAAGAGCCAGTGTAAATAGTTTTAACATCCACAATATTAACTGACTTCTACGAACTTACTCTTAAGTTGGTTGGGAGAGGGGGAAAGTTAAATGTATCCAAAGCTTATAAAAAGAAAAACACTGGGAATAATCCTCAGTGCTTTGGGGACTAAAGGCTGCCAAGAAATGTGATAGGTAATTTCTTGTGTGTTTCTTCGCCTACTTGTTCATTGGTCTCTTGTCTCCACTGTTCTGTCAAATTAAGGTTTAGAGTTCAAATTAATTACATTTATTCAAATTAAGAATAAATAGACATTACAAAAAGATGCAACAATGTGACAATCAACTAACAGAGCAATAAGAAGAAGCCGGAAAGAAGTTCACAGTGGATTTTAAAAAATACCATGAGACGCCTCAGGGTTGACTAAAAGCGAGTGGCATTAGGTTGGTATTTTAAACAGATTTAAAACTGTCAGCTGATGAACAGGACTTTGTGTTGAATGGCTTATTCCAGAGCCTAGGGGCAATAACAGAGAAAGGCCAGTCACCTTTTAGAGTTCTAACTATGGAGTTAAAATAAAGCCAATTCAGTGTTTCACATTTACCCAGTGCAAAACATGTCAACTAAAAGTCTAGCTGCTGTATTCAGGAGGTGAAACATGGTGGAGGTACCATCATGGTTTAAATGAGCTTTACTATCTAATGGTATGGACTATTTGCAGTATTTGAGGGAACAATGGACTCTACATTATATCAAGAAACTTTAGAGAGAATCTCAGAACAGCAGCAGAAGGGTAAATAAATGAAGTAGAAGGGCAAATTCATGTCAGGTCAGAGTCGTGACCTTAGTGTTCGGTCAGCTTCCCAAAAATCTTGATGAACTGAAACTGTTTTGTTGGGAGGAATGACCCCAGATTCCTCCTTTTCTAGCTTACATTGTGAATGATGTATAGTATTCAGTTAAGGGAACTAAAATACAACTTTGTGCGTGTTATTAGTTTAGTCAGATTTTGTTTGTCTATTTGTGACTGAAGATCAGATAAGACTTGGTATAGAAGTATAGAGTATGGAAAAATGTACATGCTTTTTCCATACAACCCTCATATAGGTTAGAGAGATTCACACAGACTAAAACTGACTCTGCTACAGAAGGTATGTATGGGCTTAAAAATAGAAATCTTTGGGACATTATAAGGCATTATTTTAATAGTTATTTCTTCCCAAAAAAAAACAACATAAAAGGAAATATTTAATTTGATGTAATATTTTCTTATTAGCTCTAAATGTGAGACTTCAACTACTGACCCCAGAAAACTAAATAAACAGGTGTCATCAGTTTGTTTTGTCTAGCTGTGCGTGACAGCCGTTACCTGTGTGAAGTTGCTTAAAGTCTGTTCACAAACCACCTGATGGGAACTGCTGACTCTGCGTACTGAATGAAAATTTGCGTGTACCTCTGTCAGCATTATTTATCACTGTAGAAGATCATAACTTCTCACAGGCTTTGGCTGTTTGTCATGCTCAGGTGGAGGGGTGCAGCTGTTTAAAGACAAGCTAATAAACTAATGTTCCTGGATTCATGGCTCATCTGGCCAATATTTGCGTCTATATTTGCATATACTGTACCACTGGCTATATTCTATGCCTTTCGGCCCTGAAGTAACATACAAGAGTTCACTTTTTTTGTTTAGTTGCTTCACGGTGCTGCTTGTATTTGGATAATTGCCAGAGTAACTGTTTCAGTTTTTCTAAATTATTGTGTAAGTGCAAGTTGCTCAACTGTAAATGCTGACACTTATCAAATCAACAATTATCAGTGCCACATTAAATGAATTTTAATTTTTATTTGCTGTCTTGGTTAAACCTTTCTCCCAGTCTCCAACTCCAGCTTCCTTTAGCTGACTGTGTGGGCTTCTATAAAAAGCAGGTAAAACATGTTTATGTAATGGTAAATGGTAAATGGCCTGTATTTATATAGCGCTTTATTAGTCCCTAAGGACCCCAAAGCGCTTTACATATCCAGTCATCCACCCATTCACACACACATTCACACACTGGTGATGGCAAGCTACATAATGGGGATTACTGTTGTGATTCTTATTAATAGTAACAGTTTTTTAATGATCTTCTATCCATTATACTATTTTGTTCTGTGTTTTATACAGGTCTTGTACTGTTATACCCCCCATATTAATTTTTAGTTTTGTTTAGTTTTATTGTGATTATTCTTAGTTTTCATTCTTTTGATCTTGCAGCATTTTTGTGAATTCATTTCCATGAATCACTTTATAAATAAACTTTACCTACATATTCACTTGAAATGGTTATGGAAAAAAGGGTAGCAATGGTTAAAGTTATCATTATCAACCATGTACTGTTTTCAGAGTTGGATTTACAGTTAAACTTTATTTTATATGCAAAAAGGTGTTACTGGGTATCACTTCGACCTCTGTAGAAAGAGAGAGTTGTCCTGTGAAAATGCATGATAATACAGCACTATGCTGTTGTATTATTACCAGTCTATTCGTGTATAACCAGCTTTTGTAAAAGTGTTTAGAAAAATGCATAATCACTTAATGTATTTTGTACTATATAGCATCTTGGGTCGCAGAGTAACAATGAAAGCTACCTAATAAAAGTGAATTAAGTAAAAATCAGCATGTTTTGTTTTTTTTTTTAAAGTGAATGCACTGACTCAAAGCAACCCTTTCAAATTAAAAGACTCCAATCAGGACTACCAGCATTTGAAATATTAAGTTGACTAATAATGTTCATGTTTATTTTCCTTGAGTTTGTGTAATGTCTTACAGTAAAGTGCTGTCACTATGATTAAAATGGAAAACTATCAGGCTTGTGAAGTCGTTTAACCACGTTAAATTGGCATAAAGTACAATAAAGTAGAGCCTGTCTTTATTTAAGCTGTTAAGGACTGAGATAATTCATCGATCGACTGGATTAACGCCCAGTCCCTTTTTTAAAGTGCCCAACAGTCTCTTTTTAACTCCGACGGTAAATACTTGATGTAATCTGCAGGACTAATGATCCAGACGTGTTAATTAACCTCTCACTACATGGGAAAACCGCTCGGGGGAAACACAAACAAACTTCCTTACTGTCACTTTATCAAGTTGTGCAGCTTGCGCCTGTCTGGGGACCAACTGAGTGATTGTTCATGTGTCCGTGGAAGAAAAACGCCCCTCGGTGCGGAGCGGCGGATGGAGATCAGATCATTCCCAACTCGGGACCCGAAGTGACAACATCTCATGCTCGGAGTTCAGCATTACTGTTTGTTTGTTTTTTAACTCTCTCTCTCTCTCTGTGGACCTTACTCAAGGATAAACTGAAATAGTTTTTGCATTTTCACTGTCGAAGAGGAAGACACATTATCGGATCTATGAAAAAACCCACGTGGATTTGTACAATCATTTTAAACCAGAAGGAATGCATATTTTGTCTGTCAAACTAACTTTCTTGTTGTCGCTGATAGGAGTAACACGAGGTGAGTGGCGGGGGAATCTCTCGGTGGTAGTTTCCTGCTTGAGAAAGTTGAGAGAAAAAATCACTTTTATGACTATTTAGTCTGTAAAATGTCCAAAAGTGTGTGAATTGATCTTGATGCGCTCACTTTTTGTGAACTGAAACTAAAGTGCAGAATTTTCTAAACTTTATTGCCGCCTGCGGGGTTCATCTACTCATTAACAGTCATGATGTTTACTTTTTTTTATTTCTTTTGCACCTGTTGGATTTAGCAAAACCTTTACGATTTCACCTCTCCTGGATCAGTTTGCGCATTTTTGCTCTGCTGGCAGCTCTTGAGCACTTGCCCGGCAAACACTCAACTTTTTCTCACTAGTGTGTAAACGCATGCCTTTGCACTCTGGATTGGGAGCAGTGTGAGCCCGTTTGTGTGTTTTAATAATATCGCAAAGCTGTGTTATCCTCCGAGATGGCACAGTCTTTTTTTTAAATTAGGACAGCTAAACTACAACATGTGATTCACACTTAGATTTTACATTTATGGGGAGAAACAAACATATTTAGAAGCTGTTCTTTCTGCAACACCTGGAGGGATTGTTGTACAGGCAATAATCAGTGATTTCAGAGGAGTGTGAGGAAAGCACACAAGTATTAAAACTTTCTGTTTGCAGGTCTGAGATGCTCCAAACAGGCGGAGTCGTGTTTGAACCAGGGGAAATGTCAAACAACTCTAGATGGCAACGAAGAGTGCAAGTAAGTTCAACAACTGCATTTGCTTTTTTTTAAGCCAAAGAATAATAAGAAACATCTGCACGGAAGAGATGTGGGATTGTGGAATCTATGAGATTTATTTATTTTATTTTTCATTTTTATTGTTACTCTTCTGGGATGCAAATGGCCAACGAGCTGAGACAGAAACTGAGTGGACATTGATGAGGACAGGGGTCACCCGATGAGAGAGAGTGTGTTACTGCCACCACACTCTCTCCTCTGCAGCCAAACTCTCGCAGCCCTAAATCTTGTTTTTCTTTTCTTTCACGAAGCGACAGCTGGGTTTGCCAGAAGCTCGGCGACCATTGTTCTCCCCTACGATTAATTCTGTGTGACTAATCTGGGTGAGGCTTCCCAGAGAGACCCTCAGACCCTGTCCTCCTACAACCCCCCCTCCTCTCTCCTGGGATTTGGTCCCCTCCTCAATGGCCCTCAGTGCTCTCTCTCTCTCTCAGTCCCCTGGACAGATGGCAGAGGCTGGAGGATTTCTAAACTGCTTAAAATGGGGACGAGTTCTGCATTTTGTCTGCAGAGTTTTGTGTTTTGAGATGTTTTCACTTTAGATACTCCGACAACATGCTCCCGCAACAATAGCCTTCGTTGGCTCTATTTCCACCCTGGCATGAGCTGCATCAGCCAGTGTCACCTTACTGTCGCAAAGACCGGTGACCGCCGAGTGATTGGGCTGGCCAGGTCACAGCTTTGGGACTGAAAGACCATGGCAGCCATCTTGGCCCTTTGCCACATCTTAATTTGGTCTTGTTGTGTATTCATCCCCACCCAATCCCACCCCACCTCCTCACTGGGCCACAAAGCAATCATTGTGCCCCTGCACTGTCTTCCCTCTCAGACGTCTCCAATTAAACATGGAGATGGGCATCGTCGCGGTTTTGAAAAGGTTTGAGCGGGCACACGAGGTTCAGCATGCCTTTGTGTGTTTCAGTGTTTTCTCCCTCATTGTGTTAGTTGTCACCACACCACCAGAGGGCCAAAAAAATAAAGTTCAAAGGTTCTCCAAGGTCAGGCAGACTGTCTAAATAGACATAAAACAGACAATAAAACAGTAACTGCTTTCGATTTCATCTTTTCTGAAAGGTAGCTCTGGGCGTTTGGTTTTTCTTGCATTTCTATTACAATATGTTATTCACAGTGATATGAAGTTAAGAAGAATTTACTCAGCTTTGTGCGTATAAATGTGTGTAGTTTCTCAATGTCAAGAGTAAATTTAATATTGTTAAAAGTAGAGATTTAGAGCGACATTTAAGGGCACCTTGAATTACTACAGTCGCTGATGTACTAAGTCCTGTGTGCAAGTTTTAGAACTTGAAAAGAGATGAAAAATGCACAGAATCAATGCAGGATAAGCTGTTATATACTTGTAGACTTTCAGTTCCTAGTATTAGGCAGACCAAGTCACTGGATTTTTACTACATGATGCAAGAAACGGCACTGCTAAACTCTTTTTTTTTTTTTTTTTTTTTTTTTTTTTTTAAAGCGAATTCTGCCTCTATCACAATATTTTGCTTTGCAGTCTCTCACTGATGAAATGCCAAAAGTCATTTTCTCAGCCTTTAAAAAGCTTCCCCAGAACCTTAAAACACAATATACAATCCTAAGTACTTATCAGGTTAATTGGCCAGTAAGCTGATCTTCAAAGTGAACCAGTGTAAGAGATTAACAAACCAACTTCTTGCTTCACTCTACAGCTCCAAAACTCAGAGAGACGTTTACTGATGCTATCGCTCTTTTTACATGAACCTCATTCTCCAAGATTGATGACTTCCATAGTAAGTGGGTTGATCCAGCCAGTGCTTCAGCTCTTGTTAAAGCAGCACAGCTGGAAGTATCACGACACGAACAGCGAGAAATAATTGCAACCAGGTGGATCCTGTTTGAAGCTTAGTGTAAAAATAGGTGTAAGATGATGATTAATGTGCGCTTTTTAAAATCAGTTAAATGTTTACAACATTCTCAGCTCACAGATTGTGTTTTTCTTCTTCATGCTTGTCAGAATTACAGTCTGGGTTTCTCCTCAACTAATTAGCTGCCACTCTCGAACTCAAGTGCTATATCGAGGTCAAGTAAGTGGCATTGGATAGTTCAGTTTTATATAGTTTGTCAAAGATGCCTACTTGACATGCCATGCCATAAATACCTCATCCTCGTATCTGGCTTGGCCCAATGACATCCCAACTGAAGTTTATCTCCGGAGAGCTTCGAGGAGGCCTCTCATTTACTGCGAAGGCTTGGCAGCAGCAGAAGGCAGTGACAGAGCTGAGCCAATCCAGACTAGGAAAAATAACTCACAGATTCCAGTGGCACAGTGGCCAGAATCAAAGCGGCTTGCAGCAGAGCTCCGTCTCTTTCCTGAGAGTTGAGAGATGTCAGGCTGGGACAGGGGCGAGGAAGGATGCTGCTGAGAGATCACATACTTTCACCGTTAGCTGGTCAAAGTGATGAAAAAACGCAGCTGAAAGCATGTTGATAGCAGCGTGAAGTGGTGAGCTGTTGCAAGGGTTTAAGTTTGCATAGTAGGTGAAGGATCGGAGTTTGGCCAGATGAATACTATAGACCCACTGTCATCTCTCGACTATAGCAGCATCCAATGCCTTTATTTACTTCAGCTGCAGAAGGTAGCTGGCCCTTGTTTGAAGCTGCCTTCTAATTCCCTTTGTTTGGTCACTATTACTAATCATTTTGTAGCTCAATTGTGCAATTTAAAGCAAAAAATTTAAATTAAAAGCCCTCTGGCATTTAGGGGGACAAAAACCCTTTGTCCAGGTATTTAATTATGAAAAGGTTATAACTGTATCATACACAAAGGACCAAGTTCCAAGCACTGGGGCTTTAATACACTTTTTTTTCAAGCTAAGATCTAATCATAGCAACATGACATGATGCCTTGATATGGTTCATTTGCAACTTTCGATTGCATGCAACGGTTCTTGTGAGTAAACTAAGTTGGCCCACTTGTTGCTGAGATGCATCTGTGTGTTTGTTTGTTTCCAAAACTTAAGCTCTGCTCTCAATTTATGAGCTTGAAAGCGCTGTGCATAAAGTTTTCCACTTTCAGCCTGCACACGCTGAGCTGGTTGGAAATTCCCTGAAAAAAAATACGGGTAAAGCTGTTTATTTCTAATTTATCGTTAAGAACACACCTGCCTTCACACACCTGTGCTCCCAGCGACACTCAGTAGCCATATCTGCTCCTTTGATTCTTGAAAGGGGTTAACAAATTTAGGCTCTGAAAATGTGAGAAGTTTAATCCTGCTGTTAGGATCTGCTCATTTGTTGGCATTTTGAGCAAACGTTGCCTCAGATAACAGCCAGTCGTTAATTCCTTGCTGGTATGTGCAACTGCTACAGTATTAGATCCACCTTCAGTGAAAGTGAGCCCTTGTCTCTCCGGTTCTGGGCATTCTTCAATGGCACCTCTGTTCACTCCAGTCAGATGAGTCTATCTTAGCCTCCCCCGCATGCTCTCCACTCCCCCCTGCACCTCTATTCAGAGTCAGGAAGCAGAATCCAAGTGGCCTAAGGGAAGAAAAGGTGCCGTATCTGATCATATCATCACACAACGAGAAGCACATAGTGCGAGCCTTTTATATGGCCACTGCTGCCAGTGTTAGGTTCCCTTTGGCTTGAGTCCGCCTGGTGAGAGGAGAGCTCTGGCTGACTGAAGCGACTTGGTGGTGGGGAACCTCAGTGCCGAGGATTAGTGATATTTGAACCCCCCTGTTTGGCATATGCCAAGACAAATCACATAAACTTTGATCATAGGCTAAGAGGACTGACAGTCAGCGTGTGTGTGTGTGTGTGTGTGTGTGAGAGAGAGAGAGAGAGAGAGAGAGAGACAAAGAAGCTTTGCACACTCCAAACCACACTTCCTCATTTCTTTTATTTTCCTTCCGGCAGACCACCTGTCTTTGGGTTATAGTATAACAACTAGGAGGGACACACACTCTCCCATACAGCAGCATGCTCCATAATACCCGTGATTACTTGTGGTTTTGCCCATTCAGCTTCACATAGAAAAATGACTTTGTCTGCCAGGTGTGCTTTTAGCTTGCAGTCACACTCACAAACAGAATAATTAAGAGAGTGGAGTGTGATGCCTTTATCGTGAACCACAGCAGTTTATAACAGCAGTAATGCAGATTGTAGGACTGATATTAGTGTCTGTTACATGGCAACAAAAAATAAAAAGTACAGATTTGCTCAAGGGTTAAAAGTTTCAGCAGGAATCATAGTGTGCTAGGATTGTTTGGGAGTGGTCAGAATTTGCCTTTGATAGAAAGGTCTGCGCTCTCTGTGAGTGCACCAAATATAATGAAGTGATCAAATCTAATCTAACTTTCTTTTTTATTACATTGAAGCAGGGGGTTTTATTCAGTGGGGACACTGAAGGGAAGGTGTCGAGGTGAATTTCAATTGTATTAATTGGTGGAGATATTTCTCAACACTGATACAATATTTAAAGATTAGAAATATAATGCAAATAAACATTAAAAAGTCACAGTATTACAACCAAATGTTCCGTATTTCCACCTCATGCCAACACAAAGCTGTAGAGCATGGACACATGACTTTTGGAGGTGTTCTTTGTGACTGCCACCAGGATCTCAGAAGTCCATCCTTTGGGTCCTGTCTGTTGTGTGGTGGAGCCTCTGTTGAGGACATCTTTGGGCTCCTTGTTGCTTTCCTCTCTGTTCCATGGTGGCAGGGTGGACTGCAGGTGCAGCCATTGTGGTTTACATCAGAGCATTGCATTGCAGTGATGAATTAACTTGCTTCAACCATTAGTAGGTTTAATCTTGGTGTTATCTTGTATGTATGTTTTGAAATAACAGAAGAAATGCTTCTTTTAAAGGTAGAAAACGCCCGATAATCATCATGTTTTACTAGCTGCCTTCAGTGTTTAAAATAACAGGACTGACATGAGAAACTTGGCAAACAAAGTAGTAAATAAGTAACCAAAGGTGCAAGTTTTCTATTATTTGAAGTATATGCAGTGACAGCTTTCACTCTTAAATCAACCTGATAATCTGATAAGAAAGAGGCTGGAAAAACCTAAAAGAAACATGTATTAGTCCTGTTGAGCAGTAGAAACTTTCACTATTAAACATTGGCTGTTTGGAAGTTACAGTCATTTCACTTTGTTTTGTGGCTGTTAGGACACACACAGGGTTGTCTTAACAGCCAACAGTTTAACAGCGATGTACATGTTGGACAATTTTTCATGCTCTGGCTCACCCTTGAAGTAACAACCCGAGGATCCCGTTGTGCTGTCAGTTACACCTTCAGACACCCGTGAAGCCTTTAAGTGGTTCCCAGCCTCGTAAAGTGGCAGTAGCAGAAGTCATTACAGCTGCTATTACGCTCATGACATGCGCGCACACACACACACTGAGTGTTTTGTCCAAAGGGGAGCTTTTTCTTTCCCATGGGCTATACTGCTCCCAAATAAACAGGGTCTCTAATGAAGGCTGCCAGATGTGGGCTGGCCAGGTCAGTTCTCCTGTACGATTAGAGAGAGAGAGGAAAAGAAGGATGAATGTAAAGAGAGGGCAAGAAGTGGAAGCGCTTCCCCCTGTAATTTCTGTAGCCAGTTGGGATTTGATGGTAATTTTGGTTTCATTTCCACAACAAACAACAAGCCTGGTTTTTGTGCCAGGTTCGGTTTTAGTGAAGAGTTATTTATATTTGCGTGATTCAAGCCAAATGCATGTGTGAAAGAGGTGTTTGCTACTGTGCAGACTGCTGGGAAAACACAGGAGAGGAAGAAAGAGAGAGGTAAGTGTCGTGGAAAGGAGGGGAGAGTGCCCCTTCACCCCTGGGCAGTGCTACTAAAACAGATCCGATGAGACCAAAGGGGAGTTAGACCAGACATGAACCAAACAGCCAGGAAATGAGATAAGGTGGTGGGGAGACAGGAGAAATAAGGGGAGGGGGGAGAGAGAGGAACTACATAATTTCACTCCTAGACACAAGGTCAGTTAGTCAAACTTATAAGGGAGAAAGGAGAGGAGGAGGAGAAAAAGAATTAGTTAAAGAAACTGGGGGAAATTTGACAGACCATTGTCTCGCATGTTTCACACATCAGGGGATCCCCTGATGTGTGAAACATGCGAAACATGTCCACTTCAGACATGTTCTCACCGCTGGAAATACAGGTGGCAGGACACATGACAGCCACTTGCTCCCTGTGAATACACCGGACAGGATATTGATTTGCTCTCGCATTTGCACAGCTGTACATCATGCAGGCATCTTTACTCGGAAGTCGACTGATTAAAGACAAGCCATTTAAATCACTTTTGACTTTTTCTTGGTGCTTTTTTTAATCAGACTAGTAAATTAGATACCAGGAACATCTCTAGATTAATGTCCAATCCAAGTGATTTAAACATTCGTGTTCTCACATGCACCTCTGTTGACTGGCATTCAAAATCTATAAGCCATAAAGAAGGTGGCTGAATGGGCTATTCCAATACTGTTATAATCTATCATACCAACAAAGTCCTAGTTTTAGCTTCCAGTTTTTCCAGTTTCTTCCATGATAGTAAGTTAAATGTCTTTGTGTTTGAAAATGTTACTGGAAAATGAGACGGGTGTTTTTAATACCCAGCAGATCAAGAGAAACAAAGAATTATCCTAAAAAAATCCTGATCAAGTTGCTAATGGAAATGGAACCAGACAGTGATCTGTTTCTCACAGAGCTTTACATGCCACAGTAATTGAATAAATACACAACCTAATTCACTAAGCTTCTCAAAGAGCACATAAAGCAAGGCCCATGCAGCTGCCAAAATCTCTTTGCTTATTCTAGGTTTTTATTTGTATACAGTGCACATGTGTAGCCTACATATTACATACTCCCATCTGCGTGTGACCTCAGAAAGATGGCAGATGGCAGATTGGCTCGGCACTGAGGAAAACCCCTTTAGAGTGACGCCTGGCCGAGGGTCAGATGTCACCACAACATCTGCTGCAGGCTCGAGCCGCCGCCCGGCCCTGTTATGCATCCCATCAGTGGTGCAGACCTGTTGCCACGGGCTACAGCGGCAGCGACTGAAGAAGAGATGGCCCGGGAGTGAGCGCAGAGGAGAACAATGAGGGCTGCTGGGGAGGGATGACAGAAAAGATAATAACAGTATCGGCCTTACCGCGGAGATAATTCCACTGCTGTGCTGCAGTTACACGATACCTCCCAAACACCTGATATTTGCTCAGCTTCTGATTTGTGCTCCACTTTTCATGTCTTCTTTATTTACCTTTCTAGCAGCCCAGTTTATCGACTGCTGTTGAGATTGTCCCGCTTCCCGGGTCGGGCAGATTTCACTTGTTGAAGCAGCTGCTTTGCTCTGTTTGTTTTGAACACAGCCAAGACTTGATAAAAGAGTCGTTGAATATCTTTTGTCTTACCCACCTTTTTTATGTGTTTGGGCTCTTATCGAGGCAGTTAAAATTGATGCCCGTAAAAGCTGTTTTGTGCTGAGTGTGTACTTGACAGGCTATCGCCAAGTTAAAGACCAAACTGTTAACATTCTTTGTCGAGCGTGTGCTACAGTTGACTTAATGCTAGCATCCCAGGCGGAGTGTGTTTGAATAGTGTGTCCACGTGCTTTGAGGTAAGGGTGCAAGGGGCTCTGTCTGTTTGTCTTTTAGACCTTGGTGTGAGATGCAGAGCTGTTTTTGTGAGGGCAGAAACCGGTTTCAAAAGCTAGTGCAAGTCTTTTCCAAGACCCATAAAGGGAAGCTGCCAGCAAGCCCCTATTGAGGTTTCTCAGGTTAAGAATCAGGACAGGAGGCTCTTTAGAGTAAACACCAGAAAATTCCTTCTGCCTCCTTTCTGCCTTTCTCTCCTTGAAAACCAAACCAAACTAGTTCCAGTTTCCTTTCTCTCAGACGTCTTTGTTTGTCCCAGTGCATGTCTGTGTGTCTCTGTCTATGTGCATCTGTGTGTGTGTTTTGGATTTTTAGCTTTTCCTTTTGCCTTGTGCTTGGCCTCCAGCATTGCAGACCACAAAAAAAAAAGTTGCAGAGCAGCTTGGAGTATCTTGGAAGAAACTTTTGGGAGGATGAGCATTAAGCAGATGCGAGTTATAAATCCGACTGTGCTGTCTTACAAATGAAAAGAAGGGGTTTTAGGAGAAAAGGGGTGAGAGAGAGGGTTTTGGAGGGAAAGAGAGTGCACAGAGGGGAGCGAGTGGATGCCAGCAGCCATACAGCTTTGAACAGAGGAAGTGAAAAAAAAAGAAATCAGGAGTGAGCACATATAGTGGAAGGACGATTCAGAGAAAGATTTTTTTTGGGGGGGGGAGAAAGAAGAGGAAAGAGGAGGTCTAACAGCTGAATACGCCCGGCCTGTGGTCAGCGCTGAATGGGGAGGAAAAACAATGGGCCCACTCATCCTTCGCTCTCCTTTCTATGCCTCTCTCACTCCTCATTTTTACTGCTAAGTATTTGTGGGGGTGGTGGGGGGCATTCATTCAAATACCAACACTGTAAAAAAAATGTCCAACTCAATATGTTATTTAACTTTGAGTCCTTAAATTTCCATTCTTTTGATTGCTATTTTAAATTTTTACAGTATGTTAATAGATATCTCAAGACAGAAACAACTAGTTTAAAAAATTAGTAAATCACAACACAATGCATGTATTTTTGTGAGAGATGAGTGCACGGCCCTCATCTCTCTTAGTGTTTGAGGACAGTAGTCAGATGGGGTGCCATGGAAAGGAAGGAGGCTAAGTGTTGGGGATATGGGAGACAAGGGGTAAAAGGGAGGGGGGGGATGACTGGCCGGGGTAGCAGCTGCTGTCTCCTCATTAGCATGCGCACCTGCTCCCTGCGGCCTTTTTCCAGCGAGCTCGTGTGGCGCCTCACGACCTCAGCACCCGCCACCGCTGGGGCTTAGCTGGACTGGCCTTCTAGCAGCCAAATTTTCTCTTGGCCGACTCCCCACCCCCAGACTCACTGCAACACACACATACTTCCACTGTCCCCTGTCGGGTTAAATAGAGATGCTCTATGTGGAAGAATGTCCATAGATTTTAATGTACAGCTGTTTTATCAGATTAACTCAGTGTTGCTGCTGCATAGACAGTCTGAAATACTTTGTAACTACTAAATGTGAATTTACTTTTTTTTTTTTAAGAAGTTTTCAGTGTTGCTTATTTAAGTTTATTTGACATTTCATGACAGACTGAGCATTTCTCTTGGTTCAGATTGGAAAAACCCAGAGGTCATCAGGACAAGACACATTTTATGTGCATAAGTCAAGTCTAATGGCTCAGTCTGGTAATTCTCCTTAGCGTCAGACCAGGGTTTGCCTCTTTTCTAGGTGTGAAAGATTTATGTGTCTTTTACTGGCATTTGGAAACAATGTGTCCTGAAAAGTTGCCAACAATTTTACTGTAAGAGAAACGGCAGTATTTTTAGATCATTAATCAAAATGTGTTACAATGTTTTGACAGATTAGACGTTTTCCATCAAAGATATTGGCTATGTGTCTTTGAGAGGACCTCGTAATTGACTAAATGATGGATATAATAACAAAGTGTCTCATTTGCACATTGTAAAGTAATTTGTGAAAAATTTGTGAATTTTTTTTTATAATAGCTACACATTTCACATTTCACTTCCTTTGAAAAGTTGGTCTTCAGAAAAGGCTTGGTTTACAACAGTTTATTGTGGAGATTTTTTTACTCTCGGCTCTGTGTGATGTCAGTTACAGCAAATATACTTAATATGGTTCTCTCAGGCACACAGCTCTGACTCTGAGCACAGAAGCCCCACCCACTCTGTTCAAACCTTTTGTTCATGATACAAGCAGCCAATCAGAAGAAAGCTGGCTTCTTTCAAACAAATCACATTGACCTGGTGTTAATAAATAAGGATTATTTTTCACTGTGAATCGCATAATGCTCTCTGCTAGAGTCCATGAATAAAAATATAAAGCTGGAACGAGTAGGTCTACTTTTATAAATGCCCTCAGACTAAATGACAAGCATGCAAGGTGCCACTCTTTGCTCTAGACGTGGTGAAATGCCACCACTCACTGCTACTGTTTATGCAGTTGGCAGCCTAGCATGTCATGTTTTCTTTTCTTTGCCACAGTCCTAAGGCTGTCTAATCCCATGAGGGGGAGACCCTGTCTAAACACACGCCTGTCCCTGCACAGGGTCCACAGCTCGGCCCCACCTACACTAACATACACACAGGGTGGACGCCCTGGGAATGTTTGGGGACAGGGTCCTGTCAGCCCCTCAGTGCTAACAGACTGGCTGGCTCGGGTCAGGTATTTGAGAGAGATTTGGGGGTTTTTTTAATGTCTTTCATGCTTTGTGCACAATGGTTTTTGTGTGAGAACAAAACAACAGAAAGAAAACTCTTGCTGGTCAGGCATGTGCATAAAAAAACAAATCTGCATTTTAGGACATTCTCTATGTAGTTTTCCGCTACATGGGAATTCACTTTTCAGAAATCTTTCATGAATCTTGAGTGGTTGCACTGCAGTGTCTTTCACTTCATCCCCTGCCCATCCTCTTGTCTGATGCGTGAGCAAATCCTCTCTGGGGAAGACAGAATAACGAGCACTGAGGTGGTGGCACGGTGCTTTGAAGTTGCCATAATGTTGGCTTGCAGCTCAAACTGTGGCATAGATGCTGCCTTGTCCACAGGATGAATGAGTGCTGACAAAAGGGTCAAAGTGAGCAGATTCCAGTCCTCAGAGCTGCTGAAGAGTGCCATGATGGCTGCTTTTCTCATACCTCCACTTTTGGGAAGGACGGATTAGGAACAAGATTTCCAAATACCACAGATTTTTCTTTTGTGCCCCTAGCCAACCAGCATTATTGACAATAGGACTGAATCTTTGAAACGCTGTGAACTGCTTGGATTTATGGGTCAGTTAGAGCAGGACTGAGTATTAAACCTCAATCACTTTTTGGTTAAGACAGAGTGTGTCTGTTAGATGTAAGTGGCTGGTTAAAACTAAAGAGTTTTCCATACCAAGAAATATGGCTTTACTTTACTTCCAGCCCACAAATCTGTGGATACGCAAGGAGCTGTGAAACATTCCTTCATGTAATCTTTCTGTCTGTGTGTATGCATGTGTAAAATAGCGATCACCGTCTGTCTTTGTGCGGGTATGTGTATGTGTGTGTGGCCCTGTGTAAAATAGCGATCACCGTCTGTCTTTGTGCGGGTATGTGTATGTGTGTGTGTGGCCCTTTTGTTGAGCCGCGCGCATCCTCAGGGGACATGCTTTCAGCTCCTCTCATTGTAATTGTAAATGTGTGAATGTGCCTCTGTGATCAGCGGCTCTCTCTCTGGGAACTTGTTCGCTGGGGTCCGAGCAGCGTTTATGACTCAGAAACAACCTGTGAGAAACATCACAGGAGCGTGTCCCCCTCCCCTCGCTGTCCAGACCACTCTGTTTTATAGCTTCAAACACATTGTCCACAGGGGGTGACAGTAGAAAGACAAATGTCCCGTTTAAAGCATAGTTTCTCATTGCTGTGTTGCCGTGTCGTAAAAACAAGCAAATGATTGATACAGACAAAAAGGTAGCCTTGCTCGTTTAAACTCATATTAGCATTGTGGACTTTTGACTGAATGGATAAAAAAATGTATGAATTTATTAGTCCATCTTGTGGACAAAAAGATCATTGGTAAATTGCTGGTATTCATGATAGAACAATACTTTTCACTAAAGGTATAATAAGAATTGTGTTTTTTATTTTTTAGGGCTGACACGGGAAACAATGAATTTAATAAAATTACTGGGAATGTGACGCATTCACCACTCTGTCTACAAAAAACCCCCCAATACTGCTTCAATTCATATCAGTAAAGGGAAAAAAGTGGGAGCCAACACAATGAAGAGATTTTTACGATTACAAAATAAATAAAAATCACAGGAAGTGAAAATGACAGCATGTCTTGACATAAATGTTTCAGGTTTTGCAGACTTCATGTAAAAGTTTGATTCATTGATCTCTTATTATTTGTGTTAGTGTGTGTGTATTAGGATTGTCACAATACTAGAATTTCAAAGTCAATGCCGGTACCGCGAAAATGCTGGTGAGGGCAAAAAACGGGGACGAGTTGTCTATTAACAGGATGAGGCACAGGCAGCACTGTTAGCATCTCTAAATGTTGGCAAATGAGTCAAGTTTTTAGTATCTGAGTATCTTGTTTTAGACAATCCTTCTCCGTAAATATGCTCCTTGCGGTGCCTTGGGTACTGAAGCACATAAGCACTAATGTGATTTCTGAATTTTGGTACAGAAAGGTACCATAAGTATCTGTTCTGGTGTGTATAATATTTATATAATATAGTTTACAGGATAAAGTTACCAGATCTAAAACAGACACCCTTTTTAGTTTACATGTTTATGTTTACTATGCATATTGAAATCTGCTAAACAGAAGTCCAATTAATAAATAAAAATCAACTAAATAAGAAACTGGCAGCTTTTAGTATATGAATTTGTCAGTTTTAGCTCTAGCACATTGGCTTGCTTTGGAAAGTAGTGTGCACATCCTCAGAAAAATGAAGAGTAAATGGTAAATAAAAATAAAGTATAATCCATAATAAAGTATAATCCAAGCATCACCCTGATTAGCAGCTGAGAATCTCAGTTCTTATCATGGCTTTTATTAATACTTAAAGTATAAACCTCTTACATATTAAATTGTTTAAATATGACAAAAGGATTATCTTTCTCATAAAGAAACTGACCTCTGACCTCCCTCATCTGCTGTTTCCAGGTGCCGTGATGGATTCCTAGGAAACAGGTGCCAGTTTCCTGATCCATGCACCGCTTCGCCATGTGTGAACGATGGCATGTGCCACCACACATTAAGCGAGAACAGTGTGGACTTCTTTTGCAGCTGCAGGCCAGGCTTCGTAGGCCTCCACTGCCAGATTGTCAATCCCTGCACCAGCATACTTTGTCGCAACGGAGGCACCTGTGCTTTGGACAATCTCCAGAGTTACAAGTGTCATTGTCCACCTGGATGGTTAGGTAAAATAAAACAGTGGTATGATATTGAACCAATGGTTGGTTGTCAAAGTGCATTTGATGATAAATAAGATTGGAAAGTAGATAACTGGATAACAAAAGTAACACTCTTTGTTTATGGGTCATTTTGAGGTTGTGAAATCCCAGAAATCTGTGTCTAGCAATGTGTTTAATCTTTCACACAATATCTTTGTGCCTTCAGGTAAGCAGTGTGAACGAGCCGACCCCTGTACCTCTAATCCATGTGCCAACAGTGGACAGTGCTCCGTCATTGAATTCCAGTACATCTGCACCTGCACGCCCTTCTTCACTGGAATGACCTGCACACAGGATGTCAACGAGTGCGACATAAAGCCATCGCCCTGCAAGAACGGCGGGGTGTGCATCAACGAGGTCGGCAACTACCGATGTCAGTGCCCACCGGACTACATAGGCAAGCACTGTGAGAGCCGCTACTTCCCCTGCAACCCGTCACCCTGCCAAAATGGAGGCACCTGCATCCAGAAGGGAGAGACGAGTTACGAATGTTCCTGTGTGCCAGGTAACATTAAGCTGCATTAAAACAGGTCTTAAATGATTTGATCATTTGCTGTACAATTGCTCTAAAGTGGGCCTCCTGTGCTTTTCTTCAGTCATGTAAATAAAGTGACAGTGCTGGAGGCTTATGTTGAATACTGAGGTCAGCAAATTTTTTATTCTAGGCTTTTAATATTCAGGAGTTTCTTTTTAAAAAGGAATAAAATAAAGGTGTACTGTTTAAGAAGCTGTGGTAAGGTGGGATTGATCAGATCCATTAACGTTTGTGAAGTTAAAGCCACCATGACACCCCATTGAATCAAGGTCAGGTGATTCCTAAATATCAGCACTGCGAGTGGCTGATTAAGCGGTGATGTCATTCTAGGCTGGGCTGCTCCTGTGTGTGCTGTGCCCTGTGTGAGTGTGTGAGTGTATTTGTACTTTGTTGTGCACAGTGTGCGAACAAAGCAGAGCAGGAAGGCATCCGGGCTTATCGTAAGGAAATGGTCAAAGGACAACATCCTTTTCACATGATGGAGTGAAGCAGTTCTTGCTGGGACTCCGGCCCTGCCCTCCACCCTGTCACCTCCACACACACTGACTTCACCTTGTTTTTTTTCTGTTTCCTTTCAATTCAGAAATTCACGCAAAGAATTTGTGTGGCAACTTTCCATCCCGTCTTACTGGCAGCCTTGTCTGTTCTTTGAAAAGCCTAAAGAGAAAATAATGTGTTGGTCTCTCAGTTTTTTGTAAGTTATTACATACATTAAAGTAATTAAAAGAAAACATCCATGTAAGTCAGGGTTGGGATCTTCTAGGGTAAAGTGACTAAATGAATTGATCATGTGTGATTGGCTGAGTCGATCGCCAGTTGGTATTTTGCATTGCTAATTTATCAGCCAGAGAATTCATCCCAGTAAATATTTAGCCTGCAAAGCACAATTCAAAGCACACACTACTAGGAACTTGCAGAGGGAATTTTGTGTTACACTTGTGTTAATTTCAGTTTTTTTCACATACAGAAGCATGGTAGTGGCTTCAGTCACACAGGCCTAGAGATCAGTTGCAGTCACAAACCTGCATGTCATGTTGGAAGGAAGATGCCAATTTGTCTGCAAGCACTCGCAAACTACTCATCAAGTGGTAGTTAAAGTGTGAAAAGTGTGATGCAGAGACCTTTTGATGTGTTTGTTGCTGCTTGAGGACACGACTTTTACTTTGAAGGCAAACTTTCTCCAGTTTGCATCACACTATTAAAAATGTCACTACAGCTCAGAGACTAAATGGTGAATACTTGTGACCGAATAATTGCAACCATGGCAATCTGTTAGCAACCAAACTCCCTAGTCTCTAGGCCGGTTTGACTGAGCCCTGAATGACAATAATAAATTTCAGACAATAAAATTCAGTTGAAATTTGAGCAACATTGCAGTGGAAGCTGCAGACATCTGCTTTTTTTTTTTATATATTAGCAGTGGTTTAGCTTGGTTTCAGAAGCTGACTGTAAGTCGTTACGTGTTGTACTGGTTTTGCTTTGCATTTTATTTTACCCAGGATGCCAGCTGTACAGTGCAGTGGCTGCTTGTTGTGTAACTGTATAGGAGAGTGGCAGGCTTACCACAGACCTCAAAATGGTAAAGCCTCGCTTTTCTTGGGAAGGAAAAGACAGTTGACCACATTTAACTGCAAGTTTCATTCCCTTTGTTGTAAATGGGACATTGTTTTCAAACCAGGAGAAATGAGAAATGAAATATTTAAAGTCTCGTTAAAGACGGCACAGTTTATGCAACGTAAACCCGCACTGAAGCAAATTAATGGAGAGACGTTTTTTCTTTTTTTGTTAATGTCAGGTTTTACGGGGAAAAACTGCAGCCAAAACATTGATGACTGTCCAAATCATGAATGCCAGAATGGAGGGACCTGTGTTGATGGAGTCAACACCTACAACTGCCAGTGTAAACCAGAATTTACAGGTCTGTATGTTGTTGCTTCACTGTATGAGTCCGTGAAGAAGCCTGTCTGGGGACACACACCCACTTATCCTGGTGCTTCCACTTCACAGGCCAGCTCTGTAGAGAGGATGTCGATGAGTGCCAGCTGATGCCCAACGCATGCCAAAATGGCGGCACATGCCACAACACCTATGGCAGTTACCAGTGCGTGTGCGTGAACGGCTGGACCGGGGACGACTGCAGCGAGAACATCGATGACTGCGCCAGTGCGGCCTGCCATCAAGGGTCCACCTGCCATGACCGGGTAGCTTCGTTCTATTGTGAATGCCCCCCCGGCCGCACAGGTTTGTGGAATTTCGATCTTAGTGCATGGCAGCAGAACTTCTGCTTCTTAAGTTAAATACAACTGTTGTGCGAACTTAATCTGACATAAACTGTGTGAGCTAACCCAGTAAAGCTGAAATTGATTGAAATTACTGGATATATAATGAAGTCCTTCTTATTTTTGTCCTCTGCACCAGGTCTGCTCTGCCAGCTGGATGATGCCTGCATGAGCAACCCATGCCAAAAGGGCTCCAACTGTGACACCAACCCCGTCACGGGAAATCATTTTTGTACCTGCCCCTCGGGATATGTTGGAGCTTCCTGTGATCAGGACATTGATGAATGCTCACTGGGTAAAACTCATCTTTTGCACACTGTCAGACACATTTCAACATCAGTATTCAGAGTTTAGCTTTACCACTGTCACGAAAACTTCAATTACCACACATTGGTTCGTAATTCCTTTATACAAGCTGAAATACAAGGTCATTCTTTCGCCCTATTATGGGTACTTTGGTACCCATAATTGTACCCCTAATTGCAGTAAATAACCCCCTCTGGGGTATTATTGCTGTAATCCCGCAGTTGAGGCTTTTGGTTTGGCTTTGTCAAACAACACTGAGCCACTCAACGTCCTGTAATGTCTTTTATAGTGAAATTGCTGCTTTTCACATCCTTATGGACACACCAACCTGCTAAAGGAAGTGAAATTAAAGCCTGGATCTTTTTAAACAGGTTCCAATCCGTGTGAGCATGCGGGGAAGTGTATCAATACCAGGGGCTCATTCCAGTGTAAGTGTCAGCGGGGCTTTGTGGGACCACGGTGTGAGCTGGACATCAACGAGTGCATGTCGAACCCATGTTTGAACGAGGCTACATGCCTGGACCAAATAGGAAAATTCCAGTGTATTTGCATGCCAGGTAAGATGTCTGGTTATATGGAGAAGCTACTTTTTCAGTCACATTCCCACAGGGTGCACTCTGGAACTCTCTGCTGTGCACATTTGTAAAGTCCTTTGAGGGAAATGTGTCCCATATGAATACATTTAACTTGAATTTTGTTTGTTTTGGTTAATTTCACCAAATGCAGCAAATCATATGCACTAAACAAGTCTCCTATAATCAAAAATAGGTTTTGCTTTGAACTTCAAGTAGTTCAGCTCTCACAGACCGGGCCACACTTTGAATTCAGGTGTTTTCAGTCCCATTGCTGCAAGCCCCCCACCTAGCCAGGCAGTCTGTCTTTGCAAAAGTGTGTGAAAAAAATGGGTCTTTTTAAAGAACTCACTGAATTTGAGCGTGTGAAAGAAACTGTACTGTAATAGGGTGCAGTCTTTGAAACAAGTAAATTTATGATATTTCTTCTGTAAATGATATTTATGCAGAATGGAAGCATTTAGGAACTCACAGCGACTCAGCCACAAAGTGTCAGACCATGTAAAGTTACAGAAGGCTAAAGTTACACAGTCATCATCAACTACAAAAAACTGCAGCAGGAGCTTTGTGGCTGAGCAGCTCATGTAGGTGTAATGTTGAGGTTGCCCTGTGTGTGTGTATTTTTACTTTTGCATGTCATGTAATTTGCTGTGTTCATGGGAGTTAAGAATAATAGTAGAGTAACTAATTGGACAAGTAAAGTCAACAAATAAAACCCATGTGAATGACTTAGGATTCCTTTCAGAATGGGTTTGTTTTGAAGTTTAGAAATTGTTAGCTGATTAATTAATGAAATTTCTTTTTACATATTCTGAAATGTGAAGATTTGCAGTTTTGACTCTTTAGACTGAGTTATATTAAATTTTGGGGCTGATGGTCAGACTTTCAGCTCGACAACATCATCGTGGATTCTGATTGAATTTGTGTGATTTTCAAGATTGTATTAAAATGCAGCAAACATAAGAAAATAGAGCTGAATTAGTTAATCTGTTAACTAAGTGTGATCAACAGCAAACTTATGATTAAAGTCACATTCAGAGGAAAAGTTACAAATATATTTTACTAAAGTATTTTCAGTTCATTGCAGTTTTACATGACATCACCTTTAGCTTAACATAAATTGGGGTCAGTTTTATAAACTAACAACTTGATAATAAAACAATATTTAGTTATATTCCTGAGTACTTTGTATCATTTAAACCCAGTATGTAGCGGTATATTTCTGCAGTGTGAAAGTGCTTCTAACTGTGTGTCTCCGATCAAATCTCCCTCGCGGTCCTCCCTTGCTAATTGGCCAGGCTACGAGGGGGAGTTCTGCCAAATCGATACGAACGAGTGCGCCAGCAGCCCCTGCCTGAACAACGGCGAGTGTATCGACAAGACCAACGCCTTCCACTGCCAGTGCCCCACAGGTGAGGCTGCCGTACCGCTGCGGAGGGGGGAGGAGGGAGAGGGCGTGGGGCCAGGGGGCACAGAGGCTGATCTTGCTCTGTCTCGCTCTCTTCTCCTCTCAAACACAAACACACACACACACACAAACACTGATCTGGACGGGCACTAATCCCAGCCCTGAGGCGAGCTTATGCTGGCCCGGGTAGCCCCGCACATACGCAGCAGTTGAGGAGAAGCGGTAAAAGAAAATCTATAAGGAAAGGCTTGAGGAAGTTTGAAGTTTTTGAACAAGTTTGTTATCCTTTTTATCAAGTCTGATGATCGAGCAGAAACTAAGCAAGGCTTGTGATTGCGACTGAGAACAAGAGAGAGCTAATAAGAGAAGGCAGAGCTGCTGCCACAGTCTGTAAAGTGACATTTTCTGTGTTGTGGTTGTAAATGAGGTAGTTCTTCAGCCTATTTTGAGGTATGTGGGTGTTTTCAAAACTCTTACAGGAGCTTCACTGTTTGTACATGAGGTATTGATGTTTTGTTCAGGAGCAAAGGAATGCAACTTCTGAATATTGGATAGAAAAAAAAGATAGAAGAGAAAGGAAGGATCTATAGACTCCCCAAATGTGTTTTTTGTTTTGCATTCTTTCACTGGGATCATTGAGGTGGAAGTGATTTTTTTTTTCTTCTTCTTTTTGGAAAAGGAAAATAGCAGAGCTCAGAGTTGGGTGGATCAAAGGCAGTCTGGGTGGAGGAGAAAGATTCCTCCTGTTGAGAGAAAAAGAAAGGAAGAAGGAAAAGCAGAAAGAAAAAAAAAAGACATCCACAACAAGAAAGCTTTGGAATTAATAGAGAGAGGGGGCTACAAGAGTGAACACAAGAGCTTAGCGCCTAAGAAAACTCGTTGTGTGTGACAGTGAGCGAGGGCTGTGTGAGGAAGCAGCACAAAGTGGTGGTGGTGGAAGTGTTTTTTTTGGGAGAGTGTGTGGAGAAGTGGGTAGTGTTGAGATGCACGGACCGTTATGCCAAAGCAGGAAGGGTAGAAGGGGGGGAGGGGTTTTAACCGCTCTAGTTGAGATGTAAATTTGTCCCTGTTGCGAGCCAGGCCCAAGGCGAGGGTCCCCCTTTTCATTTCTGTACATGGAATAGCCATGGAAACCCCGCTGAGAGCCATTGAAATGTCTGATTCCAGCAGTCTGGGGATAAATCCCGCTTTGGCTGCTGAGGTGTGCGATGTGCACGGCCCTGTGCGTGGTTGCATCTCCGCTTCATCCTTTGTGTGTGTGCATACTTATGCATCTGGGAAAGAAAATCTTTTCATTAATGTCAGGAGTGCTGTTGGAGAACAGAACCGTCACATTCCTATTAAGAAACATGCAGTTTGTACCAAAGACTGTTGTTGCTGCTGTAAACTCACAGTCCCTATCAGACTGCAAACTGTCTTGATTTATAGCACTTTTCAACACTAAAAGCACAAGTAATGCCAAAAATGACAACAACATGTCACATAAAACACCCTTTTGTAGCGTTTAAATCTTTACATACGTACAACAGAAAATATCCACTTGGTATTGTGCTGTTTGGAAATTTTTGAAATAATAGCTTTAAGAGTTAATTCACACTTTTCTTCTTTCACAGATCTGTGTCAAGCTTTGAAAAAAGTAAAAATAATATTTTGCTTGCCATGCTATTAAAAAATCCCATTGACTACTTGGAAATTTTAGCCTAAAATATTCTTTAAATGTATGTTTTAAAGGCCACTTAAGTGTCATAATTTTGGCTCTTGAAATTGAACAGTTAAGATGCAATTAAGAAGTAGACTCTCAGCCTTAATTCATATAAGTTATATCATATAAGTAGCACAAAATAAAAGCTAGTTTTCTCATTTTTAAAGTAGCATCAGCTTTAATCTGCTGTCGACATAGTTTTGGACTACATTGTTCTGAAAAGTTTGTTAGCAGTGTCTACAGAGTCCAGTGGGAGTCCAGTGGGATACATCAGCTTGCAGCTCTCCACACAAATACTTCCTCACTGGATTATCTACAACTGGTCTTTCTTTAGCTTTAAGCACCTGTGTGTTCCTGTGATGTTGTGGTGATGGGGTGGGAGGGAAGTAGAACTTTTTATCTCTTCATCAGAGAACACCCTATTAGTCTTTGGGCTGTGACAAACAGGAGACGAGGAGGAAATATCTGAGAATAAGTCCAGGAAAAACAAGAAAGCCTACTGGTTGATTTTGAATGAACAAGACTTTGAATACCGGAGGTTCAAAGGTCAAGCTAGCTCTTTTTGGAGGCGGGCAGGGAGTAGAGGGGGTAGTGGGGAAGGGGTGAAAGTAAGACAGGAGAATATGCATTGTGATGGAAAGGTTTTGGGGAACAAAGAAGGCAACAGGCTCAGTTTGGTGCTGCTTTGAGCAGACAGGAGGGCCTTTGTCTTTCACCCCTTGGTCAGGAGGCCTCCTAACTTTCATTCTTTCCTCATTTCTCTCCCTCTCTCCCTCCCTCCCTCCCCTATTTTAAACGAACCGGTTCCCCCACTAGCTCCTCTCCCTTTGCCTCTGCGCTGAAAAGAAGTGAAAGGAGAAAATAGGGAGCTCGTAGTGCTTCACAGTTGTTAATTAACATGCAGATTTCTGATTCGCTAAGAGCTCTTATAACATAGGCTCAGGATTATGAGTGTGGCTGGTTTAAAATGAGATGTCTGTACACACACACGCACTCATTCACACACACATGCGCACAATAACAGCTTTTTGTTGCTTTTCCAGGCTTCAGTGGGAACCTCTGCCAGATAGACATTGATGAGTGTGCCAGCACCCCGTGCAAAAATGGCGCCAAATGCACAGATGGACCCAACAAATATACCTGCGAGTGCACTGAAGGTATTCACGCTTAACATAAATTATAATAATTGTAAAAGGAGCCAAGACCTTTAAAATATAACAACATTTCACAAATGAATGTGTCAGTTAAAACAGACATCAACTCTTTTTCCTAGGTTACACTGGGAAGCATTGTGAGACAGACATAAATGAATGTTACTCCGACCCCTGCCACTATGGCTCCTGCATTGATGGCCTGGCCTCGTTCAGCTGCCAGTGCAAGCCCGGGTTCACCGGTCGGCTTTGTGAGACCAACATCAATGAGTGTCTGAGCCAGCCGTGCAGGTACGGAGGCACCTGCCAGGACAGGGAGAACAGCTATATCTGCGTCTGTCCCAAGGGAACAACAGGTAAGGATCACACGCAGGAGATACAAGCGTAACATTTTACCCCTCAGCCATAAAAAGGCTGATGAGATAATGTTGTCACTCCACTGGCAGCATGGACACTCAAGTTTGTGAATGCAATAACGTGAAAACAAGGCAACGTAGGATTGATACCACAGCTGCATCTACTAAAAATCTTGGATGAGTTTGACTCTCAGTGACCTGAATCTTAAGGTCAAGTTTTCTAAAAATCTTGTGAATGCAAAAACTCAAGAAGGAAGTCACCTAGGATTTTCACATTTATACCATAAATGTTGGGCACCAGTATTTTTTTTTTTAAATCTAAAAAACAACTTTCTTCCAGGAATCAACTGTGAAACCAACATCGATGACTGCAAGAGCAATCCCTGTGATTACGGGACCTGCATTGACAAGATCAATGGCTACGAGTGCGCCTGTGAACCTGGCTACACTGGTAAACTGGAGCTCATAGTTTTATTGATTTCAATATAGGAAAGAGGAAACAGGAAGGTGTGATTCAGATCATGGTTGCAAGAAGGAACACAGTAGTTTTGAAATAACTCTAATGAATCTTAGAGTTTGATTGTTGACTGCATGTTAAAACATCAGATTTAAAGAAAGAAAACAAATACTGCAAATCAAGCAGTATGAGCCTTAGACATTAGCTTCAGTACTCTGATGTTAACATGTAGGATCTTGTTTGTATTTTCATACAATTGTAGTCACTGCAGTAAATACTATCCAAGGTAGATATGATACAAGATGCCTTTGTATCATAGCATCTGTCACAGATATGGATAACGTCCAGAAGAAATGTGCACTTATTGACATTTATTGAAACATCTCAACTCCCCCTAGATATTAAGCACTAGCTGTCCTAATACCATTGGGGACCCACTATGGATTGATTGCAGAAAACCCTCCTGGGGACCCTGCATGAGTAAAACTGCTCTGGGCTCTATATGGGCTAGCCTACTCGTTTTTACTTTGACTGTTTTAATAACTCTAAAAGAGACTTTGAGGCTGATTATGTTACACTTGGAAATTTGCTGTGTAACAAGTGCAAATGTGATCTTGATAACCCAAAATCCTCCCAGGAGAATGGGAGGGAGATGGTGATACTGAGGGAAATTGTGATAGTATAAGTTTTCTATTTTTCCCTGACCTGGCAGGAAAACCTAGAAAACAGATCTAACCTAAAATAACAGGTTTCAGCCTAAATTCTGAATGAGGTTAGATTTTCCAGATAATGGCTTGCCAGATTAGTGGAAATGAATAATCACATTTTCACAACATCTTTCAAAATATGCAGTTTCCTGAAAATTCTTTGATTTTACCACATTTTTCTGATATAGTACACATTTTGTGTTTGAAGGACCATAAAAACTTATACTCTTGGATCATTCCAGATAGAGGAATTTTTTTTAGTTTTCCGAAAAATAAATTTCAAATAGATTAAATCTAGTGAAGATTAATGTTAGGATTTTTGTTGTTCGAATAGATAAAGTGGAATTGCATGATCTTTGGCTTACTGCCACAAACTAATGCACTGGAAAAGCCCATCTTTTCCAAATATATAGCCAGGTTAAACATAACATCTGTCTGAAGTAAAAAGTGGGCAAACGAGTGCTTAAGGTGCAGCATCAGAGGATTCAAAGGTCCTGATGGGGAGGGTGACAGATGGCGAGCGAGTGCGCACGCTCCTCTGAGGCTCGACCGGTGTCACTTTCCAGCTCCACCCTGTCCCCAACCTGCTGCTGTTCGGACAAGCAAGCTGCCCTCCCGCACAAAGAGAGGACACACACACACTCTCTGGCACACAGGGCCAGTGGGGATTTGAGCAGGAGAAAAGATTCCCTGAAAGATTCCTGAAAGTTGAGCTTTTAAAAGCTTGGAAGCCGGTCCCTGCTTTAAAGCTAAATGGGCTGCCTTTATGCTACGCATGACACGGGCCTGAATGGCATCAACGCTTCAAGTCGCCGACAAAGGCCGCCTTTAAAGCCGTATGTTTCTGGAAATTGATACATTTGCTGTGTTGATATATAGACTTGATTGTGTGGAGGCTTTGTGTGCAGCTGTTGAGCGTTTTCATGTAATACATCAAAACTGTTGGAGTGTAAAAATGATTGCAGTGATTTCAGCACCCATCCTTTCACTGTTTATAAACTCATGGAGACTCATGAAGTCAGGAAGTAAAGCGAAATATCTGTTTAGGTGCCATGTGCAACATAAACATCAACGAGTGCGCGAGCAACCCCTGTCACAACGGCGGCACCTGTATTGACGGCATCAACAGCTTCACCTGCCAGTGTCCAGATGGTTACCATGACACCACCTGCTTCTCCCAAGTCAATGAGTGCCTCAGCAATCCCTGCATCCATGGTCACTGCGAGGACAAGATAAATGGGTGAGGCGGTCTATAAACGTTTTTCAGGGGCAGGGCAGTGACAATAAACAAGTTTCCCCAGATTTCCAACAAGAATTTTTTTCCTTTATCGATGATGTTTGTCTTTTACTCCTCGTCAGCTATAAATGCCTGTGTGACTCTGGCTGGAGCGGCAAAAACTGCGACATCAACAACAATGAGTGTGAATCCAACCCGTGTATGAACGGAGGCACCTGCAAGGACATGACCAGCGGATACGTCTGCACCTGTCGCATGGGCTTCACTGGTCAGTATTTGTTAGCATGTGTCGATGAGCTTCGTTTAGTGTCATTCGAACCGTACAGTTTCACTGCTAACCATCACTTGAACTGAAATGTGTTTAATTTATTGCATGCAGGACCAAATTGCCAGAACAACATCAACGAATGTGCCTCCAATCCCTGCCTTAACCAGGGGACCTGCATTGACGACGTTGCAGGGTACAAGTGCAACTGTATCCTGCCTTACACGGGTATGGAAATATTATTGAAAATATTTGATACACCCATGTGTTGGCCTGGCGTTCTGGCATTTCCTTGCTGTGGGAGACAGTTTCCACCGGCTGTTGGGCAAAGAGGAAAATGTGTGGCGGATGAAATAGCTCTTGAGTAAAGTTCAGCAGCAAGACTTCCTCAGGGCTCAAAGACACCAAACCTCTGACTCACTGTGCTCCTCTGTGATCCACAAGCATCCGTGATGGGAGCTGGGAAACATTTTAATGTCATCTGGCTTAGTATTTAATCAAACACATAACCATGGGAAGTTTAAGGGCAAATTGTTCTTATATTTGTCTTGTATATTTTTTTGGAAAAATCCACAGCGCTTTGAATACTAAAAGGCTCTTGCTTGGCTTGGGGTGGGAACGGGTTGCTTGACACATTTCCTGTTTGCCTGCTTCCTGTCTCACAGAACAGCAAATGGCTTCACAATGGCCGGAAACTGGAGCCGACTTCCTGTATTAGCAGTATGTTATGGAAACAGATAGGGAAATATCTCCACAGGCCTCAAATACTGACAGAACCTGGCTAAAATCTTCTGATAGCATTGATTGAAAGATGATTCTGTGTCCATTTGGATTGGGTTATCTCCAAGTTCATGACTCCTGCGTGGTATCACATAGTGACAGATAAATGTTAAACAGAGTTTAATTCAGTTAACGGTGTATTTCTTTCTTGCGTTTGCACACTACAGGAGAGAACTGTGAAACTCTGATGGCCCCCTGTAGCTCCAAACCCTGCAAGCATGGAGGACTGTGTCAGGAATCAGAGGACTATCTGAACTTCTCTTGTGTCTGTCCTGAAGGATGGCAAGGTAATTATTAATGTCTGCATATATGAGTACCTTCCAGGAATGAGTAAGAGGTCATAGAAAAGGTCAAAAAGGACTCAGAGAGCAGCCTTTTTAGAGAACAGAAGTACACATGTAAATGTTAATTTAATACAAACATTTCTAATAAGAGATCCTTGGATTGTAATCAAGATGATTATGTTCTTAATTTCATACTTACTGTGCCAGCATTTGAAGAAGTATATAATATTTGCTTTCTGTTTCCTCTCCTAATCCCTTCTAGGTCAAACCTGCGAGGTGGACATCAAAGAGTGTGTGAAGAATCCCTGTCGCAATGGAGCAACCTGCCAGAACACTTTGGGCAGTTACCACTGCAGCTGCAAACCGGGCTTTACCGGACGCAACTGCGAAAACAACATTGACGACTGCAAGCCCAGTAAGTTTATCAGTCCTTCTCCCTTTATCTGTTTCCTCTTCGTGTCCATTGATGAAAGTGCACACAAGCAGCACAATAAGAACATAAAGTTGAGTCTGATGCTTCCACCTGCAGACCCCTGTAGCAACGGAGGGCTCTGTAATGACGAGGTGAACGGCTTCCTGTGCACCTGCCCGGCCGGCTTTCGCGGAACGAGGTGCGAGGAGGACATCAACGAGTGTGAGAGCAACCCCTGTAAGAACGGAGCCAACTGCACTGACTGTGTCAACAGCTACACCTGCACCTGCCCGCTCGGCTTCAGTGGCATTCATTGTGAAAATAACACTCCTGACTGCACTGAGAGGTACAGAGCTCACAGAAGGTTATGTTTGCTTGATTTAAACCCCACAGACATTGCCACTGTGTCATTGTGAGTAATCTCTTCAAGATCAGCAGGTTCACTTTCTGCGCTTTGGAGATGTAATCTTTGTTTTCTTGTCCACTACTGCCCCCTCTGGTGAAATATTGATATACAACAGTAGGTTTCAACATAGTAGTTTGCTTTTACATTAAATTAATGTGTAGCTCTAATGTTTTTTGCAAAAATGGCAGAAGCATTAGTTCTGCTCTATTCAGTCAGTTTTAAAATGTGGGAAAAGTGTGAAATTGAAGTAGAGCAATGCTGCAACAAAAATGTTTGTTCTGGGTGAACTTTCTGTGAATAAGATATAAATTTGCCTGCAGCTCATATAATGAGAGCTGTATTGATTTACTCTCATTTCCCTAAAAAGCTGTAGAATATTTTAACCCTAATTTGGTGCGCTGATGTCTGTTATTTTTTTCCCTACAGCTCCTGCTTCAACGGTGGCACCTGTGTGGATGGCATCAATGCCTTCACATGTTTATGCCCACCAGGCTTCACCGGGAGCTACTGTCAGCATGATATCAATGAGTGTGACTCCAAACCCTGCCTGAATGGCGGTACCTGCCAGGACAGCTATGGCACTTACAAATGCACCTGCCCACACGGTTACACAGGACTAAACTGTCAGGTAGGAGGAGCTAGTAGAACAAAGATATTCTGATTGTCTTCAAGGCTCCCTGCGTTTTAACCGTAAAATGAGCAAATTACATCTGTCTGGCATATTGAATTGCTAAATAACATATGCATACTGCATTAACACCGCACAATCAACATCTGTTACTTTTATTATGCTTTTCAGAACCTGGTTCGTTGGTGTGACTCGTCTCCTTGTAAAAACGGGGGAACTTGCTGGCAGACAGACACCACATACAGCTGTGGGTGTGAGACTGGATGGACGGGCCTTTATTGTGACGTCCCAAGTGTTTCCTGTGAGGTGGCAGCCAAACAGAGAGGTGAGAGGTTTCAAAAGCCTTGTTATGCCAGGTGTTTTTTTTTTTAAACAGTGTTTAGCCTGTTAAACTTAGAATATCACGTCGTATATTAGTTGCCGATTACTGACAAAATATAAAGAATTTTATTACAACACTTTCATCATCTTTTGCTATCCATTTAGGAGTCGATGTTGCGCATCTTTGTCATAACTCGGGTCAGTGTCTGGACGCAGGAAATGTTCACTACTGCCACTGTCAGGTGGGATACACCGGGAGCTACTGTGAGGAGCAGGTAGATGAATGCACACCGAACCCGTGCCAAAACGGCGCCACCTGCACCGACTTTCTGGGCGGATACACCTGCAAGGTAAAAACTGCGAAGAGAAAGTTTTTATCCCTTTGCTATCTATGTTCAGATTTGTTTTTATGTGTCTATTTTTTACATAAATTTGGTGCACCATGGCACATATGTACTGCATTTTCTTCAAGTTTAGTATGTTTAGTATGTTATTTATATTTTATGGCAACTTTTGGTTGTTCTAATTAACATTACTTGGAGACATTTATAGTTAAACACATTTCTTGTGGTGATTGTATAACTCTAGATGTGTGCTTCTTTGCAGAAATATTTTTACTCTTAAAGCTACAACTCATTAATATATCTTCTATATTATATGATATTAACCTGCTTTTTAACTAACTGTCGGAGGCATTCAACTAAGAAGCGGTAATTGTAGCTGTTCATTGAATTTAAGTTTAAGGCAGACATCCTTTCTGCTGCAGTCCTAATGAAGAGGTTTGCTTATAAATAGAAAACAAACAGCTTGGTTATGTTAATCTTCTCCGGAGTAAAGGATCTTCTGGCCTTGGCAGGATGGAGGCCAGAAAACAGCCAGGTAAACAAAAAACATCTTTGTTTCATGTCAGACATCGATTAACTTTCCCCTCTCTTCTCTCGCTGTCCCGCTCTTCCTTCTTCCTTCTATTCCTCTTTCGTCTTTTATTCCCTCTCTTCCTCAGTGCATGCCAGGATACTTGGGGACCAACTGCTCTGTGGAGATCAATGAATGTTTCTCCCAGCCGTGCCAGAACGGGGGCACCTGCATTGACCTGATCAATACCTACAAATGCTCTTGTCCCCGGGGAACCCAAGGTCAGCAGACCCCACGCACACTCCTCCACACCTCTCTGCCTCCCCATTCTCTCCTACTCGTCTCCACGCTTCATTAATTAGGGCTTAACAGCACCCCGGGCATAAAAGCTCCACCTCCCGTCTTGGCTCCATCTCTTCCTCTACTTGTCAAGTACTCTATTGATTTTTCTCTCAGACATGAAGGGAGCGTGTGTGTTTTAGGTCAGTCTAAAGTGGCAATAGAGTTGGTTTTCCTAAAACAGCCAACATGTTGTTGGAAATTTGAAGATTAAAAAAGTTGGGTTTTTTTTAAACAAATTCAGGTCAGTATTTAAAAATGGTTCTAAACGTCTTGACTTTAATCATTTTTGGTCAGTTTCCGGGTCTGGTTTAACCTAAAGCCATTTACACTGGAAAAGCAGAGCACTTTGACTCTCTGTTTATTTGTGGACTTTTTAAATCTGGTTTTGGATCTTTTTCTTACTCGAAACATTAAAATGTTACTATATAAAACTCTTCATACAACATGCCCTGATGTATCTCTTCAAACTTAACTACTGTTTTTTTTTTTTTATTTCTTTGCAGACATGTCTATCTTTTTGTTTTTCAAAGTCCAGACCTAATTTCATACCCTTTATCCAAAATTACTCTAAAGGGACACTAATATCTGCAATTTACTGGAAAAAGACAGAATAGAAAGCAAATGACCTGCTGACAGTTTGTTAAAGTCATAACCGCTTTTGGTGATTCTCAAAATGATATATTGTTCATGTTCTTTATTTAAATGAATGCACATTACTTGACATTGTTGTTTCCCCCTTACTCTTCCATTGCAATCTTCAGGTGTTCACTGTGAGATCAATATGGACGACTGCAACCCCTTCACTGACCCGGTCACCAAAGAGCCAAAGTGCTTCAACAAAGGCAAGTGTGTGGATGGAGTCGGAGGCTACCACTGCATCTGCCCTCCAGGATATGTTGGGGAGCGCTGTGAGGGAGATGTGAACGAGTGTCTGTCAAACCCCTGTGACCCGCGTGGAACGCACAGCTGCATCCAGCTCACCAACAACTACCGCTGCGAGTGTCGCACCGGATACACGGGTAAACAGCTTAGAGAGTATATTAAAGAGTTTGAGGGGGGATATGTTAGCCTGCCTTTTTGGCTGGTATTTTCTTTGCACTCGCTGTTTAAACTGCCCTCATCATTCAGTTTGCATGTTTGTACTACACACAGCATATAAAAGATGGACATAACCGAAGTGAGATCAGCCGTTTAAGGTTTATGGAAGTTTTGAGTTTCTGCTTTTCACCATTGCAAATGTATCTTTTTTAAAGTAAACTTTTGGACAAGAGAGTAGCAATGATCAGATTATGCTGCCTTGGTTAACAAGATGAGCGTGTCAGTGTGATAGGAGTTGACCATTTGTTTTATCATGCAATAAACTCAAAATGGAACCACAATGTACAAAATGAATGTCATGTTGTGTTCAATATTATTTGCATGTAGCAACTGAGACCATAGTCTAATCAGGAAAGTGTTTACTGAAGTCAAGTGAAAATCAAAGTGCAATGATGCAAGATACAGGAGTCAGTCCCTGCTGCTGCCCATCTTTTATATACAGTGTTTGTTGATCTAAAACGTACTGGTGTGGCATTAACCTTACAATTATGATGAGGAATGAAAATGAAATGACAAACCTTTTTGTGTGTGACACCTCTGTAGGTCAGCGTTGTGACACTGTGTTCGATGGCTGTAAGAGCAAACCTTGTCGTAATGGAGGCACCTGTGCTGTGGCCAGCAATACACCACATGGCTTCATCTGCAAATGTCCTCCTGTGAGTACACACTCTCGGAAATATACACAGACCTCTGTCACTCATAAGAAAGTTGTAATAAAAGAGCAAAAATTCCTCTTAATATTATCTAAATGTTGACTGTAACTTTTAAAAGAGACATGCAGAAGGCGATGTGATGCTTCCATAATGGGAAACATACTTTTTACTAATATTTGATCTAAATTAGCCCTATTGTCTTTAATCATAGATTTATGTTCATGTATTTTTAATATACAGACAGACAAAAACATTGATATTTTCATATATTGATGTTTGCAATACGCTATGTCTGCATTTATATAGACTCTGAGAGAAAAGAAGCACTTCAAGGAAGTGTGTTCTCATCATCCCGACTGAACTGATAATTATAGTCATAAAAATTTGTATCTTTTGCTTAAGCCTGATATTGGCTTGAATTTTAGTTTTCAGGAATAAGACAGATTGCTTATATTCATATCAGTCTAATTTATTTAATATATAATAAGCATAAATCATATATATTATTCTTCCTGTAGGGCTTTACTGGCTCCACGTGTGAATACGACTCCCAGGCCTGCGGCAGCCTTCACTGTCGCAATGGAGGCACATGCATCTCCGGTCATAAGAGTCCCACGTGTCTCTGTGCTCCATTATTCACTGGACCTGAATGCCAATATCCCACTGACAGTCCCTGTTATTCGAACCCCTGTTACAACGGCGGCACGTGTGAATACACCTCAGAGGAGCCGTACTACCACTGTGACTGCCCAGCTAACTTCAACGGCCTCCGCTGCCACATCCTGGATTACAGCTTCCCGGGAGGGTTTGGCCACAACATCCCGCCACCCCCAGTGGACGTCCCCTGCGGGATCCCGCAGTGTGAAGAGCGCAAGTACAACAAGCACTGCGATGTGTCCTGTAACAACCATGAGTGCGGCTGGGACAACGGCGACTGCTCGCTCAATTTCAACGATCCGTGGAAGAACTGCTCGGCCGCTCTGCAGTGCTGGCGATACTTCAATGATGGGAAGTGTGACTCACAGTGTGACAATGCTGGATGTCTGTATGATGGGTTTGACTGCCAGAACTTGGAAGGACAGTGCAAGTAAGTGTATTTGTCTTGCTTGGTGTGCTTCTAATTAGATGCTGAGAAGAACAAACAGGATATAGAACTACAGTGATAAAACTGTCTTTGATACAACAGTTCATTATTTTCCAGTAGAGCTGTAGGTAGTTTCTGTGTCATATACTTCTTCTTTTAAGCATATATGTGCAATTAAGAGATATTTAATTGGGCCTTTGCATCCAATTTTTTTTGCAGCCCTCTCTATGACCAGTACTGCAAGGATCACTACGCCGATGGCCATTGCGATCAGGGATGCAACAACGCAGAGTGCGAGTGGGATGGCCTGGACTGTGCCAGCAACATGCCTGAGAAGCTAGCCGTGGGCCAGCTGGTCCTGGTTGTCCACATCACCCCTGAACACCTCCTCAACAACTCCTTTGGCTTCCTGCGCGAGCTGAGCCGCGTGCTCCGAACCAATGTGGTATTCAAGAAGGATACAAAGGGGGAAATGATGGTCTACCCATATTATGGGAACGAACATGAGCTGAAAAAGTACAACGTCAAGCGTTCAGTGGACTCTTGGTCAGAGGTTCCTGGCAAAGTGCTGAATGTGGTCGAGAGGAGCCTGTATGACTTGGCTGGTGACAGCAAGAGAGCAAAGAGGGAGCTGGATCATTTGCAGATCAAAGGGTGAGAAGGCATTTCTGAAAATATTTCAGTCATTAACCTTCAAATTGTTCAGATCATGTTCTTCCATTATCTGTCATTTGATATGCTCATCTTTTTTTTTGGATTTAGTTTTTTCTTTTTGGGGGGGTTTAAGAAGATTTTTATTTCTTTGCAGAAGCTAATGAGATTCAGAAAAATGATAAAGTCTGGAGTCACTTTGTGTTTTCTTCTCTCTCTAGTTCAATTGTCCACTTGGAGGTGGACAACCGTCAGTGCTTCCAACAATCCACCGAGTGTTTCCAGAGCACAAGTGATGCTGCAGCGTTCCTTGGGGCTTTGGAGTCCAGTGGCAAACTGGATGTACCTTTCACCATTGAAGCTGTTTACAGTAAGTATATTTAATAGGTATCTGCATGACTTAAAAAGTCTGTATGCATTGTTGGCTTTCCAAAAAGTAGAACTCTCTATAAAAAAAAAATAAAGCAAAAGCAAATTTTGACTGCAGCTTGTCAAATTCTTTTTACCAAAGATATTTGATCTAAAGCAGCTGCTTCAGATTTTCATATATTCATATTTTCATATATTGTATGATGAAACTTTTCTAATCAATGTACACTCAATGGAAAAGTCTATTGATTGTGTATATTTTCCATACTGTTAACAAATCACAAGAAAAAAACAAAGCCATCATTGACTCCTATTAAAAACATAGTTGGCCTCAGGTTGTACTGCATATTTCTTTATCAGGCCAAACCTCCACTTGAATACATTTGATGTAGCCTGCAAAACCCAGGCAAATACTTTTATTCCTAAAATTTCAAAACTAAATTAACATGTAAAAAACATGTTCATTTATCTCTGTTCGTATATAATTGTTGGTTTAGTCTTTTTTTTTTTTTTCAATTGGATCTTTTTATAAACGAAAACATAAAATCGACTACACTCCTTAAACGTTGTATTTGCATACAACATTAGTGTATCTTACACACTGGTAATCATTTTCATTTCCGTGCAAACCCAAGGTTTCTTGAAGACAGTCTAAAATGTAAAGCAGGATCGCACAAATTAGCTTGATTGTTTGTAAAGTAAAATAAATGCCATTAGTAGTATGAGGACTAAAACATGAAAAATCACTGATGGGGTTTTTTAAGGCCTCGTGGTGTCCACACGTACAGAACATGCTCTTTCATGCTCACGCTCAAAGCAAATGTATCCGACGTGGCCTCTGGTCGGGTCCTAACCTTACAACTCTTTGATTGTGTATTTGTTATGCAGCCGTGAACAAATGCAGTTGTGAATCTCTTGGCCTAAACAATGAGTCCTCCCCTCGGTGTAAATCCAATGGCTTGAGGCTCCAAAATGGTTAATTGCCGTAAATCAACTCATCCAACCCTCCCCCCGCCTCCAAAATCACATAACATAACCGTATCTGTCTGTTTCTCAGACATGTACACATATACGTCCCCGGATATCACACTCGCACACATGCACGCACACGCACTTCATCCCACAGTGTGAGGGGCTGCTGCAACCTTCACCTCGCTGAATGTAATACCAGGACTTAATGTATCTCTGAGGGTTTAGGTTGGGGGAGTTTATCATTTCAAAATCGTTAGTGGAAAAAAAGAGAAGGGGAAAAATTGATCGGGAGTGTGCTAGAAGTTGGGAGTCTTTGTTATCTCGAAAATCCTAATAAATCCTTCGTCTTTACAGCTTAAAGTGCGTGCAGTAATTTGAAGTTCATTAATCCCCCTCCCTTTTTTCTCTTAAAGAAGAAATGGTAAAGTTGTCTCTTGGTACCCTGGGCTGAAAAGAGAGAGAGGAGGTGGTGGTGGTGTACTTTTCTCCCCCTTTTCTTTTTTTTTTTATCACGCCCCATCCCCTTTTTTTCTTTTTTTGATGAAAAGTGGTTAGCAATTCTGATTATTACTGAATAGATAGAAGAAGCTAGCTTTACAAACGGTGAGGATCGTCAGTCCATTTCAGACACTGGCTGCGTTTTGGAGTGGGAACCGCGGGGCGAAGGAGAGCCGGACTAGCTCTGCTCGAACACTCAGGCTGATCCTGGGTGTCCCGGTCCAGCGGTCCACATCTTGTCCTCAGCCCACTGTGAACATAATGTCCATTTTCCTACCAGGTGGCGTGGAACCCGAGCCGCCACAGGTTTCCTACCTAATCTACTTGGTACTGGGCGGTTTAGGGATGCTGGCCTTCCTTGGACTGGGAATGGTGGCTGCCCGAAAGCGCCGTCATGAACACGGGCGGCTCTGGCTTCCCGAGGGCTTCAAGACCACAGATAGCAAGAAGAAGAGACGTGAGCCTGTTGGAGAGGATTCGGTGGGATTAAAGTAAGTTTACATTTATTCGGCGCTCGCTGTCATTTGGTGTGTGTTTCTTTGCGGGTTGGGTGACGGGCCAGTTCTTTAGGTAAAAATGGTTGTTACCGGTGATCCGCCAAATTTGGAAAAATGGGATTTTTCTCTGGATCATTAATGATAATGATATAGCAGGTTTACGTGTGAATTAATTGACTTGTTGGGGCAGAGGGGTGTGGTATGAAATCAATCAATGCTTTTGTTTTTTCGGCTTCGCTACACCATTAATGGTGAGTGGCTTGTATGAGACTGAAGCAGTGGAGTACGAGGATTTTTAAAAGGTTTTCTGCTTCATCACAGGCCAATGAAAAACACCTCAGACATTTCTCTCATGGATGACACCCACACTGAGTGGGGAGAAGACGAACCTTCAGATGCGAAACGCTTTAGGGTAAGGAACTCTGACATAACTAAAATATAATGATTATTATTATTATTATTATTATTCAATTTTATAGTCTGAGCAACTATTTCATAAGACATCTAATTCTAGGCTTTGAGAGAATTGTTTGTGTATTTTTAAATGTTTAAAATAATTTTATGATCTTTTTATAATACATTTTAAACTTTTTTTGTTTTTTTCTAATTCGATTTAAAGTCAGTTTCAGTTGTCTAACCTCCTGCTGTCCCCGTTTTAACAGTTTGATGAGCAGGCTGTGTTGGATGCGGACGACCAGACAGACAACCGCCAGTGGACGCAGCAGCACCTGGATGCCGCTGACCTGCGCATCCCATCTATAGCTCCCACACCCCCTCAGGGCGAGATTGAGAATGACTGCCTGGATGTCAATGTCCGCGGTCCAGGTGTGTTACTAACCATAGATGCTATTTATATTAGCGGGACCTTCTCTTATCTTTAGGTTATTTTTATTGCGGATGACTTGGTTGTCTTTATATAAACCATTAAATTACAGAGACTACTGAGCTGTAACTGCTTCACATGCCAGCAAAGCTCTCAGTTTTTAGGAAATTATGTATATATAATTATATATAATTGTGCATTAATATATATATTTATATTTATATATATTTATTTATTTTTATATATATATATATATGTGTGTGTGTGTGTGTGTGTGTGTGTATGTATGTATATATATACATATACATGTCTCTTTTTTTGCCTTTTTTTGTTTTTGCTTGTGAAATACAGAACTGAAAAGTCTAGGTGACAGAACTGGGAGAGGAAAATCCTTCGGTAGTGTAAAGCTATTACTGATATTTGAATGGATCAAGGGGCAAAGAACTTTTTGAGCACACATTTCTAGTAGTCACACATTTTTCTGTGTGTGTTTTTCTTGTGTATGTGAATTGATTAATATCTTTTCTGGGCAAACATTTCACATTTCCTAAGGATGTGTGTGTGTGTTTTTTATGTGTGTGCGTGTGTGTGTAATTGCGCATGTAGGAGCTGCTAAAGCTCCATGTCCTCAGGGTAAAGGATCTTCTTCAAAGCAGCTGGCTAGAAGCCAGATGCCTGGGGGAAAACACTGATTCCTGATCAGATTAATCATTTGACCAGTAATAGGCCTCTGTTTTCTTTTTTTTCTTTTTTTATTCTACATTACAAAAACCAATGAAGGCATCAGATGCAAAAACCTAACTTTGTACTAAGTGGCAAATTCCCTGAAGAAAAGCTACGAAAAATCAAAGTAACAGGTTTAACAACTTGAGAGCACACTTTTCCCCCCGTTGCGGATCGATGCACTTGAATCGACCAAATCTGCGAGATCTGGGGCTTGCTATCCTTTTGAAGAGGAGAAAACCTATCCAAGTCGACTGACTGAGCCGCCTCTCACAGCCAAGATATTAATGCTTCGTTTTTGCAGTAGTCTAGCTTTAGCAAGCCTTGGCCTCTATCCCTCTAGCTTCGCTTTCCTTCTGAAGCTTCTCCTGTGCCGGGGCCTTGATCAGAATCTATTATCGAAAAAGAGAGCGCTGTGATGATTCAACCCAGGAAAAAGTGTCAAATCCACATTCGATTTGTTTGTTGCTTTGTTTTGATCTGCCAGGTGCTTTGAAGTGAACCCTCTTGTAGTTTTGCAGTAGTTAATATGACTGTACTGTGCTGACCATGCAGTGCCTTTTTTTTCATTCGCTTCTTCTGGCCCTTCCGTGCAGATGGATTTACACCCCTGATGATTGCGTCCTGCAGTGGCGGAGGTTTAGAAACAGGCAACAGCGAGGAGGAGGAGGACGCCTCTGCTAATGTGATCAATGACTTCATCTATCAAGGTGCTAACCTCCACAACCAGACTGATCGGACAGGTGAAACAGCTCTTCACCTGGCTGCTCGCTATGCCCGCTCTGATGCTGCTAAACGCCTGCTGGAGGCCAGCGCTGATGCCAACATACAAGACAACATGGGCAGAACTCCTCTGCATGCTGCTGTGGCAGCCGATGCCCAAGGAGTGTTCCAGGTGGGTTTCTTTATCATTTATTTATTTCTTTTTGGATTAGGAAACCCAAAATGCAAATGTGAGCATGGCTCCTTTAAAGTCTTTTTTTTTTTTCATCTTAAAATTGTGATGACCATTTTGTGTGAAAAATGTAGCTATTAAAAAAATTATTAATAGTACAAAGTTAAAATGCTTTAAATTTCCTGTAAAATAAATTATTCTAAAGGAATCTAATGGAGCTTAAAAGGTGTAATGTGTTGTATATCTTTGCAGATTCTGATAAGGAACCGTGCCACAGACTTAGATGCCCGCATGCATGATGGCACTACACCCCTGATCTTGGCTGCCAGGCTTGCAGTGGAGGGCATGGTGGAGGAGCTCATTAACTGCCATGCTGATGTCAATGCAATTGATGATTTTGGTAAAGTTTAAATTTTTTTTGCCACTTATGATATTCACAAAAGTCTGAAATCTTCACATTTTAGTGCTAAATGTGGTGCAAAAAGAATTTTATATCTAATGACCCTGTTCCTGTCTCTGCAGGTAAATCAGCCCTACATTGGGCCGCAGCAGTAAATAACGTGGAGGCAGCCATTGTGCTACTCAAAAATGGTGCCAACAAGGACATGCAAAATAACAAGGTATAGAAATAACCCCCTTTCTGCAATGAAGGAACATTCCTTGTGCATCTGTTAAACTGTTTAATATATTGTCTCCTTTCTGTTTACTTCAGGAGGAAACACCTCTGTTCTTGGCTGCTAGGGAAGGAAGCTATGAGACTGCCAAGGTCTTGCTGGACCATTTTGCCAACAGAGAAATAACTGATCACATGGACCGGCTACCCAGAGACATTGCACAAGAGAGAATGCATCACGACATTGTGCGGCTGATGGACGAGTACAACCTGGTACGAAGTCCTCCCATGCATGGAGGGTCACTAAGCACCACACTATCACCCCCTCTTTGCTCGCCTAATGGCTTCCTGGGAAACATGAAGCAGCCCCAGCCTCAAGGTCAAGGCCAGAGCAAAAAGGCACGCAAGCCCAGCACCAAAGGCATTGGGTGCAAGGAGGGAAAAGACATGAAGGTGAAGAAGAAGAATTCCCAGGATGGGAAGCCCGGGAACCTCCTGGATAGCTCAGCTGTTCTGTCTCCAGTTGACTCCCTGGAGTCTCCACATGGTTATGTCTCTGATGTAGCTTCACCGCCGATGATGACCTCACCTTTCCAGCAGTCGCCGTCTGTATCCCTGAACCATCTGCAGGGGATGTCTGACCCACACCTGGCTGTAAACCACATGGTGATGCCAAGCAAGCAGGAGCTGGCTCGAATGCAGTTTGACCCAATGCCTCCACGTCTTACCCATCTACCTGTTACTGTCTCCAGTGGCCAGGGCGCCATGAATGGACAGTGTGATTGGCTGTCCAGGATGCATGGCAACATGAGCCAACCAGGTCAGTACAACCCAATGAGAAACAACTCTGGTGGTCAAGGAGGTCTTCACCAGGGAGGCCAGCACGGGATGATGACAACAACGCTCCATAATGGCCACCCAAACAGCAGCCTGACTCAGATGATGACATATCAGGGCATCCAGAACACCAGAATGGGTCCACAGTCGCACATATTGCAACAGCAAGCTCAACAGATGCAGCAGATGCAGAACCTTCAGCAGCTTCAACAACAGCAGCAGCAGCAGCATCAACAGCAGCAGCAGAGCATCCAGCTGCAGCACCAGAACTCAAACACAGCCAACACCCAAAACTTCATCAGTGGGGAGCTCAGTTCTCCAGAGCTCCAGCAGGGCACAGGCAACTCCACCATGCCCATCCGCACCATCCTGCCTCAGGAGACCCAGATTATGCCCTCCTCCATCAGCCAGTCAATGCCTAGCACCCAGTTCCTCACCCCACCCTCCCAGCACAGTTATTCGGGCCCCATTGACAACACCCCAAACCATCAGGTCCAAGTACCTGACCACCCCTTTCTGACACCCTCTCCTGGCTCCCCTGACCAGTGGTCCAGTTCATCTCCTCATTCCAACATGTCCGACTGGTCAGAGGGCATCTCGAGTCCACCGACAAGCATGCAGTCTCAGATTGCACACATACCTGAACAGTTCAAATAAAAATCTTCAGACCCAGCTGAGCTGCTGTACATATGTATTTTTTATTTTATTTTTTTTGGTCTAAAAAGGCACTCTTGGAGGAAAAAGAGAAAGGGCAACGCTGTAAACGGGATTTTAAAAAACCTTCATAAGCTTTTATACTAACAGCAACATCTGTGTTTCATCCATTCTTTTATTTATTAATGTCTTATTTATAAGCATTGCCTGCCTTCAGAAATTTGTGGGGTCCACGGTGTTATGTCATAAGCAGGGCAGTGGATGGCCTTTTATAGTAAGTCTTTTCTTTTAGTACTTCTTTTCTGGAGTGAAGTCGCAGCATACACACTGGGTATTTATTTTCCCTTAAGGACTTTGCCTTTTTTTTATATGGTTTCTCATGTTTATATATATATATTTTTGTATAATCTTGTTTATAATGAAAATCGTGATTAAGGGGCATTTTTATAGAGCACATATTAAGTTTCAGTGTTATTTCAGTTATTTGTAAGCATCTGAAATATCAACTGATGTTAAACTGTTAACAGTACATGAATGCCATGTACAGGTCCTGTATGATATGGGAGCTTCCATAAATATCATGTGATTCTTAGCTACACTCTTTAGAGTCATGTAAATTTCTTGAATCAGTGGAACAGCATTATGTTGCGCCTCTTGGTTTGATTTCACTCGTGTGGAAATGGAGTGGGAATGTGATATGTTGTACAGTATAAGGCCATCTTGGAGATTGGCAGTTAAGGCAGGCTTGAGTATCTGCGAGTCCTGTGGTGTTGGAGATCTGGCCCGTCGGCCACAGTGTATGTTTTTTTTAGAGGGAAAAGGAATCTCCATTTTCTCTCTCCCTTAGTTTGAGCCTATGGCTGTGTTCTTCCTTCTGTAAATATGCCCCTTGTGTCCCTCGTAAGCAAGATTTTGTTCAAGAAATCTTATGTCTTAAGCATGCAATTTTGATAGGTGTTACACCAATCATCAGCCTCTAAAATGTAAAACAGAACAGAATTTATATTTTGTATCCTATTGTCCCTTATGCATAAATAAATTTGAACTCTATACAAATAGGCACAATATATTGTTAGGTGGTGTTTTTCTCATATAAAAATGGAAAAATAAATAAATATTGAGGTTTTATAAATTGATATTTATTTGCTATTCTGGAACACACAAATCCATTGAGGCAAACGTTTATGTATGATAGAAAGTTTTTTTTTGTTACACTTCAATGAAATGAAAACTGTTGGTTTTGTTCTCAAGTTGTGTCCACCTTAATGTTTTGTGAGATGCACTCTGGTGTAGTTTGGAAAAAGTTCTGTTTTTAAAAACCACATTAGGTTGTAGTGAAAAATGCAATATCTGCAATATGTTTCCTTTGTCTTTATAAAGCTATAATTTGCAACAAATGTATTTTCCCTTTTCATTTTCAATCTGTAAAAATGTTTCTTGTTATAATAAAGGGCACCTGTGTGTCTTGAAATCAGTGATAATTGTCTTTTATTTTTTATGCTTGTGTGTTTATAATAAACATCTAAAGTACAAATCCAGTAAAGTCATCACTGCATTTAGGTTAGCCTGTGATGAGTAAAGCTGAATTTTCCTGTGATCTGGCTCTTACTTTTATTTCACTGTATGTATGGATGGAGTATGTCCCCATCTGGTGGTGACAGTTGTTAAACTTAATATAATTAATTTTCTTTAAGTGAATTACAGCTGCAATATTTATACAACATCGTGAAAATTCATAAGAAGAACAAATCATCTGAATACCATAGTTGGTATAAGCTGTGGGACCCATTCCTCAATTTACTGTATAATGATTAAGTAAAAGCAAATATGCATGCTCAACATGCTCAGACTGGCTGCCATAGAGATACTTAAGCAAATAGTTTTTGCTATTTTTCTATAAAACTCTACAACAGCTTATTTTTGTAAAAGATCAACACACCTGTCAGGATCCAAGGTTACACACACATTTACATAATAATGGAGTATACATTCTTTCTGATTTTTCGTAGATTTATCGTGTACATATTATTTATTAAAGCATTTTGAACAACTCTTTTGCAACATTTTTTAATCGATCTATATTAGAAAAATGGTATTAATATAATCGATCGACAGGGTGGAAAAATGAAAACAAACAGAAAAAACACTCCTCATATTGTCATTTAGTATTGCCATATAGTAACCTAATTGATATTCATCTTTTCTGAAGCCTATTTTTAATATTAATTAACTCGTTGTTGTTGTTGTTGTTGTTTTAACTCCAGTTTCAGCTTTGTTTTAGTTACCTTGATGTTGGACCGATCTGAGGATCCTCTAAGTGCAGGTTAAAGAAGCAAATATTACGATGTTTCATAATTTTGTTGCAAGTAACTGTGTTTTCTAAAAACGGCTTGACCGGGTTGATTGTATTTTTGGGCCTGTCACTCAAAAGAACTACACATCCCACAATCCAGCATTGGCGGTACAGTTGGGAGTTCAAAGTTCAAGTTACAGTAAAAATAGGGTTTTCGCTAGTTACTGCTTGTGAGCTAACAGGAAAAAACAAGAACTCGCCTTGCAGAGGACGTGTTTCTCGGTTACCACCGCAGCGAAAACCGACCGAGGAACCCCCAAATGGCCCTCAGCTAGTCGGTGCCCGCTCTCACTCTGTTGTTGGTGGATTTACAGACGACGGCTAGCTGGGTGCTAAGGTTAGCACGCAAGCTTGCCAAATAGGCACATAGCAACTGCTGCTAGCTATCGTCACTGGACTGGTACTGTTAAGTCTGCAGCTATGTTCGTGCAGGAGGAAAAAATATTTGCCGGCAAAGTGCTGAAAATACACATCTGCACCATGGACGGCACGGAGTGGTTGGAGGAGGTCACGGAAGACACGACTGTTGAGAAACTAAAGGAGAGGTGCTTGAAACATGTAGGTTTTTCTTGGCTTGTTTGTGTTTGCCCTGCTTCCTTTTTTTCGACCTGTCACTCCTCTGCCTGGGGTGCTTTACACTGTGCCATGTCCCTTTCGTAAACTGTCAGTGTCAGTATCACTGGCGCTGTATTTATAGTAACTGGGTAGACTTTGCTATTTATAATTTAGCAGGTTGGTTGTCCCAGTAGCTACTAAGAGACGCATGCTACTTTTTAGCCATTCTATTATTATACAGCTCACTTCACTTCTCCTTCCTTGGGCTATGGCGAAAACTCAAGTAGTGGTTTAAGTTTTGGTTTTCGTGTCAGCCCAGTATATTCTTAAATTAATTAATACGTCTCTGAAACTTCATGAAGTCAGTGCTTAGAGTTTTTAGATGAGTCATGTTTTGTTTACCCAACCAATCCTGAATTTATGATGACAAGGCAAAGAGAGAAAGCAGCTAATCCTCCACATAGGGAGACTCTTTTTACTCTGTTTGTATCTTCGGTTAAATATCAGAGCTGATGTAGTTAACTGATTAAAGCTGATCAAGAGAAAATAGATCTAAAGTTATTTTGATAACCAAAACTCGAAAATTTGCTTGTTCCTGCAACTGTGTTGTGAGGATCTGGCTTTCTCTGTTGCAGGGGTGTCAGACCCATTTTAATGCATAAGTCATATAGACCAACAGCACCATTGCCATACTCTATATTAAAAAAACAAAGTACACCGCTTTCATTAAAATTTGTCAGAAAGCAGAAGCAGATGGTACTATTTCTAGTTAAAATAGTTAGTTACTAGTTCAATTATTTTATTTTTTAATGACCAGGCCATTTACAAAGCAGATAACTAGCACACTGTGACATGTACAACTTAAAAATTGTGTTTACGTTTTTTCAATCCACTGTTTCTGTGTAGGATCTTGGTCATCTAGATCATGGTAGACTAAGGAGCATGGAAAGAAAGCAACTTGACTTCTTTAAGTCTACTCTTATTACATCCATATTACAATACACAGCCATCTTAATGTATATAACTTGTATAGACCTAGAAATACTTTCTCTGCATTTTTACTCCTGTGTAAGCTAGAATCATCAGGAAACGAATGGCAGTTCATTTTATAAAAGTATTTGAATAATTAATTATTTCACTGCAATTTTAACGCTTTGCAAAGCCAAAATGGATCCTTTGGCAGGCAGGTTCAGGTTCCTGGGCTCTACTGTTATACAGCCTAATCTTGCTGGTCGTGATACTCATCTAATAGCTTATATCAATACCAATACTCTTTTCTTTTTGCTTGTTTTGACAGTAAATAAATTTAACAGTTTTAATGTCATTCACCTCTTCATGAAACTATTTTTGAAAGTAAGTGGACATTGATATTTGTTGATTTACTAACATCAGTCAGCAAGGCTAAGTAAAACCTCTGGCTGCTCCTTGTTTGATTTGGCATAGATTTTTACACAAGGTGCCCTTCCTGATGCATCACTCACATTTATCCAGTCTGGGGATCTTCACTACAAGCACACTAGCTTGTGACCACATTAATCAGGGTTAGTTTCTCATGTATAACCCAGATATGTTAACCACTTGTTGCTTTGTCATTATTGTAAAATTTATGTGTCATCGGGTTTTTTTGTTTTTTTTCCTTTTTCTCTTCTTTTAAATAACTTTTTCAAATGTCTGTCATTATTGGTCCTACTTATAACAGTAACTGAATGATATTTAAAACAAAGAAAGTGATTAGTTACAATGAGTTATCTGGCTGTGCCTGAGTTGTTTTGTTTTGTGCTTAATTTGTAGTGTGTACATGGAAGTCTAGAAGATCCCAAAACCCTTACACATCATAAACTTATTCATGCTGCTACAGAAAGAGTCCTCTCTGACGCAAAAACTGTTGCTGATGAAAATCTCAAAGATAAAGGTATGTAGCGTCTCTCCAGTTTGCCATGGTTTGCCACAGTTTTCCATGAAGCTAACATGTTTAATGTATGTTGTAGATGTTTTGCTGCTCATAAAGAAAAGACCGCCACCAACCCCTCCAAAGACGGCTGACGTTAGTTCAGAAGACAAGGTAAGTCCTCTGTCCAGTTTTTGGGAAGAAGTCCTTTTTTTAAACATGCATATATTTTATTAACTGCTGTTTATTCTGTTCATCACAGAAGAAACAAGAAAACAAAGCTCCAGATAAAGATGCTATTCTGAAAGCCACCGCCAGCCTATCCACACGCCACACAGACCGTACTGTTACGCAACACAACATCAGAGATGTAAGAGAGGTTTAGCTTTAGCTCACAGGGTGTACTGAAATGTAGATAAATTACAATAATACTTTAAAATATTGTAAATGAGAAATTTACCTGCACTGTACCTGCACTGATAGCTTGTAATTATTTTTAATGTCCTTGTATATTGTTGTTTATGTTGTTGCAGTTTCAAACAGAGCTCAGAAAAATCCTGGTTTCTCTTATTGAAGTCGCACAGAAGCTTCTTGCCTTGAACCCTGATGCTGTCGAACTGTTCAAAAAGGCAAATGGTAAAGTGGAAAATCCCTTAAACCTTTAACCGATTTTCCAGTGGAAAAACTGGCTCTGTCACAGCACCATTAACTTGAATTCATTTCTGCTGTATTATTATTTTTAATCTTTCTAAAACGATTGATTCATCTCTCCAGTTTCTCTCAGGAAAATTAATTGCCCACCTGAGTTTTAACATTTACCAAGTCTGTGGTTAGGGTTAGGATTGGGTTTTATTTTAGCCACAACAATCCATTTGAGAATGCTCAAAATTCAACTTGTTTAAGGCACAGGTTAAAAACTGGTTATCGACAAATCAAGTGTGTGATCATGTATAAGTTGTATAGTTTTAATGTTTTATTTGGGAATAGAATGGTGTGTATGTGTGAGTTTGGTGATGGAGTTTTTATTATAAATGAATTGTGAATTTTTTATGAATTATTATGTCTATTTTTTAATGTTTTATGGACAACAGATGGAAATTAGCCCTTGGCTATAATCTGGCATGTTTACATTCATGTAATTTATTTTACATTTATGTTCATTAACATGCACTGTCCTAAATAAATAAATAAAACATACTAATGGGCACTTTTTAGAAACTAGATGTTATCTTTTATCTGAAGTTGCGCACATTTATTTTGGCAGTGCAGGTTTTCTGTATGTTTGATTGTTCCAAACATTTAGCTGTCAACCAAAGATCTTTTCTCTTTGTGTGTCTGTGTCTCATAGCAATGTTGGATGAAGATGAAGAGGATCGGGTGGATGAAACGGCCCTCCAGCAGCTCACTGAGATGGGTTTCCCTGAGAGCAGAGCAATCAAAGCTCTGAGACTGAACCAGTAAGGCTGTATCTATAGTTATATTTGGAAAAAAAAGAATAAGAGTATATATATGTAAAAATATGTCCCTGTTGCAAAATTAACTAACTGTAGTTTTATCTGATCTCCTTATAGCATGTCAGTGACCCAGGCTATGGAGTGGCTGATTGAGCATGTAGATGACCCCTCTGTGGACACGCCACTACCAGGCCAGGACTCTTCTGGGGCAGCAGGAGCTGCGGCAGCTGCCACCCCAGCCCCCCCTGCTTCAGCTTCTGCTTCAGCCTCTGGTCCTAACCCTCACCGCAGCCTATCCAGCCAGTCGAGCACAGACGAGAGCAACAAGCAGGATGAACTCACAGAGATCTTCAAGAGGATCCGCAGGAAAAGGGAGTTCAGGCCAGATTCAAGGGTGGGTGCAATTTTAGCTTTTATACAAGACTTCAGATTTTACAAATCTCCTCTCAGGGTTCTCATCGGCTGCATGTTATTTGAGTTATTTGATATTATATTTTGCACTATCCTATTGTATATTACTGTATACTACTATTCTTATTGTATATCTTATTCCTCTGTTCCTCTGTCTCTCCTGCTGCATTGAGCATGTGTATGACAAAAGAATTTCCCTCGGGATAAATAAAGTTCTTCTTATCTTATCTTATCTTATGTGGGACAGGGCCACACTTAAACTTGAGTGATATTCGATTTTGATGGAAGTTTTTTTTTTTTTTACCATAACTTGTTCACATCTTATTAAGTAAGTTTTGTGTCCCCATGATAGCTGCTGGAATTGCTGGAATAGACAGGATTTTAACTGTATGTGTTTTTTGTTTTTTTTTAATGAACTCTGCAGGCAGTCATTGCATTGATGGAGATGGGCTTTGATGAAAAGGAGGTGATCGATGCTCTGAGAGTCAATAACAACCAACAGGATGCAGCGGTAAGTTTACACATCGTCAGTAGTTTTACTATTAATAAACAAATTTAACATTTAGCTCCCTCCCCCCAGTAATTTCTGAAACCTTCCGAAAACAACAAGTCCAGTAACATTGAATACCTGTTTCACTTGTTTTCAGTTAATTTTATACTTTGACTTCCATAAAGATTTTAATTGGTGTCCTTTTTGTTCCTTACTGTGTATTCCTGCAGTGTGAGTGGCTGTTGGGAGACAGGAAACCTTCTCCAGAAGATCTGGACAAAGGCATCGACACCAACAGCCCACTGTTTCAAGCCATCCTGGAAAATCCAGTCGTCCAGCTGGGTTTAACCAATCCCAAAACTCTTCTAGGTATAGTCTCATTGAGTGTAAAAGCCAACGTAGTGTCCTGTTTTTGAAAATTCTCCCCTAAAGTAATATCAAAAACTTTTTCACATCCTTATATTATTGTGTAGTTTTAGGAACTCAAATATAGTCTCATTCTGTAAAATGAGACAGAAAAACCACCAGCAGCTGAAAAAGATCTTGCTGAGAGGTCCAGGAAAACTGTTCGAACAGTGTGAAATCATTCTTTTTATTTCATTCACCTGTATATATGGTTATTTTATATTATGTTTTGTTGTTTGTGTGATACTAAACATCCACGAAGACTTGTGCTTTGGTTTCGGTGAGTGAAGTTCTGATATTTTATTAGTCTGTTACTTTTTTTCTTGATATCTGTCCCTATAGGTTAGCTAATAACCCAACACTCCACTCGCTTGTTCAAAAACGGTCACTCCTGGCTCCAAACAATGATATATAAAACATAAAGAAGCAATGTAGGCACTAATGTTTAGGCTTTAAGTCACTGAGCCCAAAACCAGCGGTTGACATCAGTGTCCACTTAAGGCATATGACATAGAGAAAGGCCTGTCTACCTGTCTTCACTAGTTGACAGAAGAGGGGAAAGATTTGTGGGTTGGGGGTCTAGTATATAACTCACAAATATGCTTTGTGTTTATGTGCAGCGTTTGAAGACATGCTGGAGAATCCTCTGAACAGCACCCAGTGGATGAACGATCCCGAGACCGGCCCTGTCATGCTACAAATATCCAGAATCTTCCAGACCCTCAATCGCACATAGAGCCTCCTGGTGACCCCCCCCCCCCCCCCCATCCCGTGTATGACTGTGGCAGCTTCGTGTGTATGTGTTTGTGTGTTTTATCACACTGAGGCGTACGCTTGCATGTATGAATGTGTATGTATGAGCGTGGGAGAGACACAAGTATTGTTTTTTGCCTTTTAAAGACAAAGAGAGAAGAGTCAAAGTATGAATGAAGATGTTACACATATAACTATTTATAACAATACAGTAAAAACACTTATACAAAACAGATGTTAACATAAAGTTATTATTACAGTAATAATAATAATATAAATTGAGATTTAGTATATTGTTTTTACATTTTAATGATAACAATTTATAGGTATGACAGACATGATTTATTTTATATAATTTGTCCACGTGTAAAAATGACATCAGACATCAATTTAATGTTTACACTTCAACAAAAACTGTTTTCTATGTTTTGCAATATTTAAAAATCAACTGCAGTTTTCAGTGTCTCTTTAAAATGTTTCATCAGTGGTGAATGTGTGGAAGACTTCTGTGAGTATCACATCTTCTTTTTCTTCTCCCTCTGTTTTAATCAAAAATCAGTGCTTTATAACTGAGAGGAAAAAGTAGAGTCAAAGAGGATTTTTAAAAAGAAATCTTCATTGAACTTCTTCAAACATATTTATTTGACTTTCTTGCCTTTTAGAGCAAAACTGTACACTAAATCGTGTCTCAGTCATGTTTTTACGAGAAGATTTTATATTAGGCCTGTGTGTGTTTACTGTCGATGTGCTCATGATTGTCATATTGTCATGTTGCTCTCGTCTGGCACTTCTTCACATCTATGAATATCGCGTACCGCAGCACTAGTACAAGAAGAAAGAAGGGTTTGTGTGTTGTCTCAAAAGCATGTAGTGGTAGCGAAGACGTGAAGCTTATCACAAGGTGGTTGCCTTTTTAAACTTAAATTTGAATGATGAAGATGCATGCTCGCTTCATGCTTGAGAGGTGCGAGTGTCTTCAAACATATGTGGAAACAATAGAAGTTGACATGCAACCAATTTCTATGTTTTGATTTGTTTTTTTGTTTTGTTTTTATTTCCTTTTCTTTTTTTCTTCCTTTTTGAGAGCAACAAACATTTATGCTGTCAAACCAAAATGTCACTGTATAACCTGCCTTGTCATTAGATGTACCCAGTGGAAAAAAAACCCTGTATTTCTGTGCAATAGCAAGGACTTCTGTTGACCTGTATAGACATATATTTGAGTGTTAGAGATGTGTGAACTGCAATGGGTAGTGTGTTAATAATAACCTTTGCATTGAGTACTTAAAGTCTCCAGATACATGAAGGAGAGCATTGCCTCTCCTTGTTGTACAAGAGATTTAAAAACAATATGGAGGGTGGTGTGTTTTGCCAAGTTTTTGAGTGTTTTTATTCAATATTTAAAATGTGGTGTTGATGTGACTTTTTGCTCAGGGAGGCTGAGATTGTTTTTCTAAACTTGTCGCTATGGCAAACCTCTGCTCTACCCCCTTCTAGTTTGGCATTTGAGAAATGGCTTTAACTAATCTGTGTAGAACTTTACCTATAAATAAGAGCACCACATCAAATGGTTTGGTAAATGCAATATTTGAAAATATTTAAATGTTTTTAGAGAAAATTGTCTGGTTGAACTATATATATTACATTATTTATATCAAAGCCAAACTAGTAATATGTTCATATTTATAACATTTTTAGCAAACCTTGAAGCTAATCTACAAATGTGAAAAAATATAATGCTTCAAATGTTGTTTTTACAAACCATCATTAAAATGTGTTTATGGACTGGTAGGTCACAGTGTGATACAAAGTGATGCAGCATGTTTGAATTTATGGAAACCTTTCTGCACACTGTGCCCAATTGGAAATCTGTCATGGCCATCGTGACCAGTTGTCTCACCACCTCCATGCTTTGCATTGGCATGAATACCAAACTATCTTTCCCTCTTAATATTCTGATACGAACATTGGGAGATTGTACGCTTAAGGAAGAAAAATGGCCACAGGAAATGCTGAAAACGGTCAGAAGGAACCCGAATGAACAAAGTGAATTTTATTGCTAAGGGGCAGTGAAGAGGGAGTTGTTGGAGTCAGATTATTGTTTCACCCAGCCCACGTGTCGGACTGTCCCAGATCAACAACCTATGCAATATGCTCACAGTCTGTTCGTTCAAGCAGCCTAATGGCTACTGGCATCTAAATCACTATTGCATTAAAATTATTTTTTGTGGTTGTATGTTGTGTTTTTGTTTCACGGATTCCATTCAGCAATGCCACATTGAAAATCAGTGCAGAATGCCGCCCATCTTTAGGTGGATGGAATTAGTTTACCTGTATACAGTACATTAAATTTAGTTACATTTATAAATATTACTGTATTTTATTTTATATAATATAATATATTTTATCTAATATTTGTTCATTTTTCAGAGGCGGTGGTTTACGACACCAACTGTCTGCCATCTATAATCCAGTTTTGAGTTCCCTCCCCAGACGCCTTAACGCCCACTCACATCCTGGGCCATCTGACCTCAGGAAATCGCATGATAAGGTGGGGCCAGGTTTCACAATGAGCTCACCCGAAACCCTGGCGGATTGGGACCCACACCCATTTTCACACCTTGGCTCATGTGATTAGAGGATCATCAGGGGGTCCTTTTGTCCCTCTTTGGGGGGACACTCCCACTGGGTTTAAATCTGGAACTCTCCGCCATTTGACCTTAGAACTGAAGAAGCTTCTCGGATGAGAGGTGAAACGTCTTCAAGCAGCTTAAAGAAGTCCAGACGCTTTTCTTTTTGCAAGCTCCTTTGATTTGTTCATTTCCTTTTATCTCAGCCTATTTTTAATGTATTCACAATGAAAGTACAATAAAACTTTCTTTAAACCGACCAACTTATAAAATTATATATACAATTATTAAAATTAAAAGGTCGCCTATAGAACTTAGTTGCGTTATGGTGTATGGTAGCAGGACAGGACGCCACTCAGGGTTAACGCAGGGAGACAGAAAGCCGCCACTCTTACATTTATAATTTAGAGTTACGTGTACTGTATGCTTTTGGACACTTATCCATTTTACGGCAAACTGGTCAGGTATCCAGAAATGCACTCGAATCAAAACAGACAAAAACAGAACTATAGGTTATTTGATTTATGGTTCTTTTATTGGTGTTTTACAATTTGAATATTTTGACCATTTTTTGTATTTGTTCTTCAATAGGGCAATTAAATTTAGTTCCAATTTATTTATATAACTCCAAATTCGAAAAAGTGTCTATAGTATTAAGGTAAAAAAAAACAAATAACAATTTGACAATCTCCTATGAGCAAGCACTAGGCGACGGTGGGAAAGAAAAACTCCCCTTTAACAGAAAGAAACCTCTGGCAGAGCCAGGCTGCAACTGTTTTGTATGTGAGGTGACCCTTCTAAATTTTTCCAATTTGTTTACGAGTGAGGGGAGAGGGTAGCAGGAGATCGACAGACAGTTTGGTCGTGCGACTGCAGTGATGTGGTCACTGTACTGGTCCATCATGGTAAAAAGATAGCTGACTGTAAAAGCGAAGCTGTTGATTTACCAGTTGATATATGTCCCTACCCTCACCTATAGTCATGAGCTCTGGGCTTTGACCAAAAGAATGAGATCACGGATACAAGTGTGGGAAATAAGCTCTCTCTGAAGGGTGTCAGGTATCTCCCTTAGAGATAGGGTGAGGCGCTCGGCCATTCAAGATGGGCTCAGAGTAGAACCTCTTGGGCGCCTCTTAGGTGAGGTGTTCTGGACTTGTCCCACTGGGACACGCCCTGGGGCAGATGCAGGACGTGCTGGGGAGATTATATCTCTCGGCTGGTCTGGGAACATCTTGGTCTTCCCTGAATCAGGTGGCTGGGGAGAGTGAAGTCTGGGCTGCTCTGCTTAGGCTACTGCCCCTGTGACCCTACCCCAGATAAGCAGAAGAATAATATTTTATATAATCATTCCAGAATTGTAACTGGCCTTTATTCCATTGAGTTTTTTTACCTTTTGTATAAATCTTTCCAGGTTTTTCTAATCCAGTAATACATAGACTGGAGGATCATTCATGATGATCCATCTCCATCGCATTGGTCATTAATAGTTTAATCTGGGTTTCATAATACGAAGATTGCTCTAGATGGTCAACATTCTAGTTTGTCTTTTTCTTCTTTGGGCATAATTGATTTAACTGCTTTGCTCCATGAGGGGCCATTTTTTAATCCTTTAGTTTTGTATTGAAAGCCAAAAACAAGGCTTAGCTCAGTTCAAACTGAGTTTTTCAAACTCAGTTTGAAAAACCTCAAAACACTCAAAAGGAAAACCATCTGGGCCACCTGACTTGTTTGCTTTAAGCCTGGAGATGGCGCTGTTTAGCTGCAACTGTAAATATTTGATTTTGTTGTTCAGTTATGGCAAATAAGTTGGCGTGAATTCAGGGACTTGCCAAATTGTGGCTCACTGTCTATGTGTGGTTGTTGTTGTTTTTATAGACAGTGTTATACAGTCTTTATTTTTCAGATTTATTTTGCTAGTATTGTACCTGGTTTTGACCTTGATTCATAGAAACACTATGAATACTTTCTTTTTGACATCAAGATTGAATTTTGCCTGCTCAGTTAAACATTTCTTATCTCAGGAACATTTTAGCATGTTTTTCAGCAAGTTGTCTAAAAGAAATGTTCAGAACAAACACAGATCACAAACAACAGATAAGCATAAAAACAACATAATAAATAATAACAAAGAATATAATTCATCCCACATTATGTAGAATATAAAAAAACAACTAGCTGTTTATCTGCTGGAGAAAAGTTGCTTTTATACCAAGTTGTTCTTCACAGTAGACAGACCATTTAATAATTTGATGGAGTGAGTTTTTGTTCTTTACAGATAAATATCCAAACTATGTCGTCAGTGAAAGCAAGACAAAAATCAAACCATCACTGTTCTTTTCAGTATGGAAATAACATGACAGACACAGGGGCCCTTTTTTGCTCACAACTTCACAGTTTGCTTCAAAGTTCAGTTTTGAATCAATAATCAGAGATATTTATAACGGTGAATTCATTCCACTGTCTGACCCTTAATGGCTGTAACCTGTTGTTTATGAGTATGTGTTCTAAAATCAATCCTCATATCTTTTTTTAGATATGTTTCATCGAGAATTGGGCCATGGCTGGTGTCTTTGTCCAGGAGCCAACTATTAATGTTCCTACATTGACACATATTTGTATACAGGATAAATACTAAGGGTAAAAGCACACATCCCTGTGGGCAGCCAATTGACAATCAAACTTGATTAGAAAGAATTGCATTTATCTGGACTCTTTGAGTCCTGCTAGACAAACAAACAAAAAAAATCCCCCAAGACTCCAGCAAAATGTTTTTATTTGGGTTAAATTGTTCTAAAAGCTTTCTGATTAAAATATGAGGATGGATTGTGTTAAAAGCCAAAGAGAGCCAAAAAAGTACTTGAGCACGAGAATCCAGTTAGGTTCAACAAAGGTCACTGTGGGATCTTCTACTCCATTATGTGGCCTGTAATGCTGGCATGCAAACTGCATGGAGTCAAGTACATGTTCAGTTTTTCTTAAAATCTCTGACTTCACCAGTTTTTGAGTATTTCCACCATAAATGATATATGAATAAACATTGTGAAATGATTTACAGTTTTAGATTTCGAACCAGGAGCTAAAACGGCATCTTTCTTTCATTAGTTATATAAATACATATTAAATATGTAATGAAGGTGTGAAGTGTGAAGGACAGTGCTTCTTCAGTTTTAACTTTGAGGAACAATTACGGATATTACGCATGCTCTACAAAATCATCCCAAGTCTTCAAATTCCTATACCATCTTTCACCATTAGATGCCATCATTGGTCAAGACCGCAAGGACAAAACAGGACTAAAGTACAAAAGAAAAAATGTATGCATATATTAACGCAAGTGCATGTTGAAATATTATTTTTTAAGAGAAATTAAATTGACGTTCTTGTGGGTTAATTAAATAGACCTATCAGAGAAAAAAATTGATTAACATTATTTAAACAGGTTCTTTAGGAGTTCATGTTACAAAAATGCAGTGCGCATGAATCCAGTTAAAAATAAGATATTTTTAAAAAGTAATATTAATAGTAAAAAGCATAGCTGTGATGCAAGGCGGGATTTCAGTTTCCAGTATTACGAGTATAGTCTGGAAGCTAATCAAGCATGCGCATTGTGCGCGTTTGGGAAGGCTGGGATAATAATTGCATTTCTATGGGCAGAGCGCGAAGACACTGCTGATCCTCGCTGCATTGCTCGAGCCCCAAACGTATGCTTATTTTTTATCTAACATGGAGGGTTTAACACTGAGATAGATTTCCAGCCTTAAGACCCGCGTACGCTGTACTTTTTTACTGGTGAGCCTCCCGTTTTCTCCCTGTGTTGTTTCGGCCCAAAGTCTGCCGTGGAGCGGTTGTCACACAGGCCGCGGATCGGTTCTTGTTGTTGGGAGGGGACCACACCGACTCGCCTCCAAGCTAGCATTATTAGCTGGCTATAATGCGTCGCTGCCGCTGGTGTGTTTTCTATATAGCAGGCTCCTGTTTATTGAGACAGGTCCTTGGTTAACCGTTTACCCGACGGAACGAAAGTGTGACTTGGACTTACACCACACCTTTCAAGGTAATGTCTTGCCAGCTAGCTAACGTCATTCATGGGACCATTGAGTGGTCCTGCTGTACAGCACACACTAGCAAGCTAGCGGTTAGCTGGTGATAGTTAGCGGCTTTGCGTTTCATTGCATGGCCGCTTAGTAGACCAAATGTTAAGAAAATCTTTACTGTTTCAGCTAACGGTTGATCCCGTTAATAACGTTATCGTAACGTTAGCCTGCTAACGTATTAAAGTATGTTAACATTAGTTATGGCCTTGCAGCGTTTACAATACTGTTGTGGGCCGTTAATGTAAATGAAATTGTTACAGGTTTGTTTATTATTATTAATATTTTTACAGGTAATGCGATAACTTAAACTCATGACCAAAGAGAACTTTAGATTTCTGACAAACGGAAAAAATCCGTTAGAACTCATGTGTGATAAGCAGGTGTGCACTAGTTTTCTGTCAAAACCATACTAAATTTAGTCAGTATCCTTCTATTAACCTATTAATGTAATTAGTATTGCCTTTTAGGCTGTTGACAGGATAAGACAGTCAGAACCTGTCGAACCGTTGTCCAAGTAAAAGGTGAACACCTATATGACAAAGAAGTTAAAAGTGAAACTGCTGTGATTTTGATCTAACTAATCAGAAAACACAAGTCTGCTTGGCTGACTGACATTGGTAATTTGTAAGTTTGTATTTGAGGTGGAATACATTTTGTCTAAAGTTGGCAACTGCTACTAGAGTTGTGTTGCACAGTGTAGACGTGAGTATCAAATTTCTAAACTATGACAAAGATTGATCACATTCTTTTTGTCTACATGTACTTGTTGCAAGTAAACTTACTGTGATCACAAAGGTTAAACCAACATCATATCCTTTGCTTTGCAGTTGTGCAATAGTACAGTCAACTGTGTGCTTGTCAAAATGTACATAATGATCATAAAGATTCATTCTTGCAGTCACCATGACTTCAGTTCAAGGTGATTTAAGAAATAGTTGCTGCTTGGAAATCTCAAGTCTATTGTCTACTGTTTGACATCATGAGTGACTGCGAAATGCCTCTTTGACACTTGTGTCTCAATGACCACATGTAATTCTAATGGGTCACTAAAGGAAGGAAATAAAAAAAAACAACATATTCTGTTGATAAGCAACAAACATTGTAGTCAGTGAGATTTCAGTTAAATATGTATCAGAAAATCACTTATGAGTCATTTTAAAGGAATTTGTCACTTGGCAAATCATGCCTGGCTAATATCATATTATTTGGCATTGGCTCTTACTCAGCATAATGTCCTGTATAATTTTGTCTTTAACAATGTGTTTTTTTTGTTTGTTTTTTGTTTTTTTGGTTAAAGATGGATGTTGATTTGTGTGCTGGCGGGGACAGTACTAAGAGAACAGTAGAACTGGCCGGGGTTGCAGAAGGCACAATGGACGTGGTACCTTTGGAGATGTATGACTCCGCCAGAGCAAAAATAGCAGCCAACCTACGGTGGCTGTTTGCCAAAGCCTATGGTATTGGTAAGTAATTTTACTTGCATTCATGCTACACAAATGTCATGTCTCACAGTTACTTCAGATGTTGTTGTTGGCACATTGTGTTTACTGCTCTCTACAGTGATAGTCAGCAGATTGTGTTGCGCTCCAGCAGCGAAACTTTGACAGCAAAAATCCAAGAGGAAGAAATACTTGTGTCTGTGCTCTTGAGCCAAAACTGTTTCCCCCCATGGCACTTGGCAACTGAACTCCCATACTGACTCACCAGATCCTTCCATTCTTGTAGGGCGGCCAGTGAGATTGAGCCCAAATCGGCCTGAATGACAGGCACTAAGGATTAGGCTATATCTGTTTGACTGTAGTCAGAGCATGGAAAATACTGATCTGCACTGCCAGTCACTCGCACTGCCTGTTGAGATTGTATCGGCATTAGTAACTCTGTCAGATAGGGGCAGGTTTTCCTGCCTTGTCTGTGGTTGCTTTTGCCAAGAGTGGAATACATTTTAAGGGTGAAATGAGTTATGTGAAATTTAAGGTAAGCTTTTTAGGATCTGTTTTAGTGAAGTTGTGGAACTAGGACCCTTTAAAAAAGTACTACTGTTTACCTTTAGTACAGTTGATATCCTTGGTCAATATTTCACGATATGTGCATATTTTATGTTAGGTGGCAAAAGGAATTATGGAGACATTGTTATATAAAATCTTCTGCAATTTATTTCACAAAGACTACATTTGAGTCAACCACTGTCTGCTGAGCTTTGATACATAACTGCTGCATGTGCACCGCACTGTTCTGATGATATTGTAAACAATTGAATTGCAGCTGCTCTTCTGTGCTAAAGTTCTCCGTCAAACATACTTTTCTGCAATATGTTTTGTATAGAAAAAAGTTTTCATGTTGGAGCTAAGGGTGGGTGATACAATCTCTAAATTATATTACGATGTTTCAAAGAAATTGCAGTGATGATATTTATGATACAAAATAAAAATACTGAACGTTTTATCTAAAATTGTAACTTGCAGACAGCAGAATTTGTTGGTGCAAACAAAACAAAGGACATTTTCCATCCCTTTTTTTCCCAATGAACTACTGTCATTGATGACAGACTACCTAATTTGACCTGTGAATCTGTTGCCTCAAGATTCCAGCAGCAGCAGCACCAGTATTATAGAGATCAATAGTTGTGACACAGCCTAAGTAAAATGTAATCACAAATGTAGTGTAGGTAGCATTTTTCCTGGAAACCTTAAGTAAAAGTAGAACATACTGCTTAACACTTAGGTATAACAATAACTTAACTGGTTTAATCTTGTAATTCTTTAGAAGCCTGCAAAAATATTTTCACATAATAATTAAACTGAAAAATACTTGGATGTTATGTCTTGGGTTGAGCTTTGTAATCCCAGTTTTACCACTATTTGGATTGGCATCATGTCCTTGGCCGCTCGTTATGTAACCGTGTCAGTAATTGAGTGATTTCAAGCCACCATTTTGCTCATCCTGTCATATGGAGCAAAACTAGCAAGCGCTCCAGTAATACGTAGTTGAGTGATTTGTTTACTTTTTGGTTGCAACTGATGACTGGTCACGTGCCTTCCTAGCTCGGTTGTACTTGACAGTTTTTTTTTTTTTTGTTTGTTTGTTTTCTCCTCCCCACAAGTAGTAAAACAAGTTTCTTGGTTCCACCTTTATGTGTGAACAGTTTTCTTGCATATTTCGCATAGTGTTGTGCTTAGGTTTAAAGGTTGTTGATGTAGCTTAGTCTGTAGGTACTAAATTGTCAAGCCTGACACACTGGTCTGGCTGTCTAACATGTCTGGATTGTCTTGTTTTGCATGCTAGGGAATGTACACGCAAGAAATTCCTATGCTGTTGATATTAAAATATGACACTTTTATATCATGGAAAATGTATGCCACATTAATTGGTGGGTATGATGTGAAATTAAGTTAATTGAGAGCTCACCCATATATGAATTTACAGGAGAGAGTTACAGAAATGCTATGGAACCCTTTTAGTAAGAGATGACTTTAAGGTAAACTGGACCCACTGGTTGCAGTGGGGATATCTACACTTTACACTTACATGAGCTGCTCATACATGATTTTGTGCTTCTACTAATGCTTGAGGAAGTTTGGAAATGTGTTGACTTTCATGCAGTCTATGCACCACATTGCTTGGTGACTCTACTTTGTATCAGTGTTTAATCTAAGCATACAGCCCACTTTTTATCAGAAATTTTTTAACGGCTCAACGGTTAAATGTGAATGCTCCAGTAGTTGGGTCTCTTGTGGGGAAAAAAAGTGTTGCATTGGAAACCTGTCCTGTAGACGGACAAACACACACGTTATGAAACATTACAGTCATGTTGTCCAGTTTTTCTATTTTCTTACTTAAGTCCAGTAAATCCAAGGAGAAACTATAATATGTGAATGTTCCCTTAATTTCTCTCAAAGAAGCTTTATTGGATTGGTAAAAGATTTACCAACAGAAATGATTTTCACTTTTTGGTACTTGATTAGTCACCAGTGCCTGACAGCATTTCACAAGTTGGTTCACTAAAGACATCTTTGAAGGACTGCTAGTTACCTTTTTTATGTACTGCAGGGTGTTTCCTTATCATAGTTGTTGAAGTTGGTTATATATAATATAAACCTCAGCTATCTGATTCATAAATCCCTCCATTCACTGCTTTGCATGTGTGCTGGCTCAGTTTAGTCTCTGACCATTATTTCAGAGGCTTATTACAAGCTTTCCTTTGTATTTTGTGGTCTCTTTATATTTGTGGTCATTACTCAGATTTCCTAATGCCAGTGGTGCATTCATTCTAAACAAATGACAGCAAGATTGGATATTCAAAGGTAATCTGGGTTATGGATGGAAAACTATTGTCTCCATTGCCTGTTTTTTTTAAGGCCAGCATTTTGCTCTAAAGCCCTCTTTGTTTAAGGTTCATTACTAAGGCTCATACTTTTGTCTGAGTTCATATCAAGGCTTGTAGGAGTCTGCTCTGTCATTTCACTGTCTGTCATCATAGGTCTTGGCTAACGATGCAGTCTGAAAGATGGTGCTTAAAAGCCACTTCCTAAGGACAAAAATGATGCACCACACACAAACTTGGGTGGAGATCCTTTTCTGTTACAATGGAAAGTGTAAAGCAGCCCCAGTTCTTTGGTGGCCCAGAAGGAGGGAACTCTCAGCTGCAGTCACAATTGCCTTTTCCCATGGGGACTCAATAAATTAGGGCCATTTTATTTTCACCCTATGGCTCATCTGGTCTTTGCTACAGTGTACTCTTGTTTGCTTGGCTTGTTCACTGGCTGACGGAGAGAAACAGCCTAAAGAGCTGTGATGTAATTTCATTGTAAAGAGTATAACAATCTTTGGATGTTGGGGTCATCTAGTTTTCATCTAGTTTGTTTTCACCTGTCTGGTTCCCCTCCTCCTTGCACAAGGTTGTATTTGTCAATATGGTCTCCTGTCCTTACTACCCTCTATGTTTGCCACAGCTGCTGGCAACATGCGTGTCAGACAGCCAGACACAACACCAGCGAGGGTTAGAACTTGTGATGGCTGCATGCACAGTACTGGTTCTTGCCCATGTTTGCTTGTGCTGACCATGGTATAGTCCTGGTCCTGGTTGGCTGACTTTGCTGGGTCTTGTTGCCAGGCCAGGTTCTCCAGCTCCACCCCATCCCAGTTAGTAAATTTGTCAGCCTGGCTCTGGGTAATAGGAACACAGGGGGGCAGCTGCCACATGACATCAGTGTCTGTTGAATGTATTCAAACGTGAAGACTCGCCCTGACCAGACTCTTTTGTTTTCACACACAGTTACTCCAATGTTACTGTTTGTTTATATACTCAAACACTGCTCTTTAGGAATGATCAAAACTGCTGGGTGTTTGGTGTAATAGATTATTGTTGTGCAATGACGTCTTCATTTCTTATGGGGGTTGGCAGCATGTTGGCCTGTGTTTCAGTGATGCATGCAGAATGCAGATTACAGGATCGATATGATCTGAGCAGCTACTGAAATAAGGACGGGATGGCAAATATATTAAAACTGCGATTTTAAATTTAATACTTCTTTGCAGTTTATTTTTACACAACAACAAATGTTCATCATGTTCTGGGCAGGATACCAGATATATAAACTACTATATTAGTGGACAAATACAGCAGCTATTGTTGTTTTTTTCTTTCAAGTGCCTTATATTACTATATCATAGCCCTGATGAACTTGTACCACCTTCTTACTCATTGTTATAGTGGTATGAATCAAATAGATGACTACAAGACAACAGGTAACAGCCCACAACTAATGTTCAACTAACAGGACAAACATTGTGGCACAAACTGTTTTATTTTTAAAATTATACCATTGAACAGCATGCTGAAAAATGTTAGCTAGGAAGGGGCCAAGAACAGAGAGGAAATTCACCAACATAACTTGCGATTGCTGTTTAGCTTATTTTGCTTTATTTCTATTGCTTCTGATTGGTCTGACTGGAGCTCAGGTAACTAGCAGGGCCAGTGGGTCTTTTTACCTAGAGACAAAATGATTTTTGCTAGGTTTGGGACAAAAAGTTCAAAATAGGTTTTAAAGCTGCACTTCCCTGTGATACAAGTTTTTGGTCATATTTCTACATTATCAGATTTGATGCATGAGAACAAAAGCTCCTAATTACTTCATAAGTTTCATCACCAAATGACAAGATGGTGAGAGGTTGTGTGAAGTCAGGGTGTGTGCTCAGGGAGGGGCAGAAACAAATTTAACATCACAAGAGAGGAGAGTAGAAAAAACATATTTTGCATTTTGCATTTTGATGCAATTTAGGAACCCCCAACCTGTGATGTTAAGTAAAATAATCAAGTCCTCATTATAATTAAAATTTCCTCAAGTCTTTGGGGTTTTTGTTGTTGTTGGGTTTTTTGGGGTTTTTTTTGGAATCAGTATTCAGGCACACATTTTTTACAGTCAGTATAGTAATAAATTAGTCATTTATATTGGTTATCTCTGCAAAAATTCTCTTATTCTTGACCATTGGAAAAGAAATTGGAAAAGAAAGCCTGCATCTGATTTATTAAGGAATTATTCTTTCCTTAAAATTTTATTGAATTTACATTCTTCTCAAAGGCTCTGTACATATGTACCCTGCCTGCTTTTACAGTTCTTCTTTTGCCCTTGGTACTTCATCATCCATTAAACCAGTTGTTAGAATCTACCCACCATCCAGTTTTTGTGAATAGGAGATTGCTGACGAGTGGCTCCCTTTATCCTGTCAGTCAGTGCAGAGGCTAAGAACACAACACACACACATAGCTCATGCCGTATTACTGGGGCTCAGACAGCGTTAAGAACAGATTTTACAGAACAGGGTCATTTCAATCATGTCCCTGTTCTGTTTTGAATTTGGACAGGTTTGCACATGCCTTTACACTCATTTTATTCCTGTGTCTGGTTTACCTTACAGTAAAAATGTAGTTTGTGCATGCCTTGAGAGAGCCGCTTTGTCTCATGCCCGTATATGGCTGTGGTTTCTGTTTTTGAGAATGACTTCATATTCAAAGCAACAGAAATGTCTCTGTAGGTCAACTGGGTTTTTTTTGTGGGTTTCGGGGGGGGGGGGGGGGCTTTTGTGCTGCAGCACTGTTGAATTAATGCTGGCAAAGTCCACAGTGTCACCTGAGAAGTCTCACTGAGGTCTTGGCTTACCAAGGATCTGTTTCCCTGATACGCTCCTGAGGAAATGCTTTGTAACTTGCAATTACAAAAGTTCATGTTTGCTACAAGTAAACTAATAGTGGTATAGAACAAATATTACATGGAAAGCACTGGGCTTTGTCACATTACTGTAGCCTGTAGATAAAGCAGTCAGAGCTGTGGCTGCTTTTTCATGTAGTATTTTGTATGTTATCTTAACCAGCTTTTGTATGTCTTCAGTCCATGTATAGTTTGACCTAGTGTTAACCTCACATACTGCTTCAGGATGTTTCCTGTATTTTGGGCACTGACTTCCCCCTCAAACACTCTCTCCATTGCAGACCATATTCCAGAGGACTTAAGGGACCCGTTCTATACAGACCAGTATGACCAGGAACACATCAAGCCACCTGTCATTCGTCTGCTGCTGTCCTGTGAGCTTTACTGCCGTGTGTGTGCCCTCATCCTCAAAACTGAGCAGGCAGCGTCTCTTCAGTCCCACATGTCTGTCATCCAAGCTCTGTCCAGGAAGGGCATTTATGTGGTGGAGAGTGATGACACACCTGTTACAGAGGGGGACCTGGCCTGTATGCCGATCAAAATGGTGAGTCCAAAATCCTCTCAAATTTTGCAGTATTTTGTGGCAATAACACCTAATATTGTCACCTGCCTGTCTAGTGAGTCTCCTGTCCAGTCGATGGACAGTTAGTAGTACTTGTTCTGCTTGACACATGGTAAACTGGTGTAGCAGTACATAAGGAAGGGCTCCACCTGCTGCATGTTCTTGTTAGATTGGCCCTCCACCTTGTGGTAGATCTCCAAAGCCTAAAGTAAACTATCTTCTCTCCTGAAAGCCAGTAATGAAACACAAAACCGGAAGGGCAGGGGCTAGCAGGTTAGTGATGAATGAATTTGTGGAAAAATAAGTTTAGGAGCTGATTTGTTATTTTCACATGTAGCTGCTGCTTGGGTTTGAAATTAAAACGTACTATAATACTGGTATGTTAATGCTTTTATTGATCAGCTGACACATGCAGGCTCATATAGGCCGTGAAACTAATAGCAATTACAAAGTGTATCTCAGCAGCACAGATTGTCTATCAGGGGATGAGCTCTTCCTGCTTCAGATGCATTATCTTTCTTCAGTGAAGTCAGTGAAAGTTAGTAGTCCCTTTATTATTATCCAGCAATACCAGCAAACCTAAAAACATCTGTCAGTGCACATAAAACCAAAAACATTTGCAGATTCTTTACATTATCCACTTTGTAAAGAGTTTTAAGCATGCTTTGCTTTTAGTACAGTGTCCAGAATATTTGAATATTTCCTGCATCATATCTATTCAAATGGATAAGTGACATTTGACTGCTGGCATGTAAGGTGTGTATGGGGTTACCGTGAAAGGTGTGGGCGTGATTTTTTTTTTTTTTTTCTTTTCTTCATTGTGCAAAGGTGTTGTTGTCCTTAATCTGTCTTGAAAGAGTTTAGCCACAGTTAATTTAATTAACACAAGCACTTATTTCATACTATATATGCTTTTGTAATGAGTCTTTTTCCACTACTCACAGGTTACTCATATCTTTACTAACAGTTTGCTCTTTTTACACAAGTTAAAAGATAAACATCACTGTGATGTTAAAAGATGATACCACAGTATCAGATAAACCACCGTGTTTTTTATGTAAATACAACAGGAGGTAGAGGTGAGTTGTCAGTAATTATTATTACTGGTTATTGCATTTCATTTAAGGCAGGAGCTTACTCTTTTCTACTGGTTGTTATTGATAACACTGTAGACATTTTGGTTACTAAATCTGAAAGAAGTTGGTAATTTTAGAATTATCCAGAAGCAGAGTTGGGCATAATCAAATTAATAATTTGGTCAAATCCCGCAACAGTGACAGAATGCCATCAAGGTTATCTTTGAAAGGTGGGCAGACACTGCAATTTTAATCACAGTTTAATTGGCACTCCTGCACAGTGTAATCCTGCAACTCTTTGGTCATTGAATTGGCTAGTTAAACACAAAGGTCCCCATTCACTTCTTAACTGACAATACGTATAAATACATTTATTTAAATAATATGGCTACAACTTGTGTTGATAAAAGCAGAGTGAAGCAGCACCAGTTTAAACATTTTCAAATATGAAATTCCACCATTGGTATAAATGAATAATTTGCACTGTTTACATTATTTTGTTTTGTTTTGTTTTTTTCTTTTTTCTTTTATTTGAATCATTCTAAAGTATACCTGGAAATATAGAAGTTAGAGATAATTCTGGTCTTCGAAACTGAAATTGACATTAGGTAATCTTTGTCAACAACCAACACTAACTGATGCAGTTATCTCATATTCAGTAAATTTGTGGCCTTGTGTATGTTCAGTGTCGAGGTTAAAAATCAGCTTTGATTAACATATTTTTAATGCGCTGCTTTTTTAGTGGCCTCTAAACACTTTATATATTCTCTGAGGAAGAAATACATTCCTTACATGCAAACTTTTGAGGTAGGCCTTTCTAATACCTCTGAATGAAGCATGCTGTAAAATTTGTAATTTATTTGTTTGCTGAGAGGTCATTTGACTCTTACTCCATACACAAATCCTAAATTAGAAAGCCTGGGTTAACAGGTAAAGTCGATGACCTCTACTGCGATACTCGTTATCTAGGAAAGCAGTATAGGGTTTTGGTGATCCAGCTAACACAAAAAAGCCTGGCTATGGTGAATTTGATTTGTAGTACATCCCTTTGACCCATATTTTAACAAGTAAACTTTCATTAAATGTACATAAATCAAACATAATGTGTGATAGCTCAAGTTGACGTGAGCAACTAAGGAGTAAGAGAGATGCACTATGATTTTTTTTATTTTTTATTTATTTTTTGCATTTGGATGGCGGTCCCTGTTCTCAGTGTCTAACATAAAGTGTTATTGGTCAGTTTTCCAATCACTGCTGCAATCATATGCAAGAGGCAACATACTTGTAAAATGACTCTCCCCTCTCCTTGGCTGGATCACTAAAAAATAGAAATCCTGCTAAATAAACTGATCTCTGTGCTCCCTCAGAGTGGGGGGCATTAGCATTAAGAGGTTTGCTCTTGTGTTAATACCTTGTTGAAATGAATTCATTGTGTCTGGTATTTTTCTCACCTTCATTTTCATCCATCTGTTGGAAAAGCTCCCTAAACGCTCAGTTTAAATGCTTATCCAGCCTAGCTGTCCTCCCTTTCTCAAGCTTTCTACTTAGCAAAATGGTAAAGATGTTGGTGACTGGTTACTTGCCCTGTTGACCCATTTAGTTGTCTTGAGGCAAGTGTAATCCTTGTAAGATTTTCACAGATCACCTCATAATGAGGTTAAATGCCCTCTGCATTGTTTCCACATCTGCACAGCTTGAGTCACCATGGCAGATCCGTGTGAATGAATGCAGAACCCTTGGTGATGAAATACGATGTATCACACTTTAACTAAGAGCACTTCACACAGGATAGGATGAACACCAACAGCCTCATTTGCTCTTAGACATCTCCCTACTTCCTACCCCTTTGTTACCATGGAAACCAGCAGTGGTGTTGAGCAGGCCTTTCCTCTGCAGGCTGGCTCCTAAGTGATGTACGTCTGCTTTTCCTCCCAGCAGTCTGATACAATAATCCAGGCAGGCCGGTATGTAAGCGGCCAGACACAAAGCCAAGTGAGGATGTCAGAAAATCCTGAACAGGACACCACTTATCTGTGACAGACTGTTGAAACCCCCACTGCCATATTGCTGACTTGACAAGGTGTTTCCATAGCAACCTGTGTTTTCCTACTTTGTGTGTCTGTTTAAATGAAGGGGATCCTACACCTACAGGCACTTCCTCTGCACCTTGCCTGTCTCTTTTTTGGGAAACAGCTGGGGCTTGAAAAATCCTGTGAAGCTACCCTTTGTTGTAGACCAATTTATACTACAGTGTGTGTGCGCACACATGGTCAGTGTGTACACAGAGAGCTTGGGGCACCAGCAGCCCCTGCTCCACATGGGGCTACATGCTGCATTGTTGAAGGCCATGGTGTTATAGGAGAACAAAAGACTGAACATCTTACACTTTCATGTATCCTAAATATGCTATTTTGATGTTATTTAATGTCAAGTTTAAATATGTTTTGTTGTTTTCTGCAGACCACATTGGATGTTTTAAATTGAATTCAGTATGTATTTGTTCAGAATCAATGGGCTTTATTTATAGTGTAGTTAGGGTAAAGAATAATATTGGCTTCTTTTTGGGGGGGTTTCCTCTCTGCTCTTGTAGTATTATATCCTGCTAAGACTTTGAGCCATTTTAAATTTTGGATAATTTAGTCAGGGTTTTCCTGCCCCACATGCAGAACAAAAATGAAAGGGCTGTCTTTCTTACCCTTTACACTGTTGTAAGTAATAAGTGTGGTTCAGCCAAGAGAGCTGCCTGATTTGGCAAATTAGAGCAAAAGTCTCACTCCATCGACAAATGTTTACGTTTTTTACCCCTTGGCCTATTATGTTATGTTATGTTCATTGGTGTCCAAGGAAGCATTTGAACCAAAAAAAACTAAAAGGGCTCCTAAAACTGTTGTAGGTACAGTGGTTGCCTCTGTCCCCAGACCTCGCTCTATGATTCTCTCAGTGTTCAAAGATTCAGATGTTTGCAAATAATTCTCAACAAACCCTAAAAGCCCCCAAAATGGTATTTAGGTCAGCCCTACCCTTTAGTTGGCTTCTTTCATGAAAACGTTTTAGTCTGATTTTGAGACCAAGAGCTACCAGAGCTAAGCAGTTTTTAGATTCCCGTATGCACAATAGTCATTCCTACTTTGTTTTGTTAACTTTTCCATGTCTCAGACAATACCATGTTAGTTTGTTTGGAAGTGTATTTTAGTGTTGTTTGTGTTCATGTAGGTCATGCAGTGGAGAAAGCTCTGAATAGCTCTCATTTGTTATGTTAACAAGCCTAATCTCTGTGCACTTCCATCACCAATTGGATTAAGCTAGCAGTGTGTTGCACAAAGCACTGCTTGAAACTTGTGTGTGTTGTTATATATGTGTTTTGTAATAGTTTTGTTATAGTTTCAGGTGCTGCCTATGATGTTTTACATAAGTAACAATACTTAGTAGTGGACTTTTACAAAATAAAGATTCACTAGCCAAAGGGAATTTAAGATTCCCTGGTATTTGATTGGATCTAATTAGCACTCTGACCATCAAGGATCAATATTTTGACTTTTAGGCATCAGCTGTCGGCTCGCTGGGTGATGGGATGCCCCTGCTGGGCCTCTTGATTGCATTAGGAGTTGAAGAGCGGGTTTAACATTGGACACCTACTGTGCCGACTGAGAGACTTCAGCTTTGATTAAGCCATTGTGGTTATTTAAAGCTTCACACTTGTTTAAGAACCTCATGGCCGTACCACTGAAGCCATGGATAGCAACATTATTTAAGAAGTCTATGCTGTGCATTCGCAGATGTTAGTGGTTGTTAAATAGCAGGATGCTTAGTCATTACTAACTTTTAAAACAATATAGGTGCTGCATGAATGGATGGAAGATGAGTTGTGGATTACTAAAGCATATATAGAAAAGCTCTGTTAAGGCTCCAAAAGAAATGTTTGAAGTGTGATAAACTATGTGACGTGAGAGAACCCTGGAGCGCTATGGCAATAAAGAAGGAGAAAGTCCAAGTGAAGAAACAGAATCAGTTGTGTCTAAAGAGGATCCCAGAAAAGGGACGGCTTTCTAAGGTGTTCCCACCAAAGTGATGACAGTTAAAAAAAGCGAACAAAAAAACAGCAACGCTCCAGCAGAAACAGTGGAGGTTCTGAATATCGTTTCCTCTCAGACACTCGCTGTGACTCAAGTAAGAAAAATAAATAAATAAAACAGTTTTGACATCAAAGTTGATACGAAGAAAGACTAACACACAAAAAGGAGACGGGTGGAAGACGAGAAGCGTCTCGGGCTGTTTCTCATCTCAGTTTGAGATGAGAAAATCCCTACCAAAAAAAACAAAAAAAAACCAAACAATCCAATCCAGATTTTCCTGTGTCTGTGGGATGGTGCGACGAAATTAGGCAATGAATGATGACACCCAGCATTAATATGTAGTTTTTATGATAATTTAACATATGGTGTTATGAGACAAGGAACATTAAAATTAAAAAGGTTAATGGCTGCAACATTTAGTTTTTCTTCTCTTTCCAAGCAGTTGCATATTTTATAGAAGTGAAATACTGAGTGTTTTGTGGCTTTTAGTGTCTTTGAAAACTGTAAATGATTACCAAAAAAAATACCTCTTGTTCTGCTGCATCGGTGATGATTGTGCTAATTTAGAAAAGTGTATGTTAAAAGAACCCTGCTATAGGTGCTTAGGTTCCCTATAATCATCTACGTAACACTTGTTTTAACAAATGTTTTATGTTTTGGGAACTTTAAAATTTCTGCCTGTTTGCATTGGAATCTGAAAAAAATACAGCAGGATTGAACTGCCATGTGCTCTGCTCTTGACTTTCACTCAGAGTGCTCACATGCCCATGATCGATGCCCTGATGATGGCTTACACAGTGGAGATGATCAGCATAGAGAAAGTGGTGGCCTCTGTCAAGCGCTTCTCTACCTTCAGTGCCTCTAAGGAGCTGCCCTTTGACCTGGAGGATGCTATGGTTTTCTGGATCAACAAGGTATAGACACTCATGACCCAGATAAGACACACAGCAGGATATTATCATTATTATTATTAAACTCTTTCACAACAAATCTTGTTTAGGCTTTTTATCCTCTAAAATCCAGCTGGCTTTATTCCTGGGGCTCTGAATAAAGTGGTCCACTTATGTCATTGGTGATTGGATATAGTCCAATAGACAGGAGTCTAGGTCTGTTACACGCACAGACTCAAGTTCATGTTGTAGTTGTCTTTTGAAAGAACATTGTCAGTCTATGGGGGATATAATCCTAAAATATTTTTTCCACATTAATCTGCCAGAATGCACATTTTGTTTTTATCATCTTGGAAATTTTAATCGAATTATTCTGATATTAACTGTGATATAAATCTCCTTGTTCATGAGACTAAGAATATGTTCTTTAGTCTACTAGCGCAATATTTAAATGGATTACATTTTTTTAGACTAAATTTCAGAAAACCAATTTGTTCTAACATTGTCAAGTTTGCGTCAAGAAAATTCTGACCTGATTAGCAATTTCTGACTAGGCAGTTGTTTAATTTTGCTCCAAATGCCTCACTAACTAACTGCTGTATCCAGAAAGCTCTTCTCTAAGGTTACTGGCCACTATTAGCATGAAACCTATCGCAAAAAAGTATATGGCAACCTCTTTACAAATATTTTGTCCCTAGCAGATTGCCGTGGTTATCTATCATTTGTACGGATTACTTACCAAGCTGTTGTGAATTTGTGAAAAGTGCACCGCATACCTGAAACTGAAACAAGTTGCTTTCAAATGAAAGGTTTTGCCGTTTGAAATGTTTTGGTTATAGGCTGGGGTGCAGCTTTTATTTTTTATTAAGTGAATGTTTTGTTTCTGCCTTGCATCACACTTTTTCAAATTTCACTACAGATGTCATTCAAGCAAACTACAGGCAAGCATAGAAATCTATTTGCAATCAAAATATCCACAAGGAGGTTTTTGTTGCTACATCCTCTTTGTCAATGATTTCATCCACTGTCAGCCAGCAACTCGCAGGAACAATTTTCCAACCAGTTGCTTAATATGCAGTTTCCATTTGCATTCAGTGGTCGCCAGATAGTTGATAACCGGTTCCTAGCCCTCTGTTACCATTCTGTAGTGTGGTTTATTGACTCCATGCAAACATACTAATAATTGTTTTTTATTCTTTTTTTTTCTTCTGCAGGTAAACATGAAGATGAGGGAGATTGCAGAAAGGGAGCACAAAGTCAAGCACCACCCACTGGAGTCCCCTAGCCATCAAAAGGTAAAGCCACTCAAAATAGGTTCGTTTATTAGAAATGTCTTATCCAGGTGTGTCAAGCAATCACTTGTTTCAAAACAGCAACAGCATCCTTAGCGCTCACATGAATGTTTCTCCCTAATGGCGTTTTGATGTTGTTCTGACCTTCCTCTACTCTTATCTGTTTAAACTGGAAGCAGATCCAATCCTTTTGTCTCTGACCTCTGACGTGTTAATCTTTCTGCTCCTGTTCCTCATCTGTCCCTCCTTCCCCCTTCTCTTATCCCTGCAAACTGGATAGTCTCCCTCCAAATGGTATTGGAAGCTAGTCCCTGTAAGTTGGATGCCAGGCCCCATAACCCCATTTTCTTCCCCCTCTGCCCTTTGCACGCATAGTTCTGTGTTGATGTGTGCGCACACTCCTCCATGGCTCATTCAAGCTCATTACGTGCTACATGTAGCCAGCGTGTCAGCAGGGGGGAGAAGGCTGACAGCTAGTTTGTTTCTTTTTTTTCCCCCTTGTGGCAAATATGTCACTAAGGTGTAAGGTTATTCTAACCTTTGTGTCCAAACTTTTTTTTTCTCTAAGCTATGCAATGTGTGCTACCTCATTTCAAGCTCAAGTAGGCCATGTGGATTCTCTGTGCGCAGATGTGTGTGGTATTTGCTTGCCTAGTGAGAATATGAGAAAAATTCATGCCTACACCTCTCCTTTGCTTTGCAGACCCATTACTGGCCACATTCTCTCACTGATCTGCTTTGTCATTCTCCCTCCAGTTTCTCTCTTCCGCTCTCACGCACTGTTTTCCTATATGCCCACAATCTCCTGACAGTATCTCTGCTCTATGTGTATCAGCCTGATGTCATGCACGAGCTGGCCCACTGCATGCTGGGGCCAGAGGAACTCTCCGAAGCGGTACAGTGATCCTTCCTAGTCAGGAGACTCACTAACGTAGAACTTGTCCTGTAGTACAGCTTCTTGTTTGGTTGTTAGTTTCACCCGTGACTTGTGACAACAACTGCCCCAGCATAGTTTTGTGGAATACCCTCCATGAGCGAGATTAAAGTTCATTTTAAGCTGTTTTATGCTGATTACAATATTTTTTTTTGGTTGTGTTGTGTTTTATTTACTCTAAGTAGTGCCTAGAATCTCTGGACTTGAATTTGGATTTAAACTATATATATTTCTGAGAATTCAAGCCATTTTGGATTTTCTGAATTCTAATGGAATATATTTTAAATTAATTAGGCAAAGCTATACAGTATAAAGTTGGCTGTTTTGGTGAAGGCTGTTAGTAGGGCTGTCCGATATAACGATATATATCGGATGACGATATCAAAACGTCTATCGTTTCATTTTACGCTATCGTTTGTTTCGTGGTGTCGCAAAATAAACTGTTTACAGCAATATTTTTTCATCGTTTTGATGGTCACTGTAGTGGCTATATTAATTTCTCTCTTTCTGTTATATTTAATATAACCACACTACGGACGGTCAAGCGCCTGTTTTTATGCGTTGTCGTTAGCAACAACGACGGTAAAACCATCGCGTGTCCGCTTGTTTATTTTCCACATAAACCTTTCACAATAAAGCTCAAGATCCTGTTGAGACTTTTCAAAATAAACTGAATCACGTGAAATAGTATGCAGAATATTGACGGATGAGAAGCAAAAACAGAACCGTCAGGTGCTAAAAAATAGGAAGAAAACGGCGGCCGTTACAACTTATGTTGAAAAATATATAGTTTCACGCATCAGTTAAAACACTCGACTCCAGGTACACTACACCCAGCTGGAAACACTTCACGCAAGTCGAGCTGCCCGAGATTCACAGAATTTACAGAAAATGTTAAATTATGGTGAGTTATATCGTTATCAGGACGATAGATGTCTTATACCGGGATATGAGATTTGGGTCATATCGCACAGCCCTAGCTGTTAGTATAACTAAATGTGGAACTATGCTTGAATTTATTATGTGTCATCTCCTTCTAAGTCGAAATTTAATATTATATCTGGAAAAGGTTATAGCTTCAGTTTTGCCCACTAAATTAAGCGGCATTTGTGGGACATGTGTACACACATGTGCACATAGGATGATAATAATAATAATAATGATAATAATAATCACCTTCCAGTTCTAGTTTTCCCTGTTCTAGTTTGCAGAGTTGCCCTCTTTCTAACATGGAGGTAAATGTAGCACTACAAGTTAGTACATTGTACTTGGGCCTTCTGTCAGGTCTGGATGTATGTGATTTCATTTTTAGCTTCTAAAATGGGTGTGCATTTGTCTGTTTCATTTAATTAACTTGTTGCTATTCAATTTCCTCAGTGAGTTCCTGAAATGATTACCAGCTTCAAAGAGTAGGCATTCAAATAAATGTGACTTGGGAGGCTGAGTTTCTGTATTAATGATACACTTGTTTCACAAAAAGTGAGCCAGTGATTAAAGCTGTTGACATTTGGGTCAGCTGGTTCGTGTTACCTGGTTTCACTGGTTTTCACTGCTGGTGGTCTGCTTGTCATTAAAGTCAATGGAAAACTGATCTTTTAGTCTGTGCTCTTCATGTCACTGCTCTTTAACACCTTCACCTTCATCTTCTCACAGTTAACCAGGTCTCAAGGATTCTCCCTCGATTGGGTGATCATGGTGCCTCTGGGGTTTTTGTCATTCGGAACCATCTTTAACAGACTTCACTAAACGTGCTGTTGATCAATTTAAATGAAGCCTTTAACTGGTGCTCTCATAACAAATGCCCTTTTACTGTGAAACCATTGGGGAGAACCTTGATCTGATGCTTAAATTAGTTCTAACATTAACTGGAAGAAAAACTTACACATCAGATGTTACTGTGATGTGAAAGAGATTTGTATTTGTGATATTAGTCACTCCATGTAGGATGTTTTGTGTCGTGCCACTGACTGGTAGTTCCAGGGATGTGTGTTGTGGCTTTTCTTCTCATAAAACCCTGATTCTCTCCCCCTGGTGGTTAGGTACGGTATCGTCGGGAACACGCTTCCGGTCGACAGCTGCCCTTCTTTCCATTGCTGGAAGACCTGATGAGGGATGTTTGTGATGGAGCTGCACTGCTCACTGTAGTCCATTACTACTGCCCCGATCTCATGAAGCTGGAAGGTATGATGCTCTTGCCTGTGTGTTTTCTTTCTGTCTCCCGAACACGCACACACGTTCACTACCTACATCTCACAAATTACTCTCAAATAATATTTTTCTATGGGGGCCAATAGACTTGCTCTACTTACATGCTCAATTTAATAACTGTGATGCTATTTTTTTTCACTTGCTCATACTTACTGTCACTGTCCAGTCAGTGAGACATTTATAGCCATCATGTCATCAAGTTGTCCTGATCTGACCTGCTCTCTGTGCACCTGATTAGATGTTTGCCTGAAGGAAGTCCCTTCCATCGCTGATAGCCTGTACAACATCCAGCTCCTCAGAGAATTTGCCAATGAGTACCTGAATAAAAGTTTCTATCTGACAACAGAGGACATGCTCTATTCACCGCCTGTGCTCAAGGTACAAAAAACTGTCAGATATTTGTACTGCAGAGTGAATTTTAAGTATTATAACGTGCCATCTGCTCTTTGTGTAGCACAATGTGATGGTGTTCATCGCTGAGCTGTTTTGGTGGTTTGAGACAGTAAAGCCAGAGTTTGTCCAGCCCAGAGACCTCCAGGAGTTTAAAGATCGTAAGTATTACAGTAGATGAAGTGAAGATTATTAAACTATTAAAGCCTATTAGAGAAGGAAGCATGCATATGTGGTGAATTACATTGTAGTGTTTCGTGGTCTCCCATGGTTAGGGCTGTGCGATATGACCAAAATCTCATATCCCGATATAAGAATTCTATCGTCCCAATAACGATATAAATCACAAAAATGTAAAATTTTCTGTAAATTCTGTGAATCTCGGGCAGCTCGTCTTGCGGGAAGTGTTTCCAGCTGCGCGTCATGTAGCTGGAGTCGAGTGTTTTAACCGATGCATGAAACTATACATTTTTAGACATAAGTTGTAAAGGCCGCCGTTTTCTTTGTGAGTATTTATTACACGGCGTGCTGCGGGGAAAAGCCTGTTCTAACATTTGAGTCTAAGGTTTATTTTTTTAGCACCTGGCGGCTCTTTTTTAAATCTCATCCGTAAACAATCTGCTCTTTCACGTGATTCAGTTTATTTTGAAAAGTCTCAACAGGATCTTGAGCTTTATTGTGAAAGGTTTATGTGGAACATAAACAAGCGGACACGTGATGCTGTTACCGTCGTTGTTGCTAACCACAACGCATAAAAACAGGTGCTTGTCCGTCCTTAATGTGGTTATATAAAATATAAGAGAAAGAGAGAACTTTAAGAAATTAATATAGCCACTACAGTGACCATCAAAACAATGAAAAAATATTGCCCTAAACAGTTTATTTTGCGACACCACGAAACAAACGATAGCGTAAAATGAAACGATAGACGTTTCATCCGATATATATCGTTATATCGAACAGCCCTACCCATGGTCACAAAAATTGTATGGTACGCTGGTGTATCTTGAAATAAAACCTCTGGTCCAACCCTACAGAGTGCTCTGTGTCCTTAGAACTAAAGCTCAGTTGTTTTCCCAAGTACAGCTAGTTTAGTCATCCTCATCATTAATAGTCAGTTGTCAAGACTTTTGCCCTTGTCCTTTACTCAGCTCGAGCCATAGCTCATCCCAAGAGTGCCCGTCCATCAGTGCCCATCTCCAACGCCACCAAGCGAAGCTTCCTAGCTAGTCCTGGTATGGCCGACAACCAGAGCAGCCCTGAAGTCTGTAACAGGTACTTCCTGCACCCTGAAGACTCTGACCCCCTGTAAGTCTTTTCTCACTTTCCTTCTCATTCCACTTCATCATGATCCCGTCGTCTAAACAGTTACAATAGACCCACAAGGATGGGTAGATATGCAGGGATGGCTGTGTTTCGCTCTCATGTGTCCTTCACATCTAACCCTGTGTCTGATCACTTGTGTTAAGATGACCTTGTGCATGTTGTTGGGCCTTGATTGTCTGTTATGTGGTAAAATACTGGGCTTTTGTAGTGAATATGCTGAAATATAATGAGATGTATCAGATTGGTTTAAAGTGGGTTTGGGTCCTATTGTCTGTACGATAAGATCCAAAACACACAAAACTAAGCTGTTCATAAATTTTCTGCCAACCTCTTGTCTCTTATTTTTGGTTGTAGTAAAGGGGGCCCAACTTTCAGTCCTTCACACCCACTTCTGCCCCTGCGACAGAGACAACAAAAGCAACAAGGAGACGATGCGGGTAAGACGAATCTTGATTTTATTTTTTTAAACGTACATGCATTACCTGTATAGTAGGATTTAATAGTTCGGGTTTAAGTCATGCTGACTTAAATCTGCACCTGTGTATTTCTGGGTAGGTTTGAGAAACCGCTCGAACTCCTTGACTCAGATGGACGGACAAGTCAGAGGCTCTGTAGTAGCATGGCCCGACAAGAGGCAGAGGTACTTGGAATAATTGCACTTTTAATCTAAAATAAAAGGCTTTCTTCATACAGCTAGTTGTGATTAACTTGTTTATGTGACCAGTGTAGGTCTTAACTGTGTAATTAAGGCAAAAAATGAATACAATTTTAAATTCTGTAAGGACTAATTGTATTGTGCATATAGTACAGACTTTACAGCTGAGGTTATTCTCATGATCTCTTTCTGCAGACCAGTGTCCACAATGGGCCCTTATCTGTTACACTCAGCCACCGACAGTGATGCAGACATAGCTTCTGGTGACAGCGTTAGTCTGGCTCGCTCAATTAGTAAGGACAGCCTGGCATCCAATGTCATCAATGTCACTCCCAAACACCAGACTTCTGTACACCAGCCATCACGTCCTCCAGTACGTAGAGTCAACGGCCACAGCCTTCTGACTAATGTCAATACGGAGGATGAGGAAGAAACTCTGGTGACCGTAGCCAAGAGCGATGGTCCTGCCATCTCCAAACAGGTTGAGGGGACACAATCAGCTGCTGTAATTGGATCCAAACCTTCCACTGACTCCAAATTGACACCAGATAGCTTTTACCTTGAACCACTAATGCCTGCCGTGCTCAAAACGGCTAAAGAGAAGTCTGTATGCCTAAACAAGGAGGAAGAGAGTGGTGAAGTGTCCCGGTCTGCAGGAAGGGGCTCTTTACGCAGAGAAAATGGATCTACATCTGCTGTTCGCAGGAAAGCTCCCTCCAATCTGAACCAAACATTTCCTCCTCCAGCTGAGGAAGGCTTGTCAGATGAGCCTGTTCAAAGTCAGGCAAGTCTCAGGCTAAGCAGCAGTGTGGAACCTTCCTCCAGGGACCCAGCTGAGGGTTTCTACTTGCATTCAGATTCTGAAGAACTAAAGCCTGGCAATGGCCAGGACGGTGACCTAGGGGACCTGGATGAGGAGGAAGAGGATTTGGATGAAGCCGCAACCACTAAAGAAACACTCTGGCCCAGGAAAGCTTTCAACGAGGAGGAAGAAGAATCAGCCAAACTCCAAGAAGACATGAATGTGAAAGAGCATGAAGACAAAGATATTAATGGTGGCAGCGGTCGTTCCAGCCCCTGTCTCAGCACACACTCCCAGGCCAGCAGCATGGCCAGTGGCAGCGTGCGCATGACCTCTTTTGCTGAGCGTAAAGCTCAGCAGCAGCGCTTTGGCAGCAACCATGACCTGCGCTCCAGTGCCTCCAGTTCCCAGAGGACCACTCCAGATGGATCAGAGTGCAGTGGCCCCCTGGCTTCCTCATGGAGGATTAAGAGGGACCAGAGCCCCTCTTCCCCCTTGGGAGGATCCTCTCGTACAGGCAATGGCAGCGGCGGTGCAAATGTATTGGCTTCTGAACTGGTCCAGCTCAGAATGCAGCTGGAAGAGAAGCGGCGTGCCATTGAGCATCAGAAGAAGAAGATGGAAGTACTGTCAGCGAGACAGAGGCAGAAGCTGGGAAAAGCAGCCTTTCTGCATATAGTAAAGAAAGGTGGAGGAAGGAGTGACACATTACCCAACCCGCTTAAAGCTGACATCTCTAAAGATGAGCTCAATGGGGAGAAAGGACCATCAAGTAAAGATGATATGTGTGTTGATACCATGAGAGGGGAGAAGGAAGTGGATGAGACCACCCCGTCTGGTGCCTTAGAAGCAGAAAAGAAAGGGAACGGTGGAAGCTTCTATCTGGATGAAGATTTGGACCTGAATGAGTGCAGTCGCTCTATCGAGCTGCTAAATGAAGCTATTGGCAGCATCCAGCAACAAATGATGCAGCTTTCACTGCAGCAGGAGATGTTGATGAAACAGAATGTACAGTCCCCACCTGGTGCAGCTCCACCTCCTGCTCTCACCAGCGACAAAAACGGAGATTCCAAGACTGGAGCAGGCTTTCACTTTGTGGAGCATCTTTCTGGCACTAGCACCACTCCAACCAGGAAACCCCCCAAACTAAGCTCTGGCCGGAGCGCCAGATCCAAACCATCAGAGCTAAAGATGGCCAAGGAGCAGAGCCGCCAGACCACCAGGACCCTCACACCCACCCAGAGTGGATCAGAGACATTGCCACACCCAAAGCATTCAGCTGGGGGCAGGTCCCCCAGGACTGAGCAGCCCGACAGTCCCAGAAACCCCACAGTAGTGGAGACAGTTGACAAGCCAGGATCTGGCCACGTTCGGAGTGCCACCTTCCGACTTCATGATGAAGCAAACATTCGCTTGCCGACCAGAGTGGACCTGACATCACTGGCTCCTCCAGAAGTGTCCTTTGATGAGTGCCTGTCCAGCAACACCAGAGAGTCTGAGCTCAACTCTTCAGACGGTTCAGGGAAAGAGAATATACCATCAGATGAGGCGCAACGCAACAAAACCCACCTCATTGAGGTTGATCTGTCAGAGCTGAAGGCACCCGAAGAAGAAGAAGAAGAGGGGGGTGTTGAGGACAAAACAACAGAGAGAGATGATGGAGAGCAGAAGTCAGTCCTGGGCTTCTTCTTCAAGGTAAAAATAAATAACAGGCATCCTCAAGTTTCTATTAATTCCCTAATACACTCTTTCAATTATAAATGATTAACATAAATAGTTTTTCACATTGGCACACATTTTATAATTTCATATTTTGCTGATTAAAAAAAATATTTGAAATGCAAATTATATTTATTCGTATTTATACTTTGAATTTGTAATCTTTTGCTTGTTTTTGTTTGGCCAAATGGAAAAAGTGATTCTAATTATTAAATAACCAGATTGCATAGTTTTCAGTTTTGATGTTTAACCACATTTGTTATTATTTGCAGATTTAATACATTGTTCTATTATATTTTTCCATGTTCTAGGATGAGCAGAAAGCGGAGGATGAGCTCGCTAAGAAGAGAGCAGCGTTTTTGCTGAAGCAGCAGAAGAAAGCAGAGGAGGCTCGACTACGTAAACAACAATTAGAGGCCGAATCTGAGCTCAAACGTGATGAAGCCAGGTACATTATTTTCACACTGACATCGATTTCCGATTTATTTGTTAGGAAAATTACTAAAATTCCAGTGTTTGGTGCCAACACTAGGCGGAAAGCCGAGGAGGATCGTTTGCGTAAAGAGGAGGAGAAGACACGGCGAGAGCTGATAAAGCAAGAGTATCTGCGGAGGAAGCAACAAGAGATGTTTGAGGAACAAGGCCTTGTGAAGCCCAAAACTCCCAAACCGAAGCAGAAGCACAGACCCAAGTCTGTCCTCAGAGAGGAATCCTCCAGCGATAATTTCTCCAAGTGCTCTTCTACAGGTAAGACTGTTACATCACCACTTTGACATTTAGCTAAAAATCAGTTTTTCTGTAAATGTCACAGCATGGTGCGCTTCATTTGTTTTTCCAGCTGAGCTGTGGGGTACATTGACTGACTGTGGGCTTTTTTTTTAAATTTTATTTTATTTTTTACTAATAATTATATGTTCCACACTTACCGTTTATGACACTGACATTATTTTGATTTTTAGAGTATTGAGACATTTTGGTTCTCGGGCTGATTTTAAAATTTCATTTTTATGCACAGTCTACAACCAAAACTCAGACGGGTTGAAACTGAGTGGTTTTTGGAGGGCTTTTGTTCAAAATAAAAGACTGAATTACCCAGTAGGTTTTCAGATAAAACTTAACTTAGTTCTCATTTAAAAAACTATTGATAGAAACGACAACCTTGAGTTTGGCATACTTTTTTTTTTTTTAAGTTTCTCTCATCCTGATTGGCCAATTCATTTAAGCTCACGCAGGCCTTTTCCCAAACACTTTAGGCTACAGACCACATTTAACCATACGTTTGTGCTTTATTCTATACACGTTAAGCACCTCCTGTGTCTTTGGACTGATGTAGCCTACACCTTGTTTGTAATAAGTGTGTATATCTGGAACTGGATCAGAAAGTTCAATATTCATTTCATCAGATATGATGAAACAGTTGCTCATGGTCTGTGAGTCATCAAAGTACTTTTTGGCGAAGTCCCACCATTTCGTTAGGTCACTTAACCCTGATGGCCCCCTCTAACAGAGTATGGAGATGGTTAGACCATGGCTCTTGTCCCAAACTACTGAGATCTAGGAAAAAACAAGCTAAAGAGCTCTTCTCCCTATATCATCTATAAAAGTGTTGGTTTTTACTGAAACAAAGACTTTCTTAGAATCTGGTAATGGACTCATTATTCAGTATTGATAAAATATTGTAATTACATTTAAATGGAAAACAAAAACAACTTTTCCTACATTTTTCAAATGGTCTCCTTTGTTTTACATAGCTGACAAACTGAGTAACGCCCAGTCAGGCTCCAATCTGTCTCTCGCATCTGCCGCTACCAACGAGGCCGACAGCGTAAACTCTGGAGGTGCAGGCTCCCAGCGGTAAATTTCCCAGACTCTTTCTTTCATGTGTTTACTGTTTGTAAGAATTTGTTATATTATGCAAGTTTAGGATTTGCTGTCTATATTCAAATTGTTTTGTTACCCAAGAAGCCCTCTGTCATGATTATTGATCCACCCATTCATGTGCCATTGTGTCCAGCTGTGACTCTGTGGAGTCATTTCCAGGCAGTCGGAACAGTCGAGCTGCAGAGAGAGACTGGGACAACGGCTCCACTGCCTCTTCCATCACTTCCATGGCTGAATATACTGGCAAGTTTTTCTGTGATCTGTGATCAGTCTTTACTATGACTACAAATCTTTTATAGTTATTCATTGATTAGTGATAAACAGATCAATATATCAGTCTCGGTACATTTAAAATGATATGTGAATATCGCTGTTTTGGTCACTATATTTTTTTCTGAACAGGCTAAGGAGATTTTTAGTGGTCAGAAGCAACTGACACCTACTGTAGGTGTCGTAGCTGTAGTTAAATTTGTAGTCATCAGACTTAGTCCTCTGTTACATTTTCATGGCTTTTCTTCTGTAGGCCCCAAACTCTTCAAGGAGCCCAGTGCCAAGTCAAACAAGCCAATCATCCATAATGCAATCTCTCACTGCTGCCTGGCTGGCAAAGTCAACGAGCCCCAGAAGAACCAGATCCTAGAGGTTAGTGTGGGATGGTATCAGCATGTAGTATAGTATTTCTAAAGATGCTGGTGGGATTTTGTTTGGTTTTGTTTGTCTGTTTGTTTTTTGGTGTGTGAGGAATGGACAGGAATCTGACTGTAGAGATCTTGTAAAAGCCTTCAGTGACTGGAGTCAGAAAAACTACCTCATATTGAACACCTCTAAGAAGAAATGGTAAATGGCCTGTATTTGTATAGCGCTTTACTTGGTCCCTAAGGACCCCAAAGCGCTTTACACATTCAGTCATCCACCCATTCACACACACATTCACACACTGGTGATGGCAAGCTACATTGTAGCCACAGAGGCGAGGCTGCCGGACACTGGCGCCACTGGGCTCTCTGACCACCACCAGTAGGCAACAGGTGAAGTGTCTTGCCCAAGGACACAACGACCGAGACTGTCTGAGCCGGGGCTCGAACCGGCAACCTTCCGATTACAAGACAAACTGCTAACTCTTGAGCCACGATTGCCGAAGGAAAAGATAGTAGATTTAGGAAGGTTAGGGCTCCCTCTCCAGCCTGTAAAAGTTTGTGGGGTGGACAAAGGGGTTGTAACAAAATATAAATACTTAGGTTTACACCTAGTAATAAACTGGACTGGTCCCTGAATACAGATGAACTGTACAAAAAGGGGAAAAGTTGCCTCTTGTTGTTAAGAATACTAAGATTTCCTGACATCTGCAGTAAATTGCTGCAAATCTCCTATCATTCCGAGGCTGGGGAGGCAGCATCAGAAACAAGGATGCAAGAAGACTGGACAAACTAATGAGAAAAGCTGGCTCTGTAATTGGAGCCTGACTGGACACGCTGGGGGAAGTGATGGAAAGATGCACAATAAAGATGTTAGTAGCTATGTTGAACAACTCTGCTCACCCACTTTATGGAACAAAAATACATCAGTACTGGAAGACATCAGGCTATTTAGTCTCATACAAATAGCAAATGGGCCATGTCAGACGTATGAATTTCCCTCTGGGATCAATAATCAATTCAGTCCTTAGCAATCTACTTTTTGTGGTACTAGATGCAAGTTCACTACCTGAGATGTTTGTTAAATGAACTTCTGGGATCTTCTGGAATTAAGTGATCCAAAGGTTCCTGCATTCAGAATATGAATATTTTGATGTAATTTATACACTTGTTTTTCTTAAACTATTTTTGTTTTCTTTTTGGGATCACAAACGTGTCACTGGCACTTCTATCTTTCTATGAAAGATAGAAGTGCCAGTGACAGCACGTCATGCAAAAGTTGGTGAAAGTTGTGTCTTTAAAGAATGTTGTCTTAAAATTACCCAGGAGTTATATCTCCTTGTAACCCCCCTCCCTTCCCCTACCCCACTAGGAGCTGGAGAAGTGTGAGTCCAACCACCTCATGATCCTGTTTCGTGACGGTGGTTGCCAGTTTCGGGCACTCTACTCGTACTTCCCCGACACCGAAGAGATACAAAAGCTGACGGGCACCGGACCCAAGTGCATCAGCAAGAAGATGATTGATAAGCTGTACAAGTACAGCTCAGATCGAAAGCAGTTTACCGTTATCCCTGCCAAGACTGTGTCAGTCAGCGTGGACGCCCTGACCATCCACAACCACCTGTGGCAGGCCAAGAGAAGCGCTGTGCCAAAGAAAAGTGGAAAATAGCAGGCAGGATTTGGAAACACACCTTCATCCACTTCATCCTATCCTCACACTGCTTGTTTTCTGACTGCATTGACGCCCCAAAGCTCGGTATGGAAACCTACACGGGAGAGAGGCCACTATGGACATGCGGTCATCTGTAGGTGGACCGAGGCAGTAACAAAGGTGTGTGTGTGTGTGTGTGTGTCCGGTGCTTGCGATGTGAGAGGGAATGCCAGCTCAGTTTGCTTCTTCTTCCTGTGATGTCGGTGGGATCTGTTCAGGTTCATTTTGAGTCCGCCTGACTTCTTTTTCTCTTCTTTTTTTTCAACAACAACCATGGCTCAAGCATGTGGCATTTCCCCCCCTCATATGTGGTGGATGTTCATTTTTACATGAAGTATTTATTAGTTCAGCACTGTCATGGTTGAGAGCTCAGCTGCAGCACTAAAAATCCTTCCTTCTCTCCAGAAATGCCTCTTCTTTTGGACAAATTTGGACACAAAAGGGGGTGGGGACATCGGGGCGGGCTGGGGGGTTTATGTCGCTCTTTTCAGAAAATCGGAAACAAGGGAACTTTGTACAACCCTTTAGGACTACACTGCTGTCACAACTACAGTTTCTCCCCGTGTGGACTGTCGAATCTGTCAAATCAGGCTGGCATTACCAATTTTGCCTCACCAGGGATCTCCAGAAAACCTGCTGCTCTGAACTGTCTTCTTCTTTAGTCACGGGGGAGCTCCTCGGGTATCCCTCAGACATCCGTTGGCCTTTCACGCATCGTGGTACTATCGTCTATTTATTCAGCCGCTTTTTAAACTAGACGCTGATCGTGTAGCACTGGATATGTGTATTGCAAAGAAAAAAGGCAAAAAAATAACGATGGTCATTTTAAAGAATTTTATTTGTCAAAACATCCTTTTTGATTTTTAGGATGAATGATAGGCTTCGGTACAAAATGATGCTTTTTAATGTTTTGTTTTGTTTTGTGTTTTTTTTTTTTTTGGTTTTTTTTTTTTTTTTTTTAAATTTATCAATTAAGCAATGTGGAATAGAGTTTAAGCTGATGTTATGTCTTTTCATCATAACAGGAATTCTCTGATGTTTAGAGCTTAGTTGTGTTTTCTCTCTCCACTGGACACTACTTAAACTGTCCTGTACAAAGGTGCACTCATGAACACTTGTCGACGGCTTATTTCATGCAATGTAACTCCCCTCAAAGCCTTTTCTTCCCTCCCCAAGTGTTTCTGTCAGCCTGTCCCATCTTAAATCGCAGCAGCGGCTCGCGCACTCTTGTTGTGAAGAGTACCTCCGCGCTGCCCTGTAACCTGTTCGAATGACAGTATTTGATATATTCACTACGGAGGGGAGGGTCTCTGTGTGTGGGAGGGGTGGTTGGTGGGAGGGGGGGGGGGCTGTGGTTCAGTTATGTACCAACATTAAAGAACATTCCTCCAAGGTGTTGACAAAACACTGCCACGTCGTCTCTCTTCTTCTCTCTGTCTTTTTCACAACTCAAAGTGCTTTTTTTTGTGTGTTTTTTAGAAACCATATGTTGGCCTCCAGAACAACCCCAAGCGTTGCACGAGCACTTTACTTTCTGCTTGTTGGGGGGATTTTACCTTTTGAATGGGCATAAAAACTAAGAATTAATAAGACTGCTGTTTGTGCGCTCCGGGAAAATAATGAATATAATTGTGGAAACTAAACCAAACGCTAAGATTTAACACTGACAATTAAAGCCGAAGGGCCGTCACTGACATGATACTACTGCTGTCTCCAAAAAAAACTGTGGAATACTTGATTTCTCTCTTGCTGCATGGTGTTTTTGGGGAGGTTGGGTGGCAGAGGTGGTCGATCGTTAATTGTACGGTAGTGTATTTTCATGTTACCTAAAAGATTGTACTGGCATTGGTCACCGTATTTTTTTTGTTTTGTTACACATGTACTTTTCATCCTTGTTGATTTTTATCTTTGATCCCATGCCATCTATTTATTTTAAAATGGAAGCACTGAAACAGAATAAATTTTCAAGTAAATAAAAGTCACATTTTTCATTTCGATTTTCTCATGGCTTCATTTATCCATTTAGATTCACTGGTTTCTGTTGCTGCTGTTTGACACCATGTTGATTAACAAAACATCACAACTTTTCTTTTTTGTTTGCAATTGTCACACTTTTTTTTTTTTTTTTTTCTCGAGGAGCAAGTTTGCATCTTTTCACTGAAACACACTTTTTCCTATTAATGAATGAAAGCTAACAAGACAGAAAAAGTGTTCCCAGAATGACAGGTTTCTAATTTAAACTGGACTTTACCTCACTTTAAAAATAATCAGTATTTATCTTGATGCATCTCTTTAGTTCATTCAACATGATTCAGGTTTAAACAGCAGGAGGGTTTTGTTTCCTGACATCATGAGAGGGGCAAGCAGAAGGAACTCACCAATGGCTGGCAAATAAAGCCCACACTTAATAGAAATTACTCCAACTTCTGCTCAGTAGGGATCAGAGGTTTTGCTCCTTCTCAAAAAGCACCAAAGCAGAACTGCCTCTGCATGAGCACCGCTTTGGTGTAAATGAGGTGATGGATGGATGAACCTTTGGGCATGTATATTCAATATTATTCAACATTGTTATGAAGTTGTAGCAAAAGCCTTAGGTCCATTCAAAACTCCACAGCAAGAGCATTCAAATGGACTAGAGAGGGAGATTTGCATTTCTCTTCACTAGCTGCCCCTTAAATATAGAAATCCATTTAAAATCCTTCTACACATGTACAGTCCTGAGTGATCAGCCAGCATCACACTTCGAGGAAGCATATTATCCCCATCAAGTACTTAACTCAGAGTTCACTAAGTTTAAAGAAAACAAACAACCCAAAACCTCTACTACTAAAATTCTACTTAAAATGTTTTTAAATGTTCGATACTATTTGCTGGGAGACCTCCCATGATGCACTAAGGATGTCTCCTAGAATGAACCCACGTGTATTTGAGCGCTTGAAAAGAAGGCAGCTGTTTGGTTTAAAAAGATGTCTCGCCTGTCACCCAAGAGGCCAGTTTTATAACAACTGTAGAGCTCCGTGATAGCACTCGCATTATTGATAAAGGCTCACTGAGCCTCAGGATCACCTCAAAGGGACAACATCACTATGTGTTAAATACCTGAGACTCATGTTTGTTTGTTTGTTTTAAACTGAAGAAGACTCTTGGAAGGATATGAGAGAGAGAGATCTTCATGAAGTCCAATCTTTTCAGCCTTTTTTAATTTTACACATTAGTTTCTGACAGGTCTCTTTCATTACCTACAGCAGCATTTCTTTATGATGTAGAGAAAACAGGCATGTCCTCTTGAAATTGTGATATCTCAGGGGTTAAATCTGCAGTTAAACTACATTACACTGGTTCAGCCCATTTAAGAAAATGGACCCGAATGTAGCCCACAATGAAAATTGACTATTACGCGCTTGAGAACCTACCTATATTCCCCCATATGTTTATATGCCAACGTTACACTGGTCTATGTTCTCCCATAATCTGTGTTGTTGATCATCATCTTTCTATGCTCTCACTTTTCCTCCTCTTTCCCCTCTTCCCCCCCAACCAGTTGTGGTATCTTTAGTGCTTTCTCTCTCTTATATTGTGGGATCTTTGCTTTGCAATATAAAGTGCTTGAGTTAAACATTTTTGAATTGGTGCTGTATTCAACTGAAAAGCCCTTTAAGTGGTGAAAACATCTTCAGGCCCCCCCCACTGTTAAAAGCTGTCTCGTGCTTCATCAGCCAACTGGAACAGCGCCTTCAAACGCACAACCATAACCATGGAAGACTCTTCTCTGTCATGGCAACTCTGTTTCTTTTCACACCTGTTAGTTCAGGTGATCACGAGACCATCACAATCTGCAAACTCTCACTCCACAGTCCGAGCTGAAGAACTGCATCCAGCAGGTCACCATGAAGGGTAAGTGCTGCTGGTTTTAATGCTCACACAGAAAGTCATCAAATGTTCAGCTTTAACTAATGTGATCAGTCTGCATCCACACAGTTGTAGCTGGTGGTGTTTTGTTGCTGGCTGTTGTCCACCTGAGCCGTCCTTGTATCAAAGAGGGAAAGATCACGATCTGCTTCAACATCCCAACATGTAAGGAATTTTGTTTACTACACCTTTAATGGTGACCTTTAAAATAGGCTTAGACAGCAACATTTTATATATCGGAAATAAAGTCAATTAACTTCATACCAAGAAGAAAAATGGATTTCTTCTTCGTTTAATTTAATTCAATTTAATACACAAATGTGTATACTGAAAAAAACGCAACTGGACTTAAAGTCGCCTTTTCTGACAAGATGTTTCACCTCTCGTCTAATAGACTTCTTCAGCTGTCAAACAACAAGCAGAGAGTGCATGATATTTAACCCTTAGTAGGAGCAGGTCTCTTGGAGATCCCGAGGGTTGTTGATCCACTGTTAATCATGTGACCTGTCACATGAGCCAAAGGGACGGCCCTCACTAAGGGTTAAATACCTGAGACTCTCTGAATGTGGTTTTAAGAAGAAACCTTTCAGCTGACCTGCACAGATATAGATTTAGACATTCTTGTAGGAATAAACACATGAACCAAAACCTGCTCACGCTGGTTAAAAAAATAGTCCGATCAAATGATTCAAAACTAAAACCATTTCCTGTAGTTTTACAAGTAAAAAATAGAATTTCATATAAAAAAGAAAATGACCCCTAAACTCTACTTCTCAGAATTTTTTTATTTCCATTTACCAAAGTTTTCACAATTATATATTTTTTAAGTTCTTCTGAGGATTCCGATGATTTCATTGTCTTTTGTGCCTTTATAGTCCCGGACTGAGTCTATGATGTTGAGGCTTCTGGGGTTATTGGGACAAGTCTGATTTCAGTTCTGTCAGGCTGTAAAAATTGATCAAGAAGTTTTATTTTCTGTTATTACCTGATCTTACTACAATTTACTAACAATTTAATGCTCAACATGATCAAACCACAGTTAATGATACCTGCTGACTTGTAATAGGTACTACAAGTTTTGCTCTGGTCACACATTTGTCAACCACTAGGGGGAAGCAAAGGCAACAAAATAGTCTCTTAAGAAGTTTGCATATCTGCAGGATGCTTTGATTTTATAGTTTCACTGCATTTTTTCCTCCATTGAGCTCATTTGTTGATTCAGATTGATTTAGCAAAAGGATGCAAATGTAAGTATGTGCAGCTTTGTGTTTGACTCCTCTAAAAACACTTCTGCCCACTTAGACTTTGAACCTGGTTCCTCATCTCTGTTGATGGTCCTGAAGGATGTCGGAGAGATCAACTCCACGGTGCTGCAGAGTGAGAACCTCGCTTCTATCACCAGGCTCACGATCAACAACGCAGGTGTCACGAGAATCGCTGAAAAAGCCTTCAGCTCATTTACCAATCTTAAGTATCTCAGCTTGGAGCTAAACAATCTGTCGCAGATTAATTCAAACTGGTTTAAAGAGCCCGCCGCCCTGAGTGAGATCATCCTTACGGGAAATCACATTGAAGTCTTGAGTGAGTCCACGCTCGGACAGTTTCCTAACCTCACAAGCCTCAGGCTGAATAAAAACATGCTCAGGAATATTGAGCAGAATAGTTTCAGTTCCCAGGCCGCCTTGGCTGAGTTAGACTTGTCCAAGAACAAGTTGACTTGGGTCTCACCACAAGCCTTCAGATCTCTGACCTCCACCAAGATCAGATTAGGCGGGAACCCTTGGGACTGTTCGTGTGAAGCTGAAGACTTTGTCGCCTTTATGAAAGGTTTGAGAAAAGTGAGATAAACTACATTATTAATGTGGTTTTATTTTAAAAAAAAAAAAAAAAAAGAAGAAGAAAGAAATGTAAAGTTGGTTCTCCCCTCAGCTCTACAGAGCAGATCTCAGCTGGAAAACGAGATGGACGTGACCTGTGAGAGTCCTCCATCCCTGAGGGGTCAGCTGGTGTGGAACGTAACGGTATGCGTGACATCACCATCAAGAACACCGTCAGTGGGCCCTTTATCCACTGGTACAGCTGTTTCTTCTTGCCTAATTATTTGTTTTTATTAAAGTCTACAAGTCTAAAAGCACGATTTGTTTAATTAAATAACTGCCACGTAGTATCTACATTTTTACCTGCAGTAAAAGTGGTGACGACCTCTCCATCGCCAACATCAGAGACAGAAACCTCTGTCAAACCCAAACCCACTATAAGCTCTTCTCACACTGGTACGTGAAGCTTTTTTTTCTTTTCCCAGTTTCCATTAGATGTTGAAAAGTCTTTGCATTTTAAATTTGTGCGTGCTTGTGTTCTCTCCACTGACAGTTCCATCATTAGAAACATCTGTCCACCCTAAGCCCACTTATGCACACACACCTGGCCCTGCATCCACTGGTACATGTGCTGCTTTTTTTCATAAAAATTCAAAATTCTGACAGAAATATTTCCACCCCTTTAAAAAAAAAAAAGCAATGCTTCTCTCTGTTTTTCCTACAGTAAAAGTGGAAACTCCTTCATCACGACCAACATCAAACTCACACAAACCCACTGATATACCCACAACAAGCTCTTACACCAGTACATGTGGCTAATTAAATTTCGTGAAACTCTTTACATTTCAGTGTGTGCATACTATTAACTGGCACTTAGTATTTCTATTTTTACCTGCAGTAAAAGTGGTGTCAACCCCCCCATCACGCCCAACCTCAAACTCAGGCACTTCTTTCATAGTCTCATCCACTGATGCATCCACAATAAGCTCTTCTCACACTGGTACATTTTTTTTTTTCGTTTCCCAGTTTTTATCCGAAATGTGAAATTCTCTACATTTTAAATTTGTGCATATTTATGTCTCGGCTGTTCTCTCTAGTGACAGTTTCATCATTAGAGACCTCTATCCATCCTAAGCCTATCTATGTACATACACCTGGCCCTGCATCCACTGGTACATGTGCTTCTTTTTGTGTGTTTGAAATTCACCATTATGACAGGAATACTCTTATCTCTTTAAAACATTAGCAATCAGTGTCTCTGTTTTTCCTGCAGTAAAAGTGGAAACTCCTTCACGACCAACATCAAAGACAGAAACCACAAGCTCCTCTTTCACTGGTACATCTGGCTTTTCCTGTCTTTTGTTTCTATACACCCCCCCCCCCCCCCCCCACACACACACACACACACACACACACACACACACAACTCATACCACTGACCACATTATTAGGTACACCTGCTCAACTGCTTATTAACACAAATATCTAATCAGCCAATCACATGGCAGCAACTCAATGCATTTATTAATGCAGACATGGACTATTTCTTTGTGTCAGAGTATCTCTGAATGCACAATGCATCAAATCTTGAAGCAAAAAAGCACATCAGGTGCTTCTCGTGTCAAATAAGAACAGGGAGCTGATGCTACAATTCTGCTCTCCAAAATTGGCCAACATAAATTTTGCTTGGTCTGATAAATCTTGATTTCTGCTGCAGCATTTGATTGATAGGGTCTAAACATGAAACCATGGATCCATCCTTCCTTGTATCAATGAGTCATGCCACTGCTGCTGGTACAGTGGTGTTGGGGATATTTTCTTGGCACACTCTGGCCGCTTAGTACCAACTGAGCATTGTTTAAATAGAGTAGAACCCCTTAATGTACCATCTTCTGATGTCTCCTCCTATAGCAGCATGACAGTCATGTCACAAAGCTCAAATCATCTCAGACTGGTTTCTTGAACATGTCGACTCAAACAGCCTCCACAGTCATCTGGTCTTGTCATCATCTCAATATAAACCAAAATCTCTGAGTAACGTTTCCAGCACCTTACTGCATCTTTGTGATGAAGAATTAAGGCAGTTTGGAAGGCAAAGAGAGGGTCTCTAACTTTGACAGCATCAAATCTGTGTCACAGAATAGCTCTGAATCACTGATTACGAATATTCCTAAGGTTTTTTTGTTTTGTTTTTTTGTTGTTGTCTATTATTTTGCTATGAAAAAATAATTTTATATCAGTTTGTCAGAATCTACCGTAACCGCATTGGGGAAAATCGGCACACACCCTTAGTATGAGTCATCCTGAAACTCTGGCAGTTATTGACCTGCAGATGGCGCCAGAGTAACACGATTAATCTGACCATAGCCCAGCGGTCCTGAACTGTATCTAACTGTTAAAACATTTTGCACAATTACTGCTTTTAAGAAGTGAAAACATTCTGCATTTTACAACATTGTGGACTCTCTAGTTTGTTTCTTATTCTCCTCAGGATCTTATGAGACGTCACCTCTGGTAAGGACAGAAGCCTCACCCCACGCCGAACTCACAAACTCATCCACAACAGCTTCTGAACCTGTTGGAGTGACAGGTACATTGGATTCTTCTCAAAATGTTTGTCATCAGAATTCTGAAATACTAATGCATGAAATCTGTGCTGTTTTATTTCCTTTGGCCAGTTCCATCACAACCACCGTCAGATACCAACATTGTCCGTGCTCTCATTGCTGTGATTGGTATGTTTCTACTGTATATTTCTGTTTGATTGAATTGAAAATACATACGTCGCTAAAATAGTCTTTCTGTTTATGTGGCCCTCTCTACAGTGGTCCTCTGTGTGCTGCTGTTTGTGGTGTGTTTCCTGGCTGTGCGACGTCGAAGGAAACACAACAAAAAAAGTGTGACACCCGGGCATCCGAGAGAAGACAAAAAGCAGCTGGAAGAAGAAAGCAGATCAAGTCATGACTCTCTAAGATCCTCTGAGAATAAAGATGCAGAGATGGCTCGGATAACATCCTTTACTGGAATCAGAGCAAAGTCAGCAAATGCTGTAATCCTCATGTCTCCTTTTTGTGCATCTGGGAAGGATCCTGTGACTTTGCATACTGAGACAGAGGCTCAAGCAAAAGTCACTGAAAACCCAGCTGAGGGAAAGCAGAAGCTGGTGAATGAAACTGAAGCCACAGGAGCTGCAGGAGGATTTCAGACAGAAAATCCCGCAAACACCACAGACGCGATCAAGGAGAATGAAAAAACAGCCAATCCTGGTACAAATCTAGATGAAAACCCTGAATGTGTTCCTGTTAGCACTGACATGGTACCTTATCTGAGCATCGGCACAGACCAGAACAAATCACTTCCTGTTGAAGAGTCTGTTGAAGGTCCTGGTCTAAGATCAAAAGGCAGCAAAATTATCAAGAGGATCTCTACCTGGCCCCCCGCTGCAGCTCAGTGGCAGGAAAGATGCAAAAGAAAAGCAGAAAATGAGGAGGATGGTGATGACTTGACTGTTTGGAGACAAAATGTAACAAAGAAGTTTTCAGATGAAATAAAGAAGACTGTAAATGATAGAGGCCATCCCTTCACTTTTGATGGGGACAAAGAGAAAGATGAAACTATGAAAAATCAAATGGGGGCTCTCATGGACCTGAGACACTCGCAGTCCTTAAAACCAATTGAAGAGGAACACCTGAAGAAAGAAGGGATGGCAGTGGGTGATACTACCACTGTGACACAAACGACTGCACAAAACCAAAATGCGAATCGGGAAAACCTCCATCAGAATCGACATCGGACATCTGGAAAAAGCTCAGCACACAACATCAAGAGCAGCAAGGAGGACAATCAGAGGAAGGAATCGAAACGAGCTGTGCACAGCAGGCAGAGGGCAGAAAACAGGGCGTCCAGCTCAAAGGCTCCCTCTGGTGGTGCGTCACCTGATGACGAAACGCTGCTGTCTGGGAACGACTACGCCTTCATGAACCTGCTGCATGAAGTCGTTCAGAACAATGGCCGTTGGACCAGACAGAGGTGGAAGCAGACACATGCCAACAAGCAACGGCGTTAGAAGAGAGCTGACAGAGGAGATCATCATGGCTATCCAATCACTCTTCAAGTAAAATGAAATTCTCACTTGATTCTTACAGTAAGTGTAACTTGAAAGTTTGCTGTATTGGCACAGGGCAGTCCAGCCTCTGCCTCTTAATGCATTTGTATTAAATATGACGACTGGCTGAATTTAACCCATTTTCCAAAACCCAGCAATCTTTCTAATGGCTTGCAGAGGGCAGCTCTTGAAATCAGATTGCATAGAAGTCTACTTAAAGGCCAGATTTTCTAAACTAGACCCAATAGTGCTCATAATTGTGATTAGAGTTGAAAAAAAAAAGCTTTTTGAGGTGCAGTCAGTGAATTTCAATATCAAGCTCAAAAGATAAGACATGCTTTTTTCAGCATTAAACATCAGCGCAATTAGCACTAAATTGCATGTTGCAATCGTTAGTAAATCATTTTGCATGTCTGATTTAAACATTCTCCTCCCTGTATTTTACTTTGCTCTCCTTTTATGAAAATGTGTTAGTAAATTTGGCCCTGCTCACTTGATTTATTAAATTTCTGAGTTTATTGTTTCAATTTCTTGTTTCAACTTTAATTTAATACATCATCATTTTTGTCCAATAAATGATGCGTCATTTATAATATAATACAGAATAATAAAGAGGTTTTAGGGTGAAGCTAATTTTTATTGCTAATACCAGCTGAATGTGTACAAATATAGAAATGTAAATAAAAGAGCAAAAAAAAAAAAGAATTTTTTTTTTAGCTAGCAACATACTTTTTTTTTCCTTTAACGAAAAAAAGATGTTAACAAAATAACGAAGTTTTGTTTGGTAACTCTCGGCACACAGAAGTCTTTTAGCTCACACACATAACATACCAGCCACCTATATAGGTGGGGTCATATACAGGACAAAATATGTCATTATCCCCGCATTCCTCACATAAATGAAATAAAACATCAGTTTTTGTGTTAGGTTCATCCGCTCTGGCTGCATGCAGCATTTATTTGTTCATATTATGAATGTGGAGAAGAACACTTCTCATAAGAAATAGTACAAAAATTGGACAATGACTCAAAAACAAAGTGGAGGTAAACAGAATACATATAGTAGGCTTTTGTTAACACAGAGACAACATGCATGTTCCATTCATATAAATACACAGTATCAAATAATGACTCCAGCTTGCAAGCAGTTGACTCGATTATGGGTTTCTCTAGACATTGGACTAAATGTCCCTGTCAACGTACAAAATGTCTTGTTCTTGGCAAGCCTGTATATCAAAACATGCTTCTTTTTTTCGTGTTAACATGCCCCGTGTGGTATTGTAAGTGTGGACAGTAGGAGATGTGAAGTGAACCCTTTCTAGAGTGTTAGGATTTGTCACAAGTGAGGATCTAGGAAGATGTTACGCGAGTATATCAGCACACTGATTGCATCCTCCATCGCAGTCACTCATGCTTTCACTCATGCTTTCACTCCTCACCTCCCCTGCCCTGTAAACTGACACTTCAGAGGGGCCAATGAACAAAGATCAACAGTACATTTCAGCGGAACAAATATGCCTACAGTAATAAGCATGAAAAAGCCTATGCTATATTTTCTTCAGAACAAACAAGGGGGAAAAATGGCACATCTCAGTGACAGAAAACACTTTGATTTCTCAAATCGTCACTGGATATTTCTTTGACAAATGAAAAATTAAGTATTGAATTAAGTTTTGTAAACATTCACAGGGTAAACCAAACCAACAGATGCATGATAATTTACTGCACATCACGCTTGTTTCTGCTTCATGGGAACGGTTGAATACTGTCCGCCGTGTTCTGCAGATTCATATTAAAGGGGTGCTGTTATGCTCTGCGCATTCCCGTAGAGCATAGTGCAAAAATAGTTCAAGTCCAACAGTTTCACGTTTCGTCACACAAAATAAACTGGCAAACAATGAGTACATTAAGGTTTTATATACACTGAGCAAACCAAATGTAGAGCTGAAAGAAGATAAATCAAGATTAAATATTGTTTCATACACAATGTGCCCGTACAGTTCAGAAAGGAGCGCATTTTGCTTTTCAGCTCGTTCCAAAATAAATTTGGAAATACAGTAAATTTACACGATAGAAACAGACTTGACTGTGCCTGTCGATATCTGTGCAAAACTATTCTGCTACCGGTCGCACTGCAACTCATCAACAGATATGATCATAAAAACAAAAAACAAAACAAACAAAAAAACAAACCCGACAACAATCAAATGAATTCAAGTTGAAAACACTGGAGCCTGACTGCTGTTGATATTAATTAGAGTTAACGATGATGCATCTGATAGCATTTAGCAAAAGATGAGGATCTTTATTTTCAAGTGACCGAGTGAAATAGCAGTTAGAGATATCAATTCTCCAATTTTTACCACAACAGATCCATTGTGGCACTGATAACTGAAAGGCATTTAAACATTTTATGATTTGATTTTAGTGCAAGTGGTAATTTTTTTGTTAATTGAGCATCTTATTTTGCTAGATAATTGGGTAATCTAAATACTCTCTAAATTCTACAGCTAAGTAGTCACATTTTGCATCTTTATGTACGCAATAATTCAAAGATTTTCACCGTGAATTTTCAAATGATGTAGATTACCCTGTTCCGCGTCACTTAAATCACCTTTCTTCCCCATTCTGATGCACGGTTTGAATTGTAGGTTGTCTCAAACAGGTATCCATTCCTAAATGCACTCTATTCTCACCATGTGATTGTCTGATCAGTTATCTTCATTAACAAGCAGTTGAACCTAACAAAGTGACCATGATATGTACTGAGTGACGGAGACACTTCACAGTTAAAAATTAACTTGTTAAAACTAGTAGTCCAGAAAAAAAGAAGAATTTTCTCATTCTATCCTATTCAACGATAAATAGCACTTAAATATAAAATAAAAAATGCAGCTTATAATGCTTCAGATAAATACTGAGTTATAATAAGTACAGCAGCAAAAAGGCTTGAGTTGTTAACATTAATTTCTAAATGCTAAATTTAGAAAATTATTCCTTTTTTTGATGAAAAGTTTTGCTTTTGCTGCTGCAGATGTTTGGGTCAGCTCCTGTAATAATAAACACTGATGTCACAGATGTACAGAGCTTGTCGTTGGCAGGCGGCGGGGAGGATGCCATATTTTACTAAACTGAATGCACAAAATGTGATCTGACATGAGATATAATTTGTGTGCATATATTAAAAAATTAGTCTACAGACTTTTCCTAAATAATGAGCATGTGATAAGAAGGATAGTGCAGGGCCAAGCTCACTATGTTTAGCTCTTATTGGGAGGATGTTCTGCAGCTAGCTTGGTTAGCAAGCTGGGTCCATAAACTGTGGGGCTGAAAGTCGAGACTAAAATAACTTCTGATTAGTACTGATAAGTTACTTACTAATAAAAAAAAATTAGGTACACCAAAATTTAAGCACAAAATTGTAGGACTGTACAATGAGCTGCACAGCAGGTCATATATTTTTTATGTCAAATAATATTACATCAGAAATGCTTTAAATGGCACCAGCAGCACAAACGTTGTAGTTCAGTTCAGCGACTAATTGTTGAGTACTATCACACCCTGATTATTGAAGGCTTTAAATATGTAAATTTCATAGCTGACGTTGGGAAACCCCGACAGGCATGCAAGTCTATGGGGACTGACTCACTGATGGAGATGACCTACGAAACTGCAGATTTTGGCACTTCTGCGTTTTTTTTTTATAAACATGAATTAACATTTTGTGCACCCACTGCAGTAAAACAAGGAATAATGAACGTTTTATTTCCACCTGTGCTGCTGCTGACAGGCTCCATACTAAAAAGATGCAGAATGGCACAAAAGTTATAAATAATTCAACGATATTCACAAAGCAATAGTGTAAACAGAATGGCACATACAGTAGAGCAGACATGACTTGGAAAACTTAATGAAATAAATTAGGAATAAATGTACTTTCTAGCAATGATCACAAAGTCATTTCCAGAAATATAACGCAAACCTGGCTGATAAAAGTAGCACAGCAGTGTGTATATTTACAGAAAAAAAGGTTGTGCTTGTAAGTAAATAAAAAAACCTGTCTAACAAAGTTTTAAAATTTGAATTAAGCTAAAATAAATAAATAAAGAAGTGCACAGGTAGTGTAATTTTAGGTTAAATGCCTAAAAAAGAAGAAATTCAAAGCATTTACCCTCGTCTTTAGATGACATGATCGATTTAGATGTGAAGGAGGATGTAGTTGCCCCAGGTTTCTGTTCTTTTGTAAATTCAGGTAGAAACAAGCACAGAGGAGGTCATGGTATGAGGTCAACCACACTGCTTGGTGAACGAAGTGACGGTGAAGATATTCTGTTTAAGCTCTACTCTCGCCGTCCTTTTTTTTTTGGAGGAGGGAGCCATTTTCATGGCCCGGTTCTCAGTTTCAGATTGTTTTCGTGGGTGATGTGTGTTTGCGTGTGTTTGAATGGCAGGTGATGACGAGGCACTCTTCATGCATCTTTCTATAGCAGCTCAGTAGGGAAACAGGAGATCTCTCAGGGGTGAATTTTTAAGATGTTGATCGTTTCTGGTCTCGAGCTGAGACGCACTTAATGCACATTCACTATGGACAGCTGATCTCGGCCCGATAGGAGCCTTTATCTGTGCGACACAAACTAGCTCAGTGGGCCCAGGCCGGCTTTTAGAGGTTAAGGGTCAGGGTGTGTAGAGGACTCTGGGGGCGTGGGTGGGTTTCAGAGGTGAGTCTCATCTCTGGTCTCTGTGGCAAAGTCTTGCTGGTTCCTGCTACAACGAGCCGGTCCCACCTGCGAGTCCTCCGGCACGTGCGCCAGTGGGTCTGAGCGGATTATATACCTGCGAAGACAAAAACTGACATTATCTGCCAGCATGGAGCAATTACAGACTTGGACTCCCAAACGAGTACTTAAACATCTGGCATTTAAATATGGCAGCCGGGGGTTTCACCTCTAGGAAAGTTGAGCATTATCACTAAATTAAGCTGTTAATTAGTCTAAAACTTACTGTGAGAGTAACTTTCCAACCATGTACTTGCTAAATATTACTCAAGAGGTTTGCACTGTTCACCTTCCTTTCTTACTGGGTCTCCAGAGTGGCTCCACAGTGTAATGGTTTACACATTTACCTAACAAGAGAATGAGCCCTGGTTTTATCCCAGGATATGACAGGAATCAGCTGGTGTTTCTGTCAGGAAGGACATCTGGCGTGATCAAACACATGTTGGATTTTTTATACTACTGTCTATAGTAGCAACAATTTAATTATTATTACCAGATGATTTACATAAAGTTACTATCAAGTTGAAAACAATATAATAAAGATCTATGAAACAAAAAATATAGAGAGATCTCAAATAAATAACAGACGAGATCTTAAATACTGGAACAGTTCTATTATTAAAGCACTGTCATGATCTCAATCAGTGGACAGTTACAGGGTAGTGTATTAACCTGTAGTATGGATGAGTGCAAATTAATTGAAACTTTAAAATCCTAGTTTGGTTCTAACAGTTACATTATTAACTACACCAATCAGCTCCAACATTAACATTAGGTATTGTGTGCACACAGCGTCTTTAAACCAGGGTCCTTTCATATAATATTTGTAGCTGTTTCAAAGAGCCCACTACGATCAGCAGATACCACTGTCATGAAGTTGTGCAAATGGTCTGCAACTATGTTTAGGCAGAGGTTGAAGTAACACCCACATGAATGCAAGGACTTGCTTCATTCAGGCTGCCTTTTTACACAGTAAATCCTTTTGCTTTTTCTGATAACATTACTCACGGGGCCAAGGCCACCTTCTTAAAATGCCTCCCCTTTGGCAGTGGACAGCGGTCGACATGACCAGCTCTGTAGTGTGGCAACAGCCTGCCCTCTTTCTGTCACGGCCTGCACTGAACTTTTTAATAATGTAGCCCAGTGAGACCCACCATGTTCACAGGCTGTGACCCAGTGATATATAGCCACCTCAAGCTGGATCATGTCAGTCCCTCAGATCCACATTGACATCAACAGCTGACAGTTCACTTGCTGCCAAATATATCTCAACCCTAACAGGTGGCACTGTAGCGATATGCAATTCCCTTCGCCTGTCAGTGGTTATAATGTTGTGTCTGATTGGTGCATTACTCAAAAGCAGAATGATTTGCCAGCTGTCCCTTCTGGCTGCTCATTATAATTACATAAGCTCGACCCTGGAGTCTGTGGCGGCGAGGCTTCAAAAGTGGAAGTTCAGTGCGCAGTTTGAAGTTAAGCCTTTGCAAGTTAAATAACAACTAGACGTCATTTCAGCCATTTTTTACTTGCCTTTCTTATGAGGCTACAAATAATTCTGAAGCAGTCACGCTTAACAAGGTGACACCAGTATTATTAAGGAACTTTACTGACGCCTCGTATTAATTAATATTTGTGTTACGTTGTTGACTGTTTCAGAATAGCTATACTTTTTAGTGTTAGCCAGTTAACATGCCAGTTATATCGCCGCCTGTTAAGATCCACACACCCTGTTGGTTCTCTGCTCGAGGTGTTAACCATTACATGTACGCGTGTGCTGCAGGCATCGATTCACACATCAAAAAGGGTGACGCTTTGCGACACAGCTGGAGTTTACATGAAAGGTGTTATAAATGGAATATTTCACATAATACCAGACTTTTCCTGCTGTTCTCCTGCAAAAGATATATTTAAGAAACAGTGTGAAGTCATTGTTTGTAGCTGTTTGCAAGCTGCATGTCTGGATATACAGGGATGACTGTAAATACTAAGTTGAATAAACTTATTATAATTTGTCCTTTTCCCCCAGATCAGATAACAAAGTAACAATTTGTTTCAGCTCAGTAATAACGTAGTAACATCAAGTTATTCCCTTTTAATTACCCCACTGAAGTTGTAAGTGTATCCAAATAATAATTTTGTATCAATAGTTGTTATAGCTGAGTGATATTACATTGAAATTATGTTATTGGGTAACAACATGCCCCAAGTGGAGGAGTTTAAGTATCTTGGGATCTTGTTTACGACTGACGGGAGAAAGGAGCGGGAGCTCTACAGACGGTTTGGTGCTGCAGCTGCAGTGATGTAGACGCTGCACCGGTCTGTTGTGGTGAAGAGAGAGCTGAGTGTAAAAGCAAAAGCTCTCAATTTACCAGTCAATCTACGTCCCTACAATCACCTATGGTCACAAACTGTGGGTAGTGACCGAAAGAACGAAACTGCGGTTACAAGCGAAAGAAATGGGCTTCCTCCGAAGGGTGGCTGGCCTCTCCCTTAGAGATAGGGTAAGAAGTTTGGCCATCCGGGAGGGGTCAGATTGAGCCGCTGCTCCTCCACATCGAAAGGAGCCAGCTGAGGTGGTTCGGGGATCTGATAAGGATGCCTCCTTGGTGAGGTGTCCCGGGCATGTCCCACTGGGAGGAGGCCCCGGGGCAGACCCAGGACACGCTGGAGAGATTATATCTCTCAGCTGGCCTGGGAACGCCTTGGTGTTCCCCCGGACAAGCCGGAGGAGGTGGTGGCTGGGGAGAGGAAGGTCTGGGCTTCTCTACTTAGGCTGCTGCCCCCACTACCCGGCCCCAGTTAAGAGGAAGAAGATGGATGGATGGATGGGTAATAACATTCAGGAAACCCGGGGTAAATATAGTAAAACAATGTGCTGGTTACAAAATAATAACCTACTAGCAATAAAATTGCAATATCTGTGCATTACAATATATTTGTATTCTGATACTATATATTTTAATATATTTATATTCTAATATTTATATTATGACTTGTGGCAGTAAGTAGTAATAAGGTGATATTTAATATTGGTTAATGCTTTGACATATGAGGATGGATACCATATTATAATTTCCAGGCTTTAATAACAATATATAAGATTTTGATTTGTGTATATCACAGCTGAGCTCCACATGTCAACTATTCAGTAATTTATTACGCAGTTTAATTTACATTTAAGTACCATTAGCGTTGGCTCAGCAGTCTAAAAAAAACATAATGGTTTAGATTGTAATTTAGTCTGACTGTAACTAACAACACACAGATAAAACACAAAGGTGTTAACAAAGTAAAGTGTAGAGGATAAAAGAGAGAGGTCCTTACACAATGTCGTTGAGCTCCAGCATGGTGTCAGGAGGAGGATTGATGAGGACGTAGGACAGCGTGTTCTGGTGGTCGTTCATCTCATCTGTAGAAACAGACAGAGATGGCCTTCAGTGCTGCTCTGGAGCCCTCTCTCGTCCCCCTCCATTATACAGAACATCAACCAGGAAATGAGCCTTTTATCCATTTAAAATATGACACTGCCTTGTTTTCAGCCTTTCAGTCAGGACAAAAGTAAAGTAAAACTTAACGAGCAAGTGGTGCAAAAAATCGGAGGCACATAACTGCGGGAATAATTTGAGGGCTCATTGTTACAACTGCTAATGATCCTTTAAATCTTAATATGAGGAAACAAATGATCTTATTAAACACATTTAGCATGAATAAAGCCTGTCATTAAGTAATTTAAAGCCTGTATTTAAATGGGATTAGAAAAAAAACCATACAAACTCCAGAATCTGACATTTTTACACGGTCATTTTGAATAGCTGGCGCAGGGGCAGCTTTACCACTAGGGATGGGTATCGAAAACCGGTTCTTGTTGAGAACCGGTTCCCACTGTTTCAATTCCTTGGAATTGTTTGCCATTTTTGCAAACGATTCCCTTATCGATTCCAGTCGCCCCGAATGACGTCACCACGTTGCGGAGCGTCATTTACCTGGCAGGAAACACGGCGCCTAAGCGGCTCAAACACTAAAAAGTTTGATTATACTTTATGAGAACGGATGACAACAGGGCAACTTGCAATACTTGCAAAGTAGATATTTCATTTAAGGAAACACTACGAACATGCAAAAGCATTTGCTCACAAAACACGTGATAACCTTAAACGAATGTCGTGTTTTTAATTCCGCTCCAGACTCGTGAATCTCAACCCAGCAGCACCGGTAACGTTTGCACGTCCTCTCCCGTTAATGCGGCAGGTAAATAATCAACTAATAGTGCATATTATGTTAGCGCGATCTGCCTTATTACAAAACCTGCCATTACTGTGCATTTAGGTGACCATGATGAGAGAGACAGACAGAGTCTGGCTCAGATGCTGGCAGTTCTCGCTGCAGTCTACCGGTAGCGTCTCCTTTCAGGCCAGGATAGACGAATGTCACCGAGCAGTGACTAAGTTTGTGGTCAAAGGCTTGCACCCATTTGCCACAGCAGATGCCCCCGATTTTCGGTAAGTGAATGTGTTTAATTGTAGGCAGGGACATTACTGGATATTCTTGTGTAATTGCTATAGAATAATTTATGTTATACTTTGTTATTGCTACAGAAGAATATTTATTTTATTATTTTACATTTACAATTTTTTTCCCCGGGGACCCTGTGACACCCCATTGAAGAGCCGTAGGCTGTGGATCTCTTAAGATCACACTGCTGTAAGGCCATGTTACTCCTAAATTTCTATCTCGTTCAAAGAGAAGATAATCGACCTTAGTGTTCTCCTTTTTTAAAAAAAAAAAAAAAAGAATCGATAAGAGAATCGATAAAGAATCGAATCGTTAAACAGAATCGAAAATGGAACCGGAATCGTGATACCCATCCCTATTTACCACACTTATACAAACTCTGTGAGTGGAGGACACTTGCAGTTTTTAAATGTAAATGTTTTCACATAATCAATTTATACAGGATGTCTTTTATTCTATTTTTTTTATCATTAATGCAAAAGGTTTTCAATGGGTGACTGATCTGGGCTCATCATTCAGTTCTTCCTTTTTTAAACATTTTACACAGTATTCAAAGTTCTTATGGTTTGTATATTTTAAAGATGTATAATAAAATTTGACTAGCAAAAGAGTTTTGAAAGCCTTTAGAGTCCAGTTTGGCATGTTCACCAATTTCTTGTAGAAGAAATCAATCCTGCATATATTCTCTACCTTTAACTAGTTCCTTAACCAGGATGTAAATGACGTAGGCTCAAGATTCATAACAATTCACAGGTTAGTGCACGTAAAACGACTAATGTTACCTCGACCTTGATCACAGTTTGGGTGAGGACCCATTAAGCGATCAGTGTGTGCAAGTTTGATTAGATTCTGATGAGTACTGCAGGGGAAGTACCAGACGTTGACAACTGGGGACGAGGATGGATTCACTTTAATAGTTAAACAATTCTTCCAGTCTGCAACAAGCTAATTGAACAATAACTCAACCATGTGATTATAAATTACTGTTAGAAAATTTAATATTTCACAAAATATTAAACTGATTTAGAAAATCTTATTATTTTTATTTGAAAAGCATTTTAATTCGTTTTAAAATTAACCACTTAAAGATACTCATAAATTGCTAAATTCCCTCATTCAGTCCTTTACATCCTGTTATAAACACTAAAAACATTAACAGTTGTAACAAACATCTTTTATTGCTTCAACAACACAGTTAGGCCAAGGAAATTGTTCTGCACTATGAAGACTTTATACTTTATGAGAGGAAACTCAGTTTAACCTTTATTTTTCCAGATGAGTCATATTATACGTGTGCGTGTGTGTGTGTGTGTGTGTGTGTGTGTGTGTGTGTGTGTGTGTGTGTGTGTGCGCGTGTGTGTGCATGTGTGTGCATGTGTGTGTTAATCATGTCTGCATGCATGTGTGGTGATTGCGCTCCGGCAGTGTCTCCTACTTGTGTCGTGTGATGGGCGGAGGAAGGAAAAGGAGGGCACGTGTGTCTCCGTGACAAACCCACCTGCTTGTGGCCCTTTATAAAGCCAGGCGGGGTGAAAGAGAGAGAAGGTCTAACCGTTACTGACAGGGCACTTTGTGGAACAAGGGGAGGCCCACATGCTGCCTGCTGACTGAAACGGCACCCCATGCGCAGCTTCAGAACGGAGCCAGCATGCAGACAGCGTCCCCAGCTACGCAACAGATCGATCTAAGTCGCATTCCTTTTACGTCCTGCGCATTCCACACGGGACCAACAGGCTGCTAAGGCGGCAGGTTGCCATGCTAACTGACGACACTCAGCCTCCCACCCCCCCCAACCACCACCACAACCCAGCCTCCCCCCGACTGACATGTGACATACGCACAGACAGAGAGGAACATGCTCCAGCATCCGTCAGACTGGACCAAACGCAGAGCGACTCAAACCAAACAGAGTGAAGCAAAGCACATTGGGAGTGTGAGAGTGGAAGAGGTCAACCTGCTGCTTTTAAATCTATTCAGGTACACTTTACAGTTACGGTAATTCTCTGTTCGCCCTTCATCCACACATCGTTACTGCAGACTACTCAGTGTATTAAATATGGGTTATACCATGGCGGCAGATATATAATTGGTAACCAGCTGAAGAAAAGCAAAGGATTTATTGTTGTGGCTCTGTAATCCAGCATAACTATAGTTATAACAATGCTTACTTTTGCTCATGTTGGAGGGTATACTTTTTTAAACAGTTTTGCTCCTATTAATGCTACTAATTTGGAATCAACAGCTTAAAATCCCCCAAAGCAACAAATAAAAATGATCTAGACCCCTGCCTTATTCATGCTACGGAAGTGTGAATATTTAAATATTATATTTAATATACTGACACTGGTAATTATCCACTGGAAACATGATTCTGGACTGGTCAGCGTTTAAGTTAGTCTCTTTTTGCTTGCGTTCCTATTATTCCCATTTATTAGGGTCAGTGTTTTTCCCATTAATCAAAATCCTAGTTTTTAATGTAGCAATTTAGGATGTAGTCATATAGTTATTGTGGCACTAAAATAACTACAGATTGGTCTTGTTCTAATTTAGAAACCTTAGACTTTTAGCTCAAACGTGTGAAGCAAATTACAGGAAAAGAACCGAATCCTGTTCGATCCTCTTTTATGCCGTGCGTCATCATTTGTTCTGAGGGAGCACCTTTATCTTTATGGTTCAAAAGCTGGCCTCAAACAAGATGACCACAAAGCACTTTTATAAGTATGAAAATGTTGTGAATCCATAGACTGTGTATAAAAAATGAAATGAGAAACTAAAGGACGCTCCACATTCAAAAGAGATTTTCCAATCACGAGGCAGGCCTGTCTGAAAGCATACCCTGTTTTATTGCCCTTTCAGGCTCTAATGGGGGCCATAATTTACATGTGCTGAGTTAAATAAGACTTGGAACCATCGATTACGACTGTAAACTCATTAGAAAAGCATTTTCTGAAGTCACTAGAGAGCAGTTGGGTCATTTCCTACAGACTTCTACAATCAGATTTCTTTCTGGAGCCAGAGAAGTTGCCCCCTGCTAATACTGAGATGACACATCCTTGCTGGCTTTGCTTTTAAGAGCCACTAGTAATGTTCGCATTATAGCGAGTCTGTGTGTGAAACATATGTTATCATCCTTACAGTCACCAGAACTCAACCCAGTCGAACACCGCTGTAAGACTTTAGTCTGGTGTGTTACGGCAGTGAAGGAAAATATCTTTGGAATAATTTTGTTCCACCCTGCCAGCAGAGTGTTGCAGTCTTTCAGTATCACCCATCTTTATATTCTGATTTTTATTTCCTCCCTCTCTATTTATTCTTTCCACACAGTGCTCTTGGCGTGCAAATTTTGCATAACTACACTAAAGCGAGAAGTTAAACCACTGGAGAGCACTCCAGTGTGCAGGAGTACAGAACCACAAGAAATATTACCAGAGCAAAAACGCTGAGGGGTAAAAGAGCTCAAACTGACTACAATCAGCTCAAACTTGACTTCTTTGGTGCAGTGGCCATGGCATAAAGTTAATACACTCTGAGGTGCACTGACATGTGAAAGTAACAGACACGGAGGAGGAAAAGAGCCCCGCTTCCTCCAACATGTTTACCTTCTACATCAGACCACCTCCGACACTCGTCGTCTTTTATACATTTATAGAATACAATCTATCCTTCCATCCACAGACATAATGCACTCCGCTCCACTCTTTAAGCCATACTCTGATGCCCTGCAGTACTCTAGCCATTTGGGACGTCACCTCACAGGAACACAATGCAGAAAGACCAGATAGAGATCGAAAAAGAGAGGGAGAGAGTAGAGTGAGAGACTTGCTGCTGACCTACTGCTGACTCTGGCAGGGGACACACTCACATAAAAAACACACGCACACTCACACTCATGCAGTAAAGTTGCAGTACTGTGATCAACCAGCTAACCTGACAGCCTGGTCCCCTCTGAATACGGGTGCTCTGAAATGTCCTGCAACTCTAAGCAACGGCAGTCACTGTTAACTTCAACGTCCTAATATATTCATTTGTACTCAAGTTATACGTCAAATAAAACAGATTATATAACTAAAGTGATAAGATAACATCTACAGTTAAGCATTCTTTTTGGTGGGTAAATGCTATTCTTCATTGGATGCTGGCGAAAGGACAAATTCCTTTCTCCACAAGGTGGACGTAATCACTCACATGTTGCAAATGAGTTATAAACAGCACACAAATTACCTTGCAAATATCCTAGATTTACTCGATTCATGACATCGCTCGCAGTGAGATTAGAAACATCCTCTACAAGCCAAAAGGGGAAGGAAGACAGAAGAGGCAGAGAAAGGAGGTTAAAAAAAAAAACAAGAACAAGAAACAAACAAAATATCAGGCAGGCAGCAAAAGCATCTGCAGATTCAAAAAAAAAAGAAAACAACAATCAAAAAAACTCTTAAAAGTGTGAGAGCAATGCAAAGAGGCCATGCATCAGTGTGTGCACAGAATCACTTCCAAATTATTAATCTGTCACATCCTGCTGCAGAAATCCTCACTGACATTCATGGTTCTTTAGAAGATCTTGAACTTCAGGAGTTCTTCCTGAAACGTATTTAATTGACACATTACAACACATCTGGAGCATGATTCTGCTTTTTTGTTTTGAGCCGTGAAGCTGGGAGGAGGCAAAAACGAAAGAAAAAGTGAACTGAAAAGAATGCAGGCAATTTCACTCTGTAATTGCAGTCTTGAATGCAACTGAGACGAGGTTCGTGCTCCTGCATCCTCATGCGTGATGTGTTCACATCCACATGATGGTATGATCATGACTGTGAGGTGGTGTGCGTCTGAGTTATGACACACGGAAGAGGAGTTTGATGGGTGTGAAAGTGATGTGAGAAAATGAGGTTTTCTGAAGGTCAGTGACGATGCAGTGCGATGTCGATGATCTGTACTAACAAGCCTCACATTACTATGTGTTCATGGGAAATGAGATGAGGTAAAAGAAAACAAAAATGACTGGAATACAGATCGAAGGGTTAAATAACTTTCTCAAACACAGCTGCTTGCACTGCAGAAATAATTTAACCAGCTGAGAGAAGCATCAATTAGTGAAGCAAAAGAATCTCCTGAACTTGATCCTGAAACCTGAACTTATCAGACTCTAGAGTGTCCTTGCTTCTAAAATTTAAGCTCATGAATATACTTCACCACCAGGCTCAGAAAGTACTTTTGCAGCTGATGCTACGCCCCATTGATTCAGTACATGCAATCTTATTAAAGCTAACAGGGCCAGTTTATTATATCTCGATTTAAACTGATAACACAGTGACAATGAAATTTGTGGTGGTGCATAGATATGTGACTTTGAGACGGCCAATATCATTATTATTACGCATCAGCGCAAAGCCCAGTAAAACCAACAGGTGGTAACAGAGTAGGCAACTGAGGAAAGGCAACAAGTGTTCTCAAACAAATGCAAGAACTCATTCTGCAGCTGTATGTAGTAATGGTACCCATGTTTAATCACATAAGGCAGTGATAACAGAGGCACTGTATGTGTAACTGCCTGTGGCATGAAATCAGTCACATGCTATTCTTGATCTGAGCAGATTACAGTTTTCAGGAACAATACAAAAATAAAATCTTTAGCCTGTCCCAGCTTCTAAAATTCTCTGTAGTATAATCTTTGGTTTTTGGATCATTAAAAAACAAGCAGCCTAAAGAGATCCATCTGGGGTGACATTTTCACCATTTTCTAGAAAAAGCGTAGTAAGTAGCTCAAATAAGTCAAAAGATATAGACCCCAAAACAAACATCCATTACAGAGGACATAAATGAATAGGCTGGTTCTCAGGGGGCTATAAATACTTTGAATATCTGAACGCCAGTTGCTAAGAGCACAGGCCTGGCCTGATTAGTCTCTTGTGCCAAATAGCCAGGGTGCTTTTGTGGCAACATCATAAATCAGTTATCCACAGGGTTCAGGTCCCCCAGTTCTTAGCAACAAGGACTATGAGCAGCCACTTAATGACATCAAGAACCACCACACCTGAGCAGCTAGCAGCAACTGGGAGACGAGATGGACAGGGTTAGCTGGCTAGTAGCATCCTTTTAGAATAAGATGCTTACATACCGCACCCTTCAAAAAACTCTCTCTCAGAAATTGGGCTTTCAGTTTATATGACTTTAATCAGATCTTTATAGCTGGATTCACACTACTATGCTGTGTGGACTTGAATGTCTGTGACTTCTGAACTCAAGGTTTCCATCTTTGACTTTTCTTAGGCTTCACTCACTGAGATTTAACTCAACCAGTTACAGGATTTCTGCATCCAAAGCTTCTGTGACCTCAAAGTCATGTTTACAGAACTGAGACTCCAATCTGCAACAAACATTATAATTAGCATTATTATTCATTTTCTGGGACATTATGACTAATATTTACAAATTAAATACAAAGAAATACAATCATTAATTAAAATAACTGATAACAGCAGCTGAACTGTATCTAGTCCTATACAATAAGCTATACTGAGTAATATCTTTCAAACTAAAGCATCAACATATCCTCATATATCATAACATCAGCTGTTCCACTCACCGTATCCCACAGTGGGGAGGCCCAGGTGCTTCATGCGATTCTTGACCAGCTCGGACAGCTCCTGTCGCTCAGAGCGCCGATACAGATTCAGTCTCTGCTGTGAGATGCGCTCCGCTCTGGTCGACGGTTTGACGTTCTTCCTGCTCAGCCGCCGAGCCCACTGCATGCTCTTCTTCCTTAGCAGCGGGTGCTCCGATTGGTCACTCGTGGTGGAGTTTCTGTAGCCCGTCTTCTCCTTCCAGGATCCTCCACGATCACGGTGCTCCTCACCCTGCTCCACGTTGATGGACACCTGAGACTGGAATGGTAAGATGGAAATGTGAATGCTGGATTCTGTGAGGAAAGCATGCACTATAAGAATAAGAAGCAAACAAACTTTTGATATTTAAAAAAAAAAATACCAGTAAGGTATTTTTTTTTTACTTTCCCTGCTTTAAGCAAAAAGGAGTCAGCTGACGTAATAAACAGAATCAAGCCTGTTTGGATCTTACCTGTGCATTACTGTCCCTGCACTGGAATATAAGGACAGACAGACATCCAAACAAAAAGAGATGCAATGAAAGATGAGGGCATTCAGAGCGAACAAATGTTCGAAGCCTCAACATCAGCATATGGAAGCTTACATATGCTGTATTTAATATTTTATTTATTCATAACTGTATTAATAGCAGTCAGTCAAAAATATAAATCTAAATTCATTGCTTGACATGAATTTCTGTCAGCTGGAATGTATCTGTATTAAGAAATGAATGGTAAATGTGCAGCCTCAAACAAAGGAAAGGCAATTTAGGGAATAGGAAATACAAGCTGAAGAATAAGCAAGAGTATCAAAGGAGAAGGACTCAAGCAAAAACTAAAGGAGGGAATGATTAATAGATGGTAGCTGAATTCAAACCGCAGGCAAAAGCTGACACCAAATCCAAGACCAGGACTCAGATACTGAGTATCTGATCAAAGTGAACTTGCCTCTGAGGTTGAGAACATATGTGACTCGGTCCGGTAGATCCCGATGGGAATCTCAGCGCTGGAGGAGCAAAGTTTCTGGAAGAGTCTGCCGTAGGTCCTGATCCACAGGTCCTCCTCTGTGATCTTCATCTGAAGTGAGAGAAAGACGATAAAGTTGCTGCACATCACAGATGAAATTACTAAAATGCACAAATCACTTGCTAAGATGCAAAAGTAAATTTCCACATACAGCACATAGGTACCCAGAACCAGGCGTGGTGTCCAGACCAAGGAGAAGCCTGATGATGGCAATCATGTAGTCCTTGACAAATGACTGTGGTTTAAAAAAATAAGTTTAAAAGCTTTCGCAAACACATTTTGCAATTGCTCTGAGGGGAAGTTTTCTTTATAACACCTGCAATAAATTATTTTATCCTGTGCATTATGCTCATTAATATTTAATGGCACAAATGTTCTTTTGTAGGATATTCATTTGAGGCTTAAACACATTTACTTTAGACAATAAACTGCACCTTACTAGGAAATACTGATGTAACAGCCGTTACCTTTTTAGACACAACTTTCAGACAGAGGAACTAGTGAAGCACAAATTCTAAGGATGAAATCGCTGACAGACAGGTCTATATTTAACTATTTCATAACGAACTAGTTCAAAGTCTGTTATCCCACCTGGTAAAGTAGTGTATCCAGCATGCTGATACTGAACACTCTGCCTGCAGCAAACGGCAGCCGGAACATGAAAGCCAGGTTGGAGCCCTTATCACGCTCTATCTGGAAGCAAAAAACAAAATACAAACAAAAAAAAGGAGCCAAAAGAAAGATTTAAGAAAGAATGGGGATACATACAAGCTTTATCTGTTAGTAATGATGATTTAAAAAACTGCTTAAACAAATGCATTCATTCACAAGAGGCCTGAAGTGTGACAAATTATTAATGGGTTTATTTGATTTCCTGGAAAGTAAGCTAACTCTTTAAATGTCATATAAACTCACCCGACCATGTTGTTTAGTACAGCTGTTAAACTAACTGTTAACACAAAAATCTATTCGGCTGATTGAAGCAGCAACACTCAGTGATTTTAGGCATGTAGACATGGTCAAGAGACCTGCTAAAATTCAAACTGAGCAGCAGAATGGGGAAGAAAGGTGACTTTAAATGTGGTGTGGATATTGCTACCAGATAGTTTGGTCTGAATATTTCAGAAACTGCTGATCTACTGGGATTTTCCTGCACAACCATCTCTAGGGTTTATACAGAATGATCTGAAAAGGAGAGAATATCCAGCGAGCTGCAATTCTCAGGGTGAAAATGGCTCGTTGACACCAGAATTCAGAGGAGGATGGCCACGCTGCTTCAGGCTGATAGGAAGGCAACAGTAACTCAAATGACCAGTTTTTACAACCAAGGTATGCAGAAAAAAGCTTCTCTGAATGCACAACACAACAAAATGTGAAGATGATGGGCTACAGCAGCACTTTGTGCCCCTATCGACAGTTAAGAACAGATTTTTGGTGACGCTAAACCAAAAAAAGCATACTGAAAAACACTGCCTGGTCTGATTAGTCTGGTTTTCTGTTGCAATGGTGATGGTGTGCTCAGAATTTGGGTGTAAACAACATAAATGCATAGATCCACCTGCTTTGCATTAACATATCAGACTGGTATGGTGGTATAATGGTGTGAAGGATATTTTTTGGGACACTTTGGCACTTTAGCACCAGCTGAGCATCATTTAAAAGCCATAGCCTGCTGTATCGTTGCTGACCATGCCCATCCCTTTATGACCATAGCATACCCATGTTCTGACGGTTGCTTCCAGAACATGGACACACCATGTCACAAAGCTCCAATTATCTCAAACAAGGCAAAGACTTCACTGTACTCAAATGACTTCCACAGCCACCAGATCTCAATCCAATACAGCACCTTTGGGATGTGGTAGAACAGGAAATTGTCATCATGGATGTGCAGCCAAATCTGTAGCAGCTGTGTGAATCTATGCCACGAAGAATTACAGCAGTTCTGAAAGCAAATTGGGTCCAACTTAAAACTAGCAAAGTGTACACAAAAATTGGCCAGATGAGTTTATACAGTGCAAAAAGGTAAAAAAAAAGAAAAAAAAAAAGACTTCATAGGCTGCAAGTTATAATGCACAACCCAAAGTGCTTACACTTCTCTTTGGGATACTGAGATATTTTTCGATTGTCCAGAAAATAAAACGATCTAAGTCAAAGACACTAAACACGAAACACTCACCTTCTCCAGTTTGGAGAGTGCGAGTGAGTAGCAGTCCTTGGCTCTGAACTGCATGAACCTCATGTTGGATGGATGCGTGAGTTCAGTAATGATGCTGAGACTGGGGAACAACCTGAGTGTGGAGGAAATAAAGTGAGAGGGATGTCAGTGGAAAGGCAAAATGCTTTGTGTTGAGAGAGACATGGTGTGGCAGTGATAAATGCTTTTAATTTTAGTTGCTAAATAAATTTCACAGCTTTGGCAGCTGTAGTTTGTCTTTGAGATGAGCTCTGCCTTTCTGTAAACCCCCTCTAAAAGCTTATATTTGCTCTTTGGCTTTGCAGTAAGAACAGACGAAGACATTAATTAAGTGAATCTGGTGCACACTTGGGCCAAAACCAGAATCTTGACTCCTACATAACAAGGGTGAGCTCACACAAGGCGATCTATACCGTGGTCAAAAACATTAGACTCCCCAAAATTCACTGTGTTAACTGTGATTGCCGTACTCTGGTTTTGTTAGACGTGGGCATGGTATGTTAACAAGAGCTAATGAGAACTCCAACATGTTCTCAGCGACAGCTGTCTCTGTGAAAAATGCTTTAGTACAGTAATCAACAAGCATGTGACACCTCTTCCCCAACCGAGGCACAAAATACATAAAATCATGAACCTTTTTCTCTGCAAAGTGAGAAAGACAGAGGCCAAGTGCACAAAGAGGAGAGAAGCTGAGATGATGAGACAAACTTAATGAACTTGTTCCTGGATCAATAAGATGAATGGGGGAGTGAGAACAATTGAGACTGGTGGAAGGACACCTTTGAGTTTTTAAAGCACGCTCTATGTTACCTGAACATTGTCTGGACATTGACGATGGTCTTGGCATCTGCCATGTAGTCTTCCTCAGCACTCATAGTGCTCTCCTTGTCCACAACGACCAAGTTGTCAGCATAGATGATACCACACTGCAGCAGGTTGTCCAAGCTGTCCCATTCAGAAAGCAGCAGTGATTATTAGGTTATGACATGTTAGAAAACGGTAAATATAAGAGTAATATAGTAAATACAACCCCAACTCCAAAAAAGTTGGAATCATGTAAAATTTAAAAACAGAATTCAATGACTTGCAAATCTGATAAACCCACATTCACTATATTCACTAAAGAATATATAAAACATATAAAACAAATGTGTGAACTGAGACATTTTCCTATTTCATGAAAAATATTAGTCAAGTTTGAATTTGAAGAAAGCAACACCTTTCAAAAAAGTTTGAACAGCTGGAAGAACATTTTGCAACTAATTAGGTTAACTGGCAACAGATCGGTAACATGATTTGATATATATTAAAAAAAAAAAAGAGCATTGTGGAATAGTAAAGGGCAGAGGTTCACTAATCTGCAAAAAACAGTGCTTATAAATTTAGGAAATATTTCATAATAATGTTTCTCAATATGTTCCTGTGAATATCTCATCATCTATAGTACATAATATCATCAAAACAGCAAAAATTAATAATGGATGTTCGTAGTCTTCGGACCCTCAGGCGGCTGTCATGGAGATGCCTGCATGGCCTCAGGAACACTTTCAGAAATCTTTGTCTGTTAAAATAGTTCACCAGGTTAAACCTCTGTGATGCAAACATGGATGCTGCGTCCTCTGAACTAAAGAGCAGAGGGACCATCCGGCTTGTTATCAGAGCTCCATTCAAAAATATGCATGTCTCTATGTAGTGTGGTGCACATTAGTGTACATGCAATTGTCAGCATGCATATCTTTAATGCCACTATCAATGCAGAATGTTACATACAGGTTTTACAGGCTACACAGAGTTACATAGAGTTTTACAGACTGAGCAGATGCTACATAGAGGTAAACACGGCCCTGTTCCAACATTTTTGAGATGTGTTGCTCCCATCAAATTCAAATTGAGCTGATTTTTTTATGGCACATTTCCCTCATTTTAAACATTTGATATGTTGTCTCTTTTTTATTGTTAATAAAATATTTGTTTATGAGCTTTGCAAATCAATGCACTATTATTTACATTCCACACAGAGTCCCAACTTTTTGGGATTTGATGTGGAACGTGAGCCAACTCCTCAGTTAGGCAGAAATTGGATTTAAACAAATCCAAGTTTACCAAAATGTCCAAATCTGCATCGACCAAGAAGGTGAGGAGTTTACTAAGTGGATTTTTATGCATGAATAAATTATAATGGGCTGGACTGCAAAAACAAGTTTTAGATAGAGGTTAGTGGTTACTAAATATATTTATTTTTTGTCAGAATTGACGTGCACTACCAGGCACATTCAACATACCCAGGATATATTTCTGTTGTCTGGCTTCCCCTACATCTAACATCTAGAACTAGGCAAAGTAGTCGCATGAAAGGTTTTATCAACTCAATAGATTAAACTGGGGTTTAACCATCTAGTTATTCGTATGTTCACATGAAACGACCAGCACTGGCAGCATCTGACAGGCCTGACCGTCTGATGGATGAGTCTACTGGTAGCAAAGTGGCTGATATTACAAAGGAAAATAAAACTATAATTTTGGAGGTTAAACACACAATGCTGGCTGAAAGCAACACAGCTGCAGCAGACAAATTAGTGGTTTGAGCATCTAATGGGAAAACACTATAGAGTAGTTTAGTAAGAAAAGTGCTTCCACAAATATGCTTTTAGTGATGGTAAGTATATTAATAAAGTCTAGCCATAAACCCAGAAAGCAAAACCAACAAAAATGCTGACTGTAAGCAGCATTACATAGTCACCACTTTAAGACATGGAGGAAGCTGAGATTCTTACTGTTATTTCATTAAATAATATGTAGATATGTAGATGTGCATAGTATAGTTTGAGTTTTTATTCTTTTAGCTGCAGCACCATGGTGATTAATGAAAAGAAAGAAATCTAAAAACAGAAGTCGAATGTGGTTATAAACAATTTGATACAAGTTCAAGAAACAGGTCTCCTGTTTTTTATAAATTGAAGTTTTTAGAATAATTATTGTAAAACTGTTTGCAGTCAACATTTAAAAACTTCAGTTGCTTCCAAGAATCTAGATTTCTTACTAAACCTAATCAGGGAAAAGACACTCTTGAAAAACTTTAGACTCTCCTACCATCCCAGACAGAGGTCTGAGGAATCTTCGTAGGATAGCGACGGTATTTTCCAGAGAGCTGATTGGTCAGTTGGCAGGACTTTCATGCCCGTTGCTCTCGTCTCGAGTACAACCTGCCCTGAAGCAGGTTAGATCTTCAGTATAAGTTACCATGGTGATGCACACCAGTAAGAGGTGGACTACCTTCATGAAACTGAAAACCAGAGTTACAAATCCAGCTTCGTAGTACACGTCTTTGGTTTACGGGACTGAATAAACACAGCACATCTTCCACTTGTTTTTTTCCATGACTCAACTAAAATAATCATATTTGCAGAACTAAAAGTTAGGTTTCAATGTACATTTGTCTCCATAAAGCTATTATTTTTGTTAATGTTTAGACTATAATGCTATGGTGACTCCCTCTTTACATTGTTCATTCATTTTTGTTTGCAAAGCAGCCATTTTTTCTTGACAGCTTAATTACACATTAGTGAAGTTTTTAAATCACTAGGTTCAAACTAACTACCACTTGCTTTCCCTGCTTCAATAAAACACCGAGTGCTTGCTTTGTTCCAGCTCAAAAATCTGCAAGTAACAGCTGCAAGATGCACGTTTGAACGTCACTGACAAGCATCTTTGTCTTCTTCCTCAGGTAACACAGAAAAGATTAAAAGGATTAAAAAATTAATTATATAGTTTGCAATCAAACTGCTACATTTGAAGAAACTTTTCAAATGTGCCTATAAAACACAATCACATCAGCAGGAGTTGTTTTTATCATCCCAATGATCTTTCAGTGGAGCAAATGTGTTCGAGAGCCATTAAAGATTACAGTGCATTTAAGTTGTTGTGTAACTGTGATGTCCAAGATGTCCTGGAGCTGTACTTCTGCTGGCTGGGTGAAAAATTATTTCATACATTAAGCTAGGTGATTAACCGAGTGCGTTTTCTTTTATAATATAAACACTTACTTATCAATTGTGCCGGCCATGAAGTAAACCATTGGAAAGCAGCAAATGGCCTCTAAGAAATGGTTGTCTGGCCTGCGGGAAACGGGAAACATGAATTGAGCATCCCACACTAATTATCTTTGTAAACCCCAGTGACAGATTACAAAACTGTACAAGTAATTTCCTGAAATTTGCCTGTTGATGAGGGCAGGAAAGATTTGTTTGAATTCATTATGGATTAAGAGAGAAATAAATTGTTCAATACATTTGGAGGATTTATAAAAAACTGCCTGACATTTAAATTCCTGAGGGGGCCACTTAGTTTTCCTGGCCCTGTGTTTTTGTCGTTCATCTGTTTCAGCAAACTGCAGAAATGAGGTCAAAGTTAATGAAGCCCGCAGTGGGTTAGAGCAGAAAAAATGGACCACTGCAACATGCATGCACAAAAATATATATGCCCTAACATACAAACACTGCAGACATCTATGAATAATGCAAAAAAAAAAAAAAAACATAATCTGCTGCCTGTAACATCTGAAACTGCTAAAATAATGATCCTATAGAGAAGTCCATGCACCACAATAATGATAAACCAGTCTCATCAACACTGTGCAGTAACACTGACATCCATGTAGCAAAGAGAGGGCCTCCTTCATTGGTTATATTATCATCAATTATTCTTAAAAAGCACAAAAAAAAAGTTTTAGAAGACTCTCAAATTCTTGTGATATTGAAAATCTTTAGGCTTTTGCATCACTGTCAGGAAATCTAATAAACGCTGGTCTGGATGTGTTGGATGTTAGACTGAACAGTCTTACGGGTAGTCCAGTAGCAGCACTATGGGGTTGAGTTCTTTTCTGGGCCGATAATAAGCCCGCAGAGGGACGATGAAGTTGTAGAGACCATTTCCGGCCGTCTCTGCAGACACTATAATCAGCTTATTCTTGAAGCCGTATGCCTTGGCGTCCTCGAAGCTGTTATGTGTGCAGCCCTGGATGGAGACAGACAATTCAACAGAAATTTAGTCAAGGTCTAGTATTCCTGTGCGCTTAGGAAACAAACCACAGGGCAGTTACTTACCACGACGATAAAACAGATGTTTAAAAAAAGCGTTGATTTTGTACTGTGAGTTTTCATTGAGTCTTACCTTGTCGAGGCGAAGGCAGCAGAACGGAGCTTTCTGCGGTAGGAGGTGACACAGGGTTGGAGAGCTGCCGATGTAGGGTGAGTTGGGGGGATAGCCCTTCACAAAGCTTGTAGAAAAGAAACAGAAAAAAAACACTTAAACACTCAAAGAACTCACCTTTAAAGCTTTAAAGAAGTATCAGGCAAATATCAGCGGTATTTTAGGATATTATGCGACTGTTACTTTTTAACTTTATTTAAGGAGATTCTGAAGAGGCTTCTACTGTTACAAAATTTCTGTAAGCATCACAGACTTCCTCTTCCTTCTTTCATCACTACTTTATAATATAAACTAAGTGAATTATCACCAGTTTAATGTTTCTTCTTTTCAGTTTATTATTAGATTCTGCAGCTGCTTTACTATAATTACATTATAATGTTTGTAAGCCTGAAGGACTAATTCCATTACAAAGTTTGTTTATTTTTAATCAAGTCTTGATTGTGTGTCCGTTTGGTTCTGTGCTCCTTGATTTGTAATGGGTCAGCTGCAATTACCCTAATGAGTTTCACAATGCCCTCTAGTTTGCTAATAAAAGAAATTCCAGCTGATCATAGATGTAAACCTACTGATCACCACACGATGGCACTGTGGGACCTTGAATTTTCTTCTATGCGGCACTGACAACTCTTAAAAAAGAAAAACTACTGAAGCGTCAACGGGTGCAGTAATGGAGGCACACAGGTCAGAAGGACCATGTTAGGTCCACCTTTATGAAACTCACCATTGTCTGGGTCTAACAGCTGTTGGTTTTCATGGGCTGAGGGATCAGTACTTAATCTATCCTGAACTTATCTCACTTTTAAGAAACCGCATAGATGGAGAAAATAAAGCACATGGGCCTTGGCCTACATCTGACGTGCTAAAACCCTTTCAGGGTGACTCTGCCTGGCTAACTGATAAATGAGCGCTAAGAGCAGCAATCAATACAGGGACACCATACAAGAACCTCACTTGAGAAAAAGTGCTATCCTCACTGACATGATGTACACATTCATCACTAGTACTTCACATCTAATAGCATCACGACACACTGATTACATGCCTATTTCAAACTCATCCATCTTTGATCCTACAACAGCTGAGAGACAAAGAAGAGAAGGGGAGGTGAGATCAATCAAGCACAGAGCAAAGGATACCACGGGCACATTTCAGTTTTAAAAAAAAAAATACTTACTCTGAACCTACAGAGCCTTCCTCGTCTGATTGGTTGGTCTCATCCTCTGACTGGTCACTGAGGAGGTCGCAGGGCAGGATGGAGGAGGAGTCAGCGATTTCCAGAACGGGGGCGATGCTCGGTCGGCGGCTTCCAGCTCCGTTCTCTGTTGGGAGGGCAAGTTTGCCGGTTTCCTCAGGAGGATCGGGATGCTGCAGGTCAATGGCTACGGTGCCTGGAAATCATGTTGGGTTATATTATCACAACTGTAAAGCTATACAGAAATAGCTTTATGTATATATTGAGACGTTTCATTATCTTGGCCTGTAATATTCCTACTACTCTCTTGAGTCTCAGCAGTTTGACCTTGAGGAGAAAATGTATTGCTTTCTGAAGCACAAAGCTACCATCTACCATGAAAAGCATGCATATAGTAATGACTTAGCATATCTGTCAGTTAATATATCCCTATGATGTATGATATACATCATATCATAAATATGAAAAATGGATAGATCAGTTATATAAAGCACAATTGTTTCCAACTAGTTAGGATGCTGTGATGAAAAAAGGTGATTAAAACAGAATGCAAATATTGGCGTTAGCGTTATTCAAAGCTTGTGTTTATTAAAAAAATGTACAAAGAGAACAAATTGATCAATTAAAAAAGGCTAATATTTGCAGACTGTTTTTACTTAAAGCACCCTAACTTATTTGGATACAGAGTTGTACAAGATATGTGGCAAAGATATATGCACAATATCAGATTTGATATATGTACTGTACATATATCATTCTGCTGAAACATTTTTAGGCTAAGTGTGAGGTGTTATTGTGCAAATGATTCCAAATAAAATGTGTGAATAATAGAAAATTGATGCCTCATGCACAAACTTACCAAATGAAGTGGCCTGATCAACTTTCACAGGTAAAAAAAAAAAAAGCACAACACAACAATGTCAGCCAACAAAGTAAAAAAAAAAAAATCATGCTTAACAGTCAGTGAAAGCATAAAGCATCAGCAAGGCAGCCACCACTAAGCATTCAGAAAGGCCCAGTGTGAGTGCAATTTAGAGTAAACCACTGACAAAGCATCCATTTTCTCTTCTTCTATGGAAACCCTTTCAGCCATCAGATAGTGAGCCTAGTAAGCACACAAACAGAACCCTCCCATCTTCCTATTTTCTCTGCTTTCTTTATCAGCTGCTCTTTTTGTAAACATCATTTATTCCTGCCTGTGGCTTTCAGTCTTACCCATGCTGGCGATGATGCTGTGCACAGGTAGCCTTGAGGGGGCGTCATAGAGCCCGGAGACAGGCAGGCCCTTGTGCTTCTCCTCTTGCTTGAAAATGAAAGCAGAGTTCTCTTCCTTGGTGATGTTGATGTAGTAGCAGGTATCAGTGGCAGCCATGATGTGGCGAGGTCCGGGGTTCAGGAGGATGCTTTTGTTGTCCTCTCTTTTAACTCCAATCAAACACACGCCATACCTGACGATTGAAGTCAAAATGACACAAACATGGTTTTTGCTCTCAGAGATGTTACTCTAATGTGAAAGGATCTTACTCTACTGAGCTAGAAGAAAATGTACTAACTTCTTGTGGGCGTGGAAGGAAGCATAGGTGAAACTCTTTCCGTCGTACTCCCCAAAAAACTTGCTGTCACACAAGCGGATGTGGTAGACCTCGTTTCCAGAGCAGCGTCCATATGTCCTCTGCCACTGCTCCGGTGATAACTGCCCCTCCCTGAATTTGTATTAACAGAACAATTCATTCTGATGTTTTGTGTCCCACAGTCTTTTTGCTAGTTTTAAAATACAAGCTACATTCTTACTATATTTTAGACTGTGATCTTAAACTCTGGCGCAGAACCAATTTGAATGTCAGAGAAAGAAGACATTTAAATCAAATTACACTTTATTTGTCTCTCGGTACTGATAAATCAAACCTTTCATGACCTTTTCTGACTCTGTTTTCCCCAGCCTCCTCAACTCTAGTCACAAACAATATCAGGACACAACAGGCTTTAAGGTCATTGACATAAGACAGATTGTGTACATCATAATTATATTTGAAACCTGGCACAAATTAAGTCTTCTGTCATCTTGTCTAAGGCACAAACTGGGGCCAGTTTCCATAATGGAAATGAAAATGGATGTGTGTCTCCTGCGGACTGAACAGAATGTGAAAAAAAAACAAAACAGCCAGATTTATGGCCTGACAAGAAAAAAGTGTAATGTTCACTGACTCGACAGTGAGAAGTCAGGGCAGTGGTGACAGTAGAGTAGTGAGATTGTACCGAGTGCAGTCTGTGTAACTGTAAAGACTGTGTGCAGAACACACAGTCATCCTCCTCTCAAATTAATCCCAAAGAGAGATTTAATCTCTCCACAAATATTCAACTCTTTAGTCAAAGCGAAGATTAGAAATTTTACTGAATAGAAACCTTTCAGAGAAGCTGAGTTGCTATGTAGGCAGAAACAAAGACATTTGTTGAGTAAATTCTTAAGGAGTAAAAATATGTTTTTTATAGGTCTTATTAGCTTGAAATCCAAAAACAATGTCCACAGGCTACAACAAACTATGTCTTCTAGAGCAATTACAGAACTCACAGACACTTAAAAAAAACTACACAGGGCTTCCATTACTTGTTTCCTTAAGTATAATACTACCCAAACATGCAGATTTAGTTTAATTGCCAAATAATTGTTACTTTATCTGGGTAATTTGTCTTACAGTAACACATACTTACTGGAAAAACACCAAATATGGTTGGTTTAGTGTAGGAAAATGAAAAGAAGCAGGTGTTGAAATTAGACTTTATCCAAAGGAACCAAAAACGTCCTCCTGTTAGAAGGACTGGAAAATCTAGTCTAATACCAGGTAAGCTAAACTTTGGCTGTATGGAGTACGAGAGAAATATTGCTTATTAGTGCATCATCGTGCTGCACTAATAAGTAAATTAAATGTATTTTTTAAAAATTTTAAAAGAAAAAGAAAAGGGGAAAGAATAATAACTGCAAATAAATGTTGGTGGGTACTCACTGTCCTCTGGAGGTGTGAACCAACAGCGTAATTAAAGTGGACGTGGCTGGACACACACAGTTGAGTGCCAACATAGCGTACTTGAACTCCTCTTCACAAACTACATGATCTAATTGAAAAGGAATAATTGCAAAAACCTTTTATATTAAGAAAAAGTCTGGCCTGTGTCTCAACAACATGCCAAATTACTGTTTTTCAGAAGCTATGAATTCTTTGCACACTCACCAGCAAACTTAACATGAAATTTATTTTCTGGTTTGAGAATCTGTACATAGAGAGGGCAGTTTGGAGCAAAGTCTTTTGCAGCCCATGCCCTCAAAATAGTCTGGTGATCCTGTGAGGGAGCAAAATTGTGTTATTTCACTTGTCCAGTGGCTCATTTTCATCTACAACTTCCCTGGCAAATATCAAAGGGAAGTAGGGTGTAAAGGGAAACTGCTTATTCGAAATAATCATTATCATGACACAGTTCAGGATGAGACTCACAGCTGCCGTTCGGTCGACTTCGTTCCTGCTGCTCAGGATGAAGCAGGCCTCAGCATCGTCCATCCTGACAGATTGAAAGAGACACACAAAAGAGAGATAGAAAGGCAGGAAAGAGGTCATTCAACCAGGTGTGAAACACCTCATTTTAACAGATCAGTGCATTAAATTAAAGCCAGGCATAGATGAGTGTTAATATGCCATTACAAAGGCTCAAAAGGTTAAAAGCCCAATTCATCTCTGAAAACACTACCGTATCAGAATGCAGTGCTTGCAACGCAGGACCTGCTGCTTCTTTTTTTTAATCTGCTTCCACCTCACCCTTCCTAGCATCCTCTTCTGTCACACCAACCCTCTGCATGTTCTCGATAGAGGTTAGTCATTTGAAGGTAAGCTTGCTGTGTGGTCACATATCGGTGCGTATGAAATGACACAGCACCTGAACAGCTGCACATTAAAGAGGGCATCTTGGAAAAAAGGAGTGAACTTCTGGACAAACTTAAGACTTTTCAAAGAAAAGGATATAGGGCTGTAATTCAATATCTGCAGCCGAGCTACGAGATACGAATGCTGCGGTTGTGCAGTAATGGGTTTGATTGACGAAAACAAAACTGACAGGTCACAATCTCTCTCTCTGCTTCTGTGCAGAGTTTGCTCTTTGAAGTGAGGAGATGATCGATGTGGAGTAAAACTGCATTACACTGAAGTGAAAGCAGAGGCCAGCCAAGCTGATTTGTAAGTATCTCACCCTCTAACTGCACTTCAATGGCTTTGCATTGCCAGTTGAGAAGCAACACTTTAAAGCAACACATTCCAAGTCGTATCCAGAAAATAAAAAGAATAAAACCAATCAGATTCAGCTCTACTGAAATCTGAACCTTTCAGAAAGATAACGCGCAAGAGCTTTGTTGTAAGGTGTTGGTCTTAATATGTGCATGTTATGCGTTTACTCACTTGGCCCTCATCAGGTCCTGGTCTTTGAGAGCAGATCCTTGCAAGTAGATAACCCTCTGGGACCACAGGGGGATCTGGAGAATTCGACGAACTTGAATGTCTATCTCTGTCGGGCACAAAATCACCACATAATAGTCCTAGAGAAAGAGAGAAAAAAAACAAGAAAATTAAAATCTACAAAAAAACCCAAAACAAACATGAAATACAAAAACCCTGGATAAATCTATGAAAAGTGAGTCAGTCAGTCCAAAGTGTATATATAATAAAGCCATGCAAAACATTTACCTTCATCCTACAAAGAGTTACAGCCCCTTGAAGTACACAGACATGAGCTGACCTTTGATTTTTTTCCCCAGCATTTTTAAACCCTCATAAATTCATTGGTACAGGAGAAAGTAACATACATTTTTCATGACTGATGAACACATTTTAGCTCTGACAACTGCAACCAAATCAACTTTACGCCCATTCCAATGTCAAGATCCACAGGCAAAGTGCTCTTTTTTTCTTGATACCAAATGTTGAGAAAAAAAAATTATATAAAACAAAAAAGCTGCAACTTTTTCACAGTAAAACGTCCACTAAAGCACAAAAATATTATAATATAAGAAGTTATAATATAAACCAGTACCTTAGTGGCATGGTAGCTTATCCAGCTCAATATTCATCAAAGTGCACAGCTTATTGTGTTACTGTGTTGTACTGTATGTGTGAAGTACAGTGACAGTGAAGTTTTCTTGTCATTGGTCAGCTGTACTGGACCGATTAATAACAATTAAAATCCACTGAGAATGACAAATATGACCTTGAGCACAGTTTAGGTGAAGGCCTATTAGGATATCATTGCACGGAGGTTTCACTAAGTTCTACCAAATACTGCAGGAGGAGTAGTGATTCCTCTGACTTATGAAAACAATACATACAGTTCATCTGTCCTTCGACGGGCTGAGCGAAAAATCAGCTGATTCTTAGGCTGGCAAGTTGAAAGGTTTTGCCTTATTTTATATTGAATAGTCACTGTGTACTACTGACTTAGCTAATTACACAACCAGTCTCATGTCTCATGTTCATGATTAAAGCATGCAATAGAAATATAGAAGATATAGTGGAAACAGTGGAAATAAGCAAAATAGCAGCATATTAACATATCATTTGGTCTTTTCATTGTACCTGTAATCTGGGATGAGCGTAGAACTCGTTGAGGAAATCCATCAGCAGGTCTATCTTCAGCGAGCTGACACACAGCACTACGTGCTTCTCTGTCTGCGCCCGATGTCGACTATAGTTACCCCCCAACTTCTGGCTCTCCATCCACAGGTATGCTAGTTCTTCAAACTGACACAATGACAGCAAAGGTGGAGTGATGTCAAAAGCAGCAAGAATGAAATAAATAATAAAAAAGAGATAGATTTTCTGTCTGGACACAGATGGAGTGAAAACTACTAGTGGAGTAATTTGGCAGCAGTGGGAGTTCATCTCCACTTCTCACTCCATTTGCTCCACAGGGACAAACTTTTTGAGACATGTGAAGGGATGAACCTGTTCGCAGTCTTTAAATATAAATAACACAGTATATATGTGGACTAATGATGCAGCAAATGTGAGCCAGGATTTTGACTGGCACTTGCAAACTTCTTCTGCAGCCAAAAAAATGTAACAGAAACGAAGGACCAAATTAGACTTTTACGAGCTGCAGGCCAGCATGAAAATGTCATTTAATATCTGATGATACCCACACAAAGGTCATCACTGAATGCAGAATATTAAAGAATTTCTTGTGATTAAACAGACCTAACACAAGGCTTACAACAAACCGCAACCCTTCAATGCACTTTGCGAATCGCTGGTTTTTAATTTAGCACAGAGTCGGTACCTGTAGCGGCAGGACCACCAGGGCAACACAGATGAGAATGACCACCAGCAGCTGGGAGGGCCAGATTTGTGGCGTGACGTCCCCGTAGCCCACGGTGGAGAAAGTAACGATGCAGAAATAGAACGAGTCAAATAAGGTCAAGTTCTTCCCAGCTCTCTCTAGATGCTGGATCCCACAAGCCCTACATAAAAACGAGGAATCATACAATGACACCAGACAAATGTCCTACGGGTAAAGATAATTAAAATATAACATATGAAAGGGGATATATTCTAAGGCAATCTCTTTCACTATGGTAATATAGTCATGTCTAGACTGATATTACAATTCAATTTGACCAAGAACAAAGGCCCAAGGGTCAGCCCAACGTGGGCTTCTCCTCAGTATGGCATTTAAAGTGACACCATGATTGTTCTGTCAGTTTCCTCTGACTGCTCATTAGGTGTTTTTTTCTTTTTTTTTTGGATAAGTTGGACATTTCAAAGTCTGGGGCTGGGGGAAAGTGAATCAGAGCTATGATGTCAGAAATAACACAACTTTGATTAAATTCACTGTTTTAAAACAAGAAAATCAATTAACAATAAAGAAAACAAGGTTATCAATACAATAACAGTGTTTGTAGGTCTGTTTACTCTGACGCTGATCATCAGTGCATTTTTATAAGCATTTCTTTTTCCAGCAACAGTAGCAAATATGTATCTCTTTCATGGATACTACCTCTTAAAAAACATTAACCTTTGCCAATAACC